>NC_140170.1:105921128-106633628 GCF_963971535.1 Notolepis coatsorum | reverse complement strand
TTCTATTACAATACACATACAGTTCAATTTCTATAAAAGGTAACCCCTCCCCATATCTAAGAAAATGCCATGATTTCTCTTTCCTTTCAGAGATGTCTCTGAAGGTTTTAGATACTTGGCAGTGTTTATTACAACTTAATTTAATTATCTTTTTGCTAAAAACCTCAGCCCTCTTGTTGATAAATGTACACTTGACATGTCATCATTTCTATGGACTAATAAACCTTGCACATTAAGAAAGCCATTCTACAACTCCCTGAGGGGTCAGGTGGTCTGGCATTACTCAACTTTATTCAGTATTACTGGGCATGCACCATTGACAAATTATGTTATTGAATCGATAGCAGGGCCAATACAGTATATGCCCTTTATGGGCCGGAATAGAACTACAGTCATCAAAGTCCTCTTAAAACTAACAATATTTCCCAACCCCCACTTCATTAGGACAATCTGGACACAAAATATTTATTCCCATCCTTCAACCCCACCTTTAATATCTGGCATGGCAAGGGCTTACTTAATAGCAAAGATTTCTAGGAGGAAGAAGTCTTCCCTGATTTCACAGAGCTCTCAACTAGGTTTGATCTGTCCAAATCCAACTCTTTTATTTCCTTTAAATTAGACATTTAATTAAATCTAAATATCCCCATTTCCCCAATCACCCTCATGGCTCCCAGTTTGATTTTATTCTAGCTTTGGATCCTATCCAGAAATGCTCCATCTCCATAATTTATAACTCCATTGACTCCCTTAACTCTTATCCAACAGCCCATCTGAGCAGGACATTGGAGTGCCAATACCTGACGACCAGTGTGAAAGAATAGCACTTGTTTTTCAGATGTGTACATAATGTAAATATCTGTAGATGACAGCAGACATCTACTCTGACAGATCTATAGATCTTAAATAAGGAGGACAGCTTCCATGTACATGTGTGTGTTTCCAAGTTAGACGGTGGGAGAGCCACAGACAGGCCCTGTGAGAGATAGAGCGAAGGTCATCGGCCGAGGTGATAGCTGGTCGGCTAGGGAGGGGAGTTAATATCAACAGAGAAGCTGTTGCTATGGGTAAGAGATAGAGAAAGGGCGTTAGAGTGTGTCAGAGGTGACAGGAGACATAGAGACATTGCACGGTTGCTATGGGCTATCAGCCGTTGCTAGGGACTATACCTTATAGTTGGGAGTTCTTCCGGTTTGACTCACCCTCCACCATCGGGTGGCCACGAGATCGCTAGCTTCGGCTAACAGGGAAGGCTTTTGGCTAACCACTAGGCCTCAACCATCATCGAACTGATAGCAGGAGAGAACTGTTTCCATCTTGAGGATATGTTTATGGAATAAACATAACGTTTGAAGGAAAGGTATCACGTTTCCAGTGTGTCATTTTCTTCTGAGTCGGATGCATTTACGGGGTGGACAGCATGTGACAGCCAATCTGATCAGTAAGAGTATTTAAACAACACAACGCAGACTTCACTGAACCACAGGTGACAGTTGATTACTGGCTAATAAACACGAGAATCCAACAAGTGGGACCATATTCTTGATCTAGTCCTCTATGGTTTATTGCAGTGTAAGGTTCTTTTCAGAGTACATTATACAAATGTACTCTGTGTTCTGAGTCCCCTCCTCTACTCCCTGTACACACACGACTGTGTGGCACAGCGGAACAACAACACAATCATCAAATTTGCTGACGACACAGTAGTGGTGGGCCTGATCTCTGCAAACGACGAGAGGGCCTACCTGGAGGAGGTCAAGGTTCTAGCTGGATGGTGTCAAGAGAACAGCCTCTCCCTGAACGTCAGCAAAACAAAGGAGATGATTGTGGACTTTAGGAGGTCGGGGGTCAGGGACTACAGCCCCCTCAGCATCGACGGGGCACCGGTTGAGAGAGTGAACAGTTTTAAGTACCTCGGAGTCCACATATCCGAGGACTTGACATGGACCACCACACACATTGACAGTGTTGTGAAGAAGGCACGGCAACGCCTCTACTTCCTCAGGCGCCTAAGGAAGTTCCAAGTCAGTCAGAAGATTCTTAAGAACTTCTACTCATGCACAATAGAGAGCATCCTGACTGGCAATATCAACTCCTGGTTTGGGAATAGCACCACACAAGACCGTAGCAGACTACAGAGAGTGGCCCGCTCAGCCGAACGCACAATTGGAGGGGGGCTTCCCACTCTCCAGGGCATTTACAACAAGCGGTGCATGGGCAAGGCTAAGAGAATTATCAAAGACTCGAGCCACCCAAACAAATGCCTCTTTGAACTGCTGCGGTCAGGCAAGCGATACCGGAGTCTCATGGCAAGCACAGAGAGACTCAGAAGAAGCTTCTATCCCAAGGCCATCAGGATGCTCAACGAACAATAACACTATGTAACAACCATCAAATGCACTCACAGCACACACATCCACACGCACACTCACTTTAAACATACAACTCACTGCAGCACCCACTTTAACCACTTTAGTACACCTAAGCACACTTTATATTTATTAGTAAAGAATTTGCACTACAACCCATACCTCATTACACCGTACTGTAAATTGTACCTAAATTGTACCTCATCCCACTTCTACTTTGCACTGTATAGTATATTGTGTGGTAACTCAGTTACTTCTACTCTACATTGAGCATTGTATGTATATACTTAAATTTTTTGTCTACGTACTTGACTTCTATTTTATACTTGCTATACTTATTTTATACTTATCTATTTTTGCCTAGCACGGTCTCTGGAGCGAAACAGAAAGAAGCATTTTGTATAAAAGTATTCTGTACTTCTGTATGACAACTAATAAAGAAACAACAACAAATCAAACAAACAACAACAAAACAAACAAACAACAAATGCCAAATTAGCACAATGTATCCAGGTACCAGTGATGCTTGCAATAGGTGCAAACAGTCACCCACTAACCATACGCATATGTTAACTACTGCTGTCAAATATGTATCACACTTGGGACAGCTTTTGGTATGAACCAAGCTGTAGCCCTATTTTCAGATATTTCACCTAAAGGTACATGCCCAAGTAAATGGACGATTGCTCCACTTCTACAAGGTCAATTAGCATGTTCTTTTATAGATATATTGTGTCTGTTACTAGGCTTGAATAAATTGTGATGAAACAAAGGAGAATATAAATTATGATTTGTATTTGCATCTTTGCCGGTGAATAACACCATGTTAGAATTGTGCAACCACCGAGCTCTCTCACTGAGCTCATTCATCACCTTCTTGGGATCAAGTGTACATAAAATCTAAACAAATGAATAAAGGGAAGATGATTAAACAGAAGGATTTGTAGATACAGTAATAAATTATAATCCATTATAATTATAAATTCATATTTGACCTTGAACTTGACCTTATTATGGCCAAATCATACACCTATGGATAGGGAAAAAAGCTCCTCTTTCCAATGGCAGTGTTAAATCTGGATTTAGTCATTTCCTCTCGGTTTTACGATAAAAGAGAGATATAATTAGCATTTTTCAGATAAATTCTTATTTTCTGTAAATCTTAAAACAAGTCGGTAAACAAACATAGTGCTGAAAATATACACTTTGACTGCTGTTTTTATAGGGTTAAGGTCTTTACTCTTGGCTACATTTGAAAAAGAAACACAACATTAATTAATACGGTCTGTATTGATATATTTATGATAAAAACAGCAGGGTCCCCGGATTTGGGGACCATACAGCTTACGTAACAGGTTAACTCTCACAGCCCTATTTGGATTCCCACCACCTGCGGCACCAAATGTCCTGTTGATAAAACGACATGTTTCTGCCTTCATAACTCTATAGATGCCTCGTTTTATTTAAGTGGAAGCGAAGCACTTCACACAATAGTTGGCTCAAGGAGATTCTAAATCACAATAAACTTGAAAACATTAGATATTCACTTAAATACTCCAGTAAATCCTTTGACAAAACCTAGAAGCCCTTTATCTGAATAAAGCTACCATCCATCCAGATGGCAGCTAGATGCTGCAAGCCCCCCCTCCCCTTTTTTCCCATAGCTAGGTTGGGTTGGAGGGGTTATGTGAGGGGGAGTTGAGGGAGATAGGGGTTTTCTGATGTTTTTCTTGATGTTTGTGAGTCTTGTTTGTCGAATCAGAGACCATTTCACTCAGAAATATCGCTTTTTTTGTTGTCCATAGTGCTGGTGTGAAATCAATAAAAATATTTGAAAAGAAAGAACATATTTTTTTTTACATATATTTCTGTGTTGGATGTAGTAGCTCCATGATGACTACAATTCCATTTCTTTATGTAAAAACATGATGTAAAAAATAGACAGCCATCTCTCTAGATCCTCTGCCTTCCCTGTCCTGTTGGAACGGGTCTGGTGACATTGCAGTTCACCACCAGGTACTTTATTTACAACCCTCCACTTGAGGCTGTGTAAATATTCTTCATGAGAGAGGAGGCTGTCACCAAAGCACTGCACTTCATCAAAAACAACCTAAAGCATAAGAGTTTCCAGAAGCTACAGCTCAGAAAGTGGCGGGATGTTTGTTGTTGCGTAACAGCCTAGCATTAGGTAGCTACAGTTCGTGAAAGGACTGGACTCATCTTGAGAATTCTTTCTGCTTATTACATCACACAGATTGCTCATGTCATGTGGATTGTGGACCCAAAGGCAGCTCCCCCAAATGAAATTTCCGACCAATTATTGAATGACACATCTCCCCAGTACTCATAACTGTAATGGCGTATGAGGGAAATAAGCGTCTATAATTTGTCTTTAATGTGCCTGTGTTATCTGTGACTAGCCTGAAGTTTTCAGCCTGACCTCCTTGGTGGTACTCTTATTGAATTAGGCTGCCATACCACCGGACTGATGTGTGATCAAATGCTTTTATTCTCCACTGCCATCTTTATTACACACAATCTTCAGGGGAATGACTCATAAAAGAGCTGTTATGAATCACTTACAGATGGATGCTTAGCCTGCAGTTAGAAAATGGATAGTAGAATATGAGACGGAGGAATCTAATTTGATTTCATTATGTGACTATTGTGCCATTATCAGGTCGCTTTCTTCAGTTGGTGAGCCATTAGGATGGATTGAAAAAGCTATTTTCTGTCTATAGCAGCTAAATGGAGGCCTAGATGAGTATCTGGTTCCATGGGTCCATGTAGGGGGACCTCCTGGGGTCTAATGAGATCACCACTCAAGAATGTATAATTTAACCATATGCCTCATTCCCTGTCCACCGTGGGTGTTACAGTATGAAATATTCATAGTTTATTTAAGTTGGCACCTTTTAGATCAGTTTAGCCTTTGTGAGGTCAAAGACGGGTGGGATTGTGTAGTGAGTTTAGAAAGCACCTTCAAGAAAAACTTTGATTGCTTTTGACTCAGAGAAAAATAATGGTTTCCACAGTTTTGACAGATGATATGAGAAGATATCAAAAGAGAGTTGTGTACCTCCAATCCTTGTTTTATACAGCTGGAAATAAAATACTCTGAACCTGCGGCGACAACATGTATTTACCTTCCTGTCAACCTCACAGGGCAGAATTGATAATAATTGCTTATATGACAAAAGAAGAGAAGACAACTTGCAATCAGAACACATGTTGTTATCCCCCTCTTTCTATATTTACATGCAAGGGCCTTGATCTTTTGTGTTCATTAATGAATGCCATTAAGTCTTCGGGTGATGAGCAATTAAGTGCGAAGTGCATGCTTGTTGTGCTATTTAGAGAGAAGGGGGGGGGGGGCTTGAACACAAAGTTGTTGGTAAAGTGGAACAATTCCTCTCATCACACAGCCATTCCTCTGGTGTATCATCAATAGTATAAATAGTACCTTTGTTCCTAGTAAAAACTGTAACACGACTTGATAACAAAAAGGGTAATTGACCCATGAAACATGTGCATCCTCTCAAACATGAACTATGAGGAAAACTGACAGGGACAAGTCAGAGGTGTGTAGGTGATTAGATAAGATGGATAAACATAGTATAGCGAGGCAGATACTTATGAAATAAATGTTTTAACTCATTTGACTGCCACGCTGTTTTCCCATTTTTACTCCCTGGCACCAGCATTATTGACCATTTTCACGATGTTTGCGGACCCATCGTATATTCTATATTATAGCTATGGAGACAATAGTATGGCTCATTTGAGAGGCACTATTTATAGTCCAACATGGACAAAACAGTTCATTTCTACATACCTTCGTTTGTGCGCTATACCATGCTAAACATCGCCCCGTTTCACAATAATCCAGGCTGGTTTTCTAGATTGTGAGATATAGTGTGTTTTGTGCGGTGTATGCGAAAATATTGCGGCTGCTCGCCTGAAACCTATATTATTTCCAGGTCAAAGGTAAACACATGACCTTGTTTCTTCACAAAGCCGGGGGGGGGGGGACGTTTTCTGATGCTGCGATCATACAAACGCATGTTTTAGGATGGGGGTTCGGTAAAATAGACATTACCTTTGTCAAAAAGTACACAACCATATGTTTCTTCACAAAGGCATCAGGGGGGGGGGGGGGGGGGTCGTTTTCTGACGCTGTGATCATTACAAAAGCATGTTTTAGGATGGGGTTCGGTAAAGTAGACGTAAACGTTACCTTTGTTAGAAGGTACTCCACTCTCGCTTCGAGTCCAAGTGTCTTGAATCAGAACAGGATCAATACATATAACGTTAGGTGGCCCTCATCCGTTGTCTTCTTTGTCTAAACTATAGTCTGCTCGGGCCAGACTATAGATGGAGCCGAATAGGTTTCCTCATCGGCCGGTTTGACTATAGTATTTTTCTGATTTACCAGAAGTGCTGAGTCCAACATAGTCCAACATCTGGTGGAAACGCACCTTATCGTCCATAATCATCATCCATATAATCCATTTAGTCTTTTTCATAATATCCAATAGTTCTCTCTAGGCCAGGGGTGGCCAACCAGTCAGAGATTAAGAGCCACAAAAATTACTGTGGTACCACTTGAACACAAAGAGCCACACCATATACCAGCGTTTCTCAACCTTTTTTTTCAGTCACGGCACCCTTCATGTGTTTATAGGTCTCACCCTCTGGCCTCTGAAGTTGCTAATGTCTTTTTTATTTGGGCCTCACAGGGTTAAAAGTACCCTGTGAGACCCACGGTTGCAAAATTACAACATCGCTTTTAGCCATTTAAAAAAAAAAGTCTGTAAATGTTTATTTAAAAATGTTTAACACTTTAACTGCCACACACGATTTTTTTTTTTTATTTTTTTTTTTTAGCGATCTGAAATCATATTGCATCACGCGAGCCTACCCGAGTATACACGAGCACCGCCGGAGATTATATGTGGAAAAAAGCGCCCCCTATCGTCTTTCAGATGACATAAGGGATTTTGGAATGGACTCAATGAAAATGGATGGGGAAAAAAATCCGGTACTCCACATTTTCCAGTCCACTGATCCAGCCGGGGTTACCACAGTTCATTCTGGAGACTCTGAGCCCCGCTGATCATGGAGTTATACTGTATCGCGTTGGATCTATACACTTATCGATTTTTTCGAATGGTGATCAGAAATTGGAATATACCAGTTGGATACCATCTGATGTCAGGTAAGGACTCTATGTTATCAGTGTTAGGATAATCAGACTAATTTTGATGAAGTTATAAGCTGTTTTGTGAAATGGGCTCTTTCGGTTTCACTGTAAAAGTCCTAGAGGAAATCAACGCAGTGATTATCCGTGCGCGGCCCGAATGTGCTTGCCTGCACGTATAATATTGATCATCTAGCGTTTATTTGAAAATGATTCATAAAAAGGCTGACGAATATCAACGTTGTGGAATATTCCAGTAAAAGACGATTTTCATAGAATGGTCCAGAATGGGCTGTTTTTTATCTCAAAACGGGTGCTTTTCTAAATGCTCTGAAACGGAAATGACGCGATAAAAAACCAATCTGCCTCGACAGCACTGACTGGAAATCTCAGGGCATTTAGTCGGAAACCGGCGCATATTGACAGGAGGAAGTGTAGCAGCCAAAAGTGAGTGTAGTCTTTTGAAGGAAGAGACTCAGGGCTTTCGAATTTCGAAAAACGACCCTACCCAGCTCATGCCAGTCCCTGTCAATCATCTGACTTCTGGATTTACTTTTTTATTTCTCTTATTTTTTGGGATTATCTCCCACAAACCTGAACGTTATTGCCATAAAACAGAACGCAGTTCGTTTCTCTACCTTTCTGTGAACGTCTAGCAAAAAATATTGCATTTTTCATGCAATATGATGAAAAATGGTGGAGAAATGTACATTATAAAAAAGATGGCAGAATTCAGTACTGTATCTACAAAACCTTCTGTTTAATCATCTTCCCTTGATTCATTTGCTTAGATTTTTCAGGTCTGGTACATTTTAGCATGGTGTTATGTGTCAAATATAATTCTTTAAAATGTTTTATATAATTGATATTCTCCTTTGGTTCATCCCAATTTACTCAAGCCTAGTAACAGACACACTATTTCTGACACTGGGAATACATTCCCTGAGATCCATAGATGTCCCTAGATTCAGATACCAAGAACATGCAAATGGACCATTTAAAAAAAAAATCTGTAAATGTGTATTCTACGTCCTTATGGAATGGGTGGCATACAAAATAATAAAAATAATTATAAACTTTTTTATTAAATTTTTTTTATGGCTGGAAGAGCCACACTTTGATAGGCAAAGAGCCACATCCGGCTCGCGAGCCGCGGGTTGGCCACCCCTGCTCTTGGCGATTGCCATTGTCGAACGTGTCCTGCACACTGCTGCTCGCAACCTACTAGTCGAGTCCCTAGTCCTGCCACCTGGCGGGATTCAATCGTCATTGCAGGTCTAATCCACACTCACAAGGCCTGCGCGAGTGCTTAGTATGAGAAAATCGGAAGGAAAAGGGGAAAAAAAACGAGATATCTTGTTTTTGGCGCTCAACGCTTGGATTTCAAACACGAGCAATCTCGTGTTTGGCGCTGAATGAGTCAAATGCACAAAATTCATAAAATAAATGCACATTCACTAACATTCTTGTAAGCTTCCTCGTAAATAACCTTGTAAGAGGAAACCTAGGATAGTCCTCCTCCGGATACCTGAACATGCAGAGAGGTGCTCGTAAGTTGCCAAAATGATCGCATCTGAATGAAGAATGTCACTCATTCTTAAACTGAAAGCGCATGGCTATCAACCAGCTTGGCAACGCAAAAGAAAGACATATTAGGCTAATGCAAGCTAAAGTCTGAGAAAGTCATCAGCGCATTGGGGGTTCAGCACCGTGGACAGTTCCCGGAGTTGGACGACAGGTCCTTGACTTGGTGGTGTTGATTTCATTACGGCTTTTCTCCAGTGCATCCAGCTCATCTTTCATTGGATTGGCATGTCCAATAATGCTGTTTTTATGAATACCGGTAGATGTAGGCCGGTCCTCTTTATCTATCCACTCATTTATAGTTAACAGGTACGTTAAATTAAAATGTCAGCGGAGTAGGTCATGTTGACTGTTACAGTTTTGATGGCAGTTGAAACTTTGTACAACATTCTAAAGCCAGCACAGTGGTATATTCATGGTGATTTAACCGTGAGTGTATCATGAATATGTGACCCGGCACAGTCTAGGCCACCATATCTCGCAAGGGAGGATTCGTCAGACGTAAACAATAGCTTAGTCAAGAAGGCAAATCAAAAACTATTTGTTTACAGCCAGATCAGACCATTTCTCGTCCTCACTGTTTCAAACACATACTACATGCAATTTTTCTTTCACCAATATCTTACTGTCTCCCAATCTGGTCCCTCACAATAAAGGAAATGATAGAAGAACCCATAGCAAGACTGTACAATAGAGCTTATAAAATTCACGGTAAATGTCCACCCTGGACTCACCACTGTACTGCACTCTCAGCAACAAACAGCAGTCTTTTGTGAATCGACCCTTGATTTGCATGAGGAATCGGGTGGCCAGATTCCAATAAACCAAATGTGGGACAAAGGGTATATTTGTGAGGGACAACCCCCCCCCCCCCCTTCAAGGCTCATCCGCCACTGTCCTCATTAAAATGACCACAAGCCTATAATATGTTTTGCCCTTGTTAATTTATTTTTATTTTCCTTTTGTCTCTAATGGGTGTTATGTACTCAAAATAAATTAAATTACCACCCAGACTTACAATCACTTATGATTATAGGTCTGGAGTCACCCCCAGTCTTATCACATGCACACGCACACGCACACGCACACGCACACGGACGCACGGACGCACGCACGCACGCACGCACGCACGCACGCACGCACGCACGCACGCACGCACGCACACCACACACACACACACACACACACACACACACACACACACACACACACACACACACACACACACACACACACACACACACACACACACACACACACACACACACACACACACACACTGACCACCCAGACTAACTAAAGTAACTCAACAAAGCAACTTCACAAGTCCAGGGATTCACACTGGCACTGCAGTGATGGTTGCATCTTATTTATTGTTATTATTCGTTTTAAATCTAAACCGTTTGGGATTGTTTTCCCCTTTTAAAATTTGGACCAAGCCGTATTCTCATGCAGAGCAGCGGAGATAACAGCAGATCTGATCCGTAGCTCGCACGTTTATCCCTTCCATGTTTTCGTCACGCCAGGCTCGTGAAACGGACCCTCCGCGCGCGACAGCTTGGGACTTGTTGTCATTTCGCCTGGATGTACAGAACGCATCACCAGATCAATCTCACATGCACATCACTCAGCACTATAGGAAATGAACGACACACCCGCACGCGTGGACACACACACAGGCCACAGCGGACCAAAGTAAATTGCTCATTACCCACAGAAAGCATACCAACGCATGCAGTAAAATACAGCCAATTAATTCATAATCAACACAGGCCACACAGCTACTAAATATAAAACATTTTAAATTCACTCACCATTGACGTTACTTCTTACGAGGAAATAGTGTCCTTTCCATCACTTGTAAATGAAATCCATCCTTCGATCTTTTCTGATGAAATGTTCAATGACCTCCTCTGCAGTTGCAAACAGTTGCAAATCCAGCAATGCAACAAACAGCAGTCTTTTGTGATCTAATCGATCCTTGATTTGCGTGAGGATGCTAAACATTGTTCTGTTGATGCGGGACAAACGTTCCATTTTCGGGACTGTCCGACTCTGACAGGTGGTCACTCAGACAGTCACCCAAGCGATTCAACAACAGCATTGCCAAAGCGGTGAAAGCACTCACCAAAGATGTGGGCTCACCTATCCCAATTTCCTCTGGGTGAACGTTTCAATGACTTTGGGAACAAAAATAGCAGGACAGGAGTTTGCTAAGCTAGTAGCTAGAATAGCTATTAGCTAGCTACACCAACGTTAGCTTACACAGTCCAAGACGGCAACACAAGGTTACGTTCACGTCAACTACACTACTTCAACTGAGAAAAAAATATATATATATATCATCAAACGATGCACAATAGGTTGAACAATTGAATAAAGATCTTAAAATATGAATTATTATATTAGGCAAATGAATCTCTTCTTTTCTCGATGTCTCTCTTTCAAGTCAAGTTTCACACAGTCAGTCAGTGTGAGTGGTAATGATGACATCACATCACATTGAGAACAATCTAGAACATTAGCTATTGCCGCCTGGCGCCATTCTCTGATTGGGTGTCAAGTTTGTCAACAAGGTGTAACACGATGTGAAAGCCAATCAATCATTCATAGGCTCAGCTTCACTAACCCGCCTTAGATGATGGATTTGAAGCTCAAATAGCCTATTTTGATTGGATTATTATAATCTAATGGCTGGCCCGTGCATCTGAAACTCGTGAATGATTGACAGCTGGACATCAATGTGTTATGGGATCAGGTCAGAGAGCTGTCTGTGACTTGGGACATTTTTGAAGAATAATAATTCACTGGCATTGTTTTTTTCACAAAGGGAAACATTTCTAATAAAAATTTATATTTTTTAAAAATAAAGAAAATAAATAAATCAAAATAAATATGTTTTATGTAACTAATTATGTGTTTTTTTTATCTGTCTATTACTAGTGAAGCACTGCCTCACTAGTAGTCATACAATAACCTCCACTGCTTGCCACGCCCTCGCAAAGAAATGCCATCTTCCTTCCTCACAGATCCCATTATACCATTCTGAATTATGTTTTTGTGCTTCGTTTTTCTAGAGGGGGCTTTTGAAATGTAAAATAATAGACCTAAAATGCTCATAATAAATAATATTCAGCCTATGGATTAAATTTGTCCTAAATAATGCACGTCATAGCTATATGGTGCTCGCGAGTCATGACACACACTATGTGGTTATTTTAATAACGTAGCATTGCAAGTGTGAATCCCGTGGGGATATTTTTAATGAATGAAACCTATCGGGCGTTTGGCTCTGATTCGTTTCATATTCTCCACTGTGGATGTATTTGCTTAACGGAGCGCCCGGATTGTGTTTCATTCAAGCATAAATTGAAGCGTCTTTATGCGTGGATTGTGGATGTGAATTACGACAAAACTGAATCTGGATTGTTGAATTGTATCACTGTCACTCACACGTTATTGTGATATTGTAACTGGGATTAACATTTCTAAGGAGATGCGCTGTTTGACGGATTTGATGACGTGGACGTGACTTGAGAAAAGTGAATGAGCAATTGCAAGCCTTTGACGTTTTGATGAATACATTTGAGAAAATGCATTTCTGTTCAAGCACTGTTATATGATGATGAACAAGAGGGTGATGAACATGACTGGTGTCACTGGTATAAACCAAAGGTTAATCAATTCAATGCATGTATGGATGATGTCCGAAACAGATTAAAACCTGATTAATAGTGAAACTGTATAGCCTCCAAGCCTCTCTGACACGTTATTTCGGGGGTCGTGCCTTGAGTACAGATATCCTCATAAGTATCTATTAATTCGTATCAATTAGATACTCTTTGGGCTTGTTTTTATCTACTTATTCTGAAAGAGTTGAACTAATTATTTTCGCTAGCAAGATCTCATTCGATTATTCATTCCATTAAGCCTACTGCCAGAAGGCACATTTAAAGAAATATAATCTGATTGATTGGGGTAATGAGGGACTTAAAATGTGCCTATAGATA
This sequence comes from Notolepis coatsorum, assembly GCF_963971535.1. Lineage (NCBI taxonomy): Eukaryota > Metazoa > Chordata > Actinopteri > Aulopiformes > Paralepididae > Notolepis > Notolepis coatsorum. Next base: position 106,620,465 of record NC_140170.1, on the reverse strand, counting down.
TGCATTTAACTTGTCGGCGAGGCTATTGAGCCGTACTGTATTGTACCCATTCTGCAATCTGTTAATAACGTTTTCAATCAATCAATCAATCAATGCCGTTAGAAAATCAGGATTTCTGCGATTGACACCTGCTGTCTTTTCAGGTGAGGCGGCCTGCGCAATTATCCTGAGTATCAAGTCTGGTTTGAATTAACGAGAGTGAATCAGCGTTCGAGGAACAGGGAAAGCCTGGTTTCAATCATCGGGTTAATTTAATCTGGCTAATGGGACTTTTGATCAAGTTAGTTGAACCAGGTACGGGGAATAGGGCTCTGATTATGATCATGTCTCTAAAACATTGACAGCCCGAGCTGTGAGTGGGATTATGCCCCCCCCCCCCCCCCCCCCCCCCCCCCCGCAGCGATATTAACTGAGGGGCGGATTTGCAGTGATGGGAGAAATTAAATATGTATTGTCTGTAACTGTCTTGTCTTATTGTCTTACTCTGTTGTTATCTTCTCATCATTATTATTATTATTATTATTGTTACTGTCTTGTGATGTCTTGTTTCATGTAAAATTATAATTTTTTCAAATATCTAAAAAATTATGAAAGTTTGAACTATTTTAGGCTACAAGTTGTCCCAGCCTAAATGCAAATGCATGTATTTTATACTTGCAAAAGTTAAGTTTGCATTAACATACAAATGTAAACCTTTAATAAGTATAGGATTCTAAATTAAATCCTACTAGCATTGTGTTTAATTGATTCCCTTTTATCACTTTGAGAGATTGAATGCTGTATCTATTGGTTTAAATGTGGGTACAATTTTATTATATCAATTGAAAAGTAAAAAATAAAAATTCTCAGTGAATTTGAGTGGGTAGATCTAGTTCTCTGTTGACATCATAGCTGTAACTGAGGGGTTACAATACCCTGACTGTATTAAAGATTGTGATATATTAAACCACTACTAGTTATGTACTTTAATTACTGGCCATACAGTACATGAATATATATGGTGAACACCCACACAAGAATACGGCATTGACACATAAAGTTCTATTGGAGGGTTATTTATTATTATTAAGCAACGTTAGGTTACAGATTGAGAATTAGGCTCGCGCTTGTATGGCGAAGAACATACGTAAAGTCAGTCAAGAGCATAAGTCAATGAGAATAGTAGGAATACTAGGATGGGTCTAAGCTGACGCCACCTGTGGTATAGCAATTATATGGGCCACACCGGTACCATCTGGAGACACTGGGGGGTTCCCTCCGGGGTGTAAAGCCGGGAGGGGTAGAGGAATGGTCGGGTACAAAGTCTGGGTCAACGAGGAATAACGAGGCTCCAGATACAGGAGCCGGTGCATGTACTCCCTTGATCAGCAGACAAAGCAATAGTTGTAATCCAATATGCTAGATAGCATTGATGACAGCTAGCCAGCCCCTTCCAAGAGGCGGGCCCGAGCGGTGATCCTCACGAGGTTAAATCCCAAACGACAGTGGAATCAACGGTGCTCTTCTCCGGTGGTCACGGTCCCAAAGCAATATAATCCAACCAGAAATGATTCTGCAATCGCCGGTGTAGATTCTCCTGTGTACATATCCAACGGTTCTCGCCTAGGACTCCTCGGGTGTGGGCACGGATTTAGGCCGCACAGCCTGGATAAGTGCACTAGCTAAATACACGACGAACCGGTGGTAATGCTGGTCACTGAAGAACTGTAGCCGCACGATACACTATAAATGATCGACTATTACTTCACATTAGATTAAGTCGAACTCAACGTTACTGCGTTAAACTCTGACACTTTAACATTCTATTCGCACGCGGTTCTCAATGCTCTATTTAGATGCAAAGTTGCTCACTTCACTGCACGTTGACTCGTGGTGAAGGCATTAAGGTTTTGGTAAGACTACTGCTGTTTACACCTGCGCCGTATTTATACGTAAAGTGAATATCTAGTGCCAACCTCAGTTCTTGTCTCGTATTACTACGCAGACTCTGGGCATGTACCGACATGCCCGGAGTTGCCTTTGAACTTGCCGTTGGGGGCTTGGTCGTTGGCGCCTGGGGTCGCTGTCCAATAGGAGAGCGAATATTACTCTGGTTTGTACACAGGTAAAGGGATATTCCGTGTATATATACAAACAATATACAAGGTATATCAAAACAATAAATATATATATTCAGTTTAATCTGACCCTTTGCAACAGCCGCCTCCTAATTAGTCCGCACCTAATTAGTTAAATCGAAGACAGATTAATAGTCCTGTCAACTACTCAAGGTCTGTTGTGGGGAGTAGGGCAATCTACAAAGTCAGTGGGTCATGATCGTCATCAAGGGAGTCAGGGAGCCTTGGCAACTCTATCAGCCTCGCCACGGGTTGGGTGTGGCGGTGAGGCAGGTCGGCCCTCCTGGGTATACTGGGCTGTGCTCGCCACTGGCGACAGTCTGGTCGAGTCCGCTGGAAGCGACGTACTGCTTCTCTTCCGTTCAGTATCCAATAGCGACGTCGGATCTCAGCGAAGACTCTCTCTGCCCCAGCGTGGTGCACATCCTCGTCGTATTTCTTTATGATGAGCTCGGTGACCTTGTGTCGGCTGTTGAGGACTATAGGAAACTTGACGTCATCCGTTAAGTCCGGGGCTCGTCTCAGACGACCACCCACCCTGATGAGGCCATGGGTGTCGCGCTCAGGGGCCAAGTGGAGCAGTCTGCTGTCTGACGGGACTGGCTTTGATCCCTGCAGACAGTCTAGCTCGTCGGGGAACGAGTCTCTTTGGGCTCGCTGTAGCAGAAGGAGTTCTGCTTCTTCGTAGTTAGCTGCATTAATGTCGGTAGTGAGGGGAACCTCAGGGTGGTGCCACAGGAATGTCTTTAACTGCGCACTCTCAAAGGTGGGGCAGTCGTCTATGTTAGGGTCAGTGGGGACTGGTGTGTGCGTCAACCCACAGAACATAGATTTCTTGATCTCTGCCTCCTCTTGACTAGCCTCCCGAGGGGTGGGGTTAGGCCACTCTTCTTCCGGGAGCTTGAGGAACTCAGGACCGTCACTGTAGATATTGTGACATGTGAGGTCATCTAGGGACATCCCCCGTGTGATGACATCTGCTGGGTTCTGTTTCGTGTCCACGTACCTCCAGCACGCTGATTCTGTTACAGTAGGTCTTGGATCTCTGTGATTCTGACTCCCACGAAGACCTTGTATCTACATGAATCGGACTGGATCCATGTGAGTACGGTCATGGAGTCTGACCACAAGATTGTTCTCTGCACCGGGATGGTGAGTTCACGTTGGATCAACGTGGCGAGTTGCGCGCCTACCAGGGCTGCGCAGAGCTCTAGACGCGGGATCGATTGTTGCTTGCGGGGGGCTATCCTTCAGCGAGCCAGGATAAAGGCTGTGTGTATTTCTCCTCCCTCCTCTCGGGCCCGCAAGTAAGCCACCGAGCCGTAGGCCACTTCTGAGGCGTCGCTGAAGACGTGCAGGTCCATCTGGCACGTCTCCAGCCGCACTGTGGGTGGGAAGTAGCTTCGGCGTATATTCACATTTTGGAGCGAGTTGAGTTCTCTCTCCCACTCTCTCCAGGTGGAAGCGAGGTGGTCGGGTATGGGGTCGTCCCAGCCCTGTTCCTTGTCCCACAGCTCTCGTACAATCATTTTCGCCCTGGTGGTGTAAGGTAGGATACACCCCAGCGGGTCATATTGCCTTGCGAGTGTTCTGTATACGCTCCGTCTGGTGGTCGGTAGAGGGGTCGACCTTCCCTGCTCCGTGGTCAGGGGTGTGTATCTGTAATGGAGTGAGTCTGTTTTGAAGCGCCAGACTAGTCCTAATGTCATTTCTTGTGCTTCACCTGGGATGGTCGCCATCCAGGTCTCGCTGCTTGCTGCCTTTGTCTCTGGGGAGAGGCTGCGAAGTACTTAAGGGTCACTGCTGGCCCACTGCCGGAGATCAAAGCCGCCTTTGATCAGTGAGGCGCGGAGCTTGAGTAGGAGGGCTTCGGCTTCTTCTGGCATCGAGACGCTTTGCAGACAGTTGTCCACGTAGAAACTCCTCTCTACACTTTGTCTGACCTCCTCGTCTGCTTCAGGGTCTTCTGTGACATGTTTTTGCAGTGCGAACGTAACACAGCATGGGCTGCATGTGGTTCCGAAGGGGAGGACCTCCCATTGGTAGATGGATGGTTGTTCATCCCGATCCTCTCTCTCCATAGGAACCGCAGCAAGGGCTTGTCCTCTTCCACTAGTCGCACCTGCAGGAACATCCCTTTGATGTCGCCGCTGATGGCCACCTTGTCTTGGCGGAAGCGTATTAACACGCCTAGTAGAGAGGGGCCGAGTGTTGGGCCGGGCAAGAGTTCTTTATTCAGATTCTGTAGTCCGATCTGGTAGCTGCAGTTGAATACAATGCGATCCTTGCCGTTGTGGTGGACCTTGTGGTGGGGCACGTACCATGATTCGATCGTCTGGTCGGCCTCTTGAATGTCAATTTTCTTTATGTGTCCCGCTGTGATCAGCTTGTCAATCTCAGCGCGGTACACAGTGGCTTGAGTGGGGTCTTTGGCTAGACGCCGCTCGGTGTTCAGTAGATATCGCTCTGTCGCTTCTTTTGAGGCGTGGAGGGTGGGCATACCCTCTCGCCTCAAGAGTGGAGTTGCGTATCTCATCACTCCATTGACCTCGACTCTCTTTGTCCTTTGCTCGAGGAGGGCTATGGCATAAGTGTCTTCCTTTGATCGAACGAGTTTCTTTTCATTCTTAAAGGGCATCGCGTCTAATGTCCATAGCCTCTCGACGTGCTGTAAGAGGGTGGTGTTTTCTTCTTTTATTCTTGAGTGGAGGCAGTGAGTGGCTGCTGGTCGGTTGGAAGACCCGGAGAGGGGGCCTTGTAGTGTCCAACCTAGGCGGGTCTCGACCGCTGCTGGACAGACTCTGGGCCCGATGTGGACCCGGTCCGTTGGGACGATGAGGTGTGCGTGGTCGGATCCTATGAGCAGGGTCGGGGTGGCGCCGTCGATGAGCGGTATAGGTAGTTGATGTAGGTGCACGTATTTTTCCATCAGCTTTGGGATGGGGTAGGTGTACTGTGACAGGCCTATGTCTTGGCTGGTGAAGGCGTTAGTAATCCTATACTGCTTCTCGGGCTGCCCGACTGCTGCTATCGTGAAGGAGACATTTTCACCCTTTATGGTCTTCAGGTCTCTTCTAATGGTACGGATTGTCATTGTTTCTTCGCTCCCCCGCAGACCCAGCCGGGCTGCAGCGGATGCGAGGAGGAGAGTCTTTTCTGACCCATCGTCTAGGACGGCGTAAGTGTCCATGACCTTGTCCTCGTAGCTTAATATCACTCGGACCACTTTCAAGAGCACTCGGGAGCTCCCGCTCTTCGCAGGGTCGATATACATGACATTCACTCTCGAGCTGCTTGGGGGTACGAGTTTCTTCTTGTTGCTGTCATGTAGGACATCCAAGTGGGCCCCGTCGCACTTGCTGCATTTCTTCTTTAAACGGCACTCGGCTGCCATATGGCTGCGCGCGCAGCGGAAGCAGCGGCGGTTGGCTTTGATCCACTGACTCACCTCGTCAGCGGTCATCTTCTTGAAAGTGTCACATTGAGACAGCCAATGTTCCTTTTCACAGTACTGGCATACAATCTTCCACTTCCCCTTCGTCGGGGGGGTGCTGTGGTTCTTGTGCTGCGGCACTGACTCGGCCTGGTGCATAACGGTCACTGACCGGCGGTTATCATTAGATCTCCGAGGTCCATCTCTTGGGCTTGGTCCACTCCACACGAACGTGTCCAGTCGTAGGCTGCTGACTTCTCTTGCGAGGAAGGCGGTCAGGTCTAGGAGGGATGGCTCGGGACCGTCGGGATCACGGTGGTCTCTCTGCCGCCGAAAGCGCTCTTGGCGGGCTGGAGGGAGCTTCTCCAATATTCGTTCCACATTAGAGTTAGCATATAGTTCATATCTCCCTTTCTCCTTTTGGGACCCCAGCATCCCTACCAGGGATTGTACCTTGATAGAGAGGTCATCCAATGCTCTATTGTCTTTGGCTGGGGGAAGGCGGTCGATATCTCTTATTTCTTGTATCACGTAGTCCCATATGCGTCCATAACGCTGGTCGAGGGCCACTAGAGCCGCGGAGTATGGGGTGCTTGAGTTGGAATATGCCAGCGCTATATTATGCGCTCTGGGCACCTTGAGATGCTTGAGGAGGATGGCATATTTGTACGACTCATCGGGGACGTCGGACATCATAGTCTCCAAGCACATCCGTAATTCCGTGTACTGTGCTCTGTCCTCGTGCGTAAAGTCTGGGAACGTCGGTGTGCCAAGGTACGATGCCATGGATGGCTGGCACATTGGTGAGCGTAGGGGAAGAGGCCTCCTGGGCGAGTCTCCCCGTACGTGTTGTCGTGGGTTGGTACTTGGTGGGTACCAGAGGCCGGGTACCCAGGTGCTGTTCTTCGGTGCTGCTGTACGTCAAACTCACCCGTGAGTTGAGTCGGGGGTTTGTAGTGCAGTGATTCGGGGCTGAAGTCTGGGCTGTACTGGGCCTCCTGGTCCTGAGTACGTTGCTGCTGGTGGGCTTGACTTTCCTCCTCTTCCTCTTCCTCTTCTAGGTCCTGAAGTCTTCTATTCAGTCTCTCAACGACGTAGGCTGGTTCTTCCCGGTGGCTGGGTCTCGTATGGACCGGTCGGGGAGGGGGTTCGGAGACGTAGACAGGATCCTTCTGTTGGCCGGGTCCCGGGTCGCTTGGTCGGGTAGGGGAAGGTGCCCTAGACCCTTGTCGTGATGATCTCCGGGAGCTCCGTTCGGAGAGAGGGGGTGTCGCCCTGGCAATCAATTGTTCTATCATCTGCGCCTGCAGCCGGTCGCGCTCTGCTTCGCGCTGGGCATGGGCGGCGTCGCGCTCTGCTTCGCGCTTGGCATTGGCGGCGTCGCGCTGTGCATTGGCGGCGTCGCGCTGTGCATTGGCGCGGTCTCTTTCAATGTTCTCTTCCGTCTGAAGGCGTCTCTCCTCCAGTCTTATGCGGTCGTCTTCACTCCTTTGTTGCGCCTGGAAGCGCTCTCGCTAGGTTGCAGAGTGTTCGCGTTCACTAAGGGCTTGCGCTTGGAGTTGCGCGTGAAGGCGCTCTCGTTCCGCTGCAGATTGTTCGCGCTTGCTTGTCTGTTGAGCCTGGAGGCGCTCTCGTTGTTCGCGCTCGCTCGTCTGTTGAGCCTGAAGGCGCTCTCTTTCCATGGCAGAGTGTTCGCGCTCACTTAATTGTTGCGCCCGGAGGCGCTCTCGTTCCACGGCAGAGTGTTCGCACTCACTAAGGGCTTGCGCTTGGAGTTGCGCGTGGAGGCGCTCTCTTTCCGTGGCGGAGTGTTCGCGCTCACTAAGCGTCTTTGCTTGAAGTCGATCGCGTTCGGTGGAGGCTGTCAGGGTGGCGATGAAGGCTTGCGCCAGTATCTGGTCCGCCTCGCTGGGGGATGACACTGACGGAGGTGATCGGCTTCTGACAGTGCTCGTTGGAGATATGTTCTCCTGGCGCGCCCCGAGGTCCATCTCCTGGGCGCGCTTCTCTTCTGGTCGTGGGTCGGGTTCTGTCCCTGGAGTGCTTTCTTTATCCTGGAGCTCTCCGGGGACTATCCCGGTGACGTTGTCTGGAGGTATAGTCATGTCATGTCCCACCTGGTCCCCCCCGTGAGCTTGGTCAGTTTCGTTAGAACCCACTGGGGTCTCTACTGGCAGGGTCGCCTGGTCGATAGGATTTGACATGCTTTGACTATCCGCTTTATCCGTATTTAACGTCTGTTTAGATAAGCTAGGTAGTAGAACGACAGCGTATTCCTCCAGATAGGGAGGTGGCTGACATTTGCGCTGCGGGCGTTCTAGCTTGGGAGAGCCGCTTGGGGAGTGTTCACCGCTGGCCATGGTTAATATTAATATTATATTAAATATTACACTGATACCATCCGGCTCGAAGGACCAATTGTAACTGAGGGGTTACAATACCCTGACTGTATTAAAGATTGTGATATATTAAACCACTACTAGTTATGTACTTTAATTACTGGCCATACAGTACATGAATATATATGGTGAACACCCACACAAGAATACGGCATTGACACATAAAGTTCTATTGGAGGGTTATTTATTATTATTAAGCAACGTTAGGTTACAGATTGAGAATTAGGCTCGCGCTTGTATGGCGAAGAACATACGTAAAGTCAGTCAAGAGCATAAGTCAATGAGAATAGTAGGAATACTAGGATGGGTCTAAGCTGACGCCACCTGTGGTATAGCAATTATATGGGACACACCGGTACCATCTGGAGACACTGGGGGGTTCCCTCCGGGGTGTAAAGCCGGGAGGGGTAGAGGAATGGTCGGGTACAAAGTCTGGGTCAACGAGGAATAACGAGGCTCCAGATACAGGAGCCGGTGCATGTACTCCCTTGATCAAGTTTCAAGTTTCTTTAATAGTTGTCATACAGAAGTACAGAATACTTTCATACAAAATGCTTCTTACTGTTACGCTCCAGAGACTGTGCTAGACAAGATAGTATCAAATAACATAGTATAGCATGTAATTTAGAAGAAGAAAATGAGGTCACAGTGTTCGGTATAGACATATGTACAATGTTCTGAGTTACCATATAATATACAATACTATGCAGTGTACTAATGTACAGTACTATATAGTGCAAAGCAGAAATGGGATGAGGTACAATTTAGGTACAATTTACAGTAAGGTGTACGAGTTGTAGTGCAATCCTTCATCAATAAATATAAAGTGTGGGGAGTGGGTGCTACAGTGTGTTTGTTTAAAGTGGGTGTGTGCTATAAAGTGTGTGGAGTGGGTGCTACAGTGTGTTTGTTTAAAGTGAGTGTGTGCGTGTGGATGTGTGTGCTATGTGCGTTTGGTGGTTGTTGTTGTGTAGTGTTCATTGTTCGTTTAGCAGCCTGATGGCCTGGGGATAGAAGCTTCTTCTGAGTCTTTCTGTGCTCGCCTTGAGACTCCGGTATCGCTTGCCTGACCGCAGCAGTTCAAAGAGGCAGTTGTTCGGGTGACTGGAGTCTTTAATGATTCTCTTAGCCTTGCCCTTGCAACGCTTGTTGTAAATGTTCTGGAGGGTGGGGAGCCCCCCTCCAATTGTGCGTTCGGCTGAACGTGTCACTCTTTGTAGTCTGCTTCGGTCTTGTGCAGTGCTATTCCCAAACCAGGAGGTGATGTCGCCGGTCAGATGCTCTCTATTGTACACGAGTAGAAGTTCTTAAGGATCTTCTGACTGACTTGGAACTTCCTTAGGCGCCTGAGGAAGTAGAGGCGTTGTCGTGCCTTCTTCACAACACTGTCAATGTGTGTGGTCCATGTCAAGTCCTCGGATATGTAGGCTCCGAGGTACTTAAAGCTGTTGACTCTCTCAACCGGTGCCCCGTCGATGCTGAGGGGGCTGTAGTCCTTGACCCCCGACCTCCTGAAGTCCACAATCATCTCCTTTGTTTTGCTGACGTTCAGGGAGAGGCTGTTTTCCTGGCACCATCCCGCCAGGACCTTGACCTCTTCCAGGTAGGCCCTATCGTCGTTGGCAGAGATCAGGCCCACCACCACTGTGTCGTCAGCAAATTTGATGATTGTATTGCTACTCCGCTGAGCCACACAGTCGTGTGTGTACAGGGAGTAGAGGAGGGGACTCAGAACACAGCCCTGGGGGGCCCCTATGTTGAGGGTGATGGATGAGGAGGTGCAGTTGCCTGCTCTCACCACCTGGGGTCTGCCAGTCAGGAAGTCCAAGACCCACTGGCAGAGGTCATAGTTCAAGCCCAGGTCCCTGAGCTTGGCTATGAGTATGGAGGGGACTATGGTATTGAATGCCGAGCTGTAGTCGATGAATAGCATTCTCACATAGTTCCCCTGCCTCTTGTCCAGGTGTGATGCTGCTGTGTGCAGCACATGGGCTATGGCATCCTCCGTGGACCTGTTGGGGCGGTATGCAAATTGCAGGGGGTCCATGTTGATGGGGAGGGAGGAGCAGATGTAGCCCTTTACTAGCTTCTCAAAGCACTTCATGGCTATGGAGGTGAGAGCTACAGGGCGGTAGTCGTTGAGGCAAGCAAGCAGCAGACAAAGCAATAGTTGTAATCCAATATGCTAGATAGCATTGACGACAGCTAGCCAGCCCCTTCCAAGAGGAGTGCTCCACATAGACCCCAAGCATAACGGGACCCCCCGAGTGCTCATCAAAGTGGTCAGAATGCTCCTGAGTTACGAGGACAAGGTCCTGGACACTTACGCCGTCCTAGACGATGGGTCTGAAAAGACTCTCCTCCTCGCTTCCGCCGCAGCCCAGTTGGGCCTGCGGGGTGCTAAAGAAACAATGACAATCCGTACCATTAGAAGAGACCGGAAGACCATAAAGGGTGAAAATGTCTCCTTCACGATAGCAGCGGTCGAGCAGCCCGAGAAGCAGTATAGCATCACCAACGTCTTCACCAGCCACGACATAGGCCTGTCACAGTACACCTACCCCATCCCACAGCTGATGGCGAAGTACGTGCACCTACGTCAACTACCTATACCGCTCATCGACGGCGCCACACCGACCCTGCTCATAGGCTCCGACCACGCGGACCTCATTCTCCCAATTGAGGCGGCCCACATCGGACCCAAAGGATGCCCAGTCACGGTTCAGACCCGACTGGGGTGGACGCTCCAGGGCCCCCTCTACGGACTTGACAGTCAACCCACGTCTACACGCTGCCTGCACACAAAGGTGAGCGACACCGGCCACTCTCTCGTACAGCCCGTTGAGAGGCTATTGACATTAGACGAGATGCCTGTGAGAGAACCGTGGGCCCAAGAAGAGGGAGTTCCGAACTCCACCCCCCTCCAAGAGACGTAGCTGACCTCGAACCCAGCACCCCAAGCGACTTCTTGATGGGGCGGCCGGAACCGGCCCCTCCTCAGACGGGGTACAGACCAAACAAGAGGAACAGACGGAGGATGTGGAGACACAGCCAAGCACAGATCAACCAGTCTAAGGCCCGCTTCCTCCTAAGCCCCCTACCATCCCTTCCAGCCCGTCAGAAGCGGGTCAAGGACAGGGACAACTTAAAAGTGGACACAGTCGTTATGATCATAGACCAGTCACTACCCCAAGCTGCGTGGCCGGCCGGCCGCGTAAGCAAAGTGATCACTGGTGCCGACGGAAAGGTCAGAGCGGCAGAAGTTATTGTCCAGGGACGGACCTACACCCGACCCGTGGCGAGGCTGATAGAGTTGCCGAGGCTCCCTGACTCCCCTGATGACGACCATGACCCACTGACTTTGTAGATTGCCCTACTCCCCACAACAGACATTGAGTAGTTGACAGGACTATTAATCTGTCTTCGCTTTAACTAATTAGGTGCGGACTAATTAGGAGGCGGCTGTTACAAAGGGTCAGATTAAACCGAATATATATATTTATTGCGTGATATCCCTTGTATAATATTTGTATATCGTTTGATATCACTTGTATATTATTTGTATATATACACGGAATATCCCTTTACCTGTGTACAAACCAGAGTAATATTCGCTCTCCTATTGGACAGCGACCCCTAGGCGCCAACGACCAAGCCCCCAACGGCAAGTTCAAAGGCAACTCCGGGCATGTCGCAACATGCCCAGAGTCTGCGCAGTAATACGAGACAGAACTGAGGTTGGCACTAGATAATTCACCTTATGTATAAATACGGCGCAGGTGTAAACAGCAGTAGTTCAAGTTCAGTGTCCAAGCCTTCACCACGAGTCAACGTGCAGTGAAGTGAGCAACCTTGCATCTAAATAGAGCATTGAGAACCGCGTGCGAATAGATTGCTAAAGTGTCAGAGTTTAACGCAGTAACGTTGAGTGCGACTTAATCTAATGTGAAGTAATAGTCTATCATTTATAGTGTATCGTGCGGCTACAGTTCTTCAGTGACCAGCATTACCACCGGTTCGTCGTGTATATAGCTAGTGCACTTATCCAGGCTGGGCGGCCTAAACTCGTGCCCCCACCCGAGGAGTCCTAGACGAGAACCGTTGGATATGTACACCGGAGAACCTACACCGGCGACTGCAGAACCATTTCTGGTTGGATTATATTGCTTTGGGACCGTGACCGCTGGAGCAGAGAACCGTCGATCCTACTGTCGTTTGGGATCTACCCCCCGTGAGGATCATCACTCGAGCCCGCCTCTAGGAAGAGGCTGACTGGCTGTCTTCCATGCTGTCGAGCATACTGGATTATAGCTGTTGCTTTGTCTGCTGCTCAAGGGAGTACATGCACTGGCTCCTGTATCTGGAGCCTCGTTATTCCTCGTTGACCCAGACTTTGTACCCGAACATTCCTCTACCCCTGCCGGCCTTACACCCGGAGGGAACCCCCCAGTGTCTCCAGCCGGTACTAGTGTGCCCTATGTAATTGCTATACCACAGGTGGCGTCAGCTTAGACCCATCCTAGTATTCATACTATTCTCATTGACTTACGCTCTTGACTGACTTTACGTGTGTTCTTCGCCATACAAGCGCGAGCCTAATTCTCAATCTGTAACCTAACGTTGCTTAATAATAATAAATACCCTCCAAATAGAACTTTATGTGTCAATGCCGTATTCTTGTGTGGGTGTACACCATATATATTCATGTACTGTATGGCCAGTAATTAAAGTACATAACTAGTAGTGGTTTAATATATCATACTCTTTAATACAGTCAGGGAATTGTACCCCTCAGTTACACTGACGTTTAAAACACCTCTGCGAGGCGCCTCGGTATTTTAAACTCTGTGTCGGTCAATTATTTTGCGACAATGACCCCGTAGCTATACATTATCCCTTACATAATATATATTATTAAATATATAGCCTACATTCTGCTGAGTGCAGGATGTAGATGAGTCCCTTCTATTCCACTATAGCTATATCCGCGCGATTTGAGTTTAGTTCTTATTTATTTACGTATTTATTCACTGTCATGTGCAGTGTTTGTGTAGTGCTTATATTTATTTTCGGACATCACAATGCCTCGGCATGACTATACATTTAAAATGTCATTTTTAATGATAAAAATATTGCTGTATTTATTATTATTATAATTATTTGAATCCAAGGATGTCTGTAGAACCGACGTGAACGCGATCACCAAAGTTTTTGGAGTGGAGTTACGATGAAATTAGCTCTTAACATTTCTCGTAAGTCTGTTGGTGAATGAGGACCATTGTAATATTGTGGGGGAAATGTTGTAGAAGAAATAGCTGTGCAAGAATAAATATGCATTAAATCGTGGGGATGTACAATACAGGTACACTGTGTGATGGTCAAGGTGGTGTGATCCTCCCTGCGCCGTCCTTGATGTGGCTGTCCTTGATGTGGCTGTACTTGATGTGGCTAACAGCAGCTATTCTTCCTCAAACCGGTTTTGACTACCACAGGTGTGATGGATCCACTCTACATCTCCTTCAGTTTTCCTATGCTTTTTTTAATAATATTTTTGTTGTTGTTGTTGTTGTTGTTCTAAGTAAATCAAATCAAATCAAATGTATTTGTGAGGCCCGACAACACACGTTAATGTCCCCATGGGCTGGACACGTCTTCTTTAAACAAGTCAAGAACAAAACAAGAACACCATAAAGTCAAAAAATTTAAAATAATGCAAAATAAATAAATGCAACACGCAAAGGTATGGAATAACTCAGTAAAACCTAGCAATAGGAAAAAATGCACCACAGGCAATGTGGAGGAGAGAAACATTATAAGGGCCATTCAAGGGGGGATCTAAGCTCTATTTATAAAATAATTCTATATAATAATAATATAATAATAAATAATTTAATATCCCTTCGAGATAATAATATACAAATAATTTAGAGTGTTCGAATTATGGGGGGGCCAATGGGGGCTCAGCCCCCATAGCTAGAGTCTGAGCCCCCATAGTCAAGACCCCCTGTGGGGGTCTCTCAAAAAATGTATATAATATTTTTTTTATGTACGAATTAGTATTATTTATGTTACCTAAATTGTTAATAGATCATATTTTTCTTTTCAGTTTTTAAAAGAACAGAGTAATTAATGTTGTGGAATAGGCTGCATTTCACCTCCAAGCTGCTATGCGTCGCCCATGAGCGTCGCCCATAAGTTTAACGCTACTCCAACCTAGTGAAGAAGAAGCAGCAAGCAGCTGCTGTAAACAGAAGGCTGCCGGTCTGTGTCCTGCAACTGAAAACATAAACACTAAACAGTACGCCACAAAAAAGGCTCAACCCGCCGCAAGGCTGTACAAAGCTGGACAGCTTTGGTTTTATAAAAAGGCCAAAGACTGACGCTGTTAGTGCAGCAGCTAGCAGCGCTACTGTCACTGAAGTTGAAACTGCTAGTGCTAGTACTAGTGTTAGCTCTGCTGCTCCCGTGCGCAGTGCGCCTGTTATTGTTACCGCGCCGGTTGCCACTGCCAGACCCGAGTCTCCACCACTAGACCTGGACTGCGCTGCTACTCAACCACCACAATGCTGGGGTTCGAGTCAGTGGAACTTTTGGAAAAATAAATATAGCTGGTTATTTGCCAAGGAGGGATGCATTGGCTGCCTTCCATGTAAAAACGCCAAGACATTGTTAAATAAATCATTTGGAGCCCATTTGGCAGAGCAGTGGATGAATGGGACTGTGACTAACTCTCAGAGCAAGAAGTTGAGGAAGAAAATATACTTGCACAGTGATAGCGTTGCTCATAAGCAAGCTATAGAAATAGAAAGTCAAAACCAGAAGGAAGTGCTTCCAAAAAAAGTGAGCGAAATCACATCTGCTTTGCTCAAGGAGACAGCCAGTTCATCCAGGGCAATATATACTGTCACTAAAGAAAGGTTGCCTTATACCAAATTGAACCCCCTTATGACACTTAATTAGTTGAACGGGCCATCTCACCGATCCGATCATTCTTGTGCACAGATCATAGATTGCCACAGAGATGAAAAAAAGATGTGTTTCTCATGTCAAATCGCAGGATTCACGTATCAGTATAACTTCCAGTCTGCATGTCGGTGACTGCATTTCTTCTTGTTGTTCTAAGAAAATGCTGCTTTCATTCAGTTCTTGATTACCTGTGCACATTTGTTTATAAAATTATTTATTTTGATTTATACAAGTATTTATTTTATGTAAATTTTATTATCAGATGATAATGTTACTTACTGTATCCTGATAAATGCTGCTGTTGTGCCATACAACTATTTATTTTCCATTAGATTATTTTGTTAGTTTTTGATTTATAAGTGCAGAGACAAATAAATGTTAAATCAAGTTCATAAATTTGGTCAAATTTTTTAAATTAAATTGTTGTATTTTATCAGATGCAAAATCCAAATAAGTAAATATGGCATTATATATCAGAGGTGAGTAAGAAAATGAACAAATATTGATGGTTAAGAATGAGACTGAATAATGACATCATGATTAGACTGTGTGATGTCATTATTACTTAGTATTAGACTAATCCTAATGAGATATTCCTCTAAATATGACTTCGAAAACAGCCACAATTTCAGGAAAGAAATAGTAAAAAATTCAGGGGGCCCCCATAGCTCTCAGGTGATCATTCGAACGCTGCTATTCTATATAATGTATATATGTGTTTTATTACATGTATACATTCATACCAATTATTTTGCTGTTCTATTCTCCATCCATCCATCTACCATCCATCGCAACACTATATTATCACTGACATCCAAGTTGGGGATCCCCTTTGAACAGCCCATCTGAGGTTTCTCTCCTCCACGCCACCAGTGGTGTTTTTAATTTTTTGATCTTTTGTGATGTTTCTTCTTGACTTGTACAAGAAGACTTGTACAGCCCATGGGGGCTATTCCATGGCTATACAAATACAATTTGATTTGATTTAATTTGACTGTTTCCTTGGACTAGCATGGTGTTTTCACAAGGTCGCCGGGGGAATGCGGAATAAATAGCATACCTATTTGTTGTATATGTCTCTTCCTCACATAGACCACATTTACATTGTGGTTCCACTCACAGGTTTCAGAGGAATGAGCTTGATGGGAAAAAGGGATTGTGTGCTTCGGTACCTAGCAAAGCTGTCTCAACTCCGAGTCAGCCATATGTGAATCGCTAGACTCATTGTAATAGGCTGCCTCTGAGAGGATGTACCTGTCGGGTCATTTAAATTACTACACACAGAGTCGAGATGGAAATGCTTGGATCGGTGCTTTTGACGTGGCAGAAGTTTTGGACACTCAGAACATGTGGCTAAATGAATGTTGGCTTCTCGCTGAATGTCTACTGAACGTTGGTACAGAATTACGCACTGTGACATACAGTTTCTATCCAAACACACACAATGGAATCAAAATCAATTGACTAAAAGATTAGTCTTATCTGGATTCCATAAACACACACATGCATCCACATGGACACACACAAACGTGCAAATATGCGTGTATGTGTGCATACACATATAGTAAAAAATGTGCGTAAAGATATAAAATACTATATATTTTATATACTGTAACATATTTGAATATATACATATCGTATATATAACAACATACCATAAGGTATAGTCACATTCTCTGTGATCAAATAAATCCATCATGGTATTATTTTAATATCCCTTCGAGATACACTGAGGGGAGCAGACTCATTCAGCCTTTAATTTTCTCGGGAGACCCAGGTTGACAGAAAACCTGGAAATTATGGGGAGGGGTTTAATCTTGCATTTTCATGCAATTTACACATTTCTCACTCCTTCATGTCCCTTGTAGTTAATGGGTTCTTGTAGACCCTCGACTGTTCATAAATCAGAAGTCCAGTCCTGCCGCTATTACAAATTGAGTGATCTCGCAAAAGCTGTTCCACTCGTGAATCTTTTGGTTGTTTGGGTGTGGGGGTATGAGAGGGACACACACACACACACACACACACACACACACACACACACACACACACACACACACACACACACACACACACACACACACACACACACACACACACACACACACACACACACACACACACACACACACACACACACACACACACACACACACACACACACACACACACACACACACACACACACACACACACACACACACACACACACACACTATGAGGGTATATTTGTCAAAAGTAAGATTGCCAGTCAATTTAACTGGCACAGCATCACACAGATCTGGATGTGTTGAGTGATAAACCACGGCCTCTCTTTTCCATTGGAGTGCCATTCACAATTGAGAGGTAAATGCTTCAATTCAACAATGCAGTCCTTCTCACAAAAGACCATCTGTCTGCCACAAGGATCTTCAGAACCTATGTTACAGTATAGCCATATTATATAATAATAATAATAATAATAATAATAATAATAATAATAATAATAATAATAATAATAATAATAATAATAATAATAATAATAATAATAATAATAATAATAATAATAATAATAATAATAATAATAATAATATTGATTTATTTAAAGAAGACATGTCCGGCCCATGGGGATATTAACTTGTGATTGTGGGCTTTACACATACATTTGATTTGATGATGATATAATGATGATGATGATGATGATGATGATAATATTAATACAATCTGATAAAGAAAGTAAGCAAGTCAATAAATAGATAAATAAGTGCTATAGAAAATAATTGGGATCAATTGTATTTTGGAGGCCATTCTTTCATATCCTATTGGACACACTGGAGATACCAATGATATTCAAATAGAGGTCATTTTACAAGGTTTTGGTCAATAGGAACAACGACAGTTACACTGTGTTGTGTTCTGTAATGCATGTTGAAGATGTACTTCCCAAGAGTCTCCACTATGGGGCGTAGTTGATACAATGCCCTGTTATGCCTATAGCTGAAGTGTGCAAAATAAGTGTACACGCAGAAGGAGAATAGGACAGAATGTACCCTGCTGTAACCTACCATGCTAACCTGCTTGACTAAAAAGCTAGAGTAACCTGCTTCCTGAGTCTTATTACTACACCTGCCTACATACAAAATACTACGTACGTACTACATAACACACTGTACACTGTCCAAAATACAGTTGATAAGAAATTACTGTGATTACTTTGTTTTTGAAAAGAAATGTGTTAATATTCTAGAACCAAACCTACAGGATTTCCCTGTTGGATTGCTAAGTACTTTTTGAATAGGGCTCCCAGAGGGAGACAAGATTGAGCCTTTTAAAGGACTGCTAGTGCTGCCGCTGTGAAAAAGATGTATGAGCCCCTGGACATCCAATTGATTTTCAGTCAACATATCCTTCACATGGGGTTTTTACGTGTTAAATTATTTAAGTGGCACAGCTTGAGAGGAGTGAGTTTATATCCTCCCAGAGGAGCAGGTAACCTGCCTGTGTCACCAAGTGTGTTGCATCAGAGTAGCACTGTAGCACATAGTCACATGCAGCTTAATAGATGTCAATCATGGCACTCCAGAGTTAAGGGTTCGATTCCCACTGGGGTCACCCATGCTGAAAAATATATGCAGTCATTCCATTGTGCTTTGAGTGGCACTAGTACTAGAAAAGTGCTATAGACGGGCAGTCATACTGTAGTTATATGAGTTTTCTAGTGGCATTTTCACCCCTGGTTCGAAAGAATATCCAAAACATGACCTAGGCTCGAGTCCAGTAGTATATTGACCCTGTTGATTGTCATAAAGCATCACCCTCATTACCATAATGTATTAGTAAATGGTCCATCCCAGCTAACCTCTAGCCGCACAGCTTTATCGTCGCACAATAGACTTCCCCTGCAGCCTTCCTGTGGCAAATGACCACATTCATTATTCATCAAGGATTAGTGTCATAATCGATTTCGTCCAAGCGGTCTGTATCACACAATGTGTTCCTAATCCTCACCCCAAGAGACGCTGAACTTTGTCACATCTAATTAGGCTGCAAGAGTCAGCTCCCTTGAGACAGCTTTTCCCAACTTCCCCATTACATGCATTATAATCTGCAGCCTGCTCTTCTGAAATTTAGAAACGTCTTCATGCGTTTCCAGCAGTTCCACTCAGTTGATCTGACAGCACTGTCTTATAGTGTGTACACTGAGACCACGGCAGCAAGGAATATACTGTACATTGAAACTTAACAGGTGTCAAGAAAATTATGTGCAATTCTGGGGGTATCCAGAAAGTTCGCTTTCACCACAGGATTTTTTTTACCAAATCAACAGATCGGAAAACCATGCATGTTTATAGTTTACTAACACTATGGAGAGTTCTAGTGGCGACGCAGCCCATTCTAGTAAGGAGAGCTCTAGTGGTCAACTGGGAGCGTGCCTATGTTCCCACAGCCCTATGTTCCCATATATCTTTTTTTCATACATTTGTATCTGATTTTATCGCCGTTTCTCTTAATTTGGTAGCCAATTACACCCAACCTAGTATCCAATTGTCCTCTGGTAGTAGAGGGTTCGTCCGGGATCATAGGGCTGTGGGACCATTGGGGGACATAGGGCCTAATTTTGAGAAGAATCTTAGAAATGTGGGAACATATGGGCTGACCCCGGTCAACTAGGCGAGTGTGGCCATGCTGGCCTGCTCTGTGTTTTCTTGGTCCTCCTGTGCTGGCCATCTTGTCCTCTTGCTCTGAGGTGTAACACTGGGAACAGATCAGGGCTGAATAGCCACGAAGTGCCACAAATGAGCTTGGAAACTCTTGGACATTTTAAATCGATGCTTCTAAACCATTCTGTCTCTGTTTGTACCCATCTTAAACCTGAGAGAAAGAGTCTCTCTCCGTCGTATCTCTCTATCACCTTCCCCTGTCTCTCCACAGGCTCCATCCCCTCCTCTCTCTCTGTGTGTGTCTTTCTCTGCTTTTCCATCTCCTCTCTGCAATGGACTGCACAATTTATATAAATGCAGTCCATTGTGGAGTGGAGATGGGACACACACACAGAGAGAGAGAGGAGGGGATGGAGCATATATATATATATAATTGACAAAGCACATCCTACCCTTCATCTGTACAGTACATTCACTGATATACAATTAACATATTCAAATCTTAATAATGTGTTTGTTTATCCAGTTTTGATGGTTTTCGAATCTAGTATGTGGTACTCGCTCACTGAAAATAGACCAGATGCCGAAAAAGTACTGCAGATCGACATGGCGCGGCTTGTGTGCCCAGTCCTAATCTGTTAGCAAGGGCGCCAAAAGGAAACCAGCTGCCGCACATTGGGGGCAATCGTGGTGCTTCCACATCCAGTGTGCCGGCACCATAAGATGGAGCTGTGACATCTGTTTCTGCCACTGGACCAAACCTGTCAGCTCCATAGCCCTGCTGTCACTCAGCTGGCATCGTGACATAAAGACAGTGGCCCTTTCGGGAGTGTACCCTGGGTTCTATGTTCCCCGCTCCTGAAAAAGTGTCCTATGTTCCCCGCTCCTGAAAAAGGGTCCTATGTGCCCCACTCCTGAAAAAGGGTCCTATGTTCCCGGCTCCTGAAAAAGGGTCCTATGTGCCCCGCTCCTGAAAAAGGATCCTATGTTCCCCACTCCTGAAAAAAGCGTCTAGATTCTTATTTCCATATTTGCAAGATATTCAAGCAAATTAATTACTAAATCGAAGTAAATTTTTGTGATATTAGAAGCATTCCAAATGTTTTTTCATCAAACATTAAACTTCTATTCCTAAAAGAACACCAGTGACAGAGTTGTGTGAGGGTGTGGCAGCAATATAGGCTATAGGCTAAATATATATTATAGTAAATATATCATTCATACAGAAAATATGCAACATCTGCGTGCCTCTAAAGGTGTTTCAGTTTCTGTTTGACATTTGTCTGAATTAACATAACAATGGTCCTCATTCTCGAACGGACATACGTAAAACTTACCAAGGAATTCCTTTGTAACTCGATTTACGTACTTATTCGGCATTCTCGAACGTATTGTAAATTATTTGTAGGATTTACGTACTCGAAAAGGCAGCCGTAAATCGGACAGACCGGTGTGCACTCGTGTTCTCAACATCTTTCTCTGGGACAAGTAATTTGCATTTATAATCCTGACTCAATGAGGCATTGTGAGCATTACACACACACTGCAAACTAAATAAATAAGAACTAAACCGATCGCTGCGGATATAGCTACTGTATAGTGGAATATACTGTCTTCTTCTCTATGATATTATTTATTGTTGGTTTGATGTAATTCTATTGGTAAATGAAATAACGGCTTAGTGAGGCTGAGATTGTCAAGAGCCAATCGCACAGTCGTTCAGTATTGACATTACTAAATGAGATGTCATGCTAATATGTCATGTTCTAGAGCAGGGGTTCCCAAACTTTTCAGGCCGGGGCCCAGAAAATAAGGCGTCAGAGAGCCGCGGCCCAATGCACATCGTCTGGCTTTTTTTTTTTTTTTTTTTTGTCAGGTGACCGATTTTTTAAGCCAAATATCACTTCAATCCTATTAAGTTAGTTCAAGTTAGTTATTCATTTATATGTGCTATTTATGAGAGGGCTAACTTGTTGCAAAATAATAATGATAATAATAATAGCCTCATTAAAATACTATTGTTGCTTCGGTTGTTTTCAGCGTTTTATGTGCATAATCTGTTATTTAGTTTGAAATGTTCGTTGAAATAAGTAGATTTTTCGTTTTTGTTTATTTATTAAGTTAATATAAAACCATATAGTCACATTTTAGAATACAATAGAATAGAATTTTAGAATACAACTAGAAACACTGTCTTGGCCTGCTTCTAAGTTCAGTGGCCTGACAAAAAAAATTTAAATAAAAAAATTAAAAATAAAAAAATTAAAAATTAAAGAAATGTTTATTTTTTATTTTTTTTTATTTTTTTTTTATTTTTTTTAAATCATCTCGCGGCCCATCCGTGGCTGCTCGCGGCCCACCTTTGGGTCGCGACCCCGACTTTGGGAACCACTGTTCTAGAGTAGGACTTACTACTATAGTACCTAATAAAACAAGTCATTAGAATAATAGAAGCCTACTTTGCTGGAACTATACATTTTGCACGTATACAATACGTGTCTCTTTTGCCACGCCATATACATGTAACCTGGGGGACACTAGGACCCAGGAGTATGTAGAGGGAGTCGCGTGAGACTTGAGACTTGAAAGTTGAAAGTTCACGTTTGTTCTCGTCAGTTTGAATGGAGCGTTCAAACTGAGCGTCTCGTTATACATTAGCAGAGCCAAGGAATTTGTGCTGCCCCACGCTTTTAAGGTATGAACAGGCTAAACACCTTTTTCGTTGGTAAATCTGTTTCATCATTTCCGACCTACAACTAGACTACCAAGACGTATTTGATGTGGTGGGTGCTAACGTTACATTTGAATGATGTGTTTATTCCTAATGTCTGCTCAGTATATTGCGGTATGTGGGCCGACGTGTATGCTTTCAGGCGCCGATACAGCCTGAAAATACAAAGAATTATTACCCTCATGTCATCATCACATACCGCAATATACTGAGCACCCAGATTCGGCTCAAACAAGGGACTAAACACGTTTTGCAATTATACCACAATAATGTGGAACACCCTACCCACAGCCGTAAAGGAATGTGAATCCCTACCCTCCTTCAAAACTGCTCTCAAAGCCACCTACGGGTGGCTGCAATTAGAAACTGGCCCCGGTAAATGTCAAAATCCCCCTCCAATGTACAGTTTCTTCCCCTTCGGATGTATATTTTTTATGATCTCTTCTTCTTACACAGTTACATATGTCTTTTTATTTTATTTTATTTTTTTATTATTTTTTAAACAAACACATAAACAAACATGACAACACACGATTAGATATACAAGCATTGTAAAACAGTGTACATCAGTTAACTCATCGTTTGGATAAATGTCTTATACAAGATATACCCCTAATACCTGCTATCTATTCCCCTACACACATATGCTCCTGCTCGCACCCCCCGCCCTGGACCCCCCCATGGATAATCCATCCATTATCCTTCGCTCCTAACCAAACACTACCATTAAATGCTAGCTTTTATTCTCTCCACCACTTCTAACCACATTGTCAATTTGGATTCATTGAGACCCAAAATTCTTGCTGTAGATATTTCTAGATAAATCACATCGAGATATGTAAGAATCCAGACCTTTCGGCAAATTTTTTCCGGTTGAAACCATCGTGATGCTATCAGTTTTTTAGCCACTGTAATACCAGCTAAAACCAATCTCTTTTGTTGTATAGGTACTGCATATTCAAAAACATCATTCAGAAGTAATATAGAGGGGTGTACAGGTATATTCAGAATTAAGAGATTTGATAATTGCTGGGTCACTTCTTCCCAGAATATCTTAACTGGTGGGCAGTCCCAATACATGTGCATAAATGTACCCTCGTCCCCATTTGTACATAAGGAGCATTTGGAGTCTTGTTTAAGACCCATTCTGTTCAGTCTTATAGGAGTCAAGTATGTCCTATGAATATAGTTAAGATTGATTTGTTGATGGTCCGGGTTCCTTGATGCAAGTCGAACATTTGCCCAGGCTTCTTGCCAATCAAAATCTTTTTCTAGGTCTGGTATATCCAGATTCAGATTCAGATTCAGATTCCTTTATTGAGCCATTTGTGTAAAACACATTGGTAATTGTTGCAGCAATACAGTGTATGCATTTTTTCTTTTTTCACAGTAAACAAACACCAACACAGACAAGAAACGAAAACAGTGCAGTGGGGGATTAATCAATAAATAAAATACATATATATATATATATATATAAAGTGAAGTGTGCAGAGATCCAGTACGGACTAGTGCAGTGCAGTCAATGTCATTTAGCCAGTGTCACTTGGGGGCAGAGGGGGGGGGGGGGGGGGGGGGGGGGGGGGGGTGGCGTATCTAGACCCAGCACTTCAGTAGGGCACAGAAGGGCACCAAAACCTATGAAGCCGGAGCGTGTAGCGCGACCGCGAGAAAATTTTGGCCGGTTTTGGCCGGTTTGTGGGCGAAAATGGGTGGATTTTGTAACTATTTTTTTTAAACTTTATTTCGGTTTTAGGGTTAGGTTAGGGTTATGTTATTTAATTATTTGGGGGAGTCAGCCCCCCAAACTCCTGAAATGCATAGAAATCTATGAAATAAATAAAACAATCTGACATTTATATTAAAAAGAGCTAGCCCCCCAAACCCCTAAAATACATAGAAATCTATGCATTTTGGAACAGTTACTATATATATAGTCAAGAAAGCATTTAGTCATACTTAAAGTTTAAAGTGCTTTACTTGCATTGAACATTGCATTGAACATTGAACATTGAGGAGACATCATTAGAAAGCACAATGTATGTTTCCATAGTTACGCAGATTACACACAATTGTACATCTCCGCTGAACCAAATTATCACACAGCTATAAACTCCATTTCCGCCTGTCTCTTAGCAATAAACAAATGGATGACGAACAACTTCCTAAAATTAAATGAGGGCAAAACTGAAATCCTACTAGTCGGTCCTATAACAAAAAGAGAAATGTTACAGAGCAATATGGGGCAACTTACTCCTTGGATCAAACCCAAAGTTACAAGTAAATAACCTACACTGGCTTCCGGTAACATTTAGAATTGATTTCAAGGTCCTCCTCCTTATACAAAGTATAAACATTGCGATCATCTACTATTGAAGGTTCCAAGCCACAGTCTAAAGAAAATCGGGGATACAGCCTTTGCTAACTATGCACCAAAGTTATGGAACACACTACCTATGGACATTAGGGAAGCTAGATCTCTTAATATTTTCAGAAATAAGCTAAAAACGTACCTCATCACCATAGCCTTCTAATACACCCCGCTGTTGATTGTACTGTAGCACTATTTTACTCTGGCCATTCTATTGCATAATTTTACTATCTATTCTACTATTCTATTATTGCACTGTATTATTGCAAACCAGTCAACTTACAAAAAATAGCCTGTTGGAGGATTTCAACAAGATAAATGCGACAACATTGCAAAATATTTCACTATAATATTTCAAAGTGAAGTAAAAAATATTATAATAATTATTTGATCATGTTAAATGATCATTTGATCATGTTAAAAAAGGGGAAATAAAAAAACACTTGTAAAAAAAAAAAAAAAAAAAAAAACGTATTTTTTTTATTATTTTTTTAATCAGTGGGCACGTGCCCTACTGATAGTGGTCTAAATACGCCGATGGGTATATCCCTCCTCCAAACAGAGTCTAGGTGGAGGCCGGGTTTCATACGAAGCCGTTAGTAATTGATGATAAAAATCTGATACATATGTCTTGTATGTCATAAATGTCTTGATCAATTGAAAATGGAGGACCCTTATGTAAACAAGACAAAATACTTTTTCTGGTCTGCATCCTCTTAGCAGTTGTTAGTATTGAGCCTGTATTGTACCCATTCGGCAATCTGTTAATAAAGTTTTCAATCAATCAATAAAACACAAATCTGGCTGAAACATCAGTCAAGTCAAGAGTCAAGAGTCAAGAGTTTTATTTGTCACGGCATACAAGTATACAGTGAAATGCGGGGGGTCTTGCCCGCAACGATTGTGCATAATACAATAATAATAATATAATAAGAATCCAATAGAACGACATTGTGCAATAATACAAGTAATCAAAGTAGGGCATATCGGTATATGTACATGAGTTTTTACAGAGCATGGTAAGACATGCTAGGTCCTGTGATAGTGCAATACACTGTTAGCTACGGATGAGGCACTGGGTCTTTATGTACACTGCTATACAATGCTATATTATACAATCTCAAGTTATACTATACTATTTTTAAAGTGACCTTTCCTTTTGTACAGTGACCATAAGTGTGAGCGTGTGCAGCATGAGTGTGTGTGTGCTTGATTGATTGATTGATTGAAAAGTTTATTAACAGATTGCAGAATGGGTACAGTACAGTACAGCTCAATACATACAATTGTTATGGGGATGCAGACCAGACAAAGACTTTCGTCTTGTTTACATCAGGGTCCCCCATTTTCAATTCATCATAACATATATGACACACACGACATACAGATAGACAGTACTGCTACATCTATACATTTATGACATACCAGATTTACAAATACAGTACTGTTTGTGATACAAAAAGTATCCAGAAAAAGAGTGTATATACATTTGACGTAGAAACTGTACATTGGGGGAGGTTGGGTAGGTGGGGTGGGGTTGGGTGGGTGGGGGGGGGGGACTGTACATTGGAGGTGGGGGGGGGGTTGAGTAGGGGGTGGGTGGGGGACACTGTACACTGTACATTGGAATACTGACAAAGCCATACTAGGTCATTTACTGTACAACTGGGTTAGGACATTTGTAGGGGCCAGTTTCGAATTGCAGTCTCCCGTAGGTGTTCTTTGGGAGTGTTTTTGAAAGTGGGTAGTGATTCACATTCCTTTACAGCTTTGGGTAGGGCGTTCCACATTGATGTGGCATAATTGCGAAACGTGTTTAGTCCCTTGTTTGAGCCGAATCTGGGTTTAACATGTGGACATCATTTGTGGAGCTCCCTCTGGTGTTGTGATCGTGGTATTCACTGACCTTTGGGAAATATTTTGACATGTACATGCAGTGATGGGCAGTAGCTAGCTACAAGTAGCGACGCTACATAGCTTAACTACAATTCTCAGTAGCGTGATGGTAGCGTCACTACTTTTGAACCAAGTAGCATTCTCTGTAGTGCAGCTATTTTTAGAACGAAGTAGTGACGGAGCGTGAGGAAACGCTACACGCTACTATCCGGAGAAATAGACAAAGATTTGTGAAAAAAGAAAACTCCCCGCAGAAATCCCACTATGATTTGTTGGTTGGTTTACATATGAGTATGACGACTCACGATTGGGTAAGGTTAGGCCAAAACATTACGGGTAGGCCAATCAGAGGCAGGATAGGGCGGGACTCCAGCTCCGCAAACCTGGAAGTGCAACAGACCACTGAATGAATGAATGCAATTTAACAGATTACATGAACCAGTCCGTGCGAAATGGCAGAGGGATTCGATGTTTCCAGGGCTGATGGCATTGATGAAGATGATGATGTCAATAACAACAATGCCTCTCAATGGGTCCCCACATGATTTTGGGGCCATGGAATGTTTTGTGAGTTACATATTTAAATACATTTGGTCATTTAGCTGACGCTTTCATTCAAAGCAACTTACAAATTGTGTACAACAAGTCAGCAGGAGTGGTACATATCTAGCAGCCAAGGATAAGTAGTATTGTTTGTCTAGCAGTGTCAAGCTTGAGTGTTATACTCTGAGTACATGTATACTGTAGTAGTATAGACATATTAGCATAGTTGGAGGGCTTGTTTCAGTTTTATAATAAACAATCAAACTGAACCTTTTTTTTGCCTGCGTATTTGTTTGGTGGAAACCTGATCATGAAGTAAAAAAAAAATTAAAAAAAGTAGTGCCGATGTAGTTAGCTATTTTTGCCATGTTCTTGTAGTGTAGCTTGCTACATTTCTCTGGGGATAGCTTCCATTGTAGTTGAGCTATATTTAATCGAGAGTAACTTGTAGTGTAGCTTACTACATTTTCCAAGTAGCTTGCCCATCACTGTGTACATGGGTACCTTGGTCGTGTAGTGTATCTTGTAGACCAGGCCCATTGCAAGTTGCTGTACTCTGTCGTCTACTCTAAGCCATCCTAGGTTGTCAAAGTGGGCAGGGGTGAGGTGGGTTCTAGGAGTCAGGTCAAACAGTAGTCTGACTAGTTTGTTTTGAGAATTTGTAATTATTATTATTTTTTTTAAACTTTGACCAGTCACCTGGTTCTTTTAGCGTTTATCGCTTTTTCTTCTCATTCATACTTGGTCAAGTTCGACCGACAGAAGCAGGCTGAAAGGGTTCAGATGGGGGGGTAGACACTCTGGGAAAGGCACGGCTGCCGTCCGGGATTCGAACGCGCTCAGCCCCAGATCCGCGCGAGCGCGGTTGTCCACGGCGCTGAAATAGCACTCGCGGTACGTGGTGAGCTACTGGAGCTCCCCTGTAATTTGTTTTTTAGTGCCTTTGTGGTGCTTTGGTACCATTTACATTTAGTCATTTAGCTGACGCTTTTATCCAAAGCGACTTACAAGTTCTGTGCGACAAGACAGCAAGAAGGGTATAACTCTATCAGCTGAGTAACAATGTTCATCAAAGTGTTGCGTGTTACAGTGTAGGTTAGTTTATTAGTTTATTAGTTCTCCACAAGTGCATGACAGTAAGGTTAGTCAGGGTTAGATTTTTTTTTATTTAATTTTTTTTTATCATTTCAGATAATGGTTGAAGAAGTGAGTCTTTAGTCGACGGCGAAAGATTGGACGGGATTCGTAATTCGGCTGTCCTAACTGGGATGGGTAGTTCATTCCACCATTGTGGGGCAAGGACTGAGAATAGGCGGCTTCTCTTTGATGACCCTCCGAGAGCTTGGATAGGAGTAGATCTGAGGCGGCCAGAAGATGCAGAGCGTAGGGGTCTTGAGGGTGTGTAGTTAGAGACCATTGACCGGAGGTAGGCGGGAGCGGTTCCCTTTGCCGCACGGTATGCTAGGTCGAGGGCCTTGAAGCGGATACGTGCAGCAATGGGGAGCCAGTGCAGGTCCCTAAGAAGTGGGGTGACATGGGCCGACTTCGGTAGGTTTGAGATCAGGCGGGCCGCTGCGTTTTGAATGAGTTGAAGAGGCTTGGTGGCAGTGGCCGGGAGGCCAGCTAGCAGTGCGTTGCAGTAGTCGAGGCGGGAGATGACTGTTGATTGGACAAGGAGTTGGGTGGCTTCTTTTGTCAGGAAGGGGCGTATCCTTCTGACGTTGCTCAGGAGGAATCTGCAGGTTCTGGTTGTCGCTGCGATGTGAGCAGAGAAGTTCAACTGGTCGTCGAGGACAACACCAAGGTTCTTGGCGGTCGGCGACGCGGTCACAGCTGCATTCTCGACTGTGATGGAGAGGTCGGTCAGGGGGGAGGATTTGGCCGGCAGGTGGAGCAATTCTGTTTTGCTTAGGTTCAGTTTGAGGTGGTTGGTCGTCATCCAGGCGGAGATGTCGGACAGACAGGCCGAGATCCGCTCAGAGACGTGGATATCTGAGGGAGGGAAGGAGAGGAAGAGTTGAGTATCATCGGCATAACAATGATATGAGAAGCCATGAGACGTGATAATGTTACCCAGTGATTTAGTGTAGAGGGAGAAGAGAAGGGGTCCTAGGACCGAGCCCTGGGGGACACCCGTCCGGAGGGGGCGGGTGGCCGACAGAGTCCCTCTCCATGACACTTGGTAGGAGCGGTCATTGAGGTATGATGTCAGCCATGTCAGCGCAGATCCAGCCACTCCCATTCCTGCGAGGGCCGCGAGGAGGATCTGATGGTTGACTGTGTCGAAGGCTGCAGATAGATCTAGGAGAATCAGGACAGAGGAGAGGCCTTTCGCTTTTGCTAAGTGAAGTGCCTCTGTGACCGCAATGAGGGCCGTTTCTGTGGAGTGGCCAGTCCGGAAGCCAGATTGATTGGGGTCTAGGAGGTCATTCTGTAAGAGATAAGCAGTAAGTTGGTTGGATACAGCACGTTCAAGTGTTTTAGAAAGGAAGGAGAGAAGAGAGACAGGACGATAGTTGGCTATGACGGTGGGGTTCAGGGTTGTTTTTTTATGAGGGGCGTGACTCTGGCTTGTTTTAGGGAGGTGGGGACCACCCCCGAGTTGAGTGAGGAGTTGATGGTTGCAGTTAGGAATGGGAGGATGTCCGGTGCTATGGTCTGGAGGAGTGGGGAGGGTAGCTGGTCCAGCTGGCATGTAGTCGGACGGTTCGACGTTACCAGTGTCAGGGTCTCGGCTTCTGTAATGGGAGAGAAAGATGACAGAGTGAAGGATGAGGTTCTCGATTCAGCGTTTGGAATGGGTCGGGGTTGGGAGAAGGAGCTGCGGATGTTCTCCACTTTTTCCTCAAAGAAGATCGCAAAGTCTTCGGCAGAAAAAGATGAGGGAGGAGGAGGTGGGGGGGGGAGTGAGGAGGGAGGACATGGTAGCAGGCAGTTTGCGA
The DNA here is from genome assembly GCF_963971535.1 of Notolepis coatsorum. NCBI lineage: Eukaryota > Metazoa > Chordata > Actinopteri > Aulopiformes > Paralepididae > Notolepis > Notolepis coatsorum. The sequence goes on along the minus strand of NC_140170.1, from coordinate 106,590,427 downwards.
AGATTCTTGGCAGAGGCCTCGATCCTATGGTGAAAGAAAGAAGCTTTGGCATTAGTAATGGTTTTGGAGAATGTTAACAAGAGGTTGTGATATGTGTCGATGTCAGCAGTGAGGCGTGACTTTCTATACTTCCTCTCAGCCGCTCTCAGGACCTGTCTTTGTTCTCTCACTGCATCCGTCAGCCATGGACTGGGTGCAAGCATAGTCGTAGTACCCTTGAATGAGTGCTCCTGCCAGAGTCTTCAGGGTATTCTTGTTTACCAGAGAGGAGATCCGGTACAAGAATCAAGTTTGTTGGTTGACTTTTTTTTATTACATAGGATGCCATTTTGTCACAGGAAAGATTAGCCTCTAGGATGGAACCCAGGTAGGTAATTTCATCTCTCCTTGTGACAATATTGTCACCCACTGTAACTGAGAAGCCGTCGGTCTTGCTGAGTTTGTTATTTGAACCGAAGAGAATGGACTCTGTTTTGCCCATGTGTAATGATAGTTTGTTATCGGCGAGCCATATGCAGATTTTGCCTAGTTCCGAGCTGAGGGTTTTTTCAACCTGTAACTTGTAACTTGCTCATGTTAAAGTGGCTGCTAGTGTGTGAGTGTGTACAGTGTGTGTGTGTTGTGTGTGTGCTCATGTGTACTTGTGTGTGGAGAGTTCAGTGTTCAAGGCTCTGATGGCCTGGGGGAAGAAGCTGAGCCGAAGTCTCTCTGTCCTAGTTGCTGGTGTTCGCAGGCGTTTGCCTGACCGCAGCAGCTTGAACAGGCTGTTGTTGGGGTGGTGAGGGTCTTTCATTATTCTGCAAGCTCTGGATTTGCACCTCTTGTTATATAGGACCTGCAGGGGTGGTAGTGCAATACCCGTAGTATGCTCGGCTGAGCGTACGACTCTCTGTAGGGCCTTCTTGTCCTGTGCCGTGCTGTTTCCATACCAGGCAGTGATGTTTCCAGTCAAGATGCTCTCTACAGCTCCGGAGTAGAAGGACTGGAGTATCTTCCCCGATACTCTGAACTTCCTTAACTGTCTCAGGTGGTAGAGGCGCTGCTTCGCGTCCCCGTTTATCCACAGTGGTGTGTGTGTCCCCTGCTGTTTTCTCCTAAAATCCACAATCAGCTCCTTGGTTTTACCAATGTTCAGGAGCAGGCTGTTGTCCTGACACAAGCGTTCCAGTACCTCAACCTCCTGCCGGTAGGCCTTCTTGTCGTTGTCCGAGATCAGCGCCACCACCACTGTGTCGTCCGCAAACTTCACTATGGAGTTGGAGCTGAACTTGGCCACACAGTCATGTGTGTATAGTGAATACAGCAGGGGGCTCAGAACACAGCCCTGGGGGGACCCGATGCTCAGAGTGATGGTATTGGAGGTCTGACCCCCCACCCTGACCGCCTGGGGCCTTTCACTCAGAAAGTCCAGTATCCAAGCACTCAGGGCGGAGCTCAGACCCAGCTCGATCAGCTTGTCCACCAGTCTGGTGGGGACTATGGTGTTGAACGCTGAGCTGTTACGTTGGAGGTAGGTAGAATACAGTTGTGCAGAAAGGGAAAGGAATGGACGAGGCAGAGACGAGGATTGAAGCTTGGAGAGGGAGTTTACTGTATAATCCAGTGCAATACAAAGAACATACAGAAACTACTTAACAACCTACTCAACAAAACAACAAACACTAACACTTACTATAGGATGACAGCACAATACGGCGTGGACAGGAAACAGGGAAGGAGACAGGAGGAATGTCGCCACAAACATCTCAGCAACCACAGGCAATAAATACAGCTCCTAATTAACGTTAATTAGTAATGGACGACAGCTGGGGGGAGAAGGCATAAGAACTAATACAACAATCAACACAAAGGACCTAGAACTAGGCTATATAACACACAGAATCAGAGATACAAACACAGAGAACAACCTAAACAGCTAACAATTGTAATATCAAAAAACAATGTAATGACAGCATACTGTTTTTCAGCATATTGAATTTTGCAACCGAAGGCCTCACAGGCTAAAGTAGAAGAATACAATTGAATAGAATAGATAGAGAATAAAAGTGTATAGCATCTTATTAAGGTGCAGTGCAGGGTGCATGTATCTTGTGTGCGTGTGTGTGTGTGTGTGTGTGCGTGCGTGCGTGCGTGCGTGCGTGCGTGCGTGCGTGCGTGTGTGTGTGTGCGTGCGTGTGTGTGTGTGTGTGTGTTCAAGACAGTGGTCTCTGAGAATGTTAAAACAGACTTTTTTCTATATATTCACAGAAAGGTAAAGACATTTTTTTTTCATACACTTTTTTGGGGGGGCTTTCTGTATTTTTCACCCATCCCAATAAAGTCACTATGCCAATTCCCTTCCTGGTCATTGCGCGCATTGCCCCACTGTCTGCCTGGGGAGGGTGTGGAAATACCACATGCCCCCTCCGATACATGTGGAGTTGCCAGCCGCTTCTTTTCATCTGACAGCGAGGAGTTACACTGGGGGAACGTACCGCCTGCAGAGGTTCATGCTATTTCCCCCAGATCCCCTCCCTGCTGAACAGGCGCCCCGACTGACCAGTAGGAGTCGCAGTTTACAACGACCAGGACTCATACCCCACCGACTTTCCACCCGCTAACACTGCCAATTGTGTTAGTAGGGACGACTGACCAGGCCGGAGGTACCGCTGACAGCTGGATTCGATCCCAGAGTCTCTGCGGTGGTAGGCGAGTGCTTAATCCACTGCGCTACCCAGCCGCACCCATATACTGTACGTTGTATTTCATGGCAAGAATGTTTAGGTTTGTTCGACCCGTGAGATATAAACACGAAACATTTCTGAAAAATGTGATATGGTTGGACTTCCGCTGTTGGACTTCCACTGTCGGCAGCCAGATTCAGACAACTTTATTGATCCCGCGTGGGGCAATTCATATTTGTAGCTTCACAACACGTAACAAGTAACAAAAACAACAAAACAAAACATCTCAATGACAGCACGGCAAAAACAACATTCTATGTAATACACAATCCAGTAAAAGTAAAAGTAAAAACAGACAACTAAGTGTAAAAGGCTACTTAAAATTACTACGGTCCGTATTTAAAAGTCTGATAGCCGAGGGGACAAAAGATTTGGCGTAACGGTTGGTCCTACTTGGTGGAACGTCATAACGGCGGCCAGAAGGCAACAGTGAAAACCGCTGAAACAGAGCGTGGAGAGGTTGATTAGTGATGCTCGTCCCTTTCTTGACCACCTGGTCCGTCCAGAGAGAACATAGGTAATGTATCTCTAATCGATAGTTCTGAACTAGTATAGTGGAATTCTCTTCTCTCTGCGTTGTATACCCTTTGTTTACTCATTCAATAGTGGTTTGAATGAACTTGACACGGACTAGAGCGCAATGGTTCCAAACAGAACGATCTGTGTTTTATTCCAGCAATAAAACCACAATTCAATTATGAGTTAAACAGATTCTCGAATTACTTCTATCTAATCGCGTCTTCTGGTTGTTGATGTTTGCGTCGCCCCGGCAACCCAGGGGCGTCTCGTGCAATCGTCTCTGTTCTCGAAACCGGCTTGAGGGATCTGCATGCTGATTTTACGTGTGTCCTCTGTAGATGTGCGTCTGAGTCAGTCTCTCGAGGGTGTGAGTCTTAGTTTTCTCCTTGCTCCGTCAGTCCCTTTTTATCAATGGGAGAGCATCTCGGCCTGACGTCACCAAGTGACGTCAAGCAGACGGTTTCCACCAATCACAACTCTTCTAATTTTTGTATTTGCAATTGGGGGTTGCTCTCTGGCTAACCGTCCCCTTTGTTCCAAATCAGGGAATTAGAATTGATTAGTCTAAAATATACTTATTACTTCTGTTTTATCATTCAATAGGTATATGTCTAAATCAGGGATGACCAAATTAACACAAAGATATCATTTGACTCAAAACAGCTTTAGGTTTAAGATGAGAGTCAGTGTTTTACCATCAAGCCCAGTTCTATAGTGTTATACTTATTCTTTTAACTTACTCAATCATCTATGCTAACAATTCTTCTTAGTATTTGTTTTAAATATGTCCAACTTGGTGCAGCCAATGCTTGATTGTAAAACTTCAGTGACTCTTTATCATAACTACAACATGTTTCATCTTATTCCGTTCAGCATCATCAGTCCAACATAACAGTAATATTTGCAATTTAATTTGTAGCGTCATTTAGGATATAACCATACTTTAGTTACTGAAAATAGTACACCTAAGTTCCTCCTCCTTACAGCTGTCTCTCTGTGTGTCACGAGAGACCCCAGCGAGATAACAGCTATGTGACTTTGCCCAGCTCATTGTTCCAGCTGCTTGTAACACTTGTATGTAAATTTACTCAAGGAGATAACATTCCAACTCATTTATAAACACTATGCACTCTTGTGGAAAGATGTCTTCTACTGTTACACTTTGACTGTTTTTGAAGACTAGAAACATGATTCATTCATTTTGCACACCAATTCAATTGTCTTTACTAACTAATGACTTGATGATTATTACTGAGTTCCTTAACCTAGAAACATCCATCTGTTCTCTTATCAGTATAAACACAGGTTCTATGCAGGATGTAGAGCCTCGAGGGTTTTTCTCTCTAGTGGTTTTTTTATGACTGCAGAGGACAGCTGTCTCTGACCCTTGAAGGCTAAACCTTTGCCTAAGGGACAGTTCACAACATGAGTTATGAGCCATAAATAGCATAATATACGACATAGGTCTCTCTGTTTTACTCCAATTATTTTGGAGCACACTTTCACAATGTACTGTAGGCTGTTCCTATCTTTAATAGACAGGCCACTGTGAGATGGTGTGAGCTCTGTAGTGTAGTTTTATAAAATCTAGACGCCAATCGAAAGCCCTGGCTCTCCTTCCCACCCCCCTCTCGCAGAGACAAGTCGCATTTCTACCCTCTCTCCCTAAGGCCTCAAGGCCGTTCCTATCGCTGCCTCACACTGCCTTCCTGAAGCCTCCCTGTGCTCTGTGCTTTGTGCCGTTGTCGGACTATACCCAAATCAACTCGAAATGGATCTAATCAGTGGATTGCATATTTTCGTCAAGAAAGCATAATAAGGCTAACCCTCTCTGCCTCTTGGGACATTTCAATGGGACTACCAACTTGAAGACGTGGACATTTGGATTATCAAAGCTTTTGGATTGCAATAAGAATATTTTGGATCTGTTTACCGCGCACAGGACCTACCAAAATGAACTGACTAAGACACTTGGACTAATGCATTCAGTCATTTGAACGGAGTTGTTAAAACTCACTCCACTCAAATCAATAGAGTTATAATTCACTCTACTCAAAATCAAATTTAAATCGACGTGGCTGGAAGAAATGTTGCCAGTCAGTCAAAACAAATTCCTGGACGACTCACCAAGGTCGAACCAGAGAGCTGCTGGAGTCGAAGGAAGATAAGGATGGTATGCGACGTCCCATCCCACAGCCCTCTCCCACTCCCCCACCTCCCCAACCCCCCATGCGGGGAGAGCCAAGACTTGTCTCGTGCACTCGCCACCCCCCCCTCCCCCAACCCTACCAACACCCCCCCCCCTTCCTCAGCGTTGGCACCGCGCTGTCGGCCGCCTCGTGTGTGAGGGAGATCCCTCCCACCCACCCCCTCCAACAGCCCTGCAACACCCCCACCCCCCTCCTTCCACACATGGCGCCGTGAGTCGGCCGCCAGTCTGTTTGCGGTGGTGAATATGCATATGTTTTGTCTCAAGGCTAGTCCTACATGCATCATCAAAGCGCATGTAGGTGATTTTATGCTATGTGCCATTATTACTACCTAAAATGTAATAAATTGTGGAATATTACTGTAATGAGCTGTATGTGTATGATCCAAGCGCCCTATGATCTCAACACTCTTAGGAGCATAACAGAAAAAAGCATTCCATGTGAAAGTATTCTGTATTTTTGCATGTCAACTAATAAAGAAACTTGAACTTGAACTCTGTTTTAGGACTACGATTTCTTATTCTCACGTGTAATTCGCCCGGTTTCCGGTCCAATGCGCCAAGCTTATTAGCTAATAACACTTAAAATCATTGCGGAATTGTAAGGTTATGATGCCGTTTAAATGTGGCGACAGTAAGCAGGGATGTGATTGCGCCTTAAGAAAAAAACCTGAACAGTTTCTAAACCATTATTTTTTCTTGGGACCAAGTAAGGTTTCGTCGATATTCCAATGTACAGTTTCCCCCACCCCACCCCGCGTAAATAACATTCTGATTAACAAACGCATTCGTCATGTTACCTAGATTTATCAATAGCAATAGTAATATATATGTTTCTTTAGACTAGAATAAGTCAAATTAACTTACTGTCTCGGAAAGGTTGCTGCAGGTCAGTGTTGTTGAGTCTTGTGTAGAGCTAGAGAGTAATGGCCGCCTTTCAGAAAAGTAAAAAAGCAAATGGCTGCTTCCCATTGGTGCTGAGCACAGCAGAGGCGGGGGAAAAGCAAATAGCCGCTTCTCATTGGTGCTGAGCACAGCAGAGGCGGGTGAAAGCGCTGTAAGCTTCGGAACAGCCTCGCCTTCACCCTGCTTCGAGACGGGATAGCAAAGGGCATTAAAATGGTGCAGTGCTGTGCTGTGTTCCGTGTTGGCTTTTTAAGGAATCATGTCAACAAAACAGTATCTTATTACCGCTTTCCTCCCGACGACAAAGAGAAGAGAAGGTGGCTGGAGTTGATACGGTAAGTTTGATCTCAATGATAAACAATTAACAGGTAGGCTAAAAAGGCTATTGCCAGGCTGGGCTAACGTCAGCCTAGGCTAACATGAGGTACTACCCAGGTGGCCAGCATACTCTGCCCGATTCCGGCTACCGGTCGGCACACTCGGCACATGTCCGGCACGGCACGCCAACGATGAGCCGGATCTGGCCCGGTAATGGTTGCCGTGCCAGAGCCGACTCGGGCTCGCCAAAGATAAACCGGCTCTGGCCCGGCTCTGGTTGCCGGGGCAGAGCCGAAGTTTCAGTCAAGCGACGCCGCCCCCACACACAACAGTAGTGTGATTGGCAGAATCGACTGTCAATCAAAATTGTTCCGTTGAGACCACCGCAACAAGTGAATACAGCTGTACTGTACCCACTCTGCAGTCTGTCAATAAAGCTTTCAATCAATCAATCAATCAGACAAATGCATAGAAAAGCCCTTATTATAACCAAATAACAAAAAATTATATTATTGTTTATGAAAATGTTTTAGCCCTATGCTTGCCTATTATTTTAATGGCAACAAATAAAATAATAATAATACAATTAATAAATAAAATGTTAGAGGAGTGGAGGGGGGGGGGGCAGAGCGAGGTGGGTGTTAGAGGAGTGGAGGGGGGGGGGCAGAGCCTCATGAAGCTAACATTAGCTGCACTCATAGGAGCCTGCATGTTGATGTAGCCTCATAAAGCTAACATTATAGCTGCACTCATAGGATGTTGATGTAGCCTCATAAAGCTAACATGCTGCACTCATAGGAGCGTGTTGATGTAGCCTCATAAAGCTAACAAGAGTATATGTAATACTGTGGTTATGGCCTCTATAGTTAGCAGCTCATAGCTAACATAATACTGTGGTTAAGGCCTGCAGCAGCTCAGTAGCTAACATAACAACACTGTAGTTAAGGCCTTTAACCAGCAGCTCAGTAGCTAACATAACAACACTGTAGTTAAGGCCTTTAACCGCAGCTCAGTAGCTAACATAACAACACTGTAGTTAAGGCCTTTAACCGCAGCTCAGTAGCTAACATAACAACACTGTGGTTAAGGCCTTAAACCAGCAGCTCAGTAGCTAACATAACAACACTGTAGTTAAGGCCTTTAACCGCAGCTCAGTAGCTAACATAACAACACTGTAGTTAAGGCCTTTAACCAGCAGCTCAGTAGCTAACATAACAACACTGTAGTTAAGGCCTTTAACCAGCAGCTCAGTAGCTAACATAACAACACTGTAGTTAAGGCCTTTAACCAGCAGCTCAGTAGCTAACATAACAATACTGTAGTTAAGGCCTTTAACCAGCAGCTCAGTAGCTAACATAACAACACTGTAGTTAAGGCCTTTAACCAGCAGCTCAGTAGCTAACATAACAACACTGTAGTTAAGGCCTTTAACCAGCAGCTCAGTAGCTAACATAACAACACTGTAGTTAAGGCCTTTAACCAGCAGCTCAGTAGCTAACATAACAACACTGTGGTTAAGGCCTTTAACCGCAGCTCAGTAGCTAACATAACAATACTGTAGTTAAGGCCTTTAACCAGCAGCTCAGTAGCTAACATAACAACACTGTAGTTAAGGCCTTTAACCAGCAGCTCAGTAGCTAACATAACAACACAGTAGTTAAGGCCTTTAACCAGCAGCTCAGTAGCTAACATAACAACACTGTAGTTAATGCCTTTAACCAGCAGCTCAGTAGCTAACGTAACAACACTGTGGTTAAGGCCTTTAACCAGCAGCTCAGTAGCTAACATAACAATACTGTAGTTAAGGCCTTTAACCAGCAGCTCAGTAGCTAACATAACAATACTGTGGTTAAGGCCTTTAACCAGCAGCTCAGTAGCTAACATAACAATACTGTAGTTAAGGCCTTTAACCAGCAGCTCAGTAGCTAACATAACAATACTGTAGTTAAGGCCTTTAACCGCAGCTCAGTAGCTAACATAACAATACTGTAGTTAAGGCCTTTAACCAGTAGCTCAGTAGCTAACATAACAACACTGTAGTTAAGGCCTTTAACCGGCAGCTCAGTAGCTAACAAAACAACACTGTAGTTAAGGCCTTTAACCGCAGCTCAGTAGCTAACATAACAACACTGTAGTTAAGGCCTTTAACCAGCAGCTCAGTAGCTAACATAACAACACTGTAGTTAAGGCCTGCAGCAGCTCAGTAGCTAACATAACAACACTGTAGTTAAGGCCTTTAACCAGCAGCTCAGTAGCTAACATAACAACACTGTAGTTAATGCCTTTAACCAGCAGCTCAGTAGCTAACATAACAATACTGGTTACTGATTTATTATTTACATTGAAAAGATACAGAGATCATTTGTTAAAGCTGGACCAGCACACTACACCTAGGTTAGTAAATCCTAGGCCCCAGATTCAGATTCAGATTCAGATTCCTTTATTTAGCCATTTGTGTAAAACACATTGGTAATTGTTGCAGCAATACAGTGTATGCATTTCCTTTCTTTTTTCACAGAAAACAACACCAACACAGACAAGAAACGAAACAGTGCAGTGGGGGATTAATCAATAAATACATATATATATATAAAGTGAAGAGTGCAGGGATCCAGTACGGACTAGTGCAGTGCAGTCAGTGTCATTGTGCCAGTGTCACTTGGGGGCAGAGGGGGGAGGGGGGGGGGTACCGAGGGGGGGGGGGGGGGACCTGAGACATTGATCAGCCTGGCGGCTGAGGGGAAGAAGCTCAGTCTGTGTCGAGCTTTCACAGCCTTTGGGATCCTCAGCCTTCTCCCAGAGGGGAGCAGGGTGAAGAGGCTGTGACCCTCTGCTAAAGCTCCACTCCTGCACTAAAGTCGGGGATTCAGTTCGACTCAGATCTGCTGCGTTCCCCCCTACCGCTGGTGACAGTGTGTACATCGATCTACTCTCATAAAGTAGGGAATCCACCCTGCTACACAAACATAACAAAACACACTGGTCAGACTACTGCTTGACCTTACTCCTAGAACCCACCTCGCCCCTGCCCACGTGACAACCTAGGATGGCTTAGAGTAGACGACAGAGTACAGCAACTTGCAATGGGCCTGTCTACAAGATACATACACGACCAAGGTATGTGTACATGTCAAAATACTTCCCAAAGGTCAGTGAATACCATGACCACAACACCATGGGAGCTCCACAAATCATGTTAAACCCAGATTCGGCTCAAACAGGGACTAAACACGTTTCGCAATTATGCCACATCAATGTGGAACGCCCTACCCAAAGATGTAAAGGAATGTGAATCACTACCCACTTTCAAAACACTCTCAAAGAACACCTACGGGAGACTGCAATTCGAAACTGGCCCCTGTAAATGTCCTAACCCAACCCCCTCCAATGTACAGTAAAGTACCAAACATGGTTTTGTCAATATTCCAATGTACAGTTGTGCTTGTGCAGTTGTACAGTGTCCCCCACCAACCCCTCCTACCCAACCTACCCCCCCCCACCCCACCTATAATGTACGGTTCTACGTCAAATATATACTCTCTTTTCTAGACTCTTTTTGTATCACAAACAGTAGGCCCTACTGTATTTGCAAATCTGGTATGTCATAAATGTATAGAAGTGTCTATCTGTATGTCACATGTCATGTTATGATGAATTGAAAATGGGGGACCCTGATGTAAACAAGATGAAAGTCTTTCTCTGGTCTGCATGCCCTTAACAATTGTATGTATTGAGCTGTACTGTATTGTACCCATTCTGCAATCTGTTAACAAAGTTTTCAATCAATCAATCAAAACCGTGGTCAGTCTGTGCGGAGAAACAAGGAAGAGCATGGTTGCCAGATCGGATTAACAATATCCGAACCGCCCATTATTATCAAAGGTTTGTCAGATGATGGCAGACTCTCAAATCTGGCAACACTGATGCGTTGCATTGTGGGGGATCCCGGTTTGAAATTTGAATTGAAGCGCGTTACAGACAGAGCCTGCACCACGTCGTGAGCAACTGTTGCATCTTCTCCTCAGGTAATTGTGCAACACATATATTTTATTATTTATAAGTAATGCATGCCGCTGATATAAATTAGTGCTGTTTAGTCTGTGTTTCAGTGAGTGTAGCGCAAGCTCACGTTAGCTACTAGGCTACATACACTGTAGCGCGAGCTCACGTTACTACTAGGTCATACACTGCGTGCGAGCTCACGTTAGCTACTAGGCTACATACACTGTAGCGCGAGCTCACGTTACTACTAGGCTACATACACTGTAGCGCAAGCTCACGTTACTACTAGGCTACATACACTGCGCGCGAGCTCACGTTACTACTAGGCTACATACACTGCGTGCGAGCTCACGTTACTACTAGGTTACATACACTGTAGCGCAAGCTCACGTTACTACTAGGCTACATACACTGTAGCGCGAGCTCACGTTACTACTAGGCTACATACACTGTAGCGCGAGCTCACGTTACTACTAGGCTACATACACTGTAGCGCGAGCTCACGTGCTACTAGGCTACATACACTGTAGCGCGAGCTCACGTGCTACTAGGCTACATACACTGTAGCGCGAGCTCACGTGCTACTAGGCTACATACACTGCTACAGGCAGAGCCTCACGTCGTCACCAACTGTTCTCATCTCAGGTAATTGTGCAACACATATATTTTATTATTTATAAGTAATGCATGCTGCTGATATAAATGCTGTTTAGTCTGTGTTTCAGTGACTAGTCTACTGTAATGTTATTTGCTCGATATTATGAAACTGGTGGGATCTGTAAACTACAGTAGCACTACTGCTAGCAGGCCTAGACTGCAGAATACTGACGTTAGCTAACCAATGCATATCACGCAGATCTTTCATGGTTTAATTTAATTGTAAAATATATAATTTCACAGCAAATACTGTTACAGTGCTGGATCTCAACAACGACAGCTCAATAACAACTACCGGTATACTTCAAGTGGTCGTAAGTGATGTATAATTTTTTTTTATTGTGTGTGTGACTGTATATATAATATATACTTTTTAATCTGGGACATCATTTTCAAAGAGTCATCCTGTAATGCCTTCTCTCTCTCTCTCTCTCCCAAGACGGTCAAGATCTACCAAGTCTTCAAGATCTTCAAGTGGTCATGCTTGTAAGTGATGTATAAAATGTTTTATTGTGTGTGACTGTGTATATATATACTTTTCAATCTGGGACTTTCATTTCAACAGCTGGAAAGATTCATCCTGTAAATGCCTATACTGACTGTTGAATGTCCTTACTTTTAGCTCTTCTGCAAAGAATTCTTACAAATCAAGAAGTGTTGATGGATGCTACAGTATATTGCATGTAGATGTGCATGACGTGGACTAAATTAGAGGTCCTAGATATGGAAGTTTGAAGATGGCGGTGTTTCAAGAGACTGGCTAGGCTACTGCAGGCTGTAGAGTGGTGAGTTAACTTGTTCCATGTGCCGCAAGTATGTCAAAAAGAAAAACAGAACCCACGTTTGTCATTGTCATGTTAACAGTTACTTCACAGTACAAATACGTGAGTCCCCTGTTGTGGTTGTGAGTCACCTTTATTAGCTTAACTCCGTAGCACCGTATATTCTCTCCCCACCGTATGTATCTTTTTTTCTACCACCCCCTCCTAATGTACAGTCTCCTCCCCATCATAATGTATATATTCTCTGTTAGGATCTATGGGTAACATTGATTACTGTATATTTGCATATCATATATGTCACAAATGTAACATTACTATATACCTGTAGTATGTCCCTACTATGCCATAAATGTCATGATGTCAATGTTGTGTAATGTCATAAATGTCACTATGAATTGAAAATGGGGGACCCTGATGATGTAAACAAGACGAAAGTCTTTCTCTGCTCTGCATCCCCATAACAATTGTGTGTATTGAGCCGTACTGTATTGTACCCATTCTGCAATCTGTTAAATATTGATTGATTGAACATTTTATTAACAGATTGCAGAATGGGTACAATACAGTACAGCTCAATACACACTTGTTAAGGGGATGCAGACCAGAGAAATACTTTCATCTTGTTTACATCAGGTTCCCCCATTTTCAATTCATCATAACATACAAGACATACAGATAGACAGTACTGTCTGCTACATCTATACATTTATGACATACCAGATTTACAAATACAGTATTGTTTGTGATACAAAAATAGTCTAAAAAAGAGAGTATATATACATTTGACGAAGAAACTACATTGGAGGAGGTGGGGTGGGGGGACTGTACATTGGAGGTGGTTGGGTAGGCGGGGTGGGGGGGGGGACTGTACATTGGATTATCGACGAAACCTTACTTGGTCCCAAGAAGAGGGTCTCGTGTATTAAATAAAGTTTTTATTCATTCATTCACTCTGGATCTGGTAAATCCAGTAGCAATACACACAATTGTTAAGGGGATACAGACCAGAGAAAGATGTGTGTCTTGTTTACATCATCAGCGTCCCCCATTTTCAATTCATAGTGACATTTATGACATACACAACATACATGACATCATGACATTTATGACATAGGGACATACATGACTTACAGGTATATAGTACTGTTACATTTGTCACATATACGATATGCAAATATACAGTACTGTTACCCAGAGATCCTAACAGTAAATATATACATATGATGAGGACGCAACTGTACATTAGGGGGGGGGGGGTAGGCTCCCTTAAAAGGAGAATTTCTTTTGCTTTAATCCCTGGAATCACTGGCCTTAGACTATCTACTAACGTATTCTCTATCTCTCTCTCTAGGTTCATGGCCACTAATGGCTTCAGAAGGACAGTATGCTGGATGAGGAAGGTCTTGGCCATGCTGTGATGACTCCTAGAGGACAAGAACGGAGGTGCAGGACCTGGCTGTCAAATGGTTTGTAATGCTACAGTATATTGTATGTAGATGTGCATGATGTGGACTAAATTAGAGGTCCTAGATATGCTAAATAATATTGAGAATCACTGGCCTTAGACTATCTACTAACGTATTCTCGCTCTCTCTCTCTAGGTTCATGACCACTAATGACTTCAGAGCTTCAGAAGGACAGTATGCTGGATGAGGAAGGTCTTGGCCATGCTGCGATGGCTCCTAGAGGACAAGAACGGAGGTGCAGGACCTGGCTGTCAAATGGTTTGTAATGCTACAGTATAAATTATTGTATTACCCATCATCACACTCACCATCAATGACTCCACCATCACCCCCTCCCCCTTAGTCCGCAACCTCTGTGTCATCCTCGACCCCACCCTCTCATTTGACCCCCATTTCCGCTCCATTGTCAAAACTTCATATTTTTACCTCCGCAACATTGCCAAAATCCGTCACTGCCTCTACCCCCTGCTGCTGAATCCCTCATACACGCCTTCATCTCCTCCCTCCTGGACTACTGTAACTCCCTCCTCACTGGCATCACCTCCCGCTCCCTCCATAAACTGCAGATGGTCCAAAACTCAGCCGCCCGCCTCCTCACTAACACCCGGTCCCGCGAACACATCACTCCTGTCGTCCACTCCCTCCACTGGCTCCCGATCAAGGAACGCATTAACTTCAAAACACTACTCCTCACCTTCAAAGCCCTGCATAGCCTGGCCTCACCCTGGTCTCAAACTTTTTACACCAAGTACCACCTGAGAACGTAGCTGGCTCTCCAAGTACCACCATATGACCGACGTTAAAATACAGTATTCAGCTATGCACAGTTCACGCAGGAGGCAAATGTATTCCTAATACCATTATTTTGTTACAAAGACTTAATTTCCTGCATTCTGGTGCAGGAATGTTTGAATTTTTACCATTTAAATTCCAGTGTTTGTGATGGGCATCACAAAGTATTGTATATAAAAAAAAAGAAACACATATTCAATACATTTTGAATTGTAACCCTTTAAATGCCAGTTTGTGTGATGGCATCACAAATTATTGTTAAAAATTATTATTATTGTTGTTGTGGTATGGAAGCAAATGAGTGACAGAAGTATTTGAATTTTATCAGACACCGAATTTATAGCATTGAAAATAATTACTTTGAAAACGCGTATCTGAATTGAATTTATAGCATTGAAAATAATTACTTTGAAAACATGTATCTGAATTTTTTCAGACACCGAATTTATAGCATTGAAAATAATTACTTTGAAAACATGTATCTGTTTTTTTTTCAGACACCGAATTTATAGCATTGAAAAGAATTACTTTGAAAATCATGTATCTGAATTTTTTTGCTCCGAATTTACCTTATGTGAAATAAAAATGCAGTGTTTAAAATTCAATGTAAAAAAATTCGAATGCATAATAAAATTCAATGTAAAAAAATTCGATGCATAATTGCGGTGTATAAAATTCAATGTAAAAAATTCGATGCATAATTGCGGTGTATAAAATTCGATGTAAAAAACCATCATCCGGGCTGCGTGAATCCTTTCAGCAACTGGCTTGTCCTTCCGCGTTCCCGTTTGGCGCTCTGATTGGCCAGGTCATGTGACATGAGCGCCAATCGTGGGACGGCAAGTTTTTGCAGGGTTAAGCTTAGGCACTCTTTCGAAGTTGGTTAAGGTTAGAGTTTGTCTTAGAGCGTGACGGCAATTTCTTTCGACGGTTAAGCTTAGGTACTCTTTTGAAGTTGGTTAAGGTTAGAGTTTGTCTTAGAGCATGGCAATAGAACGCCAGGTAGTTTGAAGGCTGTTCGACGCGGAAATGGGCAAACACGCTATTGGGCGCACATGTCACATGACCTGGTCAATCAGAGCGCCAAATGGGAACGCGGAAGGACAAGCCAGTTGCCGAAAGGATACACGCATCCGGGCTGCGTGTATACCAAACCAAGCCGCATTTCTCGGAGACGCTCTCTGATTGGCACTGACTGACGCTCTCTGATTGGCCACTGACGCGTTTGCCCAATCCGTGACGAGCTGTGTCTTTGCCCATTTCCACGTCAAACAGCCTGCAAACTACCTGGTGTTCTATCGCCATGCTCTAAGACAAACTCTAACCTTAACCAACTTCGAAAGAGTGCCTAAGCTTAACCGTCGAAAGAACTTGCCGTCACGCACTAAGACAAACTCTAACCTTAACCAACTTCGAAGAGTGCGAAGCTTAACCAGTGTAAAAATAGGCGTCGGCCAATCAGAGAGCGTCTCCGAGAAATGCGGCTTGGTTTGGTATTCACGCATCCGGGCTACCCAGACAGGATAAGCAATCGAGCCTGGATGCAATCGAACTGACTTCTGGCCTATCACTGCACGGCTTTGTCAGTCATGTGATCACACCAACCCGGGAGAAAGATGACGGTATATACATACGGTTGGGAGAGAAATATACATATGGTGGGGAGAGAATATATACATACGGTGGGGAGGAGACTGTACATTAGGAGGGGGTGGGAGAGAAATATACATACGGTGGGGAGAGAATATATACATACGGTGGGGAGGAGACTACATTAGGAGGGGGTGGGTGGGAGAGAAATATACATATGGTGGGGAGAGAATATATACATACGGTGGGGAGGAGACTGTACATTAGGAGGGGGTGGGTGGGAGAGAAATATACATACGGTGGGGAAAGAATATATACATATGATGGGGAGAGAATATATACATACGGTGGGGAGGAGACTGTACATTAGGAGGGGGTGGGTGTGAGAGAAATATACATACGGTGGGGAGAGAATATATACATATGATGGAGAGAGAATATATACATACGGTGGGGAGGAGACTGTACATTAGGAGGGGGTGGGTGGGAGAGAAATATACATATAATAGACAGTCTCCTCCCCACCGTATGTATATATTCTCTCCCCACCATATGTATATTTCTCTCCCACCCACCCCCTCCTAATGTACAGTCTCCTTTCCACCGTATGTATATATTCTCTCCCCACCATATGTATATTTCTCTCCCACACCCTCCTAATGTACAGTATTCTCCCCACTGTATGTATATATTCTCTCCCACCCCCTCCCAATGTACAGTCTCCTCCCCACCATATGTATATATTCTCTCCCCACCATATGTATATTTCTCTCCCACCCGCTCCTAATATACAGTCTCCTCCCCACCGTATGTATATATTCTCTCCCCACTGTATGTATATTTCTCTCCCACCCACCCCCTCCTAATGTACAGTCTCCTCCCCACCGTATGTATATATTCTCTCCCACCCCCTCCTAATGTACAGTCTCCTCCCCACCGTATGTATATATTCTCTCCCCACCGTATGTATATTTCTCTCCCACCCACCCCCTCCTAATGTACAGTCTCCTCCCCACCGTATGTATATTCTCTCCCCAACGTATGTATATATACCGCCAGCATTTTCAATGCTATAAATTCGGTGTCCGAAAAAATTCAGATACATGTTTTCAAAGTAATTATTTTCAATGCTATAAATTCGGTGTCTGATCAAATTCAAATACTTCTGTCACTCATTTGCTTCCATACTGTGGCTCTTGTTGTATTTTGTTATCTTGCTTTCCTTCTCTCTCTTCTCTCTCTCTTCTCTCTCTCTCTTCTCTCTCTCTCCATCTCTCATCCTCTTCTCTTCTGTCTTCGTTCTGTCGTTGAATTTGTGGTTCGTTCTTTTTATTTGCCTTTTTCACTTTTCGTGTAGGGCAGTAGTTCGGTGAGTGGAAGTCCCGTCCCCTCCACGTCGGGGACCAGCACGCCTCGCCGGGGCCGGCGACAGCTCCCCCAGACCCACGCCACGCCCCCACGTCACCTATTCCCCCGTGGTGCCACGTCACCTATTCCCCCGTGGTCCGTAAGGCTATGCCCACGCCTCCCGGCCCGGCCCCCTGGCACTTTTCTCCGGACCCCCCCCCCAGGGCCAGGGGCCTCCCCCTGCCGGCCCCCTGCCACCCCACCATGGCTCACCCCGTCAGGGTCGCCACCCGTCACCTCGCTGGGGTGACGCGGGAGGAGGGGGGGCTCCATGGAGGGTGACGGTTGCTTCTACAACCAGGACTACGAGCCATGCCACGAGCCGCCCGCCTATGAGCAGAGCCCCGCATAACATTGGGGTCTTGTGCTTGGCACTCCGAGCATGGCACTAACACTGTCACGGTTAGGGGTTTGATTCCTGCTGGGGCCACCCGTTGTGAAAGATGTATGGAGTCATTCCAAAGCACTTTATGTCCTAGTAATAGAGCTGTGCTATAGAGATGCTGTCATTCATTCATAACCAAACCAAAAGACATTTATAAACAACGTCTTACTAAATGCAGGCTTTTGAACAGCCATATCACTTGGTTTTTGTATTAATTCTCCTAAAAAATTTTGCTAAGCTAGACTAACATGGAAGTTTAAGTGAAAGTACACACTTGAGTAAAAGTCAAAGTTTCTACTTTTAAATGTACTTAAGTAGTAAACAGTGAACTTTTTTTCTGACTGTCTATATTCTTCTGCTAGCAGGTGTTTAATCAAAGATCCCCTGTGGGAGAAGCTGTTGCAGGGGAACAATGGGTTCATTTCATTGGAGGCTTTATCGTTGGGTTCAGAGAGGAGGATGTGATATTTTTTGTTAATAAATGTTTAAATATCTATTCAAGTTGTCATTTTTAACTGGAAAAAGTAGCATGTATGAGGATAATTGTTACTTTACTTGATATTTGAGCTTCACTGCAGAATGATGTATATTGTGTACATACACTGAGAATATATTTCAGTGAGGTAGGAGACATCATGTAAACTTCTGAATTTTTCAATGAGGGACATGCCAATACTGAATTGGTAAAGGAAAGGGTCCTTAAATATGTGGCATTGTATTACTAATCAACCATTTCCTACTGTATTTCCGGTAATGTACGGTCATAGGCAGATAGTGGAGTAGCTCTGGCAGAATACTGGGTACACAGTAAATTCCGCTGACTCAAACTGAGTACATTTCACTCAAACTGAGTAAAATGTCTTTACTCAGTTTGAGTCAAATGTACTCTGCGGAATTGACTGTGTAGTACCAGTATTGCATTGGCAGTGTCGGCTAGGCTTCGGGCAACCAAAACTGGCCCAGTGTGTGTGGGTCGCATCTGGGCTGCTTTAGGCAACCGGACGTTCACCGCTTCCGGCAACCCCGGACATGGCCCAGTGTACTCGGGCCGGAATCGGCCAGTCAGTCATTGCCGCCTACTGGGCCGATTCCGCCATTTCCGGACGTTCACCGCTTCCGGCAACCCCGGACATGGCCCAGTGTACTCGGGCCGGAATCGGCCAGTCAGTCATTGCCGCCTACTTGGCCGACTCTGGCAACCGGACTTGGGCAGATTAATTTCTTCCAGCCTGCCGGATACAGGCCATTAATGGGCCGGAACTTTTTGGCCACCTGGGTAGTTATCTATAGTGCTTCCGTGAGGATTTTCCAACGTTTTTGGTAAAGTTTTCATTTAAAATAGCCTGTTTGGAAATCACCGGGCTGTAGTGATTTATTCTAATTAATTAATAATTAATTAGAAGTAGGCCTAAGTAAGGGATAATCAACAAGTAGGTGTGTCTTAAATGGTTTTAAGGTACAACGTGGAGGCAAAGAACCACATGACGCGTAGCGAAGGCAAAGTGCCTTTCAATGACAAATATCCATTTGTTGGACAGGGCTGATGTCTCAGCCAGGTGGCTTTCATGAAAATAAGTGGCATCTGATCTGGAGGCATTTAAACTCAGATTTGGAAGTAATGGTGTGGACATTCAAGAACATGTATGGTGTCATGTTAACTGATGACCACATATCAGTTGTCAGTGAATAGTTGCCTGACAAGCAGCACTTGACCTTTGTGTTACAATAGACCTGAATGGAAGTAGTCTCAGTGGCAGCATTAGTCTCTGTTGTCTTGCGTTAAAAAGGTGTACCATAAGCACTCTATGGAACTGTATGTAGGCCAATGTACAATGCTGGTAATTAATTCCAAAAAACATCCCATGCCTGATGTGAAACATATTCCCACACGTTCATCCTTGCACTCCTGTGAATTTCTGCACCCAAGCACAGATCAGCGCTGTAATCTGCAACATATTGTGAGCACACACACACACACACACACACAGACTGTCGCGACTGAATTTATAATGTCCCCCTGGCGGACATAATGAATTGGGAAAGATGGTAAAGGTGACGCAGAGAACACCCAGGGTACATTTTCTGTTTCAGAACTGAGAACACTACTATAGAATGAAGCTCATTTGGGCATAAATATTCAAACAAACAATTGTGTGGGTCCACTGTGGCAGTAGCCACCTAAGTGGCTTTCAAAGAGGCTCTCTGACACAGGCTCCCAGGTCCAATTAGTTTGACACAGGGCAGGTTTGGCAGCCATCCCCACACCACATATCCCCCAACACCAAACTGAGGTCAGGGAAAATCCCCCAACCCAGCAAGGGAAAAGAAGATATAGTGGACTCTGAAGGGGTATTACCATACCGTAAAACCAACTAAAAATAACAAACAAAAGTGTCAAACATATAAAACAGTCCCCAAGAGGTCCCGGAACAGCACTGTCCCAAGACTCCTTAGGGTGATGAGACAGCTTTCCGTCTCCCTTTCAGAGCCCAGGGCCTTGGGCTGCTGTGCTGCCTGGCAGGGGTGTAGTTGGGCTTAGGCTTTTGCAGGGGTTGCTTGGATGGCTGCTGTACTGCAGGATATTGCAGGGACAGCTCAGTGGAGAGGCTGGGCAGCTGATCTAGTCCGTCAGCTGCTCCCAGGGATAGCTAGCTGCATGTGGCTGCTTGGAGCGGTTGCTGCGGCTGAGTTTCCTCTCCTCTCCACTGGGCGCTCTGCTGTAGCTGCTGCTTGGGCTAGTCTGGACTGGTGCTGTGGCCATCTGTTGACCTGCTCGGGCTCCAGTGTTTCTTTGGGGCGGCCCTTCTGTGTCTCTTTCCCGTGCTGGAGGGCCCCCATTAGGCACCAGTGTAGCAGTAGCGCCTGCCACACGCCACCTAAGTGGCTTTCAAAGGGGCTCTCCGACACAGGGACACAGGCGATGATGGTGAAAACACAGACCATCAATCTCCATAACAGCCAGTACTGTTTCATCAGCAATGGAATGATTGATTTAAACTAAAACATTGATTTATAATTATAACAGTTAATGAAAGGCTCAATCCATGCAGGTTTAGAACTGTACCCAGGTAAGATGGCTGCCATATGGTTCCATCCCAGAATGGCAATTCATTATCACATGTCATATCTAATCTTCTAGATGTATGATGACAATGGCCACATCAACAAGGCACAAGTATTCACCCAATAGAGAATTATAATGATGTAACCATATGCCGAAGCCTCCTCAAAAGCGAGATATTATCCCAGATGAGCATTTGTAGGAGTATTTTAAATGCATCTGAGATGGTGCTGGTGTCAAAAAGATGAAGTGTAAAGTGCTTAACCCCTTAAGCCCGAGCGGTCCGGTACCGGTATACGAGATTGATACAGAACGTATTAATTAATGTTGCGTTTCTTTTTTAAATGTACTGTAAAGATCCTAACCCTGTCAAAACAGCAGTCAACTGTCAGCAGTCAACTACGTTTGTTTACCAATGATTTTAAGTGTTATTAGTGAAATTATGAGTTGATAAATATCTCGGCGCATCCCGGCGGAACCTGATGAATTAGATGGAAATAAAGGACGCTGGCCTGGCATACGTGTGTGTAGTCTTTTGGAAGAAGAGACCCAGGGCTTTCAATGGGCTTTCATCAAACTACACTTCCCAGCTCACGCCAGCCCCTGTCAATCATCTGACTTCCAGCCTGAAGCTTTTTTTTGTGTGTGTTATTTTCGGGATCATATCTCATGGGTCAAACAAACCTGAACGTTATTGCGACGTTATTTCATTTGGCCATCACTCCATCTTTAGTGTTCTTACTGTCTCAGCGCTGCCCTGTATCTTTAGTGTTAGTCTTACTGTCTCAGTGCTGCCCTGTATCTTTAGTGTTAGTCTTACTGTCTCAGCGCTGCCCTGTATCTTTAGTGTTAGTCTTACTGTGTCAGCGCTGCCCTGTATCTTTAGTGTTAGTCTTACTGTCTCAGCGCTGCCCTATATCTTTAGTGTTAGTGTTACTGTCAGTGCTGCCCTGTATCTTTAGTGTTAGTCTTACTGTCTCAGCGCTGGCCTGTATCTGGGAGTAGTGGGAGTATCATCAGCAGAGACTTTTCTAATAATTTGTAGTAAATACAATCATGACATAAAATAAAACAAATAATGAGCACATGTCGCGGGTGGGGGTATGTGTGTGTCTGTATGTATGTGTGTTGATGTACCTGCGGGACCCCAAGAGGAGGACACGCCCAGTGATGGTCCTGATGAAGACCTAGATGCTTACCTGGCCGTTTTAACAGGCAAGTGTAATTCCGACTGTGTTGTGTATTGGACTCTCCTATCGCAGTACTGCGCCATGCTGTCCCTTTTTCCCTCTTAGGTGAGGTCCATGGAGTCCCGGTGGGAGCGTGGGGAGCCGTCCTGTGGGGATGGTGATATGTGCAGAGGCCAGTGACAGCAGGCGAGTGCAGGGCCACCAGGGGGGGATAACCTAATTGCAGTCGTACAGTCTACACATGTGGTCCCTCTTTCTTACGCAGCTGGGGTGTACCGCTGGAGGGAGCAAGAGCTGGATTGGCTGGCTGGCGTGGAGGGGCGGTGCCCGGAAGGACGGGCGCTGTTGAAAGGAGGATTTGTGTTTGGCAGTAAGCAGAGTCGCACGGACGACACCAGGAACGCGGAACTGCGGAGATACGAGGACACGCTACCCTTCTCTTGTGCCTTTTGCCACGGAAGACACTTACTGCTCAAGCCTGCTGTGTTCACTTTCTCTCTGGGGAACGAGTGGAGCCGAAACCAAGAGAGAGACATTGTAGCCACGCTACATGCCGTGAGTAAACACAAAGTATCGGTATATCTGCGCCGGATGAATGTACTGTTTCCCGAGCTATCAGTAAATGGAATATATGAACTGTGCTATAAGGAACTTTGGATAATACAAACTGACATTACAAATTGAAGAGAATTGAGAGCACCGCATGCTGAAACGCTGCTACTATTAACACGGGCCCGCTCGTTGGAGAGCAGTACAACGGGGCGGCCAATTGACTAACAAACGAACGTAGGAGCTCGACGTGTGTAATTAACTGTGCTATTTCCTTGCCGCCAGGAGGACACTACCGCATTACCCTGGTCTGCTCTGTACTAAGAAGTACCCTATTCCCCGGTCCCAGTCGGAACGCTTTTCAGCCCGGGGCCGTGGGAGAGATAGGGAGGGGGGGAGAGACCCTCCCCGCCCACGCGCCTCCGGGCCACGTTATATCCTTTTTGTCGTATTGTCTACCAACTATGACCAGCGCTTTTCACTGCCCCAACCTAGGCTAGGATGTGGGAGGAACATTCTGGCGCCAGACCTAAACCTCGTAGCACCCCATACCCACTACTATAGACATGCCCCCTTATCTTTGCTGTGTGCCACCAGTGTGTATTGTTCTTAATAGTACTTGATTATGTGCTGTGACTCCCTGAGACCAGATGTGTGGTATTTATATTCTCAGGCTATGTTTGTAGTGTAGTGTGCAGTGTGATTCTGGATTAGTTTGTGACCATTTCCAGACCTGGGTGCAGTATCAGCACCATTTTCCACATATGTAGTGCTTTAGGGGCAGAACAGATAGTGGGGGTGGGAGTAGCAGCTTGGGGTTGGCCTACAGTGCAGAGAAGCGCTTCCTCTTTTATCCACCCTAGGCCTACGGGCACTGGTCTTTTAGATTAGGTTAGTTAGTAGTTATTTATCTAGGTTATGAACTTGTATGCTATATATATATATTTCCTGTAATAAAGTATTTCTTATTGTTTCTTAAACATTCTCCCGTGTCTGTTTGTGGTCTTGGGGAAATTCATGTGTGGTAGGTCAGCTGAGCCCTTTGGTAGAGCCATATGAAATCCGTTTTATTATTTTCCAAACTCCATTTTATTTTTTTCCCAAATTCCATTTTTTCCGTTTTAATATTTCAGAATTCTGTATTTTGCTTTTTATGCTCATTTTACCATCAGAAATAGTGTCTAATAAGTGGGAATGAATAAATGTCCACAATTGAATAAGATATAACAGTCCATTTAATGTTTTTAAGTGCTGCAGTGCAACTCAGAAATACAGTTCAATTTTACACAATATTTTTCAATTAATATTGTGACAAAATAAAAATACATATTTCAAGTGTAAACAATAGATACAGCTAGCTACTACTGACATTATCACAATGACAATGTCAGTAACCTAGCTATATCTATTATATTGTGATGAAATATAGTAATGCATAATTTAGGCACCTTTAGTTTAGTTTATTTCGTTGTACTGTAACGTTTCATAGCTATTTAAGTTTATTTAGATTATAAAGGGCAGTGTATAATGACAATCGTTTGCATTAAACAAATGGATGGGTGCACCAGATTTAGCTAGAACTTCTAGAAGCTATCATTTCCATCTATAGTCCTATAACGTTACATAGCTATTTAAGTGTATTTAGTTTATAAAGGGCAGTGTATAATGACAATAGTTTGCATTAAACAAATGGATGGGTGCACTAGATTTAGCTAGAAGCTATCATGTATTCATGTCCTAACGTTATAGCTATTTAATCACAATAGTGTCGCAAGTGTTTTTGCGGGTCCAGTCCACGGAACGTTGACAGAATTAGCAAAACACCTTATCACCGGAGGCATAAAAGTCATTAGGATATTGTTCTGCTCTGAATTGAGGGCTTATTGTGGAATTGTTTAGCTTCTTGACGATGTTAACACTGAAGCAGCCAGACGCTTGAGCACTGCGGCTGTGTTGTGTGTAACACGCTGTAGAGTCCCCGCCTCCCCGGTCGCGTGTGCACCAAACGTTCCACCCAAAAACGAAATTTCAGTCCAGAGATTAGGCCAAATTCTGCAATATTCCACGTTTTGCAGTTGATTCCATTTTTATTGGTTAATTCCGCGATTCCGTCCGCGATTCCGTGAACGCGGATTTCATATGGCTCTACCCTTTGGGAAGTGTATCCGTGCGTTTGCACACTTTAACCCTAGATCTGGATATTCCCATGGGGGTCTGGTGACGCACACACCACCTTCAACATACTTAACTCTGATACACCTTGTAACCTTCATAAATCATTATGTAAAATAATGATATTATCCCAACTATATATATCAACTTTGATAATTGCTCAAGTTAATTCATGGAAATAACTTGAAATGGCAAAATATTTAGTTGTTAAAAGAAGAGGATAGAAAGAGGAGATTGCATGCAGGTTATTTTTTTTTCATCATCAATCTTTCATTTTGGACAATTCTACTTCGTCTGATTTGAATCAGAACGCATAACTCTAATTCCTGTGCCTTTGTGAAAAGAGAGATGATGAAAATAAATAGTTGTTTATACTGTTAGTAAGGGAAATAGTTAGTCTTTCATGACTGCAACATCATTCTATGATTGTATCAAGGTATATACATTAGAGTTTAAGTTCATTTTTAAAAACATTGGCATTCATCGTGTGTTCCTTTCATCAATTCCTCATTGTATACGAACCGTTGCTAATCCTCTGCCAAAGCTTTTATTTATGACTTCCTCTAGACAAAAGCCCTACAAGACTATGCATTTTAAAGCACTTCTATATTGTGAAAGGAGGGAGTGTGATAGATTCACTCAGTCTACGTCCTGCTCACTCCATCTGTCTTATCTGCTTCCTGTAAAAACGTAATTGTCATGGGTGTTAAACTTTTCAACGTCTGGGTCAGCTGATTTTTCTCAGCTCCTTTGTTGATAACATGAAAATGACTGTAGCTGTGGATAAAGACTCAATAAAAGCATCAGTTACTTCTCATTGGTTTCTGTTATGTTACGTATTCACCATGTTTATTCCACTTTTTTCATCCGTATTGAATATACTGCATATTCACATATTACCTGATGTATATTATATATATATATATATATATATATATATATATATATATATATATATATATATATATATATATATATATATATATATATATATATATATCCATATTCATCTATAATATATCCCATCATATAACTGCATATATCCCCTTATATACCTTGTATGCCTGCACACAAACCTGTACCATTATTTATTATCCGTTTCCTATATCCTCACTCATCTGCATATAGTCCCTTATTATATCTATACTTATCTTATAGCTCTCTGTTTCCTCTCTCGCTCGTTAACACACACACACACACACACACGCATACTACAAACAAAACAAAAACACACACTAGCAAATGCAGTTACACACACACATTCACACCAACTATCTCTCTCACACTCTCGCTCTCCCCGTTCTCGCTTTAAAAACTAAAACAAACAATACAGTTCTGTTTCATTAGGGGCTCTGCTTGGCATCACTACTGCACTATCTCGCGTACGTGCACGCGTACTGAATAAACCACAAATGTACCTCTAATACCAGTATTAGTCTGACCACACCCCTCATCAGCTTACCTTCATAAGCAGGTGTGTGGTCACCTGCTCTCCTCCTTCTCGCTTTCACCACAAGGAAGAAGTGCCTCGGTAGATCCCCACACTTGACACCATGATGGAAGAAAGGTTTAGGAGCAGCTTTGGGAAACAGGGATACGTTGACATCATATCTTTATTTTCTCTCTCACTATTTTCGAGAAAATACGGCGATATTGTCTTCGTACTGGAGTGTCTGGAAGATGATGATCATTCTAAAAACCCTCCACCGGTTTTCGTATTGGGAGCACGCCGCTGCATGCTACTCAACTGCAGTTCCTTGCTGTGTTTGTTGGGGTGAAACCTGTCAGGCCACAGCTGAACTATCGGACATGCCGCTGTTGTGAGAAGCGGTGCGTTCCAGGTTGGGTGAGTAGTGTTTGCTGGCGGGCTCCACTTGTCTGTTAGTGCTATGGGGGCTACTTGACAAAGTTTATGGAAACCGGCCCCAGACTAGGGTCCTTTGTTCAGCCGCCTAGGCGACAGAAGGCCTTGGTCTGGAGACCATTATAGTTTTAACTAGTGGGCCGCGACCATTGACACTGGTGATCCCTGTGTGTTCTGGACGAGTGGATTCTCTCTGTCACCGTGTTAAGGCCCCATCTTTCATATCCAAATGAGAGTATTCCTTCACGAGGGGATATGTGCATGTAATGTGCGATAGCGGCAGATTCATGTTCAAAGTCAGCTACACAGGCCAGTTGGTACTGTGCTGATTTCCGTCGGATGTGGTAATGTCACCGTTGTGAAGCGGTGTTGACATCTTGTTTTCTCTTTTCTCTTAAAAAGTGAGGAGAGGTTCAGAACGGCGGCCTGTCTGGGTGAGTGTTATGTCATTGTTTACATGTTCATAGCTTACGGTTAGCCGGTCAGCTGTTAACTGCTGCGTTAGCCTGCTGGATCGCTGCATGGCCTGCTTAAGGCCTACTATTAGCCGGTCAGCTGTTAGCTGCGGGGCTAGCATGTCGTGGTCGCTAGGTAACGTTAGCTTGCTGCTATGGCCATGGCCTGGCGCGGGGTAGCTTAGCTTCTCGCGCGCCGCCGGGAGCTCGCTTCTGATCGCGTGCGTCGTTAGATCGGCGTCTCGCGAGCAGAAGCAATAGCACCCGAACGGTTGGAGCAGCCGTTAGCTTGATGCTATTCTGTTGAACGTGCTTTGATTTTAACATGTTTTACACTCTTGACCACGACGTCATCCTTGACAGGGGATGTTCGTCGACCCTGCCCTGAGCCTGGACGGGGATTGCGTCAACAAAGAGGACTGTAGCGACTGGTTGGAGCGGCGACGCTGCCCGGATCGAACAACACAGGACGGCTGTGTTCTACGGTGTCTTGTGACTGCACTTCGCTGATCTGCGTTCCGGGTAGGAACGGGGTTGACCAGACCTCATAACACGTCTTCTGGTTTTACTTTGCTAAATGTATTGTGAATAACGGTGTTTTTCCCAAAACGTGTGTTGCTACAATGCATTTAGGATACGTTGCGGGTTATGTGTGAGCTGTTTTTGTCACTGGCAGTTAGCTTCTCCGTGCAAACGGGATGTAATGAGTGGTTGTTGTGTGAGTAACACGGCCGTGTACTCACAACTAAGGTAACTAACCTATGAAGCTATGCTTGGTGACAAGTGAGTAAAAGAATGTTCTTTCTCAGACTGTAATGACAATGAACAGTGTGTTCACACATTAACAGGTTTTCCTGTTTTAACTGGCCGTATTGAGGGTAAAATAGGAGGATTGTGTTTTCCCCCCCGGTTCCCTGGGGACTTTATCACCTCCTATCAGACATGTTGTGCATTAATTGTGTCTTTTGTGTGGTAGGGATACGATGTAACTCTTAGCTTGATTGCTGAGGTTGTGCTAAATCTGCTGGAGAAACTTATTTCCTAAAGGGAAATTGGTTTGGTTGCTGTCATGTGTGCTTAGCAAGGCCTGTGGTCGATACTAATCAAGAATGATGTATTCTCTCATTGTGAAAAAAACGGCGTTCCTCTGTTGAGTGTTTTTGCCATTTTTTGTAGGTGATGATGGGTTGTGTGTGTCATGTGACCTACAACTGGGTTGTACTGGCCACAGAAGCACATGTGTATGTTGGACCGGGGTTCTTAGAGCCCTCTCTATTCTGTGTTTTTCCTTAGTAAAAATCAGATAGCAGGTTAGCTCATGCGCTGTGTGGAGCTGTGAAACGCTTCATAGAGCTGACTATGACTGTGTCATATTCTCTTTTTGTCGTTACGTCGTATCATGGGTGTGGGGTCGTAAAGGGGTGAACTGGTAACCTTTCCTCTCCCCATTGTTCTGTCGGTCAGGGGTACACCCCCTGTCCTTCAAGGTTCCCGTCACGTGGCGGTTCGGCACGTTACGGGGGGGGGGGGGGGGGGGGGGAGGGAGTTCCTGGTCCCACGGCCTGGTATATTGGGCGTGTGCACCGCAGGAATTCCCCCGCCATAGAGTACGTCACCGTGCGCGTCTCTGTTGGTAGGACTTCCGTGTGCTGTTCAGGTCCATGTGATGGATCTGTTTTCAGGGGGGGTGGTCAGGGCTCCTCCTCACCAAGCGCCTATTCAGGCCTTCTGTGAGTTCGGACTCCTTCTTCCATGTGAGGAAGCCTCCATCAGAGTACAGAGCCTTCCTCCTCAGATTGTCAAAGTGAGTGGACCCTCTAGAAGGGTCCTTTTCTATTGTATGTATATTCGATTCAATTCGTTTATTGAGTGTGTATGGGTTCAGTGCCTCTTCCCCGGAGGCCCTAAAACCAGTTTTTTACATGGCTCAAGGTGCAATATATTCTTTACAATCTGTACAGCTCGCGTGGGAAGTCTCTCTGGGGATCCCCGTCTCTTTCCTATGGGAGGGTGGTGGGATGTAAAAATGTGAACATTTTTTACCCCGGCTGTGTAGACTGGGATACATACTGTTGATGCTTCCTTCTTTCTATTCCAGAAGTGTTGGAGTTAGGGAGTGTCACACCCCTCTTGTCGTTCCCCTGGGCGCCTTGGGGATTCAATGACAGGTCTAAATAGCCTGTTCATTGATGGGGGTGTGTCCCGACGCACGTATAGTGCTAGCTCGCTGTAAACAGGCGATTGACTGGCACGCCTTGGTTGCTTGTGGTTGAAACAGCGTTTTTATAAAGCAACTGAGATGGGGGTTTTTCCTCTTCCGATGGTGTGCTTAGGGGCTGGTTCTCCATTATTTTTCGCTCCTCTCTCACGCATGGCGAAGAGGGGCCTGTGGGGGTGGTTTTTTGACCTCCTCTGGTGACCCTGTGCTTCCCGTACCGCCAGGCCCGGTCCGAAGTGATGTTTGCGACCCGTAGGCCTGGGTTAACCCTTTTTGGAAACTGAAACACTTGTACTGCGGTATAGCCGGTGTATACCCGCAGGTGTGTTTTGGAGTTTTTTCTTGAGGGGTTATAGGAACAACCACCGCATTGGGTAACACCGAGGTGGTTGATTCCCTGGTGTGTTGGAGCAGTGTCAACTCCCGGGTTCACCGTTTGAGGGTGCCCCTGCACGTTCATGACGTCTGCCAATCGTGTCAGCCTTCTCTGCCTCGACCCCTCTGGGTGGGGGTTTTTAAATGGAGGCTTGGTCATGCAACACCGCCAGCTTACGCTCCTTCCGCCGGGGCGGCTGTGTTCAGCTGTCCCCTCTGGCGCCTGTCTCGTCCGCAGTCTCCAGGCTAGGGTTAACAGCCTGTTGCCTGGTTTTTCCCCGGTGCGCTGCCTGCTTCCGTTGGTTAACCTTTTTTGTGTGCTTACGGCCATGCTGACTGTCTGTTCTGCAGGGTTAGTGTGCCAGGCGGTGTACTGTTGGGGGGACGGGGCCCGCTCGGTTTACGGCCATACCGACCTGAACACGCCCGATCTCGTCCGATCTCGGAAGCTAAGCAGGTTCTGGCCTGGTTAGTACTTGGGATACCGCCTGGGATTACCAGGTGCAGTAACTGGGGGGCCTTTGTCCGAATACGCTGGCGATGTGGGGGGCGGGGCACTACGTGCCCACCTGGTGGGGTCTTGATGCTGGCATCATGGACTTCTCCGGGCCCCCATTCCAGGGAGTCCAGTCCTTTTGGTGGGTCTGGGTCTTCCTTCGCGCTCCGCTGCTACGGCCTTGCCACGGGGTTGGGTTTGCCCTTGACCCCGTGATTCTGGGGGCAGTAACGAGGTTGTTCCTCCGTTCGTTCCCGGGTGGCATGCGGGTTGTGCGTGTGTGTAGTCGTGGGGTCAAGCCACGGTCTGCTCACCCTGTGCGTTAAGTTGCTTGAGTGCCTCTTCGCACGGTCGGGTCCGTCGCCTTCCCGTGAAGCCTCTAATAGGGGGGCTACCCTCCATTAGGGGGGGTCGGGGGGGCTCGGCCCTCCCTGTTCTGATGGTTTTGGGGGGCTGTCAGCGGGGTGTATTTGTCAGCCAGCGGCTCCGCTTGGCCTCCCTTTGTGCAGTAGTGATGCCAAGCAGAGCCCCTAATGAAACAGAACGTTAGGTTATGACTATAACCAAGTTCTGTTAATTAGGGGTGACGCTTGGCATCAGACGGCCGCTGCAGCCCTTGACCTCACCTTGTGGTGAAAGCTTGGGAAGGAGGAGAGCAGGTGACCACACACCTGCTTATGAAGGTAAGCTGATGAGGGGTGTGGTCAGACTAATACTGGTATTAGAGGTACATTTGTGGTTTATTCAGTACGCGTGCACGTACGCGAGATAGTGCAGTAGTGATGCCAAGCGTCACCCCTAATTAACAGAACTTGGTTATAGTCATAACCTAACGTTTACTTACTACCACACTGAAAGGCATTTCTTCTGAGCTACCTTCCCACTGTTAATCTAGGATAACGTAGGATTTGCAGAGAACAAAAGGAATGGCGATACGTTTTGCAATTATAAAAGCCATTAGCTTGTATTTATTTATCATTCTGCATTCACTCTTCTCAACAAAAACAGTCGCTATTAACACATTGACCGCCAGCAGCAGGGGGCGCTGATCCCCCTTCAGCGCCAGGTCTTTATTCAATGGATATAGTTTTAGACTGCGACATTTGCGAGTGCTTAAAATATATCTTATATTATACCTATGGGTCTAATACACCCGTCGATTGTCAGTGAGTTGTTTCCAGTCAACATGCACGAAACAGATTGTTTTTTCATCCGTACATTTCCGTTTTATACCGTTTTGAATACGAGTATGGTTTGGGTGATTCTGAGTAATTCCAGGAAAAGACGAGAAAAAGGCATTTTAGTGTAATCCAGTCATCATGTTGTAATTTTTCGGCTGATTATCTAATCATCCTGAAATCAATGCTAGATTATCATTATTATATCTCCCTGTGCATACATGAAATGGCCATCGTAGCGGGGCGCGCCCCCCCCCCCCCCCCCCCCCCACACCGCAGCCAACGGTAGAAAGCACACAGAGTCAGTCCACACAGATAGCTTTGACCGCGGGAGAAAGAAATATCAGATCAACGCAAGGTTTTATATATAGAGTCCTTACCTGGTTTCTGATGTAATGCAAAAAAAAAGAATCCAATTATCTGATTGCCATTCCAGTTATCCACAGCGATCGTGTCCCCAACATTACCGAGCGTTACACATGAACGGGCGGGCGAGGTTAGTGTTCCATGCCGTCGTTGTAAAGGCCTGCCACATCTGAGTAATTAAACCCCGCCTGCACGGCTCAGATCGGCTCAGAAAACACACCAGACCATTTTCAATGGAGTGCAATAGCTCCGCAAGGCAGTAGAGGGCGGTGTTGACCGTCTGCCAGCCGGTGAGTGAAGAGGTATGTGCCCACTGTAGCAATCGTGAGCGTGCAGCCTTGGGCACATACATCCGCCCCAGAGGACCCCCACCGGGATCGGGCTCCCGTGCCAGAGCCGATCTTACCACCCTATCTATGACCCATGACACGGGAGCCAAAATAAGGGCCTGTGGAATAATAGGATGGGGCTTCTCCTCCCGGTCCGGATGGTCAAACTGGCATGACAGAGCGTCAGGCTTGACATTCTTGGAACCGGGCCGGTAGGTGATGGAAAATCGAAATTGAGTGAAGAATAATGCCCACCTGGCCTGGCGAGCGTTAAGGCGTTTAGCCCCCTGGATGTAAGCCAAGTTCTTATGATCAGTCCAAACAATGAAAGGGTGTGCCGCATGTCTCCATTCCTCCAGTGCCAATTTGATTGCCAACAACTCCCGATTACCCACGTCGTAGTTGCGCTCGGCCGAAGACAGCCGGTGTGGAAAAAAAGCACAAGGATGCACTTTCCTGTCCTTTAACACTTTCAGTGCCAGCGACGAGAAATCTCGTTAGTTCATGCCAACCGTTGAGTGCCAGCGACGAGAAATCTCATCGTTTAATCGTTATTTTTTTTATTATCGATTTCCATAAATTTTTCATCAATCTAGCCTCACGTTACCAGTGGGAATCTGTCTGAGCTCGAACAGGGAAAATACCGCCCCCTATCGTCTCTCCGGATGGTACTGCACCCCATTGGATTGAATGAAACTCATGGAGAAAAAAAAGTCCTGCTTCCACATTTTACTTGTCAGGCATGTAATCCGAGCCTACTGGAGTTATCGCCCACCATCAGAACAGCGGAGAATATGTGTTTCCAGTACCCAGCGTTGGATCAATAAACACGATCGATATTTGGAATGGCGATCAGGAATTGGAATAATCATTTTGGAGAACATCTGATCTGAGGTAAGGAATCTATTTGACCAGTCTTGGGATAATCAGAGCAATTTTCACCTATATATCAGCGTGTGCCATATGTGTGTATCAGTGGAGGCTGCTGACCAAATTTTTAGGTGAAGCACAAATTATTATATTATATTATATATTAAATAATATTTTTAAAACATCCCCCACTGTGTGTCAGTGGTCAGTGGACACAGATGAAAACATATTAACATTAGGTGACAGCGGACCTGACCAGATGAAAACATATTAGGTGACAGCGCACCTGACCAGATGAAATCATATTAGGTGACAGCGCACCTGACCAGATCAAAACATATTAGGTGACAGCGCACCTGATCAGATCAAAACATTTTAGGTGACAGCGCACCTGACCAGATCAAAACATATTAGGTGAAGGTGACAAGGAAGCCACAGACTCATACCCCCCCGACACTCAACTAACCGCCTCGGACAGTCCTTCATACCAGTGGCCATCAGGCTCCACAACAGTGGGCAGCGACTGCTGCCAGACATCGACCTAGAACTAATAGGAACCCAAGTAGGACAATAACACTACCGTATGCATACTGCACCTTATGTGGATACTGTGATACTGTGAATAATGAAAAATTTATATTTCAGTTAGTTAGATTGTAAATTATATTGACCTATTTGTTTACACTGCTTGTGTTGTTTTCACTACCTGTACCCCCCCCCCCCTTCCCCCATGCTACTATGATGCCTGAATTTCCCCAAGGGGATCAATAAAGGAATATCTTATCTTATCTTAAAAGGAAAGATGAAATTACCTACCTGGGTTCCATCCTATAGAGGCAAATCTTTCCTGTGACAAAATGGGATCCAATGTAATAAAACTAAGTCAACCAACGAACTAGATTCCTGTACCGGATCTCCTCTCTGGTAAACAAGAATACCTTGAAGACTCTAACAGGAGCACTCATTCAAGGGTACTACGACTATGCTTGCACCTCATGGTACCAAAGCACCTCAAAGGCACTACAAACAAGATTACAAACATCACAAAACAAACTGGTCAGACTACTGCTTGACCTTACTCCTAAAACCCACCTCACCCCTGTCCACTTTGACAACCTAGGATGGCTTAGAGTAGACGACAGAGTACAGCAACTTCATGTTAAACCCAGATTCGGCTCAAATAAGGGACTAAACACGTTTCGCAATTATGCCACATCAATGTGGAACGCCCTACCCAAAGCTGTAAAGGAATGTGGATCACTACCCACTTTCAAAACCTCTCTCAAGGGACACCTACGGGAGACTGCAATTCAACACTGGCCCCTGTAATAAATATCCTAACCCAACCCCCTCCAATGTACAGTCATTTACCTAGTATGGTTTTGTCAATAGTCCAATGTACAATTTTGTTTGTTTGTACAGTGTCCCCCCCCCCCCCCCCTCAATGTACAGTTTTGCTTGTATATACAGTGTGCCCCCCCCCAACCACCTCCAATGTAGATTACCCAGTATGGTTGTCAATATCCCAGTGTACCCAACCCCCCCCCCCCCACCCAACCTCCTCCAATGTACAGTTTCTACGTCAAATGTATATACTCCCTTTTCCTGACTCCTTCTGTATCACAAACAGTACTGTATTTGCAAATCTGGTATGTCATAAATGTATAGATGTAGCAGTACTGACTATCTGTATGTCATGTATGTCATATATGTCCTGATGAATTGAAAATGGGGGACCCTGATGTAAACAAGACGAAAGTCTTTCTCTGGTCTGCATCCCCTTAACAATTGTGTGTATTGAGCTGTACTGTATTGTACCCATTCTGCAATCTGTTAATAAAGTTTTCAATCAATCAATCAATCAATGGGCCTGGTCTACAAGATACACTACACCACTAAGATACCCATGTGCATGTCGAAATACTTCCCAAAGGTCAGTGAATACCACGACCACAACACCAGAGGGAGTTCCACAAATCATGTTCAACCCAGATAAAATAATAAAAAAAAAAAAAAAAAAAAAATAATAATAAAAGAAAATAGTCATAACTTAGAAATTAGATTGCATAGGTCTATGAATCGATATCGCGATTCTGTTTTGATTAATTGCCCAGCCCTACAGTGTGTACAGTAAGTTAGCTTGGTGATTATCATTGTGATGTAGGCTAAGCTGCCTAGCTACTGTTAGCATACAAGCACTGTAGCCTACTTACTTTTTCATCCACAACGTTTTTTCTGATCCAGATGCATAAATCCACTTCTTCATGTTGCTCAGTTGCTGGTTTATACTTCGGTCCTAATGTTGGCGCAAAGTTTAATTTAGCCTGACTTGTTATAGTTGTACAGCTTACTAACTACTAAACAACAACTTTCTCATAGTCTCAACTTTCACATAGTCAAAATGGGTCCAGCTGCATGTGAGGAGGATAGGTTTAGCTCGGGCCAATCTCAAGTTTCTCAAGTTTCTTTATTAGTTGTCATACAGAAGTACAGAATACTTTTATACAAAATGCTTCTTTATGTTACATTTTGTATAAAAGTATTCTGTACTTCTGTATGACAACTAATAAAGAAACTTGAGAAACTTGAGATTGGCCCGAGCTAAACCTATCCTCCTCACATGCAGCTGGACCCATTTTGACTTTGCAATGCAGAAATCTCTGATTGGATTTGCAAGGCTGCCAATCATATTCAACCTCCGTGTATTGGATGTCAAGGGCTGTCAATCAATCAATCCTCCATTCAATGGCAAGAGTTTAACTGCACAGACCGTGCTTAGATGAAGTTAATAGCCTATTTTGATTCGCTGTTATTTATTATTTATTTAACAATGGGTCACACCTGTGAAGTTTTCTTCACGAATAATTACTGCAGGCAATACTGCAGTGCAGGCCTGCTCAGAGCTGTACATTTTGGCCATTTTTGAAGAAAAAAAATTCACTGGCATTTTTTTTACAGAGGAAAACATTTATAATAAAAAAAGAATAATAATAATAATTAAAAAATATATATATATATATATAGTTTTTTATTTTTTTTTGTATATATAGGTATATGTAAATTAATAATAATTATGAATTATGAGTGAATTTGTGTTTCACGTGTTGTCATAGAGAAACCTCCACTGGTGTGTATGTGTGTGTGTCTGCGATCAGGAAATAAGATAATCGATTTTTCAGCCCGCTTCTATAGCGTGCATAAGTACACATATACTATCGATAATCTAGCGTTTATTTGAAAACGATTCATAAATAGGCCAACAAATTAAAACGTGTTTTGTGTATTCCAGTGTATTCCAGTAAAGGGCGTTTATCACAGAATCGAAACTTTCAAAAAACTAGCGTTTTTCAAAATGGTATAAAATGGAAATGAACCGATTAAAAAACAATCCGTTTCGACAATGTTGACTGCAAACGAGTCATTGATAAGCGACGGCCATATTAGACACATAGCCATAATTTAAGATATAGTTTATGCGTTTGCAAATATGAGAGCTCTGTCATTGAATATAGTGGTGGCACGCAACGGGGTACCTAGGCACCGCATGGCTGGCAGGGAAAGTGTTAAGCATCTCTGAGATATCACTCCCCCACCGCGATATCAGAGGCATCCACCTCCACTAAAAACTGAGCCTCCGAATCGTGGCCGATCAGTACAGGGGCGGAGGTAAACCGACGTTTGAGGTCGCAGAAGGCCGACTCTGCCCGAGGCGACCATTCAAAGCCAGGGAGAGAGGCCTTAGTCACTTAGTGAGAGCTGTCAGGGGATTGGCTAAGGCGCTAAAATTGCGAATAAAACGCCTGTACAAATTTGCAAAGCCCAAAAAACGCTGTAACTCCTTGAGCGACGAAGGCCGTGGCCAGTCCAAGACTGCACTCACCTTGGCTGGATCCATGCGAAGATCACCCTTCGTCAACACAAAGCCCAGGAAGGAAACGGTGTCAGTGTTAAACACACTTCTCTGCCTTAACAAATAGCTGATGCTTGAGGAGACGCTGTATCACCTCACGAACATGCTGTTGGTGTTGCACCATATCGCGAGAAAAAATTAGGATGTCATCTAAGTACACAAAGACTGACACCCCAATTAAATCCTGCAGCACGTCGTTAACAAGGGCTTGGAAAACTGCCGGAGCATTAGCTAAACCAAAGGGCATGACTAAATACTTATAATGCCCGTTGGGCGTGTTAAATGCAGTCTTCCACTCGTCTCCCTCGCTAATCCTGAGCAGGTTGTATGCATTACGTAAGTCAAGTTTAGAGAAGACCTGCGCCCCCTGTAAGCACTCAAAGGCGGTGTCCATGAGAGGCAGGGGGTAACGGTTATTGATGGAAACGTCGTTCAATCCCCTATAATCTATGCACGGCCGCTGACTACCATCCTTCTTTGCTACAAAAAAGAAGCCAGCGCCTGCAGGGGATATGGACGATATGGACGGACGAATATGCCCCGCGGACAGTGCCTCTTGAACAGTGGTGCAGTGGCAAATTGACAGTAGGTCAAACGCTCCACGCGCGTGCGCGCGCATGCACAGTTTTTTTTGGCACAGATCTTTTTTTTTTCTTTTTTTTTGCCTTGAAATAGAGAAGCTGAAAAAGGTAGCAGGATGTTGCCTATATTGTCAACAGATATGGTTGAAAAACAAACAATGTTTTAAATGTATTGATACAATTTCTTTAATTGAATCAACTTAAGGCGAGACACTGCAGGTGAATAGGCAAATATACTTTTTTTGTTGATTTTGAGATTTTGTTATATTTTGCTTCCTAAACATGTCTTCTATGAAACTAGTGACAATAAAACGTCAATAACACACATTTAGTTGTTTATTTTACTTCATTTTGCCTTATTGCATCCATAAATTTGCACATATTTAATGGGGAAGTGCCTCATTTGCATATATAAACATAAATTTCAGAAAACTTGCAATATATTTTTTCTTAGTTTATATGTACATAACAAACTGGGAAAGTTTCATAGTGATATCTATTTAAATATGTTTTGCCTATTAGGGGGTACTACACTGTACTACACTGTTTGTAGCCTGTGTGTAGTTCTGTTGTACTACACTGTACTACACTGTTTGTAGCCTGTGTGTAGTTCTGTTCAGTTCAATAACATCATTATTATTATTATTATTCAGTTATCAGGCATGTGTTTAGGTTGTCTATTACTAATGGTTTGATTAGATATTGTGTTTGTAAATATCTGTTTAAAAAAAAAGTATGGCATTTTACAATACAGAACTTTGAAGGCGTTTTCCCAAAAATGAGTTTTAAGAGTTTTTCCTCATACTCTGAGCCGGAAATCTCCACTTCAGTAGCACTCACATACACCCAACCTTCCAGTTCTATTCATATCTATGTTCTGAAGTTATTTACAGAAGGGTTTGTTGATATCGCATTCATACCCTGATTTATATCACATTTTATTCCTAAAAACATGGCAAAATATGGAATTTTACCATAAAAATGGACTGAATGGAGTATTTTCTGATTTATGGAGTGATAAAAAGAGATATCCAAAATCCCCTCTGTAATAACCTTTGGCTCTAATATGTCAACAAAATGAAACTATCATTTTGAAAATGGCTTTATCCAATGTTCAGATTTCTGTCCTGGAATTATATGCAAATTAGTGCATATTTAAGTAGATAATGCCTCATTTGCATATTTAAACATACAATTTCAGAAAACTTGTAATACAAAAAAGTCTTGTCTTAATATAAGTAATCAACTGGGGAAGTTTCATTGTGATATCTATTAGTTAATTTTTTTACCCTATTCACCTGTAGTGTCTCCCCTTAAACTAGAAAAGTAAATACAAACTAAATTAACAATGTAAGTTACATTGTTAATTTAGTTTGTATTTACTTTTAGTTTAAGTTAATTCAATTAAAGAAATTGTTTTACACACAAACACAAAAGCAAACTTAAAATAATCAGACAACTTGTGTTTACTTGGTTCTTTATTTTGAGAAGGGGAAAAAGTACACATCACTTACATTTTTTCAATGTAATTTGTTTCACAACAGTGGTTTCAAAACAGTTTCAAGTTTCTTTAATAGTTGTCATACAGAAGTACAGAATACTTTTATACAAAATGCTTCTTACTGTTACGCTCCAGAGACTGTGCTAGACAAGATAAGTATGAAATAAAATAAAGTAGCATGTAAAAACTAGTAAAAATAGAGGTCCCAGTGTTCAGTATAGACATATGTACAATGTTCAACTCTCTCTCTCTTTTCTCCATCTCTCTCTACTTCACTCTCTCTCTTCCCCTATCTTTCTCCATCTCTCTACTTCACTCTCTCTCCCCTATCTTTCTCCATCTCTCTCTACTTCACTCTCTCTCTTCCCTTATCTTTCTCCATCTCTCTACTTCACTCTCTCTCTTCCCTTATCTTTCTCCATCTCTCTCTACTTCACTCTCTCTCTTCCCTTATCTTTCTCCATCTCTCTCTACTTCACTCTCTCTCTTCCCTTATCTTTCTCCATCTCTCTCTACTTCACTCTCTCTCTTCCCCTATCTTTCTCCATCGCTCTCTTACTTAATAATCTCTCAACCCCCATATATTTCTCCATCGCTCTCTTACTTAACAATCTCTCAACCCCCATATATTTCTCCCTCTACTCCACTCTCTCTCTCTCTCTCTCTCTCTCTCTCTCTCTCTCTCTCTCTCTCTCTCTCTCTCTCTCTCTCTCTCTCTCTCACTCACTCACTCACTCTCTCTCTCCCCCCCCCCCCCTCCCTCTCTCTCTCTCTCTCTCCCTCCCCCCCCCCCCCGGTGGCATCCTTGCGTTGCAGGTAGGAACATGAACATGATACTATTGTTGTTGTCAAAATGATCCGTTTATACCGTGTACTCGCGGACGTGGCCGTTGGAGACACTCTACCTGTGCTTTTGTTATGTAAAAACGGTGGCCGCGGCCCCGCGGGCCGAGCCGGTACTTAGTTACAACAAATGGGAACAGCGGATTTTTGTGTGCGTGACTGCGTGTACACGCAGGAACATATCCGTGCGCGATTGCGCGTACTTCAGCCTCAGTGACCGAGGTAAAACGCCGTTATACCGCGTTATACCAGCACTGCACCACTGCTCTTGAATGTAGGTGTTCATGGACACTGTCTCAGGGCGAGAGAGGGAAAACATACGCCCACGGGGTGGAGAGGTGTTACGATTCCTGGAGCGTTTCGCTGGCATGTCGATGGTAGAGAGAAGTAGAACCCGGTATGCAGATTTAACACGAGGAGAGGTAGTGCAGGATGAAAATAGATGAAGCACGAGTCGTGGATGAAAGTAATAAGCACTTTACTTTAACGTGGCAAACAATACAAAACTGACTCACTGATAAGAACGGAGAAACAAAAGGTTGACAACACGCAAGACGAGGGTAACATGAACAATGACCGAGCACGGGAGGGCAGGGCAAACAACACTAATATACACAGACTAATTGACACGTGAGGGTGATTGGAAACAAGACCCAGCTGTGTGGGGAAGACTGAACAGCCTGGGGTAACATACTGAAACATGAGGAGACTAAATAACACATAGATACAGAAACAGGGGGAGAATACACTAGACTAGACAATGGGGCACAACAGATAACAAATTAATAAACATAGATAAACACAAATGCAGTGGTGTAATGTTCATGAGTGATGCTGCAAGTCCAATGACCGGTCCATTAGGACCGGGGGCGTGACAGAGAGGTACCAGGAAGAAGATTAATGGGGCAGTCGTAATACCTATGAGGCGGTAGTGCTTTAGCACGCATTTTACTAAAAACATCCGCCAGGTCCCAATAGATCTCAGGCACGCCTGTCAAATCAGGATTAGAAGGTAAAAGTCTTCAACGCTCACCACCATCCTGGAGAGAGACAAGGGAGACAAAAGAAGGGAGGGGGGGGGGGCGGGTGAACTCTCGCCAGAACCCGACTTGACGTCGCTCCCCATAGAGAGTTCACCCGTGGCCCAATTAATACATGGATTATGCACAACAAGCCAAGGGTAACCTAGCACAATAACAGAGTGAGGAGACATGACAAAAAATAATTGCAAACACTCCCACCCACTACCCGCCACCTGTACATGCAGCTGCCCAGTGCGCTGGGTAATGATCCCACTACCTAGAGGTTGACGTCCAACGACTGAACAGGAATAGGTACCTCCAGTGTCTCTAACGGGACCCCCCACTCCAATGCCAAAGCCACATGAATTAAATTACCCACCGCCCCAGAATCAACTAAAGCCCTGGTAGTCCTAAGAGAATCCCCCCACCCAACAGTGACATCCAAAAAAGAGTGTCATCAATGACCGGGGAGAAATGCCCACCTGCTAAAACTCTCCCCGAGTCTAGCAAGCCCCCCCGTTTCGGGAGAATCCCTGACAGTTGGTGAAACGATGCCCTGTGCGGCCGCAGCGGAAGCAACGCTTCTCATTGACCCGCCTCTGCCTCTCCGCGTCAGAGAGGCTCAGAGCGCCCAGCTGCATCGGCTCGTCACCCAGGCTATCTCTCGTGTGTTGGAATGCAGGTGGTTCGACACCGGAAGAAGGGCGGAAGAGTACCTGTGACGACGCTCCCCTCTCGCGCTCCCTCTCCCGATGCCGATTGTCTATCTTTATGGCCAGGTTGATGAGGTAGTCCAGGCGCTCGGGTAGCTCCCGTGTGGATAACTCGTCCTGCATCTGCACAGAGAGCCCCTGCAGAAATAAAACACAGCAGGGAATCTCTGGTCAGGCCGCCTCCCAGAGATGCGGAAATCAATGGCGGAATCTGCAACAGAGCGAATGCCCTGCCGGCAGGACGTAAGTCGACCGCCGGCTTCATAAATGGAAATCACCCAGGAGGTATCGAATATGTGACATAACTCCTGGGTGAAAGCATCCACACTGTTGCAGATTACTGACCCATTCTCCCGTGGCCCAAGAAAGAGTGCGACCTGTGAGTAGAGTAATGATCAGTGGGGAAAGTACGAGGTTGAAGTTTAAACACGAGAGAGCACTGTATGATGAACTCATGACACCCCTCCGGAGCTCCTCCATACCGATCAGGCGGCGGCAGCCGTGGCTCTCGGATGTCCTCATGACCGACTGGATGTATCAGCCCTCCTTCCCCGCCGGCCGGTGAGGCTCCAGACGCGGATCCCATTGCTGATACCGCCCTGGCGGCAGTAGAACGGTGAAGCTGCTGTTTCCTGAGAAACGATGGACAGGCTTCCCAGACGACCCAGCTCGACACTTACAGCAGACTGGCATTGGAGGAGGACCCTCAGCTGGTCCCGCTGAACCACCATCTCCTCTCGAAGTTCTTCCGTGGAACTCATCTTTGGTCGGAGCTTCTGTTACGATGCAGGTAGGAATTGAGTTCCAATTGTAGAGGAAGGAAGGAGACAGAGATGTGGTTTGCTCTTCTTCAGTAGTGTGTCCCTTTTATTGTAAGAACACAGGAGCAATGAAAGTAATGAACAAGAAAGACGCAGGGCGTCAACTGAGAACAGACCTTAGGCTAAATACAAAATATAATTAACAGCAACAAGAAGGTACAGCACTTGTTCTGAATCCGACTGCACACAGGACTGTCTGCAGCTCCGACAGGGAGAAACGAAACAAGAGGTCATTATAAAGCCACATTCCTGACATACCACGGGCATCAATTAGTGACAGCATAAGTGACAGCCAGTGACAGCAACCAGTGGTGACAGTCAATCAGTGTAGTGACAGCGAACCAGAGGTGACAATCAATAAGTGCAAATACCAACAACAGGGTGAAGTACTCCAGAAAGGCAGTAGGGTTCCTAGTCCTAGAATAGGACAGAAACCCAGAACGTTACACATAATGCCACAGTAACTAACATCAAAACAGGTTGGAGGGGGGGGAGGAGGGTTAAGGTTGGGGAAGGTTGAAGGCTAGGGAGAACAGGTGGGTTTTGAGGCGATCACCAACGTTTTTAAGTTTATATCATACTATCATATACCTAAAACAACATAGGAGTCTGAGACGGAGTATCAAAAGCTAAACTGGTTATTATACATTCAAAATAAAAAAGAACACATTTTCCCAAACTCATTATTCATTCACTCTTCGGGGTCAACCATCACGCCTGCATGATCAAGTGACGTCATATCTATCTATCTATCTATCTATCTATCTATCTATCTATCTATCTATCTATCTATCTATCTATCTATCTATCTATCTATCTATCTATCTATCTATCTATCTATCTATCTATCTATCTATCTATCTATCTATCTATCTATCTATCTATCTATCTATCTATCTATCTATCTATCTATCTATCTATCTATCTATCTATTTATTTCCAGGTTTTTTCCCCAACGTGAACGCCGTTGGGGTCGAGGGCTCCAATACCTGGTGGATTGGGAGGGGTATGGTCCTGAAGCAGCTGGATTCCGCGTCGGGTGATTCTGGACCCGTCCATCATGGCCAGCTTTCATGAGGAGCATCCTGATCTTCCCAGAGGTGTGCCGGGTGGCGCCCGTTGAGGGGGGGGGGGGGTGGGGGGGGGTACTGTCACAGTCTCTGCCTGGCTACTCTCTCTCTCTCTCTCTCTCTCTCTCTCTCTCTCTCTCTCTCTCTCTCTCTCTCTCTCTCTCTCTCTCTCTCTCTCTCTCTCTCTCTCTCTCTCTCTCTCTCTCTCTCTCTCTCTCTCTCTCTCTCTCTCTCTCTCTCGTTAGTCAGGTATGAAGTGCAGGTGTGATGCTGTCAACGGAGCAGCTGATTGACGTCTGTGGGCCAATTACGTCAGTGATATAACCCCGCCGCAGATGTCATGAGGCTGCCAGATCGTAACTTCGTATTTACCAGTAAGTCGTGTTATTCTGCTCTCATATAGTTATCTAGTCCGTTGTTCTCTGACCGTGCCTAAGCCCTTTGTTGTCCTCCTTTCCCCGCAGTCCTACCTGGCTCTTCACCCTGATCTCTGGCTCCCGATAAACGTGTTCTGACCCCTGCCTGGCTGACTACCCTGTACCCGTGTCTCGACCCCTGCCTGTCTGACTCTCCTGTCCCGCATACGCCCCTGGACTGTACGAGAGTCCCCCCGTGTATCGACCTCTGCCTGGATACCTGACTACTCCTTTTCGAATTAAGAGGTTATACTTATAGCACATGCATGAGTCTGGTCTCTTTTTATTTATTTTTTGATCCACTTTTTCTCACATTTTCAATTTTTGTCCAAATTTCGTATCGTCCAATTCAACCCTCCCCTGTCTCGAACGCTGTTTCTTGCCTCCCACAAGCCGGCTGCAATGTGGACGAAGCCATACATAGCACGAGTCCCCTCCGATACTCGAGGTAGCAGCCGTCGCATCTTTTCACCTGCGCGGCGCGATCTTTCAGCGTCAGGGGTCTGCGCTTTGGAGGGGCGTCGCCCCCATCGCTTCTTGATTCTACTGCGCAGGCGCACCAACCGACCTGTAGGAGTCGCTGTCCACAATGTCCGATCCCCACCCCTCAGTTTTCCCTCCCCCTAATACTGCCAATTGTATTAGTACGGATGACCAGCCAAACTGAAAACAATGTGGAGAGCTGGGCTCGAACCGAGCATCTCCAGCATTGGTGGTGAGTGCCTTGCCCACTGCACCACCTAGCCGCCATCTGGTCTCTTTTTAAAGGTAACATTCTGAAGTTTCTTACACAATAAAGATAAATCACTTTGAGTGCTAATGTATTAGAGAAACAGACGTTTGAACACACTAAAATAAAATATTTGCTCCTTACTTTTGTGTTGACTTGTTGCCAGATCAGATGCCTGTTTTTGGGTTCCAGCTGAGAA
Organism: Notolepis coatsorum; assembly: GCF_963971535.1. Lineage (NCBI taxonomy): Eukaryota > Metazoa > Chordata > Actinopteri > Aulopiformes > Paralepididae > Notolepis > Notolepis coatsorum. The sequence continues at coordinate 106,545,742 of NC_140170.1, read as the reverse complement.
CATAACGGTCCCACATAAAATGTGTTTTTTAGAAAGGTTTTTGTAATGTGTGTACCGCAATAATTCAGTGTGATTATCCAAAATGGCTAATCCAGCTGTGACTGGTCAGTTCATATAAAGTCGGATGTGGTCATTTGATGGAGCGGCCTGTCAAATGACGCTCGCCAGATATTTCGTCTTGTAACTCAAGACCCGAAGCACGCAGTGTGGTGGCGATCGAAAGCCGACAAATTCAACTTGTATTATTGGATGATCTGTGAAAAATGCAGCCCGGAACCGACAGACGAGAGCAAAGTGCCACAATCTCTTGAACGTTACGAGGTTAAGAAACAGCCACATATGGTAACTTCCTATTCACCTCTGTATTCTTATGACAACTGCTATATTCCCCCTTGAAGCAAGAATATATATATATATAATAAACGTACATACACAAATAACGCTAAACACTTAAAAACAATTAACAATTAAATGTTTTCACCTTTTTCTTCTTTTCTTCCTAAGTCAAATAATAAAACAATCCTATCACATGAACACTACCAAACTACCCCAAACAACACTCTATCTAATACTTAATAAAACACATTCACATCCAAACAGAATCACCCTTATAATAAAACAACAACTATACCGTCAAATACATTAAAAACTGTTTGTATCAAGAATCAATTCTCCATAGTTGTCATACATCAACAAAACGTCTTCTTCTGCCAAAAAACCTTCTCTCTTCAGAAAACCTTTCTTGCCAAGCCAAACCAGGGTATATGCGAAAGGTGATATTCAAATATATACATGTCACCTAACGACCATATGCATCCCTTATCTGACCCAACTCAAGAATTTTCCATCTGAAACAAAAACCCTTATTTCCAGACCCCCGTTGTCCCCTATATATCTTATATGAATATCAACGTGTACCTATAAGTGAATGCATTTTCTATATGTCTGCTTATGTGTTTGCATTTATATGAAATAAACATGTTGAAGTCAGAGGTTCTGTGTAGGATTGTTAGTAACTGTCTAACTGTATATATGGCTGTTTACACTAGTAACTGTTTACCTGCATATATAACTGTCTCCACCAGTAACTGTCTAGCTGCATATATATCTGTTCCCACTAGAGGGCGCTCTAGGCGGAGCCACCCAGGTACACCACCATGTGGCGAGTATAAAAGTAGATGTCTCCTCCCACTTCTTTCTCTCCCCCATGTCTCTCAGTGAGAGAAGACCTGTGTTACTGCTCTTTCCATATGAATAAAAGAAACCACGCCAGTTCAGGCTCAAGATAGAAACCATGCCTCTTGACCACATTATTGTCGCCCTATAGCCGAATTCTGTTAACAGGTTATGGGCCCAGATAACGCCGGGGCGAAATAATAAGGGTACTGTAGCAAACTTAGCTGAAGTATAGGCTAGGTTAGCACCGGGAGCACCGCGTGGCTAGACGCTAGGCCAACAAGAGCAAAAGCTAAGCATACCACTAACGAAGAGGATGGAAAACAAGAGAAGGGACAAATGGCCGACATTCAATGGAAAAGCAGAGAACTATGAGCTCTGGGAAGAGGGCATGCTGTGCTGCATGCACGGGGCGGGGCTGAAGGAGACGATCCTGGCGGCCCCCACGGGAGAACTGATGGCGGAAGAGCAAGCCCTGGACGACCAGCGTAACGCAAACGCGTACTGTGAGTTAGCGCCGATGCTCGACGACACCAGCCTGGGGCTGATATTCCGCGACACTAAAGACAGAGGCCGAGAAAGCCTGGCGGTATTGAGAGAGCATTTAATCGGGCGAGGAAGACCCAGAGTCGTGGCCCTCTACATAGCACTAACGGGCCTGAGGAAGGGGACCACCGAGACAGTGACCGAATACGTCAACAGAGCGGAGCAGATCACTGAGGAGTGCCGGAGAAGCACCAAGCGCTGGGCTAATGATGACGATGATAATGAGAGGACTACCGGAGCTGTACAAACTGTTCACACTCCTGGTAACACACGGTTCAACGGACATGATGTTGGGACAGTCCAAGGCTAAGTTAAGGAACTTCGAGGCCTCGGAAGACACCCGAGCGACGCCAAGGGAGAGAACCAGGACCACGACGGAACTGGCGTGTTGGCGATGCGGAGATAAAGGCCATCGGAGAAGCGACTGCACAAAGACTGTCTGGTGTAGCTTCTGCAAATCCACAAAATGGCGGCTACGGACGAGACGGCGGCCACGGACGAGACGGCGGCCACGCACGAGACGGAGGCCACGGACAAAATGGCAGCTACGGACAAGAAGGCGGCTGTGGACAGGATGACGACAGCGGACACGATGGCGGCAACGGTCGACGTGAGACGAATCGAGACGGCACCCGGAGAATCGATGGCGGCGACGATCGACGTGAGACGGATCGAGACGACGCCCGGAGAATAACGGGACAAGAAGTCTACGCTTTCGGGGTGCGGACGACGGGCACCGCTGGACCGGCCCAGCTGCAGCGGGCCCAGAGAAGGGGGCTGATTGTAGACACAGGTGCGTCGTCCCATATCATCAACGACAGGAGTCGGTTCAAGAACTTTGACGACACTTTCCACCCGGACAGGCACAGCATGAAGCTGGCGGATGGGAGACGCACCTACGGATTGGCGCAAGAGAGGGGAGACGCACAGGTATGCCTCACGGACAGTAAGGGGCGCCGGTGTACGGTGACATTAAAGAATGCTCTCTACGTACCATCGTTCCCACAAGGACTATTCTCTGTAATAGCTGCTACTGCAAGCGGTGCCAAGGTATTCTTCGATAAAGGTAAAAGTGTTCTTGTAGAACCTGACGGTACCCGGTTTGACATAAAGATGTACCAGAGAATATATTATCTGAAAACGGAGTGTAATGACAACGACCAGTGTAATGATAATGATGATGTGTGTAGCGGGACGGCCAGTCACGATATTCAGACATGGCACGAGATTATGGGTAATTGTAATTACGAGGATTTACTGAAACTGCAAGTAGTGTCAGAGGGCATGCACATTGAAGGGGAGAAGCGTAGACCTGACAAAAATTGTGCAATGTGCAAAACGGGGAAGTTTACCCAACCGAGATACAGAAATCCCACAGACAGAGTAAGGGTACCACTTGCACTAGTTGACATGGACCTAGCAGGCCCAGTAAGCAACGAGTCCATAGGAGGTTTTAGATATGTACAGTCTTTTACAAACGTGTGTACACTGCAGGGGCAGTGTTTGTTTACTTTATCAAAGCAAAGAGTGACACACTCCAGGCCACAGAGAAATTCCTGGCAGACGTAGCCCCCTATGGTACAGTAAGATGTTTGAGGTCCGACCACGAAACCGAGTTCACAAACAAAGAGTTCCAATCACTGTTGAGAAGGTATAAGATAAGACATGAGACGTCACGTCCATATCCCACACACCAGAGCGGGGTGGCAGAGAGGGAATGGCACACCCTTTTCGAAATGGCTAGGTGTAAGCTAGCAGATAGTAACTTACCAAAGAGCCTGTGGCATTATGCGGTGCAAGAAGCCGCTTACACCAGAAACAGGTGCTTTAATAAGCACTCGGGCACTGACAGGAAAGAAGTGTAATCTAGCCAGAATGCACCGATTTGGATCGGTGTGTTATGCGTACCTGCAGGACAGGGGAAAACCCAAGTCCAAGGATGTAAAAGGATTTTTCGTAGGACACGACAAAGGAAGCCCTGCTTTCCTAGTTTATCATCCCGGTAACGGGAGAGTGCAGAAACACATGCTAGTCAAGTTTGTCACGAAGACAACCTGTGAGAGCGAGACACAGACAGAGGAGTCAGAGCTGGACTCCAGAGCAAGGTGTGTAGAAACAGAGACACATCAACCCAGTGTACTTAGTACAGTCGTGCAGACAGACAGTCAGCAACCCCCAGAGGGCGATGACGAGGAGCACCCGAGGGTGACATCAAGTGCCCCAAGCAGTGGGAGGTATCCCTCAAGGGAACACAAACCCCCAAAATATCTGAAAGACTCTGCCAGGAAAGGGAGTGACGAGGAGGACAGTACACCTACCCCCGTTGAGTACTACTACAGCAGTGGAGGTTTCTCTATGACAACACGTGAAATACAAATTCACTCATAATTCATAATTATTATTAATTTACATATACCTATATATATATATATTTTTTTTTAATTGTTATTATTATTATTTTTATTATAAATGTTTTCTTCTGTAAAAGAAATTCCAGTGAATTTTTTTTTCTTCAAAAATTGCCAGAATTGACAGCTCTGAGCAGGCCTGCACTGCAGTATTGCCTGCAGTAATTATTCGTGCAGAACATCTGCACAGGTTGACCCATTGTTAAATAAATAATAAATAATAGCCAATCGAAATAGGCTATTAACTTCATCTAAGCACGGACTGTGCAGTTAAACTCTTGCCATTGAATGGAGGATTTAATGATTGACAGCCCTTGACATCCAATACACGGAGGTTGAATGATTGGCAGCCTTGCAAATCCAATCAGAGTCTGCCTGGTAAAATACATGCAGAACTGCAGCTGGGCTGGCGTCAGTGTTCTAGTCAAAGTTGTGTTCCATCATCTCATGTGTGCATTTTGCCTGAAGAAGAACATTAATTTGCCTAATATAATCATTCATATTTTAAGATCTTTATTCACTTATTGTTGTGCACTGGATGATATATATATATTTTTTATCTCAGTTGAAGACTAGTGTAGTTGTAGTTGACATGAACGTGCCATCTTGGACAGTGAAGGCAAGCTAACTTGTAGCTAGTAGTTTACAGCAGGGGTTCTCAACCTTTCTGCTGCCAAGGCACCCCTGTGTCCAATAAAATATTCCAGGGCACCCCTACATACGTATTTTTGTTTTTAATACAAATAGACCTCCTGTTCACTATAAAGTGCCACGTTTTGATATATTGAGCTTTAAACTTTAAGTAAATTTTTTGGAACACGCAACCTAAAACACCTTCCTCTCCCAAACCATTCCTGCAATTGTTTTATGTTGCATGATGATCATGGATACATTTTTTTATGTTTAAATATCAACATCATCTGTCTGTCCACCCTCAGTACATTTACTATCAATATAATATAGTCGTCTGACTTCATCATATCTTTTCAAACGCACACACACAGAGGGAGAATGCCCCCCCCCCCCTCCTTCCCAGTCTCTGTCGCTCTGAACAGGGCTTTAGCTTGATTGATTGATTGATTGAAAACTTTATTAACAGATTGCAGAATGGGTACAGTACAGCTCAATACATACAATTGTTAAGGGGATGCAGACCAGAGAAAGACTTTCGTCTTGTTTACATCAGGGTCCCCCATTTTCAATTCATCGTAACATATATGACATACAGATAGACAGTACTGCTACATCTATACATTTATGACATACCAGATTTGCAAATACAGTACTGTTTGTGATACGAAAAGAGTCCAGAAAAAAAGTATATACATTTGACGTAGAAACTGTACATTGGAGGTGGTTGGGTAGGTGGGGGGGGGGTACTGTACATTGGAGGTGGTTGGGTGGGTGGGGGGGAAGTTGGGTAGGAGGGGTGGGTGGGGACACTGTACAACTGTACAAGCAAAACTGTACATTGGAATATTGACAAGACCATACTTGTAAAGTAGTAAAGTTAAAACACTAATTTGGCTGTGGGGGGCCAGAGGAACAGGAGTCAAACAAGGTAATTATTGTAGAAGCTAAACTTTTCTCCACATAATTACTCTTTATGGGAGAACGACATAAATTCAGAATAATACTATTCAGCAGGAGGTGATTTGACTGTCAAATACCATTAGTTAAGTCATGCTCCCAGGTAGAAAATAAAACCGAAATGGCAGTACATTTAACTAGTCATTATAGGCATGGTTAGATTTGCTCAATAGCTCAAATTCCTGGTCAAGAGTGAGCCCCAACACGTTAGTGTAGGAGTAGACATTGCAGCATAGGATGCAGCCAAGAGCTTGTTGTTAGCTTATGCTAACGGGACATTAATTCCGTTCTTAAACACGACGTGGTCATAAAGGAATGGCAAGGATTGCAAAGCATGTTATATGCATTTGACCCGTTACGGAATAAAACAGCAGGGATTTGTTTTGGGTCGCGAAAACACTATCCTTGCTCTGTTTCAATGTGCGTGTTCACTGTTTCAGACGCTACTGCTAAGGCTGCTGAGCTGAGAGACGCTACTGCTCAGCCTGCTCTGTGTGGAGATGCATCCTTATTTGCTGTGTGCTGTAGAGCGGATATGAGTCACGACACCACGGATTTTCAAAATAAGAGTATCATAATGACCTGAATGTTGCTAGCTGTCGGAGCCTAGTTATTATAGCTGAAGCTGCGCGTGGGCAGAAATGAGACCCGCTATAGGATTTTCAAAATAAGATTCATTCATTCTATATTTTTAAAGAAACATTGCCAGGCATCTCGCGGCACCCCTGGCAGCTCTCCGCGGCACCCCTGTGTGCCGCGGAACCCCTGTTTAGAACCGCTGGTTTACAGTACAGCTGTAACAACACACAGTAGGCTAAATTAAACTTTGCGCCAACATTAGGACCGAAGTATAAACCAGCAACTGAGTAACATGAAGAAGTGGACTTATGCACCTGGATCAGAAAAAAGTAAGTAAGTAGTGTTTGTAAAACGAAAGCCTGATTAGCCTGGATGCTAACGTTAGCTAACTGTTTAGAGAACAATGTTGTTAACTTGGCTATGTCTCACATAAACACAATGTAATGTATCATGTTGGCTGCTAATGCAGCCTGCAGATAATATTTGCATGTGCACTGTGTTAGTGTAAATGAATGAATGTTGCCGCTAGCTTGTGGCTAGGCTAGCGTTCTTTGCTAATGGCTAATGTTAGCTAGCTGAATTTTTTAGACTTGATTAAGGGATTGAATGAAACGTTGTTAACTTGGCTATGTCACATATAAACACAATGTAATGTATCACGTTGGCTGCTGGCTGCTAATGCAGCCTGCAGATAATATTTGCATGTGCACTGTGTTAGTGTAAATGAATGAATGTTGCCGCTAGCTTGTGGCTAGGCTAGCATTCTTTGCTAATGTTAGCTAGCCGGATTGTTTAGAGACTTAAGGGATTGGAATGTTGTTAACTTGGCTATGTCACATATAAACACAATGTAATGTATCACGTTGGCTGCTGGCTGCTAATGCAGCCTGCAGATAATATTTGCATGTGCACTGTGTTAGTGGTGCTGCCTAAATGAATGAATGTTTGCCGCTAGCTTGTGGCTCAGATCTAGTGCCTCTGTGGAGGAGGAAGTAAACATTGCCAGGCAATCTGGTCAATGTAGTTCTCCCTCTTTTCACTCAGTTAAAGGAGACATGACATGCTGGTTTGATGAAATGTATAGTGTAAATGAAATGAATATATATTCAATAGTAGTATTGATAGTATATTAGCCACTGTATACTGTACATGGTCTGCTTGGTTTGATCGGGCCGCCGAGCCATGGTCTGCTTGGTTTGATTGGGCTGCCGAGCCATGGTCTGCTTGGTTTGATTTAGGGGAGTGGTCTGCCCTGCGGCGGGGCCCCAACATATTGCGCAACGCCACTGCATACCATTGACTCAGAAAGGTCTGTTTTATTGAAATCGTCACAGCAGTATAGTTTGTTTATACTTCAGAAGGATGATATGGAAGCGAATGAGGAGCCTGACACCTGGGAGAAATGGGGGTGTTGCAGCGTTGGGGATGTTTAAAAAATATAATTTAATATATAATATAATAATTTGTGCTTCACCTAAAAATTTGGTCAGCAGCCTCCACTGTACTACAGGGTAGCCAGTGGGGTCAACCTGACCTTTAAAGAGGCCACATTGTCCCCCAAAGAGGGCAGACATACAGTGGGAGGGAAATGGTTGCATTCAACCAAGTTACGAGAGGGCAGACAGACAGTGGGAGGGAAATGGTTGCATTCAATCCAGGAGGGTATTGAAGGCCACGACAAATACAAAGTATGGTTTGTAGAAAATTGCTTAAATGCTGAAGGAGGGTACCCCATATTTAAATAATGAAATAGGGTGACTAATTGCTTAAATGCTGAGGGAGAATACTCCAGGTTTAAATACAGGAGGAGTAGAATCCAGGTTTGAAAGTCTGACTAGTTACCATGTTTAAAATACTGAAATGAATATTATGTTTAATCCCATGTTTAAAGGGGAACTCCACTTTTTTTGGAAATTAGCTTATTTAACATCTTCCCTGGAGTTAGACAAGAAGATGCATACCTTTTTTGTCTCTGTGCGTGCATTTTAGCTTTGGGAATAGACGCTCCGTTAGCATAGCTTAGCTTCATCACTGGAAGTGAGGCAGGACAGTAGCCTTACAGTGCCTTACAGTGTATTGCAAGGTCTGACATTGACCAAACTTGATATGCATGACCTTGGTGGGCTCTAGGTCAACTCCTGAAAAGGGGGTCAATGTCAGACCTTGCAATCAAAAGTTAGGGGGCGCACTGAAATTATGGCAAGGGTTATTAGCCCCCTAACTTTTGATTGCAAAGTCTGACATTGACCCCCTTTTCAGGAGTTGACCTAGAGCCCACCAAGGTCATGCATATCAAGTTTGGTCAATGTCAGACCTTGCAATACACTGTAAGGCACTGTAAGGCTACTGTCCTGCCTCACTTCCAGTGATGAAGCTAAGCTATGCTAACGGAGCGTCTATTCCCAAAGCTAAAATGCACGCACAGAGACAAAAAAGGTATGCATCTTCTTGTCTAACTCCAGGGAAGATGTTAAATAAGCTAATTTCCAAAAAAAGTGGAGTTCCCCTTTAAGTACAGAGGTGGGTGATTTACAATGTTTAAATACAAAGTTGATTCAATGTTTGAATACAAAAGAGGATCTATGTTTAAAATACAGAAGTGGAGGATTTGATAATCGCACCAGACAACAATAGAAATATCTAGGCAGGTTAAACTTTCTTCGCCAGGCTTATGTACATCATTATACCATCCTCTGCCAGCTCTATTTGTCTATGGAGAAGTTCCCCTTCTTTGCAGGGCTATAACTTTTTAAATTGTATTGCTAAATTGACATTACTATGGCCCATTCAACATCAAGTATCTATTGTTCAGGGTGTAGCAACGTTATACTTTTTCATTCACTTATTCATACTAAAATACGGTCTAAAGTATAAGTATGTTTTTATCGTTTTCTGCAGCTTTCTGCAGAACGTGATTTATAGCCCTAAATGCATTATATTGATGATTGTATACAGTTTGATAGCGATCGACGCGAGATAAAAAATTTCAAATGGACGTGCTTCTAGAAGTTACTACTTATCATCTGATGTTGACCGGATGGGGGGGGGGGTCGTTTATAATTCCGTGGCCAACGTTAGATGATTCATCTAGTGTGGGTGATATGATCATTAGAGCAGTTTGTATCGAACACGATAAAAAACCGCTGAAACTCACCGTAGCTTCCTCGTAGCGTTGGGCGATGAGCGTGGAGCAAAAATATTCCTATTATGGGATGTTGAAATATGCGATCCATCTCCAGGTTGTATAATAGTATATACGTCCAAATCATGTTGTTTATCGAGTTATTGGTAACGGATTTCTATCCATTGTGTCTAGCTCGAGTCCCGGGACTATTAGCGAGTGATCGGACCGAATTGGAATGAGCACCAGCTTCCGTTTCCGGTTTCCGGTTTGGGCGATCCGCCGATCGGCCACCAGATGGAGCTCTTGAACCGTTGGAGAGTTGAGAGGGGATCAACAGTAGATCTCAAGTCTCCGGGGGAGAAATATGATTGCGATCACAGATTTTTGAAATATTGATCTCAATGATGTGTTACGGCGTCATTGGCAGAATGAGCATGGCGGGGAATGACGAGTTTAGGCGTCCTTGGCAGAGAAAGTGTTAAACCATTTTATAGGTATGGACTTTGAACAGTCTGCCAATTGTGTAAAAATATCCCAGAAGCGATATGTGGAAAAGATCCTGAGATGTTTTGACTGAAGTAAGAGATGTATAGAAAAATGTGGGTAGCTTCATTTTGTTGGACAACCTGTACTCGTCCTGACCTATGTTTTGTAGTGAGTAAGAGTGTCATAGTATTTTTGTTGACCCCACAGAGAAGCATTGAACTACGTCAAAATATGTTTTTCGTTATCCCAGAGGTGCTGCAGACGGTCAGCGGTGTTTCAGAAAAGACAACAAAGGTTTAAGGCTTAAAGCCTACAGTGATACTATCAGCCTGTGAAGCTGAGTATATGTTTCTAGCTATGGCAATGCAAAATGTGTTTATCTAGAGCAACTGCTCGAAGTGATGAAGATAAGGTTATGAATATATTGCTCAAAATGCAGTAGGTAATTGAAATGTATTCTCTATACCGAATATGGTGTTTTTGAAGAATGGGCGTTCTGTCAAAACCGTTAAAAATTATGGACATTGTAGGGCAGCTACGTGGCGTAGTGGGCAAGGCGCTCGCCACGAATGCGGAGACGCTGGGCTCGCCTGTTCGAGCCCAGCGCTCCACATTGCTTTCAGTTTAGCTGGTCGTTCATACTAATCAGTGGAGGCTGCTGACCAAATTTTTAGGTGAAGCACAAATTATTATATTATATTATATATTAAATAATATTTTTAAAACATCCCCCACTGTGTGTCAGTGGTCAGTGGACACAGATGAAAACATATTAACATTAGGTGACAGCGGACCTGACCAGATGAAAACATATTAGGTGACAGCGCACCTGACCAGATGAAATCATATTAGGTGCATGCACCTCCGAGGCCTTGGATCAGTTATTCACCGCCGTCTGTCCGTGGTCCTGTCAACTGATTAACAGTATTAACAGACTGTTAACAGATTAACAGTCAACGCGGTTTCATTGCTGGGTTAAGTACTTCTATTCTATTCACATAATACGCTTACTTCATATATCTACTCCATTCACATATATGCCTACCACTTGTATCTATTGCTATGTCCGCCTACTACAATCTCATGAGCTGTCTAACGCCTGTCCCGTCTCCCTGTCTCCCTATGACTTGCTGTCCTGGAGTGTTGACCGGAGTGTTGGACGTCCCGTGACGAAGGCCGGGAGATTGCGACCCCCTCTGCGTGCCCCCCTGTCTCCGGAGGTCTCGTAGTGGTGACCGGAGTGCCGGATGTCCCGCGATGATGTCGGGGAGTTCGCGACCCTCTCTGCGCCACCCCCTATCTCCCTATCTCCGGCTGTCCCTGAGCAACGACCGGAGTGTTGAATGTCCCGTGACTAAGACGGGGAGGACGTGACCCTCTTTGCGCCGCCCCTGTGCCTCAAATAGATCCGCTATCAACTCTATCTTTAATCTTTCAAAATGTTCAGTTGCTATCGCTATTAGCTCTATCTTTAATCTTTCAAAATGTACAGTTGCTATTGCATGCACTCATCTGTGTTTCACCACACACTTGAGTGCATGCTTACCAACTGTCCATCTGCAACACTACTATCACCAACATCTAAGAAGGGAGATCCCCCCTTGAATGGCCCTTCTAAGGTTTCTCTCCTCCACACTGCCTGTGGAGCTTTTTTCCCTATTGTTAGGTTTTAGTGAGTTTTTCCTTACCTTCGCGTGGTGTATGTCTGGGAGTGCTTGCATTCTTTCATTTATTTGCATTCATCTAAAAATGTTTGGACCTTATGGTGTTCTTGTTCTGTTCTTGACTTATTGTTATGTTTTCTTCTTGACTTGTTTAAAGAAGACCTGTACAGCCCATGGGGACATTAACGTGTGTTGTCGGGCCCTATAAATAAATTTGATTTGATTTGATTTGACAGCGCACCGGCCCAGATGAAATCATATTAGGTGACAGCGCACCTGACCAGATCAAAACATATTAGGTGACAGCGCACCTGATCAGATCAAAACATTTTAGGTGACAGCGCACCTGACCAGATCAAAACATATTAGGTGAAGGTGACAAGGAAGCCACAGACTCATACCCCCCCGACACTCAACTAACCGCCTCGGACAGTTCTTCATACCAGTGGCCATCAGGCTCCACAACAGTGGGCAGCGAATGCTGCCAGACATCGACCTAGAACTAATAGGAACCCAAGTAGGACAATAACACTACCTTATGCATACTGCACCTTATGTGGATACTGTGATACTGTGAATAATGAATAATGTATATTTCAGTTAGTTAGATAGTAAATTATATTGACCTATTTGTTTACACTGCTTGTGTTGTTTTCACTACCTGTACCCCCCCCCCCCCTTCCCCCATGCTGCTATGATGCCTGAATTTCCCCAAGGGGATCAATAAAGGAATATCTTATCTTATCTTATCTTAAAAGGAAAGATGAAATTACCTACCTGGGTTCCATCCTATAGAGGCAAATCTTTCCTGTGACAAAATGGGATCCAATGTAATAAAACTAAGTCAACCAACGAACTAGATTCCTGTACCGGATCTCCTCTCTGGTAAACAAGAATACCTTGAAGACTCTAACAGGAGCACTCATTCAAGGGTACTACGACTATGCTTGCACCTCATGGTACCAAAGCACCTCAAAGGCACTAAAAACAAGATTACAAACATCACAAAACAAACTGGTCAGACTACTGCTTGACCTTACTCCTAAAACCCACCTCACCCCTGTCCACTTTGACAACCTAGGATGGCTTAGAGTAGACGACAGAGTACAGCAACTTGCAATGGGCCTGGTCTACAAGATACACTACACCACTAAGATACCCATGTGCATGTCGAAATACTTCCCAAAGGTCAGTGAATACCACGACCACAACACCAGAGGGAGTTCCACAAATCATGTTCAACCCAGATAAAATAATTTAAAAAGTTTAAAAAAAAGAAAAAGAAAAAAAAAATTAATAAAAGAAAATAGTCATAACTTAGAAATGAGATTGCATAGGTCTATGAATCAATATCGCGATTCTGTTTCGTTTAATTTCCCAGCCCTACAGTGTGTACAGTAAGTTAGCTTGGTGATTATCATTGTGATGTAGGCTAAGCTGGCTAGCTACTGTTAGCATACAAGCACTGTAGCCTACTTACTTTTTCATCCACAACGTTTTTTCTGATCCAGATGCATAAGTCCACTTCTTCATGTTGCTCAGTTGCTGGTTTATACTTCGGTCTTAATGTTGGCGCAAAGTTTAATTTAGCCTGACTTGACTTGTTATAGCTGTACAGCTTACTAACTACTAAACAACAACTTTCTCATAGTCTCAACTTTCACATAGTCAAAACGGGTCCAGCTGCATGTCCGGAGGATAGGTTTAGCTCGGGCCAATCTCAAGTTTCTCAAGTTTCGTTATTAGTTGTCATACAGAAGTACAGAATACTTTTATACAAAATGCTTCTTTATGTTACATACTGATACTAATACACATTGGCCGTATTAGGGGGTGGGAAACTGATGGGTGGGGATCGGGCGTTGTGGACAGCGACTCCTACAGGTCGGTTGGTGCGCCTGCGCAGTAGAATCAGGAAGTGTCGGGGGCAGCGTGAGCCTCCCACGCGTTACTCCTCGCCACTGAGAGATCGAGCTGCGCAGGTGAAAAGATGCGACTGCTGTTACCTCAAGTACCGGAGGGGACTTGTGCTATGTATGACTTAGTCCACATTGCAGCCGGCTTGTGGGAGGCAAGAAACAGCGTTCGTGACAGGGGAGGGTTGAATTGGATGATACGAAATTGGGATGGGAGAAAATATAGAAAAAAATTGGAGAAAAAGTGGATAAAAAAAAGAAAAATTATGGACATTGTGTATAGAATAGAATAGAATAGACTTTTAATTGTCATTGCACAGTATACAACGACATTTCAGGGGAGCTCCCACAGACCGTAGTACATATATACATACATGAACACATAACACATATAACACTGTACATAACAGAATATTTTAAATAATAAAGTGCATAATGGGTGGTAATCAGAGATTATCAAGTGCAGTGGTAAGTGCATGGTGCACGTGAGGGGACAGTCAATGAGTATTTAACAGTCTAACTGCTTGGGGGAAAAAGCTGTTCTTAAATCTTGTACTCTTGGCATGTATGGACCGGTATCTCCTTCCTGAGGGAAGGAGTTGGAAGAGGTGATGTGCTGGGTGCGACTGGTCCTTGATGATACATTTGGAGTGGTGGAGGCAGCGGGAGGTGAAGACGGAGGTGATGTTTGGTAGAGGAGTCCCGACGATCCTGCCTGCCGCCTTCACCACCCTCTGTAGAGCCTCTTGCTCTGCCTTTGTGCAGCTGGAGAACCACACAGACACACCGTAGGTCAGCACACTCTCAACCGCACAATGGTAAAAGTTGACAAGGAGATTTCGTGGCAGGCCAGCCTGCTTCAGCTTCCTTAGATAGTATAGGCGTTGCTGGGCTTTCCCGATCACTGAGGGGGTGTTGGTGCTCCAAGACAGGGTCTCACTCACACTCAGTGACCCTCTCCACTACCTCGTTGTTGATGAGCAGAGGGGAGTGGTCAGGCCTTGATCTTCTAAAATCCACTATGATCTCTCTTGTTTTCTTTATATTGAGCGCCAGGTTGTTATTGTCACACCAGGCTATAAGGTCCTCCACCTCCCTCCTCTAGGCAGATTCATTGTTGTTTGTTATGAGACCCACAACTGTGGTATCGTCTGCGAACTTGATGATGTAATTGGAGGGGTAGGAGGGGGAACAGTCATGTGTGAGCAGGGTGTACAGTAATGGGCTGAGTACGCAACCCTGCGGGGCGCCGGTGCTGAGAGACAGGGTGGACGAGGTGTAGTTGCCCATCTGACGGCTTGTGTGCGGTTTGTGAGGAAGTCCAGCACCCAGTTACACAGTGTATTACACAGACCCATGGTTTGGAGTTTACTGATGAGTTTACGGGGGAGTATGGTGTTGAAGGCAGAGCTATAGTCGACAAAGAGCATTCTTATGTAGGTGTTTTTCTTCTCTAGGTGTTCTAGGGCGGTATGAAGCACAATGGCTATAGCATCTTCAGTTGATCTGTTCTGCCTATAAGCAAACTGGTATTGGTCAAAGGAGGCCGGAATGATGGATGTGATGTGTTTCCTGACCAGTTTCTCTAGACATTTAGCAGGGAGGGGGGTGAGTGCCACGGGTCTGTAATCATTCAGGCACGTGACAACTGACTGCTTGGGTACTGGTATAATTGTGGATGTTTTAAAGCATGCTGGGACATATGATAGTAGCAGGGAAAGATTAAATATATCTGTGAAGACCTCCGTCAGCTGGTCCGCACACTCCTTCAGTATGCGGCCCACCACTCCATCAGGTCCTGCTGCCTTCCTTGGGTTGGTATTCCGGAGGCAACACCTGAATTCATGGTGGCTCAGGACAGGGGCTGTGCCGCTGGGGGGGGGGGGCTGTACTACTTGGTCCCTGTTTGCTCTGTCGAACCGGGCATAGAAATGGTTCAACTCCTCGGTTAATGTGACAGAGCTATTTATGGGTGATGTTGTCTCCTTGTAGTCAGTGATGGCTTTAATCCCCTCCCACACCCGGCGGGGGTTGGCGGAGTTGGAGAAGTGGGTCTCGATCCGTTCCTTGTATTTAAGTTTTGCAGCCTTGATGCCTCTCCTTAGAGCTGACCTGGCGATGCTATAGGCAGCCGCGTCCCCAGACCTGTAGGCTGCATCTCTGGCCCGGAGGAGTGACCTGACCTCCGCGGTCAGCCACGGCTTCTAGTTAGGGAATGAACGAACCCTTTTTGTGACAGTCACCATGTCCATACAGAAAACAATATAATGCATAACTGTAGTGGTGTAGTTATCTAATGCCGCTCTAGGATCTACCTGCGGTCCTGCCAGTGGGGATTGTTTCTTCCACCAAAGTACAAACATAGTCCACCACTGTCTCCGTGTAGACATTAATGTTATCTGTGTCGCGGAACACATTCCAGTCTGTGCAGTCAAACGCAGACCGGAGCGTCTCCCCCGACGTCAAATCCCATTTCTGCACCTCTCGCGAGACTACGGGAGTACTTTTGATTCTCTGTTTGTACATTGGTGAAAGAAAGATTGACGCGTGATCTGATTTACCAAAGCCACTATCAGAATGAGCCTTGTAGCCACCTTTAAATTGCGTGTAACAGTGATCTAGGATGTTACCGCCTCTGGTGTTGCAAGTCACATGCTGATAGAAGTCAGGTAATACCTTTCTCAGATTGGCGCTATTGAAATCACCCAGCACCAAAATGGCGGCGTTAAAGTTCGCCACTTGTATTCTATTTACCTCGTCGTGGAGTCTGGAGAGCGCGACGTTGTTGCTGGCTTGCGGTGGAATATACACTCCTACAAGGATGATCGCCGTTAACTCCCTCGGGAGGAAGAAAGGACGACACTTGATGGTTATATATTCCAGGGCCCTCATTCATCAACGTGGACTTTGACCTTGACCTACTTCCACACGTAAGCACGGAATTTAGAACTAGCGCACGCACAGGGAAGTCGGCATTCATCACACGTGCGTAAGCAGGCTCTACGCACACCTGTCATGATGAATCCCACCTTGGCCCTGCGCCGCAGCTCGTGCACGCTTTCACGTATTTGCATACCAAAACCGCCCCGACCAACCAAATATGGTCAGGCCCTCCCCTTCAAATACCATGAGGGAATCCCTGTGCGTGGAATGTTGGAGGATGGCAAAGCGAACGAAAAAGAGAAACTACACAGACACCGAGGTGGAGGTCCTCGTAACGGAGGTGGATAAATAAAAGGCGGATTTGTAAACGGTGATGTCAGATATCAACGGCTCCCTAAGACCATTGCTGCAATTCTGCCTGGACAGCTCAAAATACTAATAAAGACCGTTCGTTGACCACTGTTTGGCGTTGGTTGTGTTGTGTGTCATTATAACCGTGCTGTACAATATGAATGCCTTTATTAGTTGTGTTCGATTGGCTATATGATTTTTAGAGGCATCTATTTTGTTGTCGGCTAATAAAGACCGCGCTGGAATATGACTGCCTTTTCCCGTGTTGTTTGATTAATACCCACGGATTAAAGTTCTCCTCAATTCTATTCCAAATCGCGATGGATCTCCCGTCAATTTTCTACCTGCTGCATGATTTCTAGAGGCATACTACTACAATCTATTTTGATGTCAGTATTGGGTAGCCTATTATAAACAATATAATACGAGAGCATATACAAGAACAATGAATCTCACTGCATGTATGATGTATCCTGCCTTTCAATACATGAACTTGAATTCCATCATATAGTCTGTCCACTATCTGCAAGCATGGTGTCATTGCAATGCGTTTTCTATTCTTTCTTGTACAGTAAAAAGGGGGAAGAACACTATATTCATATGACTTATTCTGCTTACAGCTTCGAAATTCCACTTCTTTCGTTTAACGTAAAGCCTTTTAAATATAATCAAAACGTTCCCGTGTTTCGGCGGTCTGTGCGCAAAATAATAACGAGTTGAGCTTTATGATTTATGATGAATTGAAAATGGGGGACCCTGATGTAAACAGGACGAAAGTTGGTCTGCATCCCCAATTAACAATTGTATGTACTGAGCTGTACTGTACTGTACCCATTCTGCAATCTGTTAATAAACTTTTCAATCAATCAATCAATCAAGCTACGCGGAGCGCAGTCAGTCAGTAGCCTACACCCCGTATATTCCGATAACGCTATATAAACCATGAATGAATGAATGAATGAGAACTTTATTAACAGATTGCAGAATGGGTACAGTACAGTACAGCTCAATACATACAATTGTTAAGGGGATGCAGACCAGAGAAAGACTTTCGTCTTGTTTACATCAGGGTCCCCCATTTTCAATTCATCGTAACATATATGACATGCTGCATTCATTCTGAGAGAAAGATCTATTATTCCAAATGCTATTTATAGGGTTTTGACCATAATTACACTACTGTTGCTATTTTACAATGAACTATAATTAACTACGGTTCATAGAACATCCAGTGTTATTATGCACAGAAGCTCATTTCCTTGTTGTAATAATATATTCTACCACTGGGCGCGAGGTACGCCAGGTCCGAAATGTGCGTAGATGTAAGCACGAAGTCAAGTTCAAGTTGAAGTTGATGAATCCCACTCTTTGCTTAGAAATGATCGTACGCACGGGTTACGCACAGATCTGTGCGTAGAACACGTTGATGCATGAGGGCCCAGGTCTGGGCAGCAGTGGTTGGATAATTCCTTCACGTTAGTTGGATCGCTCCAATTTTTGTTAAACATGAAGGCAATACCTCCTCCACGTTGTTTACCGGACTCTGCTGGGCGATCCTTGCGGTGGATAAAGAAGTGTTCAGCTGGTTGGATTGCGTGGTCTGGAACGACCGGCGTGAGCCACGTTTCGGTGAAGCAGAGAACGTTGCAGTCCCTAACGTCTCTTTGGTATTGAATCCTTGCTCGGATATCATCCAGTTTATTGTCAATTGATTGTACATTGGCTAGCAATATACTGGGCAATGGTGTTCGGTGGCGTCTGGATCTCAGCCTGTTACGGATCCCAGCTCTCTTCCCACGCCGTCTGGATCGTTTGTTCCTGGGATCAAGGAACAAAGGCTCTGGTCCCATTCTCCGGCAGACTGGCAGACCCCAGGTGGTGAGAGCAGGCAACTGCACCTCCTCATCCATCACCCTCAACATAGGGGCCCCCCAGGGCTGTGTTCTGAGTCCCCTCCTCTACTCCCTGTACACACACGACTGTGTGGCTCAGCGGAGTAGCAATACAATCATCAAATTTGCTGACGACACAGTGGTGGTGGGCCTGATCTCTGCCAACGACGAGAGGGCCTACCTGGAAGAGGTCAAGGTCCTGGCGGGATGGTGCCAGGAAAACAGCCTCTCCCTGAACGTCAGCAAAACAAAGGAGATGATTGTGGACTTCAGGAGGTCGGGGGTCAAGGATTACAGCCCCCTCAGCATCGACGGGGCACCGGTTGAGAGAGTCAACAGCTTTAAGTACCTCGGAGCCTACATATCCGAGGACTTGACATGGACCACACACATTGACAGTGTTGTGAAGAAGGCACGACAACGCCTCTACTTCCTCAGGCGCCTAAGGAAGTTCCAAGTCAGTCAGAAGATCCTTAAGAACTTCTACTCATGTACAATAGAGAGCATCTTGACCGGCAACATCACCTCCTGGTTTGGGAATAGCACTGCACAAGACCGAAGCAGACTACAAAGAGTGACACGTTCAGCCGAACGCACAATTGGAGGGGGGCTCCCCACCCTCCAGAACATTTACAACAAGCGTTGCAAGGGCAAGGCTAAGAGAATCATTAAAGACTCCAGTCACCCGAACAACTGCCTCTTTGAACTGCTGCGGTCAGGCAAGCGATACCGGAGTCTCAAGGCGAGCACAGAAAGACTCAGAAGAAGCTTCTATCCCCAGGCCATCAGGCTGCTAAACGAACAATGAACACTACACAACAACAACCACCAAACGCACATAGCACACACATCCACACGCACACACTCACTTTAAACAAACACACTGTAGCACCCACTCCACACACTTTATAGCACACACCCACTTTAAACAAACACACTGTAGCACCCACTCCCCACACTTTATATTTATTGATGAAGGATTGCACTACAACTCGTACACCTTACTGTAAATTGTACCTAAATTGTACCTCATCCCATTTCTGCTTTGCACTATATAGTACTGTACATTAGTACACTGCATAGTATTGTATATTATTATATGGTAAATCAGAACATTGTACATTATGTCTATACCGAACACTGTGACCTCATTTTCTTCTTCTAAATTACATGCACTATGTTATTTGATACTATCTTGTCTAGCACAGTCTCTGGAGCGTAACAGTAAGAAGCATTTTGTATGAAAGTATTCTGTACTTCTGTATGACAACTATTAAAGAAACTTGAAACTTGAAACTTGAACTGTCCTTGAAGGTGTCCCATTCAGTCACCTCGAAGCAGTCCTGGAGCTGGGATACAGCCCCATCAGGCCAGACTCTGACAGTCCTGGTTGTGGGTCAAACAGATTAAATGTTCTGCCTATACAGGGGGTAAAGGAGGAGCTAGATGTGATCAGACAGGTCTAGGTGAGGGTCTGGTTGCGCTCTATAAGCATTTGCAACATTGGTATAGACTTGGTCCAATGTTTTATCCCCCCTTGTCGCACAGGTAACATTACGATGGAATTTAGGGAGAACAGACTTGAGGTTAGCATGATTGAAGTCCCCGGCTGTTATTAAAACACTGTCTGGGTGGGTGCGCAGGTATTTCTGTATGCTATCTTGAAGCAGTGCTAGTGCTAACTTACTGCTAGCATCAGGTGGAATATACACAGCACATATGTAAACAACTGTATGTTCCCTAGCTAGAAAAAACGGTCTGCATTTAAGCACCACCAATTCTAGGTTAGGGCAGCAATGTCTGGTCACAATGGTCGTATCTGTGCACCAGGAGTTATGTATAAACACACACAAGCCTCCGCCGATCTTCTTACCAGAAGCAGCTGTATATATGGAGACTGTTGTTTATGAGGACAACCAGGGGACCATTGTGATTGATAGGAACCCAATGTGTCAATATAGATGTAAACATGTCATTATAGATAATATCATCTCATCAGGTATGTCATCAGATAAGAAAGAATGACACCGGTTTACTGTCCAATGGACGACAGAGTAGTAGACACTATGAGGAAACCTGTTTCAAATAAAAAATTGAAGGGATTTGCAAGGGTCATGTTTAATGTGAAGATATTGACTGTCATACCCTGTTGATGTTTTTGGGATTATATTATTTCCTTTGTAAAATGTTTTTCCAAGAAGTCAGCCAGTATGCTAATGCAAACCTAAGTGGGAGTGTTGAAGCCGTTGTCCCCTATATATCTTATATGAATATCAACGTGTACCTATAAGTCAGGGCTATTCAACTAAATTGTTCAGGGGGCCACATTGTCAGAAACCCAAGGGGCCAGGGGCCGGACTGCCACGGCGCCTCCCCGTGCTATGAATATATGTACACTTGACACAACACGCAACCACATTTTCACAACTTTTATTTAAAGGGGAACTATTTTACTATTTCTTTCACTATTTGGGCACTTTTACACAATTCCTGTGGGTTTATGGAACACCTCTGTAATTTTTATTTTTATTTTAATTCATTGTTTTGTATTTCTAATCAAGTACTCAAAAACAGCATTTTTCTACCTCAAGATCTTAAGCCGTTTTGAGCCTGGGCTCCAACCACAGTGGGAACTGTGTGGAAACTCAGCTGATTATCATGCAGCGGTGTCTCTCTGACATCACAAATCAGCACATTTTCAGATGACTCAGTTCAGTGAGGGTGAATATTGTGAGAGGAGAATTGGAAGAATGCGCCAATATGAGAATTAGAGACATAGATCATATTAATATAAGTCCACATAGCTAGGAAACAATGCTAAACACTGAAAAAGGCCATTTATAAGATAGTTCCCCTTTAACTACATTGCAAAAGTAGTATACTTTTCAAAAAAAGTGCTTCATTTATGTGCCACATCTGCAACATCTCCTGCAGAAAGTGCTTCATTTATGACTGTGCAACAACTGCAACATCTCCTCTTCAACATTTCAATATAAAAATAAAATAAAAAACAAACAAGTGCATGATGTGCATCTGAACATTCTAACATCAACACTTGAACAAAAAAACACATTTATAGTGCAGCTGAGCTTATGAAAAAGTGCTTCATGTCTGTGCAACAACAGCAAATCACAGCATCTTATTAGCACTTATTGTCGACTCTTAACTCTCAAACATCAGGGGGGTGGGGGGCAGACAGGCCTAGCCTACATACACACATCTAATGAGAGCGATTGCACTTCTTTGACTGGGCAATGGCAGAGAAAGAGGGTTCATAGGAAGTGAGGGCTACCCGCAAACAGTGATGCAAATGCTCATTTGTCAAGGAGGCATGGTTGCTTGTTTTAATGGCATTCATGTGAGAGAAACTGGATTCACAGGTGTATGTTGAGCCAAACATTGTTAGCACAGATATTGCCAGCGTTTTTATTTTGGGGAATGTCTTGACATGAATACACTTTATCCAAAATGTTGTGGTGGATTCATTCTCAAGTGCCTGCTTCAGAGCAGATGATGCTTGTATGTCAATTATTTCAAGTTGCAGGAGACCTTCATCAATGTGAAGTGATGCAAGGAACTCTTGTCCTTTTGTGGAAATAGCAGCTACATTGGCAAATGGGTTGCTCACAAAATGCATCAATTCTCTGGACATGTCAAATTCATCAAATCGACTTGCAAAGTTTTCCCTCAATTTATCAATGAAATCTGTCATTAATTGAGTGACTTTTGGCTCAATTGTGCGTGTTAACGTTGACACGAAAAGAAAAAAGTAAAAAAAAAAAAAAAAAAAAAATATTAAATTTTTTTTTTTTTTTTATTTTTTTTTTAATTTTTTTTTATCATGTAATCTTTGGCGGGCCGGTCAGAATCATCCCGCGGGCCGCCAGTTGAATAGCCCTGCTATAAGTGAATGCATTTTCTATATGTCTGCGTATGTGTTTGCATTTATATGAAATAAACATGTTGAAGTCAGAGGTTCTGTGTAGGATTGTTAGTAACTGTCTAACTGTATATATGGCTGTTTACACTAGTAACTGTTTACCTGCATATATAACTGTTGTCGTATATTCTATGGCATATTCTAGGTTCTGTATCGTATGGCTCCGCTCGGCGTCACTACTGCACTGTACCTCGCTCGTGCACGCGCACTGAATAAAAAATTCCACAATGTAAAGACATCCCAACATCCGTCTGGCCACACCCCTATCAGCTTACCTACATAAGCAGGGGTGGGGCCACATACTCACCTCCTTCTTCGCTTTCACCACAAGGAAGTGCCTTCGGTAGATCCCCACTTGACGAGGTTGTTAGTAGAAGAAAGTTGGAAAACAAGAGATACGTTGACATCATATCTTTATTTCTCTCTCACTATCTTCGAGAAAATACGGCGATATTGTCTTCGTTACTGGAGGGTCTGGAAGATGATGATCATTCTACACCTCCACCATTTTTTTTGTATTAGGAGTTCACGCCGCTGACATGCCTCCCAACTACAATCCTACTTGCTGCGGCTGGATGGGGTAAGACCCTCCAGCAACACAGCTGGACTGTAGGACGCACCGACTGTTGTGAGAAGCGGTGGGTTCCAGGTTTGGTGAGTAATGTTTGCTTGCCACTTGTCTGTTAGTGCTATGGGGGCTAGCTGACAATGTTTACGAAAACCGGCCCCAGATTAGGGTCCTTCTGTTCAGCCTTTTAGGCGACAGCGGAGGATCTTGGTTTGAAGCCCATTATAGTCAACTAGTGGGCCACGACCAGTAACTGGTGATCCCAGGATTCTCTGGACGAGTGGATGCTTCTCTGTCACCGTGTAGGCCCCATCTTTCATATACAAATGAGAGTATACCCTAACGAGGAAATGTGGGCATGGATGTTCGTTATCGGGAGATCCATGTTCAAGTCGGCTACAGCCCAGATGAGACTTGTGCTGGCTCCGCCGGATGTCTGGTAAAATCACCGTTGTAAACTGTGTTGACATCTCTTTTTCTCTTCTCTCTTAAAAGGTGAGGAGGGTTTCAGAACGGCGGCCTGTCTGAAGTGTGGCTTGTTATATCGTTTGTGTACAAGTTCGGGTGGTAGCTGCTTAGCAGATAGCTGCTTAGCTTGCATGCTGTTAGCTGCGGTGTTAGCTCGCTGTGTTTACCAGGCTAGTACACGTTAGCTTGCTGCTATCAGCCGAACGGCTGTTAGCTTAATGCTACACTGTTGAACGTTTTCTGTGACTATAACATGCCTTAAACACTCTGACTACGACGTCATCTTTGACAGAGGATGTTAGTCGAACCTACCCGGAGCCGGCCGGTGAGGACTGCGTCAACAAGGAGAACCGTAGCGGCGGGGAGCAGCGACGCTGCCCGTGTCGTCAAACACAGGATGCTGTGTTTACTATCGGTGCCCTGTTAGAGACTGCAGTTCGCTTGATCTGCGCTCTCGGTAGGAAGGTCCTGACCAGACCTTAAAACGCATCTTCTTCCTTCCCTTCTAAATGTTTTGTAAATAACGATGTTTTCCAAAACAAGTGTTGCTGCACTACATTTAGGATACGATGCGAGTTGTGTGTGAATTGTCTTGTCACTGGTATTAGCTTCTCCATGCAAATCGGGTTGTTTGTTACAGATGTAAAAATGATCTGGTTTGTTGTGTTGAGAAACATCATGTGTGTTCATGTACCGTGTACTCACAACTAAGGGGGTTAAACTAACCTATAAAGCTATGCTTAGTGACATATGAGTGAAGAATGAATTCTTTTCTCAGCCTGTAATGACAATGAACAGTGTGTTCACATATTAACAGGTTTACCTGTTCAACTGGCCGTATTAAGGGTAAGGCAGGAGGGGTGTTTCCCCCCGGTTCCCTGGGGACTTCCTCACCCTCCTCTCAGACATGTTGTTTACAATATATTGTGTCACTGCGTGGTGGGATACGGTGTAACCCTTGGCTTGATTGCTGGGGTTGTGCTAAAACTGCTTGAGGAACTGTATTTTCCTAAAAGAAAAGATTGTTTGGTCACTTTTCGTGTGTGCTTAGCAAGGCCTGTGGCCGATACTAATCGAGAATTGTGTATTCTCTCATTATGAAAAACGGCGTTCCTCTGTAGAGTGTATTGCCATTTTTTGTGGTGGTAAAGGGTTGTGTGTATCTTGTGATCTACAACTGGGTTGGGTTGGCCACAGAAGCACATGTGTAAGTCTGGTACCGGGGCTCTTAAGGGGGCCCTCTCTATTCTGTGTTTTTTCATTAGTAAAAATCAGATAGCAGGTTAGCACATGAGCTGTGTGAAGCTGTTAGACGCTTCATGTAGCTGACTATGACTGTGTCATACTCTTTTTTGTCGTTACATCGTATCATGGGTGTGGGGTCGTAAAGGGGTGAACTGGTAATCCTTTCCTCCCCTTCTTTGTTGGGCAGGGGTTAAGACCTCCTGTCCTTCAAGGTTCCTGTCACGTAACAGGGTAAGAGGGGGGGGGGGGGGGGAGTTTCCTGGTCCCACGCCCTGGAATATTGGGCGTGTGCACCGCAGAAATTCCCCCGCCACAGAGTACGTCACTGTGCGCGTCTCTGTTGGTAAGACTTCCGTGAGCTGTTCAGGTCCATATGATGGATCTGTTTCAGGGAGGGGTCAGGGCTCCTCCTCACGAAGCTCCTACTCGGGCCTTCTGTGAGTTAGGACTCTCCTTCCATGTGAGGGAGCCTCCTCAGAGTGCAGAGCCTCCTCCTCAGATTGTCAAGGTGAGTAGAACTCCAAAAAGGAGTCCTGCTCTATTGTGTGTGTGTATTCGATTCAATTCGATTATTGAGTGTGTATGGGTTCAGTGCCTCCTCCTCGGAGAGCCCTAAACCAAAATGTTACATGGCTCAATGTTGCAATATATTCTTTTCAATCTATACAGCTCGCATGGGAAGTCTCTCTGGGGATTTCCGTCTCCTCCCTATGGGAGGGTGGTGGGATGTAAAAATGTACACAATTTTTACCCTCAGCCTGCGTCACGAGGGATTCATGTCAGTCTGTGTTCTTTCTTTTTTGGATAAAAGAGGAAGGTACATGAAGCACGACGGCTCCGTGTCGTTCTCCCAGGCGACTTGGAGGAACAATGTTTGGGGTCTGGCTAGACTATCCATTGATGTGTTTGGGTCTCGACGCATACATAGTGCTGGCTCTGTGTGTTTCTGTTACAGGATCACACAGGGGCAAAGTGCGCCTTGGTTGCTTGTTAAAACAGCGTTTTTATAGGGCAACTGGGATGGAGTTTTGTCTCTTCCGAGCACCAGTTTACTAGGTTGTCTCGATGAATTCTCGTTCATATCTGGGGGATGTTAACGGAATGGATCTGAACATATCTAGAGGGGTCTCACGCCCTTGGGGTGGGCCACTGAGCACGGTCTAAATGGGGACCGTCTGGGTGGCGCCCTCTTTTCATGTTTTAGATCGACACGCATACCTACCCACTCTCCTGGAGTGGGTATGTCGGCGTGATTAGGACGCGGGACTGGTCTGGTCACGCTGGTCCAGGTCAGTTAACCCGTTGTCCGCCGGGGATGCAGATCTGCTGTTCTGGTACCCTGAGGGACTTGTGCTTTTTTCGGGGGGAAAAATGCAAGGTCAGTCCGGGTGTCACAGGGTTAGGCGCTATGGACAGGGCCGCCTCAGGGGGTGTGCGAGCAGTGCGGTCGCACAGGGCCTCGCGGGGAGGGGGGCCTCGCACAAAAAAAATTAATATAAATAAAAATAAAATATATTTTATTTCTTATTTTTTTTATTTTTTTTTTATTTTTTTTAAAAAAAATTGCGAGGCCCCCCTTCCCGCGAGGCCCTTTTTCATCACAGACCTAAAATCTAGTTTTGCTTATATGCTTATATATTTCACATTAGACACGTTTGTAGAATGTGTCTGACTTGTTCCTGGCTTTGAGGCTCTGCAGGCAGCTCTGAGGTTTCAATGAGGGGAGGGGTTACAGGTAAGGTAGCATCTGTTGAGTTCATTGTGTGTGTCTGTGTGCGTGCCGGGGGGGGGGGGCGTGAACCGACTCATTGCCAGACGTGAGCGATTCGACTCACGCTCACGGCAATGAATCGGCTCTTATGAACGAGTCGCTCATGACCGACCCATCACTAGCGTCTGACTATTTCGCGCGTGCAGCATTGGAGGTTATGCCAGCCAAGATGAAGAGGACATCGTTCGGCAGATGGACTGAAGATGAAAGTTGTTGCATGTTAGACAGTTCAGTCAGGCTAGCCATCCCGGCTAAAGACAGGGACAGCTAGTTAGCTTTAGCTACGTTATAATATTGAGTGCTAACGTGTGGTTCAGTCGGGATATAGCCATGATGATGTCGGCTAGTAGCTAGCTTAGCTAAAGGCTAACTAGCGTTAGCTAACCTAGAGACAGCGCATGCAGCATTGTTATGCCAAGATGAAGAGGATGGTCGTTCGGCAGATGAACTTCGTCAACTCCACGCGGTTGTCTCCATCCTCTTGGACGTTTGGTGAGTTTTTATTGCACTCTATTCTATTCCCGCCGTGGATATCTCTCTATCTCTCTCTCGGGAGCCAACCGGGCCGACTAGCTGTTGTAGTATTAGTAGCTAACGGTGTGTGGCCTGGACTTGTTGCCGGCACCGCTATGGTAAACACCACTCTGTAGTGGGACGTGTATTGCCTTCTTTTTCCCTTCTCTCTTCGTATGAGAAGAGGAAAACACAGCGGCTGTCTGAAGTGTTGGCCTGTATTGCTTTTCTCACGTTGTACAGTTTTTCAGTGGTAGCCGCATAGCTTGCTTCTGCGTTAGCTAATGGTTAGCGATAGCCGGGTTGAGCTAACTGTTAGCCAGTTAGCTGTTTAGCTACGACGTTAGCTGCCGGCTGCGCTCGGCTGGGAACGTTAATTTGATGCTATCAGTTAGCCTAGAGTTAGCTGTTAGCTTGTGCTACGACCGTTGACATTTGCCGTGAGAATAGCAGGGGGCCCTGGCACTCTGACTACGACATCATCTTTGACAGAAGATGTAGTCGGGCCTGCACCATGACAAGGCTCCGGCCATAGCTTCTTTTTGTCCCGCCAGCGAGAGGCCTTTCGTCAACGTGGAGACCTGTGTTGCGGCCTTTCGCCCTGCGTTCCTTGGTGCAGGTAAGATGTCCATTGGACATTACCCCACTCTTCCTTCCTTCCCCTCCCGAATGTTTTGTTAATAACGATGTTTTTTTCCAGGCAAAACATATGTTACTTCACAACATTTGGAGATACGACATGTGCTGTGTGTGAATTGTCTTGGTCGTTTGTGTAGCTTGGGTAGCGTTGGCCAAAGCTGTGTGTGGCCTGGTGTCAGTACCTGGCTACTCTATTTGCAGTTAGCCTATTTTGCTGATGTCGGCCCTTGGCTCCTTGCTACGTTGTTTTCTCTGGTATAGACACTCTTCTCTTTGGATTTAAGTGTTGATCTTTGTCCTTTTGGATCTATGTATATTCATGTTGCCTTTGTGAAGTTATCTTTTCCTTCTGTTTTGTTCTTCCATTAAAAGTTGAATATCCTTTAGGGGCTCATCTTTGCTTATCTCTCTCTCATACATGCTCTCTCTTTAACACACACACACAACACACAGACATGCTCTCTCTCTCTAACACACAAACACACATGCTCTCTCTCTCTCTCTCTCTCTCTCTCTCTCTCTCTCTCTCTCTCTCTCTCTCTCTCTCTCTCTCTCTCTCTCTCTCTCTCTCTCTCTTCTAACACACACAGTCTGCCTATGGCGGCCTTTCTTGATGGCTAGGCTGTGCTCGCTGAGTCTGTACCTAGTCAAGGATCCTCAGTCACAGTGCTCAGGTATTCTGCCACTGTGTACTCTCTGTTTAGGGCCAAATAGCATTTCAATTTATTTCCATTGTGTCTCTCTCTCTCTCTCTCTCTCTCTCTCTCTCTCTGTACACTGTATATTGACTGTAGAACGGGAGCTCTCTCTCTCGCGTTTAAATCTCGCACAGGGCCTCGCATTTCTCCCAGGCGGCCCTGGCTATGGAGACCCTTGTTGGGTACATATTGTACTCTGCACTGTCGTAATGGCTTACGGCCATGCCAACCTGTACATGCTCCAGCTCGT
This sequence comes from Notolepis coatsorum, assembly GCF_963971535.1. NCBI lineage: Eukaryota > Metazoa > Chordata > Actinopteri > Aulopiformes > Paralepididae > Notolepis > Notolepis coatsorum. Next base: position 106,517,035 of record NC_140170.1, on the reverse strand, counting down.
ACCCCCCCCTCCCGGACCCCCCATTGGATAATCCATCCACTTTCCCTCGCTCCTAACCAGACAAATTCCATTATATGCTAGCTTTTATTTTCTCCACCACTTCTAACCACAATGTAATTTTGGATTCATTGAGACCCAAAATTCTTGCTGTAGATATTTCTTGATAGATCACATCGAGATATGTAATAATCCAGACCTTTCGGCACATTTTTTCCGGTTGGAACCATCGTGATGCTATCAGCTTTTTAGCCACTGTGATACCCGATAAAACCAATCTCTTTAGCTGTGGATGTACTGCACACTCAAAAACATCATTCCGCAGTAATACAGAGGGGTGTACAGGTATATTCCAAGTTAAGAGATTTGATAATTGCTGGGTCACCTCTTTCCAGAATATCTTAACTGGTGGGCAGTCCCAGTACATGTGCATACATGTCCCCTCGTCCCCATTTGTACATAAGGAGCATTTGGAGTCTTGTATAAGACCCATTTTTTTCAGTCTTATAGGAGACAAGTATGTCCTGTGAATATAGTTAAGATTGATTTGTTGATGGTCCGGGTTCCTTGATGTGAGTCGAACATTTGCCCAGGCTTCTTGCCAATAAAAATCACTTTCCAGGTCTGGTATATCCCTCCTCCAGACGGAGTCTAGGTGGAGGGTTTCATATGAGGACGTTAGTAATTGATGATACAAATCTGAAACAAAACCTCTTGATGTCTCTCTTTCATAGAAGAATTTGTGGTATCTGTGGTGTTCAATTGGTTTCGTTAATGGAACACCTTGAGTCTTCAAACATAACAATAACTGTAAGTAAAAAAGATGTGTGGACTTGGTGAGATTAAATTTTTTCCGTATTTCTTCATAACTACAGAAACCCTGTTTGTTAAAAACATCCCCTAATGAGTGTATGCCTTGCTTTTCCCATATAGGGAATCTTATAGGTCGTTTTCCAATCAAGAGTGCATTGTTATTGAATACCTTACCAAACAGTGGTTCTATGGTTTACTCATGTATTTGCAAAGTACATTCTCAGGTGGGGGCGGTGGAGGCGCAGACCGTCGGGGGTCTGGCCTCCCCTCTAACCCTTAAGATCAGGTTTTTATACTCAATATGACATCATACCCTGCCTGGGTTTGCCTGGCCAATCAACAGTTACATTCAAAACAGTGTCTTCCATCTGTTGGTCTTTCCAAATATGGTCATGTCGTTTTCACACCGGGCTTCCTGCTCACAGACGGTGGTCCTGCTCACAGATGGCTTCTGTCTCCTTGTCTTCTTCTTCTTGTTACAATAAACATTTATAAGATGTATCTTTAGTGTAAATTAATTATATATTTCCAGCATTATCACAGTGTATTCTTTGCCTATAGTTGGATACCAAATATTCCATAGGAGATAACACAAACCCTGTATTTGCTAGACTGAATTAATGGATTCTGAGATTTCCACTATATATATATAAACATTCCAACATAGAATTAGCAGAACATATTCTATTTTCTTCACAGACAGTTGAAATTGTAATGACATTCTTGAGATATGCTCAGATGCAAGTCAGGGGTCTTCGGTCAGACCTCTGTCCCTGCTACAATCTGGTCACAGTGAGGTGTGACATTTAGTCTTTGTTCTGGTGCTGAGTACATTAACATCTTCATTGTCTTGTTATCCTGAGAACAGTCAACAGAGGTTCCCACACTAAGCGTGGACAGATCTAATCATTCAGGTCTATATTTGAATTAAACTATTGACCAACAGCATGCTTGACAGTTTATTTAGAGTGTCTTTCTCTATTCTGTAATTGTATGGACTCCATGATAAACAGTTATTACTAGAGGTGGGCATAGATTTTTTTTTTATCTAGATTAATCTATCTGCAACCCTGGATTTAATCTAGATTAATCTAGATTAAAATGGCTAAAAAAAAAATATCTGCCGAAGGCATTCAAAATATGTGGACAGTCATTATTGTTATTATTATTATGTTGGTCATAGTCCTGTGATTTATTGTGGATTTCTACTGTTAATGTATTGTGTGTCTATAGTTTTATGTTAAAAAAGGGAAAATAAAAAACATTTGTTCAAAAAAAGAAAATATGTGTGTTCTACCCAAATAATGACCAGAAGTAAGTCCTTACTTTTTCTTTCCTCCTTATCTTTCTCAGGCCAGGTGGCCCATTACACCATGAGCCCATCTCCCGTTTCCAAAATGCATTACAGACTGTTTGAAAAAGCTGTTTTGCTATGATAATTGGTTATGAAATATCAAAATAATGTTCAATAAGATGTACTTGTGTTTAATAAGTTGTTTTATTCAGAAGTTAACACAAATAAATAATATTACCAGCACAGTACAGTATCTAGCACACTCTCAGGAGCAAAACAGAAAGAAGCATTTCAAACTTGAACTATGTGACATGGCTTGACTCAATCAGTCCAATCTCTATTTCTACTTCTTCCACCAGTCACTCAGGCAGACCAGCTTGTTTTATGTAGCAGTGTTTAATTTTTTTTAATTTTTTTTAGATTAACTGGGTCAATTATATTATCGCGCGATACTAGTATCGCGTTAACGCAGCACGTTAACACTGTTAACGGCCCAGCTCTAGTTATTACCCAACAGTATTTGAGATGACACAGCTTTTCAAGTCAATTATACCATACTGTCTCCACCAGTAACTGTCTATACTATATATCTGTCTATATATATAGACAGATATATATACTATATAACTGTCTATATATATATATATATATAACTATATATCTGTTCCCACTAGAGGGCGCTCTAGGCGGAGCCACCCAGGTACACCACCATGTGGCCACTTCTTTCTCTCCCCCATGTCTCTCAGTGAGAGAAGACCTGTGTTACTGCTCTTTCCATGTGAATAAAAGAAACCACGCCAGTTCAGGCTCAAGATAGAAACCATGCCTCTTGACCACATTATTGTCGCCCTATAGCCGAATTCTATTAACAAAACATTCTCAATCAGTTCTATACTATCTGTATATGCAATCTAATGTATCAGTCCCTATACCTTCTATCTGACACAATCAGAGATTGTTCTCCCATCACTTTGATCTATGTTCAGAGGTTCAGGAACGTTCCAAAATTCGAAGGAAACAAACCTCTCGTTCCCCTCTTCATCCTCACCCGGATCAGGCTGATCAGGTTCCTCTCCACTCATCTGACCCTGATGCAAACAATCCATTCGAACACTCCTTTCCGTTCGATCGGCTATCGTTGGCGTGTCTGCTGCTTGCGGGGATCCACTCCAATGCCGGCCTCCTCTCCTGGAGCTTTGATGCAATGTGATATATGGAACCACATTGGTGAGCCTTCGACCTGTACTGCAGTCCCCGTGCTTCGGACTACTTCATACGGTCCCTCACATATTTCGTTGAACCACATTCGTCGGTCCGTATACTTTCACATATACATGGTCCCCTGGGAGGATGGATTGTGCCTCCTTCTGCTCAGCATAATCCTCCATGTCCTGTTACCTAGACACATAACTGTAGATCCTTTTGTGCAGGTTAGTCATATATATATTATATACTTTTCAAACAACAACAAGAATATAACTGGCTTTATCATATCTACATAATCCATTACCAGCTCTCTCATAGGACCGTTAGGTGTTGGTGTGTACCTGGAGGTACACTAATCCCCTTTCGGACATTATTCTTCAAACTAATTGTACATCTCCCAAATTACATGGCACATTTGTTCCATTAAATGTGACTGGGACCAGTGATTGATACCACTTTCATCATTCAATCATTTTCCAGATGTTTACAGATTGTGAAAGTACATAATGTAAGCTTTCAAATGATGTGTCATACGTTCTGAGAATGTTTGAAGAAGAAGTGCTAATTTGAATCTTGTAAAAACGGTCTTTTTTTCCCAGATGAATAAAGCTGAGAAAAACGCTCTCAAAGGCAGGCCATATTTTAACACTCCTGCCAGTTTGCTTAGCCTGCTGCCTCTCTTCCTCATGTGAGACATCCAGTGGGGTCCAGGCACGTTGGAACTTTAAATCGGTAGGGGTTGCGGCCTTTGAGATTATTATTTTTTTGCGCAGTGGAGAAAAACAGAGTCGGGACACATTTCCTTTAGTCTAGCCTGTACCCCCCAGACATGTTGCTGGCCCCGTCAAAACAGTATCCTATCAGCCTCTCCATGGGCAGGTCGAGGCGTAAAAGAATGTATTTTATACACAAAAACAGCGTCCCGTCTGTTGTGTCTGGGCCGGGCATTGTAAAAACCCCAAAAGAAGTTCTGAGCGTCCAAGTTGTCATCGGCGAACTGTATATTACACGAGAATTGTTCTTTTGCAGTGACATCAGTGGTTCTCATCGACCCCCACCTCAGGGAGAACCAAAATGGTTTCCGAGAGAAGAGGACCACTGTGGCCCAGATCTTGGCCTTGAGAAGAATCATCGAGGAGGTGAAGAAGAACAACCTTCAAAAAGGCTTTTGACTCGATACACAGAGCCGTGATGATGAGGATACTCAAGGCCTACGGAGTCCCTCCCAATCTACTCCGGGCCATAGGGACCATGCACACGGGTACAAGGGCCAAGGTGGTAACCCCAGACGGCAACAGTGAAGAATTTGACATCCTGGCTGGAGTGATGCAAGGGGACACCCTTACCCCCTTCCTTTTCGTCATAGTCCTCGACTATGCGCTCAGGAAGGCCATCAATGGACGGGAGCAGGAACTTGGTCTCACAATAACCCCAAGGAGATCGAGACAACACCCCGCCATAGTCCTAACAGACCTTGACTACGCGGACGACATCAGCCTGCTCTCTGACCAGGTGGAGCAGGCACAGGAACTCCTGTGCAGAGTGGAGACGGAGTGTGCCAAGGTTGGCCTTAGGCTAAATGCCAAGAAAACCGAGGTCATAATGTATAACATCCTCCCGGATCATCCACCTCTAAGGACAACAGGAGGCTCTGCTCTAAAGGAAGTCAGTGATTTCAAGTACCTGGGCTCGTGGGTCAACTCGTCCGAGCAAGACCTTAAAGTGAGGAAGGCACTTGCGTGGAGGGCTCTGAACGGCATGACCAGTGTGTGGAAATCCAACCTCCCCCGTCAAATCAAGCTCAACTTCTTTCATGCAACAGTTGAGTCTGTCCTTTTGTATGGCAGTGAATTCTGGACCTTGAAGCCCACCCTGCAGATGTCCTTGGATGGGTGCTACACCAGAATGATGCGTGTGGTGCTCAACATCAACAGGGATGAGCATGTCACTAATGCAAACTTGTATGGGGGGGTGGTAAAGGTGAGCGATAAAGTGGCAGTCAGGAGAATGAGGCTGGCAGGTCACTGCCAGAGACACCATGAGATGCCAACCAGCAAACTTGTGCTGTGGGAACCAACACACAGGCATTGATCACGAGGACGTCCCACGTTAACCTACGTGGACGTACTCAGGAGAGATGCGGGAACAGAAAGCACCGGCGAGCTAGCCAGATGCATGGAGGATCGGGATGACTGTATGACTGTGGAGGGCCCGTCCGAGGACGACCTAGATAGTGGTTCCGTCAGCGCTCAAGCCAAAGAATGGGCTTTTGGATGCTTTGCCTCTAATTTGTCACTGAATATCATGGGCAAACAGCTGTAAGATTTCATTTTGGATGTTGTTGGACATCCAGTTGTCTCTCTTTTGGAGCCAATTCTTCAACTCGGGATCAGACTCGGTGCGCACTCTTTCCGTCATCAGCTGCCATAACACCCCATCCCTATTTGCATCACCCCTCAGTGGATGCCCCTGGCTCCCGAGGGGGGGTATAGGGGAACAGACTCAGTTAACTCTTCAATACCTGATGCTAAGGCTGAACCTGTCATCTCTGTCTCTCTCTGACGTTTATCAGATTTAGTGGGACTGTCACTGGGACCGGCGGGACGTTTCGAAAAGAAATCTGATATTTTTTTTTCTGCGATTGAGACATTCTGTGCTAGCAAAGTCTGACTACTAGCTAAAATCGACTGACAAGCACTGTATCACAGTAGCTCAGTGGTTTGTGGCGCGTGGGAAGGGCGGGAGACGGGAGGTGAATACAATTAGTTGTTTCACCTGTCATTCAATCAGTCTGTGACAGTCTGTCATCACTCGAAAATCTACTCTGCTGCAATCTTGTCGGTTTTACACGTATGATTGTGTATGTACAGTAGTGTAATGAATGAAAGAAAACTTTATTTAACAGATTGGAGAATGGCTACAATACAGTAGGCTACGGCTCAATACACACAATATTAAAAAGGCTTTTGACTCGATACACAGAGCCGTGATGATGAGGATACTCAAGGCCTACGGAGTCCCTCCCAATCTACTCCGGGCCATAGGGACCATGCACACGGGTACAAGGGCCAAGGTGGTAACCCCAGACGGCAACAGTGAAGAATTTGACATCCTGGCTGGAGTGATGCAAGGGGACACCCTTGCCCCCTTCCTTTTCGTCATAGTCCTCGACTATGCGCTCAGGAAGGCCATCAATGGACGGGAGCAGGAACTTGGTCTCACAATAACCCCAAGGAGATCGAGACGACACCCCGCCATAGTCCTAACAGACCTTGACTACGCGGACGACATCAGCCTGCTCTCTGACCACGTGGAGCAGGCACAGGAACTCCTGTGCAGAGTGGAGACGGAGTGTGCCAAGGTTGGCCTTAGGATAAATGCCAAGAAAACCGAGGTCATAATGTATAACATCCTCCCGGATCATCCACCTCTAAGGACAACAGGAGGCTCTGCTCTAAAGGAAGTCAGTGATTTCAAGTACCTGGGCTCGTGGGTCAACTCGTCCGAGCAAGACCTTAAAGTGAGGAAGGCACTTGCGTGGAGGGCTCTGAACGGCATGACCAGTGTGTGGAAATCCAACCTCCCCCGTCAAATCAAGCTCAACTTCTTTCATGCAACAGTTGAGTCTATCATTTTGTATGGCAGTGAATGCTGGACCTTGAAGCCCACCCTGCAGAAGTCCTTGGATGGGTGCTACACCAGAATGATGCGTGTGGTGCTCAACATCAACAGGGATGAGCATGTCACTAATGCAAACTTGTATGGGGGGGTGGTAAAGGTGAGCGATAAAGTGGCAGTCAGGAGAATGAGGCTGGCAGGTCACTGCCAGAGACACCATGAGATGCCAACCAGCAAACTTGTGCTGTGGGAACCAACACACGGGCATCGATCACGAGGACGTCCCACGTTAACCTACGCGGACGTACTCAGGAGAGATGCGGGAACAGAAAGCACCGGCGAGCTAGCCAGATGCATGGAGGATCGGGATGACTGGAAGCACTGATGGAGGGCCCGTCCGAGGACGACCTAGATAGTGGTTCCGTCAGCGCTCAAGCCAAAGAATGGGCTTTTGGATGCTTTGCCTCTAATTTGTCACTGAATATCATGGGCAAACAGCTGTAAGATTTCGTTTTGGATGTTGTTGGACATCCAGTTGTCTCTCTTTTGGAGCCAATTCTTCAACTCGGGATCAGACTCGGTGCGCACTCTTTCCGTCATCAGCTGCCATAACACCCCATCCCTATTTGCATCACCCCTCAGTGGAAGCCGCTGGCTCCCGAGGGGGGGTATAGGGGAACAGACTCAGTTAACTCCAGTGTTGGGACTAACGCGTTACAAAGTAACGTGGTACAGTAACGAAGTTACTTTTGGCGATAACTAGTACTCTAACGCATTACTTTTGAAATTCAGTAACGCTACTTACGTTACTGAATGGTTCGTTAATGCGTTATTTGCGTTATATACGGCATAGATTGATAGCGAGCGGTAGTGATTATTATTATTATTATTATTATTATTATTATTATTATTATTATTATTATTATTATTATTATTATTATTATTATTATTATTATTATTATTATTATTATTATTATCCTCATATCCTGTCTGGCTGCGAGGAAACGCTATGCTGGGGGCGTGTTTTGTTTACTATTCCTGATCCTGACTGATAGTGGCAGCGCCCAGCCCAGCTACTCGCATATTTCTCTTTTGTCGAGCGAAAAGAAAATAACGTTTTAGTTATGTCATTTGTGTTTTGGCTCAAAGATACTGGAGTCTAACGTTAACTACCAGGACTCATCCAAATCCACTCGCCACCCGCGTAGAATGATACCAGGCGACACACAGCAAATGGGACGGAAAACTTTTTCAAACTACTTGGAGAGAGAATATACAGTACAACATGGAAATGAGATAAAGAAAATGTTTAAGGGGCTGCTGGACTAACGTTACATCTCGAGTTTCTCGACAGACACTGGTGAGTGCAGTGATGTGAATGTAAATGAATGGAAACTCAAGTTGATCAACGCATTTTGACTACAAATCTGCCAGGGAATCTCATCAATACTAATCAAACAATATAAATATAGTCCTTTCATGCCCAATTGATATCCTAACTATTCTAACGTTGCAATGCACGATTGATATCTTAAACAACGTTGCAAGACGGTTATAATGAAACGCTCCGGCGACAGATATCAAGGCTGTTCCTCAAGCACTTATTTTCAACCTAGAACCTAAACGTGCATGCGCGCAACCTAAACGTGCATGCGCGCAACGTAAACGTGCCTGCACTCAACCTCCCCGAGCAATTAGGCACGGTGCATTTCTTATTACGTCGGGACATTTGTGTTTGTGTCAGATTTGTGGTTGTATCTAGACCGACCACATTGCTTAGCAGAGTTCAGTGATGTGAATGGAAACTGTCAAGTTGATCAACCGATTTTGAGTATCTGTATCTGCATGTGAGCAATTTTTTTCTTCTTCAAGTAACTAAATAGTTACTTTTCACAGTAACGCATTACTTTTGGGTGTAAGTAACTAGTAACGTAACAGAGTTACTTTTGAAATGAGTAACTAGTAAAGTAACTGAGTTACTATTTTTCAGTAACTAGCACAACACTGGTTAACTCTTCAATACCTGATGCTAAGGCTGAACCTGTCGTCTCTGTCTCTCTCTGACGTTTATCAGATTTAGTGGGACTGTCACTGGGACCGGCGGGACGTTTCGAAAAGAAATCTGATATTTTTCTTTTCTGCGAGTGAGACATTCTGTGCTAGCAAAGTCTGACTACTAGCTAAAATCGACTGACAAGCACTGTATCACAGTAGCTCAGTGGTTTGTGGCGCGTGGGAAGGGCGGGAGACGGGAGGTGAATACAATTAGTTGTTTCACCTGTCATTCAATCAGTCTGTGACAGTCTGTCATCACTCGAAAATCTACTCTGCTGCAATCTTGTCGGTTTTACACGTATGATTGTGTACGTACAGTAGTGTAATGAATGAATGAAAACTTTATTTAACAGATTGGAGAATGGCTACAATACAGTAGGCTATGGCTCAATACACACAATATTAAAATGGTGAAGTGCTTTCAGCAGGATAAACTTATAATATACAGTGTTACAGTTATACAGTTACAGTATATACAGTTATACAGTTACTACGTGCCTGGTGGGGTCACCAGGGAATAGTCCTCGCTACCTTTATCCATCTCAACTTCCTCCAGGAAAGAAGATGGGGATGTAGCAGAAAGGTGGAATGAGCCCTGGCCCAAGTCCTCAAGGGGAGTGCTGCTAGCAGAAGGGTCTAGCCACTTGTATTCCACATCAATAGATGCTCTCCACGCGCTCACTCTCAGTATTAGTGCATAAAGCACAAGCATCAAGGATGGTCCTGAGGTCCTCACTCATGAGACCGCAGGACTCGGGAAGCGGAGTGGCTCTGGTCCGCTGATGGGACCCAAGAGGCTGGTTGCCCTTCTCTCTGCGGGAGGCTTGGAGACACTGGCGATGGGGGTAAGATTGGCGGCGATATCCCTCCATCTGGCAACCTCAACACAGGAGCAGCGTGCTCGTCTAATTCACTGGTGTGGGAAATGCCAGAGACTCTATGGCAGTGTAGCCCCGAAAAGGACTGTTTGGGGATGCTCTTCAAGGTGCTTCTAAGCTATTATTTCTACATGAAAGAGCGAGAAAGGGAGGCTGTGGGTGTGCCTGGTATTTCAGTGAGTGCCCATTGGCGCGAGCATAGTCCAATAGGCAAAGCAAGATGCACAGCCAGTATGAAATATGACCATACCCATCTTGGTGCTATCATCTTACATGCAACCAGCTGACAAGTAGGAAAAGGGGGTTTGTATTAGGTTAAAATAAAAGGACTAGTTTGTGACACAACAATACACATGAAAATATGGCGAAATGTTGCATGTGACAGTTGAGGAATTCAGTGTTCAGTATTGTAATGAGGCCATGCTTCTTGTGTGCCTCCTCTTACCTCAAACTGAGATTTAACAAGGGCGTTGTGAAGACAATGCTGTCATAATGCTCTCAGTGTGAATACAAGGTTGTCTGCATTCAGAATATGGTCTCTCTCCCTGCTCAATGAATAATGCACAGCTACCAAGTCAGGTGATAAATTATCTAGAGTAAACCCACAGTGCAGTGACTGCATTTTGACAGTACATTGTCAAAGGGAGTGGGTTCCTATACCTAATCTGCAGAGAGTTGAGAAAGAAAATACTCCAGCATTCACAGCTCCACTGAAAGGGATTGGCGTTCTTCTAACGCATGTCTGACCAAAGGTGTTTTGTTTCAAATATATTTTCTTTGAAGCGATCCAATCAGAATGAAATGTCAATGCATTGATAGTGGACTAACGATTAGTCAGTGTTTGAATGACACTGGAACTTGGCTTACCAACTGCAGGGACATCCAATTAACCTGAGGTACTGCCCCTCCATGATCACAGGCAATCCCATAGCCAGTGATGGCGTGTGACAATTATAATTATGAATGGAATGGGATAGACATGGGCCTAAGGTGTGGTCTCTGTCAATCCATTGCACTTAAAAAATGTCCAATAACACATCATCGAACACAATGGAACAAGTTTATTTTCCTTTCTGATCGATTGGCACTGATTAAGGAATGAAGGGGCAGTTGTTAAAGTTAGTGATGGTTTTTCATTTTAGATGATGAAAAACAATGGAGAGACAATTAAAATACTATCTGTTGCCACTGATGCCACTTTTTATTAATTTAAAGAACGATTTAAAAGACGAAATCATCTGCCTCTCATAATTATTAATAATAATAATAATAATTATCTTAAGCCATACCGAGATATACCTCATCTCATGTACCTACTGTACACCATCAACGAAAAACAAATACACCCACCACCTGCCAGGCCCCGCCCCTATAGAGGCGTACTATAAAGTACTAGGCGTGGTCACCACTCACTCTTCCTCTTTTTCGTTTCCATCATAGCGGTCGCAAGTCGCCCTATGTAACTAGTGCTATGAAAAGATTAGAGAAATTGCGTAATGTTGAATGCTTACCGGAGGTTTGCTTACCCCTGGAATCTTCGGGGCATGTTTCAGCGACACGTCGGGCCTATTCTGATGTTTCCTCGTCTGGTGGCAGCAGATCAAGGAGCAGCGTGCAAGGTTTGGCTATCGAGCCGGCTTGTACACAGGTAGGCCCTGTGTCATCAGGCATTGATGTTGGTGTTAGTAATGCTGTGGAGTGTGTGTCGGCGCCAGGGGCGGGATGGCTTGGTGAACGTTCCACTGCAGTGGACGATTTCCAAGCGATCCTGGAGCATGCTGCTAACACTAATGCTACTAATGCTACTGCTAATGCTAATGCTGAAATGGGTCGTTGTTCTAATATTCCCCGCCGTGGGACGTTGCCGCTTTTCCCTCCTCTTGCCCGGTTCATTAATGAAGGTCAGTCGGTAGCTAATGTGGGGGATTTCACTGAGTCGTATTTACCTTTTTTACGGGTAAAAGGGCTGACAACAGGGTGCAGGCCGGGTGTACCGTGGCTAAGTAGCCAGGTAGCTTTGATCCTGTGCCCCGGCGGGGATGAACGATGTCCCACCCGGCCGATGCTTGAGAGCGAATCGGCTCGGAGGGTGGCAGTATGGACGGATGAGTGGTATACTGCTGCAGGATGGTTTTTAGCGGCGGCCAGTGTTATGGCTCAGCTGGCTATTTTCCTATCCACATTGGCGTCGGGTAGTGGGGCTATGGGTCCAGCCGACATTATAAACATGTTGCATGTTTGTGGTGTTATAGAGATCTTGACTCAGTCGCAAGCTATAACTGTGGGGAAAATTAGGATGCTATCAACGTTTGTTAATAGGCATGTCTGGTTGGAGCACTCTTCTCTTGGGGAAGAGGATAGGTTTTCTCTCCTTACGACTCCTTTTTCCACGGAAGGACTTTTTGGTCGTTCTGTGGAGGCGCAGGCGGTTGTTGATCTGGGTCCCACACCGCCTCACGCTGTGCAGCCAGAGGTTAGAGCACGGCCTCGTCAACGACTGTGGCGAGGCCCTCGACAGGCGGCCATGTTTCCCCCGCCAGTGGTACCCTGGGCGGAGAGTCAACAGGGATCCACAAGGCCGACAGCCTTGGCGGCCGAGGGATCGGCCATTTTGGGTGTATTCGGCTTGGATCAAACAAGCCGTCGTCATTCTGCCACGAGCAGCCCGCTCCCCGTTCAATCCTCTCTCCATTACCCACGGAAGCGGGGCTCTGATCGTTATCCTTTGGCTGCGGGCCGCAAACCTTCTTTGAAGCGCATGCAGCCCCACTTTTCACTTCTCATGGGGACAGGGGCTGACACCTAGTTGATGGCTGAGCCTGGGTCTGTCCGTGAGAATGTTGTGCTGTCGCGTGGCTTGTGGGATATTTGTGGATATCCTGAAGAAGAATGTTCTCAGTCAACCGAGGTTTGGATAATAACAAGGTTATATATAGTACATAGAGAGAATGGCTGAGGCTCTCGCCCCAGGTGATCAGCTGAAATGACCCAGGTAAAAAGCCCTGGTTTGTTCTCGGGAGGAGCATTATATAGTTAAAAGGGGGGGAGGTGGTCCCATTTGATAGGTCAAGTGGGGGGGGGGATACAGGATTGGGGAGAAAGGGGAGGGGAATGTCTTTATATGAGAGTTGGGGACTCAATATATTATTCCACAGTTGGGGGAGGGGGGGGGGGGGGACACATGATAGATACAGGGGAGGGGAATGTCTTTACATGAGAGAGTTGGGGAATCATTCTATTATTCCACAGGCTCCTGCACCACATGTTGTGTGATGGGTGAGCCTGGTGTTACGGCTGCCACTGGTTACAGTGGTCAGCAGGGGGACTCAAGGCCTCTTCAGTTGAATGCACAGCAAGGGTTACCCCGGCCTCGCCTTCGCCAGGCGGGGTGTCACGCTGATGCCTCCCACTCCCGTGAGAGCGGTAGTGGTCTGCAAAGAAGAGGCGAGCGTGATTTGGGTGATAGCAATATCACTGCAGGGCTACGGCGTGTAGGAGCCCATGGGGTCCTCACGCCTTGCGTGTCTAGCTGTAGAACAACTCCTCAGCATGCGCTAGAGGGGTGTTCAGGGGGGGGGGGTGTGTGTCAACCAGTTTGATGGCAGCTTCTCCCGTATCAAACCGGCCCTTTCTGTCGGGGTCCCCCCTTGGGTGCGTCGCACAGCGGGAGGGACCGGGCCAACTATCTACTGTTCCTTGCGGCCCAGCGTCAGTTGACGTGGGATTATTTTCACATATGGCGACAAGAATGCCGTTTGGAGGGGTGGATAGAGAGAACGTTGAGGGAGGGGCTTGTTTTGCTGTTCGCACAACCCCATCCTCCGTTCTCAGGTTTGGTGCCGACCCTATTGTCAGGGTCAGAAGCAGTGACAGCCCTGGCCGACGAGATCCAATCTCTGTTGGCGAAGCAGGCCGTAGTCGTGGTCCCGAGAGAGGACGCGATGTCAGGCGTCTACTCCCGTTATTTTCTGGTGCCCAAAAAAACGGGAGGGGTCATACCTATACTGGATCTGTCTGCGTTCAATCATCTGATTGTAGCGAGACCATTCAGAATGTTGACCGTCAAACTCCTGCTGCTTGCTGTCAGAAGGGGAGACTGGTTCACCTCCATAGACCTGAAGGATGCGTATTTTCACATCCCGATTTTCCCTCCTCACAGGAAGTTCCTGCGGTTCCTGTTTCAAGGCGTAGCGTACGAGTACCAGAGGTTGCCGTTCGGCTATTCTCTGGCTCCCTGCACATTCACCAAGTGCGTAGCGACTGCGCTGGAGCCTCTACGTCGTCGGGGAATACGGGTTCTATTCTATCTCGACGACATTCTACTCCTCAGCCGGTCGGAGGAGGTTGCCAGGTCTCATACCAGGCTGGTGGTGGAATTCCTCACCAGGCTGGGTTTTGCTGTGAACTGGAAGAAGAGTACGCCTCTTCCCAGTCAACAGGTGGAGTACTTGGGCTTGACGTTGATGTCAAGGCCCATGATTGTAACCCTCTCAGAGCAACGGAGGGTGTCTATCCTACATGCGCTCGGTGGTTTCCGTCTGGGAGGGACGGTCACGGCGCTGCAAGTTGGTATGATGGCATCTGCTCACACGGTGGTTCCTTTTGGCCTCCTCTTCATGAGGAGGATACAGAGGTGGTTCTTCTCTATGGGACTAGATCCGGTGAGGGACAAATGGAAACGGTTGACGGTTCCTTTGTCGATATGGGGAGATCTCGCCCATTGGAGGAGGCCGGGTATCCTCACCATTGGGGTCCCCATGGGCAGCAGACGCTCACACGTCACGGTCTTCACCGACGCCTCTCTCACGGGTTGGGGAGGGACGTGTCGGACCAACGCAGTGGGGGGTAGCTGGACGAAGGTCCATGCTGGCCCGTCTACCCTGCACATCAATGTGTTGGAATTGAAGGCGGTCCTCCTGGTCCTCAAACGGTTCGACCACCTGGTGGTAGGCGAGCACGTTCTGGTCAGAACGGACAGTATGACGGCATCGGCGTATATCAACAGGCAGGGTGGGACTCGTTCCATCCGCCTGCACCGGGCGGCGGTCGAACTCTGGCTATGGGCATCTCGCAGGCTGCGCAGTCTGAGGGCGCTCCACATCCCTGGTATAGAGAATGTGGGTGCAGATATGATGTCTCGGGGTGGTCCTCGTTACGACGAGTGGGAACTCCGCCACGATATAGTCAGGCAGATCTGGGATCGCTTCGGGGAGGCCTCGGTGGACCTGTTTGCGAGCCGACGTTCTCACAAGTGCCCCTTGTGGTTCTCGGTCAGTCGGGCAGATCATCCCCCCTTGGGGGTGGATGCCTTCTCGATCTTTCCATGGTCACCCGGCCTTCTGTATGCCTTTCCTCCTGTACAGCTGTTGAGTCAGCTGTTGGAGCGGATACGGAGGGAGCGCAGGACGGTGATCCTGGTTGCGCCGGACCGGGGCACGGCAGTGTGGTTCCCGGTCTTGATCCAGCTACTGGTCGATCCGCCTTGGTCGGCAAGGGCCCTCTCTCAGCAACACGGGTCGCTGTTTCAGTACCAGGTGTTGGGCCAACGTCTGATGGTGTGGCTGGTGGGAGGGTAAGTCTGGAGAGGATGGACCCTTCTGTGGTTGATACCATCCGGAAAGCGCATGCTCCCTCCACTGTCGCGCTCTACGCGGGCAGATGGCGTATGTTCCAAGAGTGGTGTAAGGCAGGAGGCCGGGACCCAGTCTCCTGCCCCCTGGATGCTGTCCTTGGTTACCTCCAGTCTCTCCTTGATAGACTGTCGGCTTCGACGGTGAGGGTATATGCAGCAGCTATATCCTCCTATCATGAGGGATTTGAGGGGGATGTCTTGTTCAGCCACCCTCTTGTGAAGCGTTTCCTGCTTGGCGCTCAACGCGTTAAGCCGGTGCAACGCTCTTTGGCTCCGAGTTGGGATCTTCAATTGGTCCTCGTCGGTTGTCCTTGGCCCCGTTTGAGCCTCTTGAGCAAGCGCCGTTGGGACAGCTGTCGTTCAAGACCGCGTTCTTGCTGGCCGTCACCTCCGCTAAACGCGTGGGTGAGCTCTGTGCTCTTTCGGTACGTCCAGAGTGCCTGTCTTTTCCTTCCGATTGCGGTGCCACTCTGCGGCCTAATCCTGCCTTCGTGCCTAAGAATATCCGGAGTTCCTTCCGCTCCAGGGATATTGTGGTTCAGGCGTTTCATCCGCCTCCTCACGTTAGTGAGTTGGAGGCGGGCCTTCACCTGTCATGTCCGGTCCGTGCTTTGGGAATTTACCTCAGCCGTACTCAGGGCCTCAGGGTTACCGATCAGCTTTTTGTCTGTCACGGTGGTTCTCGTGCCGGTAAGGCACTATCGAAACAGCGCCTGTCCCATTGGTTGTGCGAGAGCATTGCCCTCTGCTACACGTTGGCCGGGCTGGATCCCCCTGGGGGCGTCAGGGCGCACTCCACTCGTGGGGTGGCAGCCTCTGCCGCTCTGCTGGGTGGGGCCTCGGTGGAGGACATCTGTGCTGCAGCTTCATGGTCCTCCCCGAGTCCCTTCGTAAGGTTTTACCTCATGGACATGACCGGGGGTTCTGTCTCCCAGGCGGTTCTGGGGTCTGTGGCCTCTCCTGCTTCCCGTCCTTTGGTAGGGTAGCAGGGGTGTGTGGGTATGGGCCACAGTGTGTTGGGTCACACGTGGTTCCGCCTGTGCTGTGTGTTCAAGGGGTTCTAGTTCCCTCTTGCTCGCATTCAGGTGGAGTTGACTGCGCCCCCCCTTCATTAGGAAGGATGGGGTGATGGGACTCTCCTTTCCCCTTGATGTGGGTATGGCTTAAGAGCGGGACGCGATGCCAGTACGAATATATAACGACAGGTTATGTATATAACCTAGTTATATGAGTACTGGCTAAGCGTCCCGCTCTTTGCGGCCCTGAGTTCCCTTGGGGAATCTTTTCCTGGAAACGGGTTTTTTCCGAGGATGAGTGAGTGGTGACCACGCCTAGTACTTTATAGTACGCCTCTATAGGGGCGGGGCCTGGCAGGTGGTGGGTGTATTTGTTTTTCATTGATGGTGTACAGTAGGTACATGAGATGAGGTATATCTCGGTATGGCTTAAGAGCGGGACGCTTAGCCAGTACTCATATAACTCGCTAATGCGCCAGCTTTCCATAGCCTATTTTCACTGTGCATCACTATGAGCTATATCTATATTCTATATTATAGCTATGGAGACAATACTATGGTCATTTGACAGTCACTATCTCCCATCGAACATGCAAAAAAGAGAAACAAATTTCATGTATACGTTTGCACGTTATCCCGTGGTGAATATTGTATAGTTTCGGAGTGATCCGGCCAAATTCCTGAAAAGCTGAGTTATAGGGCGCTATGTGAATTTGGCTAAAGTCGTTGGCGTTTCTCGCCTGGACACGGTACTATTTCATTATTTGATGCTCTGATCGCCAGTAACGGCATTCGTTTTGAACACCACATGCGCTGATCAGCTGGATCGATATGAAATCATTGTAGGATCAAGGTGGAATTGATGTCAGATAGTCCTTACCTTTGATCTGGGTTATTCCAAAAAAAATATTCCAATTGTCTGATAGCGATTTCCAGTATTGATGTCCATCTGGTCCCGGACATAATTTGGCACAACTTATGGATTGAGTGTGCTAGATGCTTTTCAAGTTGCTTGGGTGAAGCGTTAGACTTGCCTGGACAAAAATTCTCCACCCGGAGGACATTAGATGTGACACACAGTCTGGAACAGGGTTTCAAAGGGTGGGAGATACTGCCACCTAGCAGGATCTGGCCGGTACTGCACTTTTTGCGTCTCAGTATGGCTTTCAGCAGTAACATATAGGTCCGTGAGTGTAATATTGATATTAAAATCGAATAAAAGAAAAAACTATCCAAAAACGTAATATTACGTTTTTGGCGCCCAACGGTTGGCGAGCAAACAGGTAATATTACGTGATTGGCCATGAATGAGTTAAGAGCAACATGACAACTTTACACATTAAATTGATCTATCTCAAACCCCACCCTCTTTTCTTAATCCTCCAATCAACTTCCCTCTCACATGTCTAATGGCGGGTTTGACATCCATTATTCACAGTGGAGTAAGTCATTTTTAAATAATTACACTTTTTATGAATGTAATTTCATAGATTTAGTTTTGCTCTCCTCAAATTGACAACTGTGTCTTTTTCTCTTTTGGAAAGCGTTCATAATTTGGGCTTTAGAGTGTGGAGAAGTGTTTGCTTTAGCAGTACAAAATACAAATGACGTCATCTCCAGATTTGGCCTTTTCACAGCATTGTGTCTGGTATTGTTTGTTTTTCCTATTCCCGAAGAGTTGAGTTGAAGGTAGACCGGTGAGCGACTGACAGCTTGTCTACGGTGCCACGACCAACACTTGAGATGCTCTTAAGCAATGCACTGAAACTCAACCTGCTCCGATCATGTATGTGAGTGAGTGGGAAAGATAGAGAGAGAGAGAGAGAGAATTTGGAGAAAATGTGGTTTCCTGTACAGGAATAGATCTAGTTTCCCAATGATTTGTAGAAAGAGGGTTATTGAAGCAGTCTTTCTATCTGTCTTGGATTATGGAGACGTGATGTACAGAAATGCTGCCCCTTTGACTCTTAAACCACTAGATTCTGCTTATCATTCTGCTCTTAGATTTATAACTGGTGACAGATATGATACACACTACTGCATCTTATATGAGAACGTGGGTTGGTCTTCTCTGGCAGATAGGATAAATCAACACTATTTTATTTAGTGTTTTACTAGTATTTATGTATCCTTAAGGCCATTAACGGGAAATTACCTCCTTATCTCACATCACTACTAGTTTGGAACTCTAGACCAGTGGTTCTCAACTGGTCTAGCCTCGGGACCCAACATTTTCCTTAGTCATTAAGTCGCAACCCAAAATGTTGAACCACTATGATTTATGTAAAAAAATAAACACAAAAAAGTGCAACAAAAGTGCAACTATTGCTAAAAACCCAATGAAATAAAAGAATAATAAATAATATATGCTTCTTAGCAGATTTCTTAGCTTAACATAACAGACCTAAATTTGGGGGAACTAATGGGATAACTGAGGTTGCAACAAAAGTGCAACTAGGGCTAAAACCAAATGAAATAAAATAATAATAAATAATATGCTTCTTAGCAGATTTCTTAGCTTAACATAACAGACCTACGTTTGGGGGAACTAATGGGATAACTGGGGTTGCAACAAAAGTGCAACTAAGGGCTAAAAACACAATGAAATAAAATAATAATAAATAATATATCCTTCTTAGCAGACTTCTTAGCTTAACATGCAGGGAACTAATGGGATAACTGGGGATGATGTTTGCTCCTGACAAGAGTCTCAGGTCTGAGGTCATGCTCAATGTCCAATCTGTTCCTCCGCTTTGTCTTCAGCTGGACCAGAGCTGAGAAGCCACTTTCACAAAGATAGGCAGTGAGAAAAAAAAAAGATTTTTTTTTTTTTTTTTTTTTTTTTTTACACACACACTTCCGCGACCCACTCAAAATGGCCCCGCGACCCACTTTTGGGTCGCGACCCACCAGTTGAGAAACACTGATCTAGACCCTACAGTATATGACACGCTCAAATGATTGGCTTACACTGGAGGTTCCCCATATACAGACCCAACTTGGAAAATCAGCATTTCATTATAGTGCCCCTACTACATGGAACTCTCTTCAGCTCTTGCTGAAGATAAAACTACCTATAACGCAGGGGAAGTTTAGAGGCTTACAGTATAGTGTTTCGCGGATTGGTCTTTGTTGTATCTTCATCTGGGATGCAGTTTCCGGTGGGGCCTGTCATGGTTGGAGGGGGATGCGGGTAGTTTGAGTGTACTTGGATTGTTTGTGCGTGGTGGTGGGGGTGTCGTTTGGTCAACGGGCTGCTTTGGTGCCTCTGGTCCTGGTGGCCGTTACGGGGGGATCGGTGGGTTCTATGTTCTTGCTTTCTGATTCTGCTAGGGGTGTTGTGTGCTCCATGGCCTGTGGCCGTGGCGGGGGGGGCTGCGATTCTGGATCTTCGGGTGGATGGACATGGTGGTGGTTGGATGGGGGGGGGGGTTTGGTTTGTAGCCTATGCCGCCTATCTCTTCAGCTGGGCCTTTCCCGGACCTTTCCTGCAGTTGGGTGCTGGTCTCTTGTGTGTGCTTTGATGGATTTTGGTTGGTTCTCATCGTTGGGCTCCCTCGGTTCGCTGGTGTTTTGGGGATTCCTTGCATGGGGGGCTCACTGCGGCTTCTGCAGTGTTTCGGGGGTCCCGTCGATCCCGGTGTCATCTCAGACCATCCGTGGTGCTGCATGTCTTCTCATTTGACCGCTGTTGTGTCTGTCTGCTTGAGTGTTTGGAGTCGTGGCTCCTTTGGCATGGCTGCAGATCCTGGGGCGCGTGGCCTGTCATTTCCCCCGTTTGGGGGTGGGGGCGTGGTATTCACTGGTTTCCTCGTGGTGGCGAGATCGCCAGGACCGGCATTCCCGTCATTGTGCATGGCAGTACGATTGGCGCGTGGGTTTGTGTTTTCCTTCGGTCATGGCGCGCTTTATCAGGGGGGGGTGTCTTGGATGGGGATGTGGTGGGGATTGATGTGTGGGGTGTTTGGGGAACTGGCTGAGCAACATTGTACTTATTCTATGCCTATTATTATGTCTGCACGTTTATGTTGCCCTACTTTTATTGTCTTTTATACCTATTCTTATGTCTGCAATTTATGCATTGTTTTTTATATGCTGATTTTATGCCTATGTTCATTTTATACTAATTGCTGTGGGGCTCTATCAGGTGATAGAGGCGCTGTTTCGCCTTTTCACCACAGAATCTATGTGTGTAGACCATGTCAGGTCCTCTGTGATGTGGACTCCCAGGTACTTGAAACTGCTCACCCTGTCCACGATAGCCCCGTTTATCCACAACGGCGTGTGTGTCCCCTGCTGTATTCTCCTAAAATCCACGATCAGCTCTTTGGTTTTACCAATGTTCAGGAGTAGGCTGTTGTCCCGGCACCAGCATGCCAGGTCATCAACCTCCTCCCGATAGGTCTTCTCGTCGTTGTTAGAGATCATCCCCACCACCACCGTGTCGTCCGCAAACTTCACTATGGAGTTGGAGCTAAACCTGGCCACACAGTCATGTCTGTACAGTGAGTACAGCAGGGGGCTCAGAACACAGCCCTGGGGGGACCCGATACTCAGGGTGATTTTGCTGGAGGTATGTTCAAGTTCAAGTTCAAGTTCTTTAATAGTTGTCATACAGAAGTACAGAATACTTTCATACAAAATGCTTCTTACTGTTACGCTCCAGAGACTGTGCTAGACAAGATAGTATCAAATAACATAATAACATAATATAGCATGAATTTAGAAGAAGAAAATGAGGTCACAGTGTTCGGTATAGACATATGTACAATGTTCTGAGTTACCATATAATATACAATACACAATACTATGCAGTGTACTAATGTACAGTACTATCTAGTGCAAAGCAGAAATGGGATGAGGTACAATTTTAGGTACAATTTACAGTAAGGTGTACGAGTTGTAGTGCAATCCTTCATCCATAAATATAAAGTGTGGGGAGTGGGTGCTACAGTGTGTTTGTTTAAAGTGGGTGTGTGCTATAAGTGTGTGGAGTGGGTGCTACAGTGTGTTTGTTTAAAGTGAGTGTGTGCGTGTGGATGTGTGTGCTATGTGCGTTTGGTGGTTGTTGTTGTGTAGTGTTCATTCATTGTTCGTTTAGTAGCCTGATGGCCTGGGGATAGAAGCTTCTTCTGAGTCTTTCTGTGCTCGCCTTGAGACTCCTGTATCGCTTGCCTGACCGCAGCAGTTCAAAGAGGCAGTTGTTCGGGTGACTGGAGTCTTTAATGATTCTCTTAGCCTTGCCCTTGCAACGCTTGTAGTAAATGTTCTGGAGGGTGGGGAGCCCCCCTCCAATTGTGCGTTCGGCTGAACGTGTCACTCTTTGTAGTCTGCTTTGGTCTTGTGCAGTGCTATTCCCAAACCAGGAGGTGATGTTGCCGGTCAAGATGCTCTCTATTGTACATGAGTAGAAGTTCTTAAGGATCTTCTGGCTGACTTGGAACTTCCTTAGGCGCCTGAGGAAGTAGAGGCGTTGTCGTGCCTTCTTCACAACACTGTTAATGTGTGTGGTCCATGTCAAGTCCTCGGATATGTAGGCTCCGAGGTACTTAAAGCTGTTGACTCTCTCAACCGGTGCCCCGTCGATGCTGAGGGGGCTGTAGTCCTTGACCCCCGACCTCCTGAAGTCCACAATCATCTCCTTTGTTTTGCTGACGTTCAGGGAGAGGCTGTTTTCCTGGCACCATCCCGCCAGGACCTTGACCTCTTCCAGGTAGGCCCTCTCGTCGTTGGCAGAGATCAGGCCCACCACCACTGTGTCGTCAGCAAATTTGACGATTGTATTGCTACTCCGCTGAGCCACACAGTCGTGTGTGTACAGGGAGTAGAGGAGGGGACTCAGAACACAGCCCTGGGGGGCCCCTATGTTGAGGGTGATGGATGAGGAGGTGCAGTTGCCTGCTCTCACCACCTGGGGTCTGCCAGTCAGGAAGTCCAAGACCCACTGGCAGAGGTCATAGCCCAAGCCCAGGTCCCTGAGCTTGGCTATGAGTATGGAGGGGACTATGGTATTGAATGCCGAGCTGTAGTCGATGAATAGCATTCTCACATAGTTCCCCTGCCTCTTGTCCAGGTGTGATGCTGCTGTGTGCAGCACATGGGATATGGCGTCCTCCGTGGACCTGTTGGGGCGGTATGCAAATTGCAGGGGGTCCATGTTGATGGGGAGGGAGGAGCAGATGTAGCCCTTTACTAGCTTCTCAAAGCACTTCATGGCTATGGAGGTGAGAGCTACAGGGCGGTAGTCGTTGAGGCAAGCAGGCTTGGATTTTTTGGGTACAGGGATAATAGTGGACTTCTTCAGGCAGGTGGGGATGACAGCCTGTTCTAAGGACAGGTTAAATATGTCAGTGAATACTGGGGCCAGTTGGTCGGCACAGACTTTTAGGACGCGGCCGGGGATGCCGTCTGGACCTGCTGCCTTCCTGATATTCACTTTTTTAAAGGTTTGCCTCACCTCATGCTCTGTTACCCTGAACACTGCGCCTCCATCAGCAGCCGACCCCCCCCCCCCCCCCCATTGCCGAGGCTTGTGAGCTGGTGTTGTTATTACCAGCATCAAACCTCGCATAGAAGGTATTGAGGTCATTTGCTAAGGAGATGTCACTGTTCAGTTTGAGGGAGGCGCCTTTGTAGTCTGTCATCGTTTTGAGCCCCTGCCACATAGCTCTAGAGTCAGCTTGTTCAAACTGGAGTTCAATTTTATCCCTGTAGCGCCGTTTGGCCTCTGACACTCCTCCTTACGTTGTATCGCGCCACCTTGTGGTCATTCATGTTGCCTGCCACTAGGCCGTCGTTGTATGCTTTGGTGCGCTCTCTCAGAGCTTCACGGACGGATTTGTCTACCCAGGGTTTTTGATTTGGGTAAACTATCATTTTGGTAGTGGGGATTGTTTCTTTCACCCTAGTACAAACATAGTCCAGCACTGTCTCCGTGTAGACATTAATGTTATCTGTGTCGCGGAACACATTCCAGTCTGTGTAGTGAAACACTGACCGGATCGTATCCTCTGACGTCAGATCCCATTTCTGCACCTCTCGCGAGACTACGGGAGTACTTTTAATTCTCTGTTTGTACTTTGGTGAAAGAAAAATGGACGCGTGATCTGATTTACCAAAGCCACTATCAGAATGAGCCTTGTAGCCACCTTTAAATTGCGTGTAACAGTGATCTAGGATGTTACCGCCTCTGGTGTTGCAAGTCACATGCTGATAGAAGTCAGGCAATACCTTTCTCAGATTGGCGCTATTGAAATCTCCCAGCACTAAAATGGCGGCGTTAACGTTCGCCACTTGTATTTTATTTACCTCATTGTGTAGTCTGGAGAGCGCAACCTTGTTGCTGGCTTGCGGTGGAATATACACTCCGATCAGGACGATCGCCGTTAACTCCCTCGGGAGGAAGAAAGGACGACACTTGATGGTTATATATTCCAGTTCTGGGGAGCAGTGGTTGGATAATTCCTTCACGTTAGTTGGATCGCTCCAATTTTTGTTAAACATGAAGGCAATACCTCCTCCACGTTGTTTACCGGACTCTGATGACCGATCCTTGCGATGGATAAAGAAGTGATCCGCTGGTTGAATTGCGTGATCTGGAACCTCCGGTGTGAGCCATGTTTCGGTGAAGCAGAGGACATTGCAGTCCCTAACGTCTCTTTGATATTGAATCCTTGCTCGGATGTCATCCAGTTTATTGTCAATTGATTGTACATTGGCTAGCAATATACTGGGCAGTGGTGTACGGTGGCGTCTGGATCTCAGCCTGTTTCGGATCCCAGCCCTCTTTCCTCGTCGTCTTTTCCTGGGCTCTGGGAACAAAGGATCTGGTCCTAATCCCCGGAGAATTTCTTCAGGCCATTGATGCGGTTCGGAAAGCTGATCCAGTGAGTAATCCAGTTGGTAAGTTTCCCGTAATCCAATGTCTATGAGTGACTGACGGTCATATACATTAAATGCACCAACAGTTGGTACAAACAAAACTCTAAAAACTATAAATATTAACAAATATTAATATGAGTATGAGCCCCCACCCTGACCGCCTGGGGCCTGTCACTTAGAAAATCCAGGATCCAGGCGCTCATGGCGGAGCTCAGACCCAGATCGATCAGCTTGTCAACCAGTCTGGTGGGGACTATGGTGTTGAAAGCTGAACTATAGTCAATGAACAGCAATCTATAGATAGTGTGTTGTGCAGAACTTGGGAGGCCGCGTCGTCAGTGGACCTGTTTGCCCTGTATGCAAACTGCAGTGGGTCCATGTTACTAGGGAGGGAGGCACAGATGTAATCCTTGACCAGCCTCTCAAAGCATTTCATGACCACAGAGGTGAGTGCCACCAGTCTGTAGTCATTCAGGCTTGTTGGAGAGGAGTGTTTTGGCACAGGGATTATGGTAGACATCTTGAAGCAGGCAGGGACCACGGACTCAGCCAGAGATATATTGAATATGGATGTAAATACTGGGGCCAGCTGGTTTGCACAGGACTTAAGTATTCGTCCTGTTATCCCATCTGGGCCAGCCGCTTTCCAAGTATTTATACCCTTAAACATCAATCTCACGCTGTGTTCCGTCAATGAGAGAGTGTGTGTCCCCCCCGTGGATGAGCCCCCCCTTCCCACGGCAGCCGGCGTGTCAGTGACGTCATTAGCCGGTGAGCTAACGTCGCCACTGCTCGCTCCAAACCTGCCATAAAAGGAGTTTAGTTCATCCGCGAGAGAGGCGTCGGCACTCACTATTGAGGGGGGACTGACTTTATAATCAGTTATCGTTCGTACTCCCCGCCATAAGCCTCTTGTGTTGTTCCGTGTCATCTGTGTCTCCATCTTGTTTGCATATCGCCGTTTAGCAGCCCGCACCTCCTTGTGTAGCATATAGGCTGCTACCTTATATTCTTCCATACTTCACGATGCTCGGCCCGAGTTGTAAGCAGCGGTACGAGCATTCAGGGCCACTCGGATGGAATTGTCCACCCACGGTTTCTGGTTTGGGAAAACCTGCACCTTCTTTGTGGGGACAATACCGTCAGATAATGTTGCTATAAAGCTAACAACAACATCAGCGTATTCACTGACGTCACTGGAGCTCGACTGTATCATCCCCCAGTCTACGCCCCCCAGTGCGTCCTGTAGCGTGGCTTCTGAGCTCTCGGACCACTGCTTCACCTCTCGCGACACAACAGCCTCTCGGGCTCGTTGTTTGTAGCTTGGTAAAAGAAATATGGCGTTGTGATCTGATTTACCTAGCGGAGGCGCTGGTACTGCCTTATAGCAGTGTAGCAGTGATCCAACGTGTTCCCTCCCCTAGTTGTGCATTTGATGTGTTGGAAAAAGTTTAGCATCACTTTTTTCAAGTTAGCCTTGTTGAAATCACCGGCTACGATCATAGCCGCGTCCAGATGTTTGTTTTGATGTTGATTCAAATAGTCCTGTAGGTCTGCCAGAGCTCTGGCGGTGTCGGCTTGCAGTGGAATGTAAACTGCAGTTGTTATGATGGCTGTGAATACCCGGGGAGATAGAATGGGCGACAAAGGATGGACAAATGTTCAAAGTCCGGCGAGCAGGAGCGGGAAATAATCGCCACCTCCTTGGGACTGCACCAGCCGTTGTTAGTGAGGAAGCAAACCCCTCCACCAACGGACTTTCCTGACTTTTCAGTTCAGTCAGCTCTGAAGTCAGAGAAGGAATCCGATGGGATGATGTTCTGATCCAGAGTTGCTGGCTTCAACCATGTCTCCGTGAAACATAATATGTTGCAGTCCCTCGCATCGTGTTGGAATCGAATCCTTGCACGGAGATCGTCCATCTTATTCTCCAGCGATCGTACATTTGCCAACAGAATAGATGGGATCGCCGGCCAGTAAGCAGAACTTTTTTGCTTTATTCTGATTCCACTTCTCTGTCCCCTGTGCTTCCTCTTGATCCTGTCGCCTTTTCTATTGTCCTCTTTGTCTTTGTCCTTCTCCCATCTGATCTCTGATGGCCAATCTTGGCAAAAAGTGTCATTAAACTCTACTTCCAGTCCGGAGTTTAAGTCCATGAGTGCCTGGCGGTCGTACAACGTCCATGCCAGCGGGTTTTTTATAAAAAAAAGTATTAACAATAAACATAATAACTAAAAGTGTGCACAATCTTTGCGGAGCAAAACCAACGGCGACTGACCTTGGTCGCGCCATCGTAAAATGTCCTGGAGAGTGGGAAGCCCGCCTCCAATTGTGCGTTCGGGTGAACGGGCCACTCTCTGTAGTCTGCTGCGGTCTTTTGCGGTGCTATTCCCAAACCAGGAGGTGATGTTACCAGTCAGGATGCTCTCTATTGTGCACGAGTAGAAGTTCTTGAGGATCTTCTGACTCACTTTGAACTTCCTTAGGCGCCTAAGGAAGTAAAGGCGTTGCCGTGCCTTCTTCACTACACTGTCAATGTCTGTGGTCCATGTCAAGTCCTCGGATATGTGGACTCCGAGGTACTTAAAACTGTTCACTCTCTCGACCGGTGCCCCGTCGATGCTGAGGGGGCTGTAGTCCCTGGCCCTCGACCTCCTAAAGTCCACAATCATCTCTTTTATTTAGCTGATGTTCAGGGAGAGGCTGTTCTCCCGACACCGCCGCACCAGGTCCTCTACCTCTTCCAGGTAGGCCCTCTCATCGTTTGCAGAGATCAGGCCCACCACGACTGTGTCGTCAGCAAACTTGATAATTGTGTTGTTGTTACGCTGTGCCACACAGTCATGTGTGTACAGCGAGTAGAGGAGGGGGTTCAGAACACAGCCTTGGGGGGGCCCTGTGTTGAGAGTGATGGATGAGGAGGTGCAGTTGCCTGCTCTCACCACAAATGTATGCATTGAAATGTCTGTAAGTCTCAGCAACATTGAAAATTAGAGTGACCTCAATTGTCCTTTTGAGAATAAATAAAGGTTTCAGTGCATGCACAGGCACGTGTGTGTGCCTGTGTGTGTGCGTCTGTATTGTGTGTGTCTGTGTGTGACTGCTACAACATGAGCTACTTGACATGATTTGTTGGAAATGTCTGTTTGTGACTGAAAGAACAGCGCTTGTGCTGTTTCAGAATCACATGGAAGTCAATGTGATGACAGCGTGACCACAAACATCTCATGACACAGACCTCTTGACCGCATCGTTTTAATCACTGTGTCAACCAGTCAGAGATCAAGACAGTTCTAATTACTGCCACCTTGGCCCATAGCCACATTGGTAGTTAGCTCATTAATTAAGCGCTGATAAAAAACAGAGCGGCGATGCTTCCAAGATTCAAGATTCAAGACTTTATTCATCACATACATACCAGGGCATACAGTGAAATGCGGTTGGCCATGCCCGCTATGATTGTGCAATAAAACAATAGTAATAGTAGTAATAATAATAATAAGATAACTAGAATAGACATGATACATAGACATGTTAATAAATCACTTAAAGGCACTGGATCATATGTACACTCCTATACAATGTGCAGTTTTTCTTCTATGTCTCTATGCTATACTTTGTGACATCCTCCGGGCACGACGCAATTAACACAAGTAGATTTCTTGAACTGATTTTAATGAAGCTTTGTCCAATCTCTATCCAAACCTTCATCCACACCGTAAAATCTGTACAACATACAAATGATACCATTAGCAATTGAAAGTCCATCAAAAACCCTAATCAGTCTGGCTTCCGGACTGGCCACTCCACAGAAACGGCCCTCATTGCGGTCACAGAGGCACTTCACTTAGCAAAAGCGAAAGGCCTCTCCTCTGTCCTGATTCTCCTAGATCTATCTGCAGCCTTCGACACAGTCAACCATCAGATCCTCCTCGCGGCCCTCGCAGGAATGGGAGTGGCTGGATCTGCGCTGACATGGCTGACATCATACCTCAATGACCGCTCCTACCAAGTGTCATGGAGAGGGACCCTGTCGGCCACCCGCCCCCTGCGGACGGGTGTCCCCCAGGGCTCGGTCCTAGGACCCCTTCTCTTCTCCCTCTACACTAAATCACTGGGTAACATTATCACGTCTCATGGCTTCTCATATCATTGTTATGCCGATAATACTCAACTCTTCCTCTCCTTCCCTCCCTCAGATATCCACGTCTCTGAGCGGATCTCGGCCTGTCTGTCCGACATCTCCGCCTGGATGACGACCAACCACCTCAAACTGAACCTAAGCAAAACAGAATTGCTCCACCTGCCGGCCAAATCCTCCCCCCTGACCGACCTTTCCATCACAGTCGAGAATGCAGCTGTGACCGCGTCCCCGACCGCCAAGAACCTTGGTGTTGTCCTCGACTACCAGTTGAACTTCTCTGCTCACATTGCAGCGACAACCAGAACCTGCAGATTCCTCCTGAGCAACGTCAGAAGGATCCGCCCCTTCCCCACAAAAGAAGCCACCCAACTCCTCATCCAATCAACAGTCATCTCCCGCCTCGACTACTGCAACGCACTGCTCGCTGGCCTCCCGGCCACTGCCACCAAGCCTCTTCAACTCATTCAAAACGCAGCGGCCCGCCTGATCTCAAACCAACCGAAGTCGGCCCATGTCACCCCACTTCTTAGGGACCTGCACTGGCTCCCCATTGCTGCACGTATCCGCTTCAAGGCCCTCAACCTAGCATACCGTGCGGCAAAGGGAACCGCTCCCGCCTACCTCCGGTCAATGGTCTCTAACTACACACCCTAAAGACCCCTATGCTCTGCATCTTTTGGCCGCCTCAGACCTACTCCTATCCGAGCTCCGGGAGGGTCATCAAAGAGAAGCCGCCTATTCTCAAGCCTTACCCCACAATGGTGGAATGAACTACCCACCCCAGTTAGGACAGCCGAATCCCGTCCAATCTTTCGCCATCGACTAAAGACGCACTTCTTCAACCATTATCTGAAATAATGAAAAAAATTATATCTAACCCCAACTAACCTTACTGTCATGCACACTAATAAACTAACCTACACTGTAACATGCAAAACTTTGATGAACATTGTTACTCAGCTGATAGAGTTGTACCCTTCCTGATGACTTGTCATACAGAACTTGTAAGTCGCTTTGGATAAAAGCGTCAGCTAAATGACTAAATGTAAATGTAAATGTAGATAATGACTAGAACAGGGGGTACGTTAACCTCTTAAGCATCACCCCCAAAACGGGCCATTTTAGTTTTAGTTTTTGAGGACTGGATACTTTTTTTTGCAAAGCTTAGCTCTATACTTATAGCACACGCATGAGCCTGGTCTCTCTTGAAAGGTAACATTTTGAAGTTACTAAAGCAAAAAATTATAATCGCTTTTAGTGCTAATGAAATAGAGTAACAGAGGTTTGAACTTGAGTTGAGCTTGAACTTGTGTACTCACATTTCTCTTTAGTGGTTGCCAGATTCCTGTTTTTAAGTTCCAGCATAGAGGTATGACACTGCGATTCCATAGCCTGAAGTATTATGTAGCACAGGTCAAAATTTTATAAAAATCCATTAAAAAATGTGTGCTTGAGAACAAAACAAACAAAAATCCAAAATGGCTACCCACCTCCGTGCATTCTGAAGCTTCAGTCACAACAAATTTTCGCTCGTCAACTTTCACCTATACTTCCCTCGGTCGCACCCCCCCATGTCGGGTATCATTGGAAGCGGACGCTCGTTGGCTACAACGCTCGCTAATAAGTTTCGCCATCAGCGGTGATTGGTCAGTTCGAGAGCGTATACAGTCAGACGTGGTCATTTGGCGCGCGGCCATGTAACTCGAGTACCGAGGCACGGAATTGGTAGTGAGGTGGTGTTCAAATTCAAGTTTCGAACGGTATATTACATGATCAGTGAAAAATGCAGCCCGAGCCGGTAGATGCTCGCAAAGTGCCACGACGTGCGTGCAAGTGCGAAACGGGACGTATACGTGCTGATGCACGTTATGAGGTTAAAAGGGGACTGATGGAAGATAATATGTAACGAGGGAAAGTATTGTTTTTAATTGTGGATAAATACCGTGCCTGGTCGGACTATGAATGAGAAGATGAAAATGAGGGCTCTGAACTGGCCAATATTGGAGCCACATTTAAATGTTGACAAGGCATAGAGTGTTTACGAATAAATAAAAATGAAAATGAAAGGCAGGAACTGCACAGAAGCCATAGAGGGAAGGGTTTGAGTCATTAAAGACCAGATGGCTGAGCTAAATATCCCGAAACATAATGGGGTGCTTAATCCAATCAAAAAGAGTACATTGAAAAAAGATAAGGTGGATATAGGACTGTTACAAGAGACACGTCTCACAGAATTGGAACATAGTAAGCAGAAAAGAATGGGATATAGACACGTATTTTCATCTTCCTATAAGACAGGACATAGAAGGGGGTGGTGACATTAATCTCAGGCAGGGTCAATTATGATCACATAGCAGAAATGAAGAATACAGAAGGAAGGTAACATTTTATTAGAGCGGAATTAGGGGTTATTGTCTCAATACTAAATAGCTATGCTCATCCAGGAGTACAGTGGCACTTATATAAACATATGTTAGATCTGATGGCCACAGAGACACAGGGAAATATGATGGTGGGGAGATCTAAATGTGAGGTTAAACCCCAAATTAGATGCAAAGGGGAACAAACCCAAACCACAACACATCTTTAATTAGGAAACTAAATCCACTAATGTCAGAAATTGGAATGATAGATGTATGGAGGGAGCTGAACCCAAAAGGTAGGGATTGCACAAATTATTCATCACCACACTTAACATACTCAAGGATCGACTGCTTGATGATGTATAACAAAGACACAGAATTAGGAATTGTGACATTAGTATAATGGACCTCTCAGACCATAGTTCTGTGTATATGACAAACGAAAAAACGAAATTGAAATGTACCTGGCAGAAAATAACAATGGAGAGGTGTGTCATAGTCACAGCACGAGCATACTTCACTCCCAAGTTCAAGTTCAAGTTCAAGTTCTTTAATAGTTGTCATACAGAAGTACAGAATACTTTCATACAAAATGCTTCTTACTGTTACGCTCCAGAGACTGTGCTAGACAAGATAGTATCAAATAACATAATAACATAATATAGCATGAATTTAGAAGAAGAAAAATGAGGTCACAGTGTTCGGCATAGACATATGTACAATGTTCTGAGTTACCATATAATATACAATACACAATACTATGCAGTGTACTAATGTACAGTACTATCTAGTGCAAAGCAGAAATGGGATGAGGTACAATTTTAGGTACAATTTACAGTAAGGTGTACGAGTTGTAGTGCAATCCTTCATCCATAAATATAAAGTGTGGGGAGTGGGTGCTACAGTGTGTTTGTTTAAAGTGGGTGTGTGCTATAAAGTGTGTGGAGTGGGTGCTACAGTGTGTTTGTTTAAAGTGAGTGTGTGCGTGTGGATGTGTGTGCTATGTGCGTTTGGTGGTTGTTGTTGTGTAGTGTTCATTCATTGTTCGTTTAGCAGCCTGATGGCCTGGGGATAGAAGCTTCTTCTGAGTCTTTCTGTGCTCGCCTTGAGACTCCGGTATCGCTTGCCTGACCGCAGCAGTTCAAAGAGGCAGTTGTTCGGGTGACTGGAGTCTTTAATGATTCTCTTAGCCTTGCCCTTGCAACGCTTGTTGTAAATGTTCTGGAGGGTGGGGAGCCCCCCTCCAATTGTGCGTTCGGCTGAACGTGTCACTCTTTGTAGTCTGCTTCGGTCTTGTGCAGTGCTATTCCCAAACCAGGAGGTGATGTTGCCGGTCAAGATGCTCTCTATTGTACATGAGTAGAAGTTCTTAAGGATCTTCTGGCTGACTTGGAACTTCCTTAGGCGCCTGAGGAAGTAGAGGCGTTGTCGTGCCTTCTTCACAACACTGTCAATGTGTGTGGTCCATGTCAAGTCCTCGGATATGTAGGCTCAGAGGTACTTAAAGCTGTTGACTCTCTCAACCGGTGCCCCGTCGATGCTGAGGGGGCTGTAGTCCTTGACCCCCGACCTCCTGAAGTCCACAATCATCTCCTTTGTTTTGCTGACGTTCAGGGAGAGGCTGTTTTCCTGGCACCATCCCGCCAGGACCTTGACCTCTTCCAGGTAGGCCCTCTCGTCGTTGGCAGAGATCAGGCCCACCACCACTGTGTCGTCAGCAAATTTGATGATTGCATTGCTACTCCGCTGAGCCACACAGTCGTGTGTGTACAGGGAGTAGAGGAGGGGACTCAGAACACAGCCCTGGGGGGCCCCTATGTTGAGGGTGATGGATGAGGAGGTGCAGTTGCCTGCTCTCACCACCTGGGGTCTGCCAGTCAGGAAGTCCAAGACCCACTGGCAGAGGTCATAGCCCAAGCCCAGGTCCCTGAGCTTGGCTATGAGTATGGAGGGGACTATGGTATTGAATGCCGAGCTGTAGTCGATGAATAGCATTCTCACATAGTTCCCCTGCCTCTTGTCCAGGTGTGATGCTGCTGTGTGCAGCACATGGGCTATGGCGTCCTCCGTGGACCTGTTGGGGCGGTATGCAAATTGCAGGGGGTCCATGTTGATGGGGAGGGAGGAGCAGATGTAGCCCTTTACTAGCTTCTCAAAGCACTTCATGGCTATGGAGGTGAGAGCTACAGGGCGGTAGTCGTTGAGGCAAGCAGGCTTGGATTTTTTGGGTACAGGGATAATAGTGGACTTCTTCAGGCAGGTGGGGATGACAGCCTGTTCTAAGGACAGGTTAAATATGTCAGTGAATACTGGGGCCAGTTGGTCGGCACAGACTTTTAGGACGCGGCCGGGGATGCCGTCCGGACCTGCTGCCTTCCTGATATTCACTTTTTTAAAGGTCCGCCTCACCTCATGCTCTGTTACCCTGAACACTGCGCCTCCATCAGCAGCCGACCCCCCCCCCCCCCCATTGCCGTGGCTTGTGAGCTGGTGTTGTTATTACCAGCATCAAACCTCGCATAGAAGGTATTGAGGTCATTTGCTAAGGAGATGTCACTGTTCAGTTTGAGGGAGGCGCCTTTGTAGTCTGTCATCGTTTTGAGCCCCTGCCACATAGCTCTAGAGTCAGCTTGTTCAAACTGGAGTTCCCCCTCCTTTTCCCCTCACGTTCACCACACACTCCTCTTCATCACCCTTTCCATCCACCACGCACTCCTCCTCATCCTCTCTTCCTCCACGGAAGCCTCATACCCTTATACGGCCAGCATCCCTTCACTTCCCGTCACCCAGCCCAGCTGCACCTCATCCCTCTGATTCACACGCTGTCAGGCACCTCACTCCTCACAGCTGTATCCCATCCCCTGTTGATGAGGATCCTACTTCTACTTGACGACGCTGACCAGAAGTCGTCGTGGTGTTAAACATCACTACCTAGGTATGACGTCTCGGCCTGAAGCTCTGCTAAACCTGCTCTTGTGTATTCCTTGCTCTAATCCGTCTCTCTTGTGCCCCAGGATCCCTGTTCCAGTGCGCCGTCCTGCCTGGACGTCCCATGCTACGCAAGAGGTGCTCTTGCTCTCTCTCCAGACACAGACCTGTGTCCTCTGCCCACAGCTGCAGCCGCAGTACATCTATCCTCACCCCCCCCAAGAACATTCTAACCCTGTTCTATTGCACATTCCTATTGTGCTGCTGTCTGCTTGGGAAATACATTAAAACCCCTTGAAACGCTCCATTCTCCTCTCCTGTGTTCAGCGATTGGGCTGTGTTCCTAAAGCCACTTCTCACAAGGTGAACCTGACCATGCTATGGGACGCGTGTAAGGCAGTAATGAGAGGGAGAATTATAGCTAAATCATAATAATAATAATGCAGGACCTCTTTAGAGACGTCTTTATTCGGCATGCAGTGACATGGGACATGCAATGGGCGGCCACACACACAGGAATACAGACACACATGCATTGTCTTTCTCAGGGTCGCCGATGCGATTGAGCTCTACGCTTAACCCATCCCATCGTCCTTCCCCCCAAGGGCAGCCGGGAGCAGACAGGTCGCCAGCGAGGCACCGCGCCCGGGGACCAATCCAAGTGTTCCTGCCCGTCTTCGTCAGGGACGCAACCTCTGTTGTGCATGTTTTTCCATTGGGTTTCTCTTATTGATTGTTTAATCAATAAATGAGGCAGAATACACTGTGAATGTATCTTTTTTTGTTTATTGCACTTTGTTCTCGCTGCAAACAAATAATGCTAATGCTAATGTTTAGTAGTCGCGATGCTATTTAAAGATGGCGGAGTTGAGTTTTTGTGGAGGATGCCCCCTGTGTAGCGCAATGATGACGTAGTGATGATTCTCTCTTCTGGCCAATCAGTGTTTCAGCTAACTTTTTAGCTTGGAACCTCAACAGAGCAGGTACTAAAAAACTACCCGGTACCAGGTACCATCTGCAAAATTTCTGCAGTGGAAAACCTTAACCTTCGGCTAAGTAGAGTCGAATCGAGTCGAGTAGGTACCATGCAGTGGCAAAGCGCCAATAGAGAGGATCCGAACTCGGATTATAAATATGGTCCAGATGGGGTTCATAACGCAAAGACAGATGCAGGATAGTGTTAGAAGGACATTGCATGTTATAAGACACATACAGTTGGGAAAATCTTTATCAATATTGGTAGGGATAGATGCAGAAAAAGCATTTGACTCATTTGGATTCCACAATATTATACAGTAATTAAGACCATTTAGATGTTATGTGACAAACCATCAGCAAGGGAAAGGATTAATGGGGAGCTATCAAAATCATTCATATTAGAAAGGGGCTGTCGACAGGGTTGTCCAGCAAGTCTACTCCTCTTCATGATTTTTATCTAACCTCTAAACCAATGGATTAGACAAAATCATTTCATCAGAAAATATCCTCATTTGTGGACTATGTATTCATATATTTGATGCAACCAGAACAATCTTTCCCTGCGCTGATCATGAGCTTGTATACATATGGTTCATTATCAGGGTAGAAATGTAATGTTAAAAATAATAAAACTCCCAAATAATAAGGAACAAATTACATCAAATGGGAAGCAGAATCAAATAAATATTGGAGTAGATATACCATGTATGTAAGTAAGAGTAAGAATTGGTACAAAATGATTTCACAATTCATGTGGCAGGGGAAGAAACCTAGAATTAAGATAAGATAAGATAAGATATTCCTTTATTGATCCCCTTGGGGAAATTCAGGCATTATTTAGACTCAAAACATTGAAATTATCAAAAGATAAAGAGGGAATAGCTCTCCCCTGCCTTAAATATTACTATTATGTGGCCCAACTAAGACCAGTTGGTGCAATCCTGATGATAATGCAAAATGGAAGGACACAGAAAGTGACTTGGTTAGAGGAGTACCGATACAGGCATTGATTGGAAACTGGGGCCTGATGAATAGTCTGATTGATAAAGAAAACCGATGGATCAAATTGCCTCTCGAGATCTGGAACGAAAGATTAAAGATGAGAGATGTGAAGGAAGCGGCGAGATGGTGTCCACACGACTCAGATTTCATCCCGAACAGAGGGGGGGGGGGGGGGGGGGGGTGAGAGATGGAAGCAGACAGGTATCATATTCCATTGTAAGATGTATACCAAGGGGGTAATAGAATGCTTTCAGGAACTGAAATTAAGACATGGATTGGAAAACCATGACCTCTATAGATATCTCCAAGTATGTCACTATTTAAATCATAGTTCTTCATATCATAGTTCTGCAATAATAGTTCATATCTTTAACGTCTGGGCTTTCTCTCCCTATTCAGGATTGGAAACTCTGCTGCCATCCTGGAATTCTCACTCTGTCTCTGTAATTATCCCTGATTGTTGTCACCTGCCTGTGTTTTGTGTCACTGGTTCTGATTGGGTCTGCAGGCTGTGTTGAGGCCTTTATAGTAATCCCTTGCCTCTCTCTTTTTGTCGGTTCTTCAGCAGTGTTACTGGGAACAGCCGTCCACGGGCAGAAGTCGGATATCTCGGCTGTTGTTAGGATTTAATGTTATTTTGCTTAAGGTCGAGAAGTCGGATCTCTCACCGCCCTATTCTCTATTGCTTTTCCTTAATTAATGCTCTCAGTACTTTTCCTTTGTATTGCTATTTACCTACTTTACTTCGTAAAGTTATATTATTGCTCAAAGTGTTTCTGATAATAAACATATTCGAGAAGAGAAACTCCCTCTCCGTCTCCTTCCGTGCCACACAAGAACTCAACATTTCTTACCTGGATTCCTAACAAATATCTAACATATTTGTTAGATTCAGTATATGAACATATTTGTTCGATATACAGTATATCGTAAACATATATGTTAAAAGAACATGGATCATGGTACACTTCATGTGTAGTGAAGGTATTCATAGCAGCATACAATTCTGAACCATGTAGAAGGATTATAGCAAACGTATACAATAGATTACAGAACTTAAAAGTGATAGATACAGCATATATCAAGGATCCATATACTCTGGAACTCCCTGCCCCCACATGTCCAACAGTCTGACACCCTATCATCATTTAAATCACAACTGAAAACCCATCTGTTTAAACTCGCATATTCACTAATAACCTGTGTCACTGTTCTACACTGTTCTGTTCTGTTGTTTGTTTTGTTTTTAAACTCGACTTTTAACTGCCCTGCATTGTTTTTATTATCTGTAAGGTGACCTTGGGTGTCGTGAAAGGCGCCACCAAATTAAATGTATTATTATTATTATTATTATTATTATTATTATTAAATGGGAATAGGAAGCAAATTGTACTATAACAATAGAAAAATGGTGGAAAATATTTCGCCAACGACGTCATGACAAATATGTGCGTGCAGACCCGAGGCAGAAAGGAACATAATCCTGGTCAGAACAACGGGGCAGACTACAATATATTTGCATTTGTTAGCCATGCTAGCGATCTCAACAATCAATCCATGCCAAAGCTAGATATGTAAAAGGTGAACGACTCAAACAGTCTTTCAGATCAGGGGACAACACACCCTCCTTTATAGTCAGGCAGTGCTTTCATTACTAAACCTCTAGATATTGCAAACTACTCGTTTGCAATATTTTGGGACCCTCTCGAAAATGAGATGAATGAATGAATGAATGAATGAAAACTTTATTTAACAGATTGCAGAATGGGTACAATACAGTACGGCTCAATACATACAATTGTTAAGGGGATGCAGACCTGAGAAAGACGTTTGTCTTGTTTCCATCAGGGTCCCCCATTTTCAATTCATATAGACATTTATGACATACACAACATACATGACATTTATGGCATAGGGACATATAGGTATTTAGTACTGATACATTTGTGACATAAACGGTATTCAAATATACAGTACTGTTACCCCTAGATCCTGACAGAGTATATACATATGATGGGGAGGGGACTGTACATTAGGAAGGGGTGGGTGGGTGGGAGAGAAATATACATACGGCGGGGAGGGAATATACATGCGGTGGGGAGGAGACTGTCTATTAGGAGGTGGTGGGGGTTTTGGGCATTTACGGTGGCCAGTTTCGAATTGCAGCCTCCCGTAGGTGCTCTTTAAGAGCGGTTTTGAATGTGGGCAGGGATTCACATTCCTTTACAGCTTTGGGTAGGGCGTTCCACATTGTTGTGGCATAATTGCGAAACGTGTTTAGTCCCTTGTTTGATCCGAATCTGGGTTTAACATGATTTGTTGAGCTTCCTCTGGTGTAGTGGTTGTGGTATTCACTGACCTTTGGGAAGTATTTTGACATGTACATGGGCACCCCGGTCGTATAGTGTATCTTGTAGACCAGGCCCATTGCAAGTTGCTGTACTCTGTCGTCTACTCTAAGCCATCCTAGGTTGTCAAAGTGGGCAGGGGTGAGGTGGGTTCTGGGGTTCAGGTCAAGTAGTAGTCTGACCAGTTTGTTTTGTGATGTTTGTCATTTTGTTTTAAGCGCCTTTGAGGTGCTTTGGTACCATGAGGTGCATGCATAGTCATAGTACCCTTGAATGAGTGCTCCTGCCAGAGTCTTCAGGGTATTCTTGTTTACCAGGGAGGAGATCCGGTACAAGAATCTAGTTCGTTGGTTGACTTTTTTTATTACATTGGATGCCATTTTGTCACAGGAAAGATTTGCCTCTAGGATGGAACCCATGTAGGTAAATTCGTCTTTCCTTGTGACAATATTGTCACCCACTGTAACTGAGAAGCCGTCGGTCTTGCTGAGTTTGTTATTTGAACCGAAGAGAATGGACTCTGTTTTGCCCATGTGTAATGATAGTTTGTTATCAGCGAGCCATATGCAGATTTTGCCTAGTTCCGAGCTGAGGGTTTTTTCAACCTGCAACTTGTTCTTGTCAGAGACCAGCAGGGCTGAGTCGTCCGCAAACAGGAACAAGTTGCAGTCACAGGCTGACGACATGTCATTTGCATAAATTAGGAAGAGTAGCGGTCCTAGTATGCTTCCTTGTGGAACACCACAGCTCACTGTGAGGGGGGGGGGGATAGAGTATCGTTTACCTCTACCATCTGTTCTCTCCCCTCCAGGTAGGATTGCATCCAGCTCACTGATAAGCTATCAAAACCAATTGCTTTTAGCTTGTCCATTAGAATGGAGTGATTGACAGTGTCGAATGCCTTTTGTAGGTCCAGCATGACCATGCCGCAGTATTTGCCCGCGTCCACCTCTTGTTTGATGTGGTCGTTCAAATAGAGGAGGCATGTGTCAGTGGAGTGGGACGTTCTGAAGCCAGATTGGAATTCGTAGATTAGATTTTTTTCCGCCAGGTACTTTTCGACCTGTTCGATACTTTATCTCAAGTGGTTTTCCCAATAAAGTATTTCAATATACTCAGTTGGTATTGCTGATTGTCTCGAACACGGCATGTTTGTAAACAGCAAACAGGTCTATAGCCAACTACTGATTTCAAACCTCCTGTAGGTTTAGAGATACCTATTCTCTGGGTCTTGCATTGCCATCCACATATTGCCCTATATCTGAGTCAGTCAAACAAGTAGTGGCACATAGAAAATTACCCTCAAATGTTGGGAAAACCAAGACAAAAAAACTGGATCTGTGAACACAAGTGTTCTATTTGTAATGATGATAAATCACTGGTGGCTCTTTAAGAGTCATAGCCACAGCTTGAGGAATGAGGTATAGTATAGTTTAGATACATTAAGTATAATAATGGAGTCATTCCACCAATCCAGTCCGATTTGGACTTTGGGATAATTTTTTTTTACCAAGAGGTATTACTTTTCTGAACACCCGTCAAGATGAATGACATATTTAACTTCCAGAAAAATATATTTTCCCATCTCAGGCATGAAATCTCTATTATTTTTGGTCATTATTGTATGATATGGACACCATTATTCTTCAACCCCGTTATGGACACTCTGGAAGCTCTCTGAATAAGATTAAAACATGTATTTGTGCTAAAGTCAACATTTCTATAATAATTAGATGTCCTTCACACCATTTCTATAATTGGTCGTCTAAAAATTACATAAAATCCTTCACTTTTGCTATTCTGAACCCTGAAATTTGCCTTTTTTTGACAACGGCCGCAAGCTTTTTCATCAGAAATGTGATTTGACCTCAGATTTTGAACTAAAATCGATATTCTTATGTTTGCTCTAAACGTTTCAGACAAAATTATTCAAAAGTTGAATTTGTTTTTCATAAACTTAAAGAAATAATTAATAAACATGTAGCTGTAACAGGGTTGAGTCTAGGGTAACATGTGAGCACACACACACAGCAACATGCACATTACAATTAATATGTAGGTGGCATAAGCATGTTGAAAAAGCTCAATAATTAATTTAACTATTATTGTATAACTTCAAAATCAGTGTTAAAATCACAACCCCGTTACAATATCATAACCCTGTTACATTCAACCACATAACGGGGTTGAGTGTAACAGGGTTGTGATTTTTTGCACAAAATGGTTGCTACTCCACATGTGGTGAATACCAGGAGAGCACATGGCATGCATGATATTAAGAAAGCATCTAAAAAAAAATTATGACAAAGATCATATTCACAAGTAATAGTTTGCTATATTTTTTTCAAGTAACGGTGTTGAGAAATTATGCTTGACTACCATAATATTACATGATAAATGACTGAAAACATAGTACAATGAGGTAGCTACTTGCCTGTTCCTGGTGTTGTGTTTTCCAAAAGACTTCAAAGTTGTCACTTCCTGTTTCACATGCTTCTATGGATTGAACAATTATTTTTGTGGGGGGGGAGAATGCTCAGTGTAACGGGGTTGAGGGTTACTGAGGGACAGACTGAATAATGTTATTTTAATGAATAATTATTCATTTATTTTGAAATAAATCATTACCAGCATTAACAGCACAGATGGATGTGTATGTTCATGGAAAAAAGTATGGAATAAAAAAAAAAAATCTTGGTCATATCCCAAATACATTTTCATGAAATGCCACGAGGGACATGTCAAAATACATGGTGTCAACTGAAATAACAACATAATGCATAATAAAAGAAAATACATTCATGCAATGTTTTTACACTTTATTAAAGAGGACATTGCAAACGAAATAAATAGCATTTCAAAGCACATTTTGGTAACTGATTAGATAAAAGACACTTAAAAACATCAGAGGGACTCAAATCGGACCGGATTGGTGGAATGACTCAATGACGGAGTTAAAGTTGTATATTGTATAGTAGTGTACATAGGAACCAGTTTCTGAGGAACTTAGAATGTCTATTTTTATCATGCACATCTTGTGTCTTACCTGTTTTTTCTATGCTTATTATGTCTGCGGGGTACAGTAAACGTTTCTCCCGGTACATTCTGAAGAACACACCGCTGTATGTTGGAGAACCAGCGGTCTTCCGCTCCTCCTCACTCGAGTGAGACACTTATATGCTTATTATGTCTGCGGGGTACAGTAAACGTTTCTCCCGGTACATTTTGCTCTCACTCGAGTGAGGAGGAGCGGAAGACCGCTGGTTCTCCAACATACAGCGGTGTGCTCTTCAGAATGTACCGGGAGAAACGTTTACTGTACCCCGCAGACATAATAAGCATATAAGCAGTGTCTCACTCGAGTGAGGAGGAGCGGAAGACCGCTGGTTCTCCAACATACAGCGGTGTGCTCTTCAGAATGTACCGGGAGAAACGTTTACTGTACCCCGCACACATAATAAGCATATAAGCATAAGTGCTTACTAACGTTATTAGTTACGTTATTTCTGACCGAATTAGTCATTCATTTGTCTAGCACAGTCTCTAACAGTGTAACAGTAAGAAGCATTTTGGATAAAAGTATTCTGTACTTCTGTATGACAACAATGTATGCCTTTCAAATGTTAAAT
Source organism: Notolepis coatsorum (assembly GCF_963971535.1). Classification (NCBI taxonomy): domain Eukaryota; kingdom Metazoa; phylum Chordata; class Actinopteri; order Aulopiformes; family Paralepididae; genus Notolepis; species Notolepis coatsorum. The sequence goes on along the minus strand of NC_140170.1, from coordinate 106,475,253 downwards.
GATAAATGATTAAATGATACACAGCGAAATCTACGCTCTCGCCTCCTGCTTTCGCCAACGGCAGCGATGTGAAAGGTGAAGTGAACTCCAGCAGTAGCGCGCTTGCCGCGGCTGCCGCGGGGGCGTGCCACGCGCGTCACGTGGCCGTCTCGGCCAATCAGGCCTACCTTGGAAATGGAAACGGTTGCGGAACTGATACAGGCAAACAGGACCTGACTGCTCGGCGTCTACCAGCTGATATCGCCGGCGATATCAGCGATGCGGAACCGTTATCTGCTCCTCCCAACCTAAAATGACATTCAAATATTCCCTTTTAACTTAACAAGTAATTTTATTGTTCTTTATGTATAGAGCGGCAAGTCTATTCCTGCCTTTCCCAGCTGTAGCTCCTTTTCTGACACAACTTAGAGTGGTTCTTCCTGCTGAAGTTATTTACGATGTTAGTGTAAGGCAGTGGCGACTGGTGAATTCTTCTCCCAGGGGGGCACTATACCAAACATTTTGCAAACATGTACCGAGGCATGCATTGGCGAAACCACACACTGAGTAGCCTACTGTTCACGTCAGAGCTTTGGCGAAACCACAAGGTACGAATATTTAAGTAGGTAGAGTACAACTATCACTATTGCCATCAATCAATATATGATCACAGTCAATGCAGCCACGTTTCCAATAGCGCCTACACAAACACGCACGCCCAGGTCTCTCTCTCTCTCTCTCTCTCTCTCTCTCTCTCTCTCTCTCTCTCTCTCTCTCTCTCTCTCTCTCTCTCTCTCTCTCTGAAATGTACCATTAATTCCGGTGCCTCTTCTCCCAGATATTTGTGGTCCTGCTGACATGAGAGAACAAAGAAGCCACATGACAGATGGCACTTGATGGGTGTCTTGCTTGCTGTGCAGTGATGAAACATAATTCTGCTACCATTTGGACCATATTGTATTTGGAAATGTGTGTGTGGGGGGGCATGTTGGATAGAAGAAGTTTAGGGGGGGGGGGGTGGATTGAGGACAAGTCTGGATTCGTTTCTTAGTTTAAGGTGATCACAGTAAAGAGAAAAGCCACTAATTAGCTAACAAATGGATCTCATCCTAGCTATTGTTTCCACAATAAGAATAACTTCAAAAAATATGGTATGCCTTAAGCCAGTATCACCAATATGAATTGAACAGTTGCTTCATTCTAATGTTTCATAAAAGCAACTAGCAGAGGCACTGTAACTTGCACAACATCCTTAATTTCCTTGAAGGTGTGGCTGTCACGACTCGAGGTATTGAACCCAATTATGCAGATAATGAGAAATGGTAGACAGGTCTTGTTAAAACCCATATATTTAATTAGAAAAGGAGTAGTCAGGTATCCAGGCAGAGGTCGATACATGAGGGGGATTCTCATACAGTCCAGGGGCGTGCATGTGTAACCCGGTAATATTAACCCAGTGGTTATCCGGGTAATATTAACCAAGTTGTTGTCTTTGGTAATTATAAATACATGTTATTATTCTGTATTGTATTATAATTTACCTATGGGTAATATGTTATACATGTTACTGTCACCAGACCCCCACGGGAAGTATCCAGGTCTAAGGCTAAAGTGTGCACATGCACGGATACTCTTCCCAAAGGGGTCAGCCGACCTACCACCATGAATTTCCCCAAGACCACAAACAGACACGCGAGAATGCACCGAGAATCAGTAAGAAAGCTTTTATTGTAGGAAGTATATATATCTAATACAAGGGTTATACTTTTATATAAATAATTAGTAGTTAGCCTATTTAAAAGACCCACGCCTCCTAGGCCTAGGGTAGTTAAAAGGAGGAAGCGCTCAATGCCCTGTAAACCCACCCCCAGACTGTTGCTCCCACCCACGCTACCTATCCCCGCTCCTGAGGCACTACACACGTGAAGAAAAAGGGTTTGCCCTGCACACGGGTCTATGACTATCAAACATTAGTCTAGAATCACACCACACCTCAAAACACGGTTCACTGCAAATAAAATAGTGGGGGCTGCTCACCGCTAGGGGCAGGGCCTAGGCCTAGAATACTCCTCTCATATCCTAACCTAGGTTTGGGCAGTGGAAGCGCTGAGTTTACAAACACTACAAACAAAGGTTTAGGTATGACCGGGCCCGAAGGTGAGGGCCGGAAGGACGAGACCCCCTTCCGCTCCCGTAGCCCCTCACGCCTTCGGGCTAAAACTGTTCTGTCCGTACTGGGGTGTTCTTAGTATACTCCAAGCACCAGGCGTACAATAATGTCCTCCCACCTGTAATGGAGGGCAAAGTCAGTAATAGCAAGGTCCCCCCGTTCCCGGGTTCGTCACAATGCACAAATTAGATATCCTCCATATGATACAACAAAGAGAAAGAAAGGTAGTTCACAGAGGATGGAGTGTCCAAAATACTGGGTTCAAATCTTCTACAGTTTTACTGGCTTACTGTATGCCGTTCTGATAATCTTCAGCTCCACGCTACTAACAATATTCCTAATTCCAATGCAGTCACTGTTCTTCTATGTCTTCATTTACCACTCGGGAAACAGTTCGCTTGTCAGGTGCGTATTCTGATATCTTGTATCCATTTACTCACGGCGTGCAGTGCGGCGACAATGTCTCTCCTGTCTGAGGCTCCACCCGTTCCACTGCGGGGGGAACACCGCAGTCGGCAATAGGAACTTGTTCCACTGGAGAAAAAGCATAAAACAAAAGAGTTGCGTGTCCTCGTACTCCTACAGCTCCGTGTCCTCTGGTGCCGTCCTCTCGACTCCCGTTTCGTTCTGCTACTGTCCCCCATTGATCCTCCTTTCAACAGCGGCAGTACTTCCGGGCACCGCCCCGTTACGCCAGCCAGCCAATCCACTTCTCGCTCACTCCAACGACGCTCCCCAGCTGCGTAGAAAAGAGGGCACACATGTGTAGACTGCATGACGTTACGTAAGCTACCCCCCCCTGGTGGTCCTGCACTTGCCTGCTGTAGCTGTCTTCTGCACAAAATCACCATCCTCCCAAGACGGCTCTCTCCTCTCCCACCGGGACTTCCTGGACTCCGTCTAGACAAAAACAGGGACAGCATGGTGCAGTACAGCGACGGTGATTCGAATACCATCATAGGCCGATATTCACTTGCCTGTTATATCAGCCAGGTAAGCCTTTAGGTCCTCTTCCAGACCATCCCGGGACACGTCCTCCTCTTGGGCTCCCGCAGGTACATCCACACCCCCATACAAACACCCATACACCCCCACCCGTGACATTTCCCCCCCCCCTATTTCGATGGCCGTCCCGGCCATCACAGCTGGACCAAGCAGATGGGGGGTTTGCCCAGGTTGCTGCGCCGGGATCGTCGAGGTGGTCTCGCCTCCAGGGGGACCACTGCAGGCCCAGCTTTGGCCCTTCCATTCCCTTGGCTGCTCCCTCCTTCCTCAGGATCGACAGGTACCTCAACCTCTCCAGGACCTCCTTCCTCACGATCGACAGGTACCTCAATCTCTCCAGGACCTCCTTCCATTCCACTAGACTCCAGGCGCCGGGATCGTCGAGGCGGTATCACCTCCAGGGGGACCACTGCAGCCTCTGCTGCCTCCAGCTGTACAGGTAACCTGGGTTCCTCCACAGGTCTCGGTACAGCGGGGCCAAAGTGAAGCTCTGGGACCGGGAGGATGTAACCGCCCTGGGCGGTCGCCGGGTGCGGCAGGAAGGGGAAGCGGAGACCCTGGGTTTCTAGGGGGGCCCTACCTTCTGTCGGTCCCTCCAGCACTTAATCAGGGTGTGAGGGCACTCCCGCTGGACAGGGGCGGAGATTGTTTCTATGCAGGGTGCGACCAGGCCCTTCCTGGCCCTCCGGCCGAACCAGATACACAGGTTGGTTGGGTCGGGGCTGTCCAATAATCACATGGGGTCTGGGTACCCACCGGGGTGCCAACTTCCCCTGGGCCCGCCGACGAAAGTTCCTTATCAAGACCCGCTCTCCTGGCAGCAAGGGTACTGCTCGCGCCCCTCAGTCATAACGAGCTTGGTCCCACCGCTGCCTCTTGGTCACATTCGCTTGTACACGCTCGTAGGCCTCTGTGAGCGTCTGGTGATGGCCGTGAACCCATCCCTCCACGGTGGCTCTCCGTTGCGGGGGTGAGACATCGTGTATCAAGTCCACTGGTAACCTGGCATGGCGACCAAACACTACAAAATGAGGAGTCATACCGGTTCTTGCATGTATGGCATTATTGTAGGCTTGGACTAGGTATGGAAGCTGATGGTGCCAGTGTGGTTGGATGTCTGGGTCGAGGGAGCCCAGCAGAGAGAGCAGCGTCTGGTTAAAGCGCTCACAGGCCCCATTGCCCTGAGGGTGGTATGGAGTGGTGCGGCTCTTCACGCACCCATACATGTCACACAACTGCTGCATCAGCCGGGACTGAAATGCAGCCCCCTGATCCGTCAAAAACCGTTCTGGACACCCAAAGGGTTGGATCAGTGTTGTCTATAGCGCCTTGACCGTACTGGACGCCGTCTGATCTTTGGTGGGAATGGCAAAGGCGTAGCGAGAGAACAGGTCAGTCATCACCAGGATGTAGGGATAGACATCGGCCGGCCGCCCCAAGGATAAGTAGTCCAAACCCACCACCTCAAACGGGTAACTACTCCGGATGGAGCTCAGAGGCGCCCGTTGTTCTGGTCCGGCCTTGCTTACTGCACACGTGGGGCACTCCTTGGTCCAGAGCTGCACTGTCTTGCCCATGCCTGTCCAGAAGAACCGCCGCCGCAGCAAGGAGAGCACCTTCTCGGCACTAGAATGGCCAGCGGCCTGATGATAGTCTTTCCAGAGATCCTTGGCCCGACTGAGGGGTACAACCAGTTGGTCAGCGGTCAGGTGGGTATCAGACCACCCCTCTCCTCACAATGAGCCCTCTGTGGAGGTTCAGGCACTCCCATTCGGCCAGCAGACCTCGTAGGCCCGGACACAAGGGATGGCGGCGGTCTGGAGGTGGCGGTGCCCCCTGGGTCAGCCATTGATGGACTTGTCGCAGGTCCGGATCCTCCCGCTGACTCTGTATCCAGTCCCGTGCCTCCGTGGCTGCCGCCTCCGTGTCCGCAGCTTCCTCCGCCTCCCTCTCCAGCGGGTCCTGTCCTTCCACTGCCTGGACCGTCGTGTTCCCCGTCTCCGGCAACCGAGACAATAGATCGGCATTCTGATTGACAGCCCCTGGCCGGTACTTCGTAGGAGTAGTTCGCAAGCTGGGCCGCCCAGCGCTGCTCGTATGCCCCCAGCCGGGCCGTTTCCAGGTGCACCAGAGGATTGTTGTCCGTGAAGATAGTGAACTGGGCCCCCCAGAGGTAATCTTTGAATATTTCGGTCACTGCCCACTTCAAAGCCAGCAATTCCAATTTGAAGGAGCTGTAATTCTGGTCTTTGCGATCTGTCTGGGACAGGCCACGGCTGGCGTAGGCGATGACCCGCTCTTGGCCCCCCTGGACCTGGGACAGGACTGCTCCCAGTCCCTCCAAGCTGGCATCCGTGTAGAGCCTGAACGGCTGGCCGTAATCAGCGAAGGCCAAGATCGGGGCCTCCAACAGGTTCCTCTTCAGCTCTTCAAATGCCTGCTGACAGGGCAGCGCCCAGGTCACTGGCGCAGACGGTCGTCCAGCAGTGCCTTGGAGCAGTCGGTTAAGAGGGGCGGCGATCCGGGCAAAGCCAGGGACGAACCGCAGGTAGTACCCCACGAATCCCAAGAATGACTTCACCTGTTTGGCCGTGGTGGGCACAGGCCAACTGCGGACGGCCTGAGTCTTCTCTGGGTCAGTCGCCACCCCTTGGCCACTGACGATATGTCCCAGGTACCTCACCTCCCGGTGGAACAACCTGCACTTCCCTGGCTGGAGTTTGAGACCATGCTCATGCAGGCGATGGAACACCATCTCTAGATGATCCAGGTGGCTCTGAAAGTCTGGGGAATAGACGATCACGTCGGCTAGGTATATTAGGAGATGGTCATTCACCTGACCACCCAGGCAACGCTGCATCAATCGTTGGAAGGTGGCGAGGGTATTGCACAGACCAAAGGGCATCCGCTCGAACTGGTACAACCCCAGTGGTGTGGCGAAGGCTGTCTTCTCCTGGTCCTCCGGCGCCACTTCCACTTGCCAATACCCACTGGCCAGATCCAGGGTACTGTACCAGGTCGCCTGGGTCAGATTGGTCAATGACTCCTCTATCCGGGGCAGCGAGTATGCATCATTGTGGGTCACGGCGTTCAGCTCTGCGTATAGCTTGGGTGGAATCGGATGGTACCTCTCCCGAATCGGTGGTGCGGTTCCAGTGGGGATATTATGTTGAATCACCTTGGTACGTCCGAAGTCCTCCTTGTGTGCAGCAAATACATGGGTCCATCGGCGCAGCAGGGCCGCGAGCTTAGCCTCTTGGTCCCCGGTCAGTCCCTCTCCTCTCAGATCTAGGGCCGGGTGGTCGGCAAGGGGGGGTTCAGCTACTCGACGCACGTCCACTTCTACCACCCCAGGGCCGGTGTCTCTCAGAATCAGCTGGTTGGTCCCATGGATATCCTGCAGGGGGACCAATGACACTGTGGCCACGGAGCACCGCTGGGGGATTAGCACAGAGGAGAGGTGGTGGTTACAAATACGCAGTGGCACCTTACCCCCCCGTACCCAGCTGATGGACCGAGCCACTCGCCAGCCACGCTCTCCTACCACCAGGTCAGTGTGGTCTTCCACCAACACCGGGCAGTCCAGGCGACTCATCCGTGGACTAACCTCTGCCCATACCACGATCTCCGACTCGGGGGGCACCAGGACAGGGGCCTGCCGCCGCAGTCTAGCTGTGCCACTGGCCACATCGGCTGGGGGGGTGCTTTGTACCTGCTGACAGAGGTTAAACGCCTTTTCCCACACCCTCCGGGCCGTTGGAGGAACAGTGGATGTGAAAGCTTCCCGCCCCGGGTGTCCCCCCTGAAATATGCCCTCCCAACATTCTGAGATAACGTTCATGCCCAACAACCCATATTCCGTACTAATACAGTCATCGTTTACAATCACCACTCCCCGACCCAGTACCTCAATACCACCGATGGTAAAGTCCAGAACCACGTAGCCCACAAACGTAATCTGTAGCCCATTGGCAGCTCGCAGGGTCAGCCAGGGTAGTCCTCCAGGCCCCTGGAACCCTTCACCCCCGAAATGGCACTGAAAGAATGATTTGCCAAACATAGTCACCTGTGAACCCGTGTCCAGCACACAGGATATCTTCTTGCCCCGAATCAGGACCTCTACCTCTGGACAGCGACCCACCATGGTTGGTCTCTGTAGGGCCTCCATCGTACCTTCTGAACCGGTCACTTGCCCTGTAGTGACCGGGACTGTTGAAAATCCGGGGGAAGTGTAGTCCTATGCGTGCAGTACCTCTCAATATGTCCTGCCTCCCCTCAGTTCTTGCAGATGGGCCGACCCTGCTCATCCCACTGGTAGTTTCGCCGCTCCTGGTTGTCAGGGCGTCGGCGCGGCCTGGCAGAGGGTCTAGCTGAAGGGCCTGGCTGTTCCCACCTCTGTGCTGGCTCGGGTCTAGGTCCAGAACCACACATCTGGCTCCGTATTTCCTCTGCAAGGGTGCTCCCCAGCAGTGCTACCTGGTCACGTAGTTCTTTCTGTAGCTCCACCCGTAGCGAGTCTCTCAGCTGTTGTAGGCCGCTCTGGGATACTGTTTCCACGCCGGGAGGTGGGATAGCTGGGGCCATAGACGCCTACGTATAGGAGCAGGCGAAGCGGGTGCTCTACCAGTATTGAACTTGGGGGAGCAAACTTGTCTCTTTGCTCCCTCACTTTTTGATCATTGATATATCCCCCCCCCTAATATATAAATATTATCTAACCATAACTACGTAATTTCAATCAAATTAATAATACGCAATGACACTTAATAGCAAGTTTTTAAGTTTCCAAAGATTATGTGACCCCCCACTTTAATGGTTTGATCCAGTGCCCACGGGCCACGGTTTGTCGGCATGACGTATACGACATGTTGGGGGAGGCGGCTTTTTCGAAAGCCCTTGAAAAATTCAGGCTGGATATTGGATAACATTGTGAGGATTATTCTTCGGCGTTTACATCAAAATGGAGCAAATCATCACGTAAGTCGAACACTGTGACTGTATACTAAATGCGCAAACAGATTGAAACTGAATATTTCTCGTATGGTGAGCCTCGGCGCTGCACCGAGTGAATCCAGAGATACGGGATGGTGCGCAGGCGCTGTGATCACCCAACGGCGGAAATAATGCCGCTTTGAGCAGTTTATAAAAAAATATTAAAAATATTTATTAGCAACGCCGAGCTTTCAAACCATCCCGTATCTCTGTGCGAACCCCTCGTGCAACTGTGAGCACCTTTTGTAATGTCTCTGTGATACTTGTATAACGAACGGTTCGGCCAGAACCAGTCCTTCATGGTAAATCTAGGTTGGTTTCCCATTGAGGAGCAAGTGACTGTGGATTCACTCGGTGCTGAGCACAGTCACGAAAGGGGCTAGTATGGACCCTGATGTAAACAAGACAAACGTCTTTCTCTGGTCTGCATCCCCTTAACAATTGTGTGTATTGAGCCGTACTGTATTGTACCCATTCTGCAATCTGTTAAATAAAGTTTTCATTCATTCATTCATTCAGCCACCGCGCTCACTGGAGCTATTGATAGCGTCAATTAGTGATTGTTGTTTTTGTTGGTACTGCCGCTGCGGATGAGAACGGGGCCGGAGGGGCTTTGGGAGGATGGGAAAGTTATTATTATTATTATTATAATAGTAATTGGCTATCATACGTGCCTAGCTAGCGTTAGCTAAAAGAGCCCTCGCAGTGAAGTTATTATTATTATAGCTATCATACTGCAATATAAACTGAGTTTTATAGTGAAAAGAGCAGCTTTATTTTGGTAAAGATTGAAGGCTCTATATTGCAGGAAATTGCACATACAGGTGTTCATTAAATGTAAAAAAATCTGCGGTGGAGGGGGTCGTGCCGGACCCCCTCCAAACCACCCCTTGCAAAAAAAAAAAAAAAAAAAAAATCTTGCACCCCCACTTTCAACTATAACTAGGCGGCCATGGCTGGGGCAGCTCGGGTCTGGCAAGCCGACACCACCTCAGTGGAAGCTCGTTCCTCCCGCTCAATGGAGCTTGCTTCCTGCCGAACCTCCTCAAAAGTTGTCTCTGGGTTCCGTCTCAGGTGGCGTAGGAGTTCGCGCTTGATAGGGCCTTCCCGTAGGCCTTTAGTGAACTGCACCCTCAGCCTCTTATTCTCCTCCCCCGCCCCACCTGAGTCACTAACCCTCCATATGTAAAGGCACTCTCTAAGGCGCAGGGTGAACTCCTCTATCCCTTCCTTCTCCGCCTGTCTACAATTAAAAAACCCTTCCTGAAGGATATCAGAAGACCTATGGTCCCGGTACGTCAGGGTTAACACGCTGATTACTTCCTTGGGGGAAGCTTTAATAGTGGCTGAGAGGAGCATGGCTTCTCTATGTGCAGGGCCATCAAGGGAGCTAAACAGGAAATCTATTCCCTGTGGGGGGGGGGGGGGGGGGGCAAAGTCTGTGCTCGCAAAAAGGCCTCTACCTGGGTTAGCCATTGACTATATTTAGTGGTCCCCGGTTCTCCACTAAACTTAGGAACCCAATGCAACCCCAAGTACCAGGGCATCATGACTGCTTGCATCCCAGTTTCTCTAACATTCTCATCGACCATGTTTGCTGTGGACTATGGGGAAATCCTACCGACTACGCCAAAATATGTCACCAGACCCCCACGGGAAGTATCCAGGTCTAAGGCTAAAGTGTGCACCTACCACCATGAATTTCCCCAAGACCACGAACAGACACGGGAGAATGCGCCGAGAATCAGTAAGAAAGCTTTTATTGTAGGAAAAATATATATCTAATACAAGGGTTATACTTTTATATAAATAATTAGTAGTTAGCCTATTTAAAAGACCCACGCCTCCTAGGCCTAGGGTAGTTAAAAGGAGGAAGCGCACAATGCCCTGTAAACCCACCCCCAGACTGTTGCTCCCACCCACGCTACCTATCCCCGCCCCTGAGGCACTACACACGTGAAGAAAAAGGGTTTGCCCTGCACACGGGTCTATGACTATCAAACATTAGTCTAGAATCACACCACACCTCAAAACACGGTTCACTGCAAATAAAATAGTGGGGGCTGCTCACCGCTAGGGGCAGGGCCTAGGCCTAGAATACTCCTCTCATATCCTTACCTAGGTTTGGACAGTGGAAGCGCTGAGTTTACAAACACTACAAACAAAAGTTTAGGTATGACCGGGGCCCGAAGATGAGGGCCGGAAGGACGCCACCCCCTTCCGCTCCCGTAGCCCCTCACGCCTTCGGGCTAAAACTGTTCTGTCCATACTGGGGTGTTCTTAGTATACTCCAAGCACCAGGCGTACAATAATGTCCTCCCGCCTGTAATGGAGGGCAAAGTCAGTAATAGCAAGGTCCCCCCGTTCCCGGGTTCGTCACAATGCACAAATTAGATATCCTCCATATGATACAACAAAGAGAGAGAAAGGTAGTTCACAGAGGATGGAGTGTCCAAAATACTGGGTTCAAATCTTCTACAGTTTTACTGGCTTACTGTATGCCGTTCTGATAATCTTCAGCTCCACGCTACTAACAATATTCCTAATTCCAATGCAGTCACTGTTCTTCTATGTCTTCATTTACCACTCGGGAAACAGTTCGCTTGTCAGGCGCGTATTCTGATATCTTGTATCCATTTACTCACGGCGTGCAGTGCGGCGACAATGTCTCTCCTGTCTGAGGCTCCACCCGTTCCACTGCGGGGGGGAACACAGCAGTCGGCAATAGCAACTTGTTCCACTGGAGAAAAAGCATAAAACAAAAGAGTCGCGTGTCCTCGTACTCCTACAGCTCCGCGTCCTCTGGTGCCGTCCTCTCGACTCCCGTTTCGTTCTGCTACTGTCCCCCATTGATCCTCCTTTCAACAGCGCCAGTACTTCCGGGCACCGCCCCGTTACGCCAGCCAGCCAATCCACTTCTAGCTCCCTCCAACGACACTCCCCAGCTGCGTAGGAAAGAGGGCACACATGTGTAGACTGCATGACGTTACATAAGCTACCCCCCCCTGGTGGTCCTGCACTCGCCTGCTGTAGCTGTCTTCTGCACAAAATCACCATCCTACCAAGACGGCTCTCTCCTCTCCCACCGGGACTTCCTGGACTCCGTCTAGACAAAAACAGGGACAGCATGGTGCAGTACAGTGACGGTGATTCGAATACCATCATAGGCCGATATTCACTTGCCTGTTATATCAGCCAGGTAAGCCTTTAGGTCCTCTTCCAGACCATCCCGGGACACGTCCTCCTCTTGGGCTCCCGCAGGTACATCCACACCCCCATACAGACACCCATATACCCCCACCCGCGACATTACCTGTTATTTTGCGTGGGTAATATATAAAACTGTCTATGCAAATTAACTGTGGCTTGGCCGGAATGGAGGAAGGTCAATGTTGATGGGACTGGGTTAACCAGGTGTTTGAGCTCAGTAGAGGGAGAGAGAGGTTGGTTTGAAGAGAACACATGTTTGAAAGACCATTGCTAGAAGATATTGCCCACATCTTCGAACAGTAGTGGGGCACAGTTGTATGTATAGTCATATCAGTGTTCTGGCATAGGGCATGGTAAACTTTGTACGTGACGTCGGTATATGTGATGTGAATGTCGGATAGGAATTCACAGTTCATTGCTCCGCGTCGGACTGTGTTGTGAGGCTAGCTGGCTAAACTAGCTGAACAGTAGCACGCCACGGGTATCTAACCGAGCGACCCACAGAGCTACAGAAGAGCCCGGAAAACCAGATAGTGGTCTGCGACACCAGGGTTCGCACAGGCTTCCTCTGGCAGCGTGGGATGTGCGCAAGGACTCCGGAGCATTGCTTATTACTCCATCTCCATCTCCACTTTTCTCCGACTCTCCAGACCATGAGTCCTTTGGCTCGCTAGAGTCGAAGACAAATGGGATTGTGAGTTCCCATCAGGCCTGCAACAGGGTTTTTTGTTTGTTTCTAACCCTCTTACCCCTCCCAGGCCCAGTTAGAAAATTCATGAACTTGAACGTACATCAGTTTGTGATAGCTTATTAGTTACTGGGTATGTCAAAGTACCTCATATTTGGTACCATTTTGAAGCTAGCAACTAGGGCTTTCCAATTATATAAAATATGTGTATGATTATCATCATTATTATTGTTATTATTCTTCACATGTACAGCAAATCTTTTGAGTTGAACTTGAACTTGAATATACAAAATCATTTCCAAGGACTTTCCTTAATTGGGATTAGAAACATTTTAGCAATATAGAACAGCTGACAGATTAGAAATATCATCTATTGTTCAAAAGTTATGAATGAATGAAACTAAATATAATAAATACAATTGGTTTTCCAGGATATTTTTTTTTATTTGTTATTACATAGTATTTATATAATAATTTAATGTGTTAAAATTTGTATTCAAATTTGTGTGAGAAGAGCATTTATGCAGGTGAACACCAGAAAGGCTGCTGGCCCAGATGGAATAACAGGACGCATACTTAAGTCCTGTGCTAACCAGCTAGCCCCTGTGTTCACCACCATATTTAATCGATCCCTGGCGGAGTCAGTGGTCCCTGCCTGCTTCAAGATGTCTACCATTATCCCGGTACCAAATAAATCCTCCCCAACAGGTCTCAATGACTACAGACCGGTGGCACTCACCTCTGTGGCCATGAAATGTTTTGAGAGGCTGGTCAAGGATCACATTTGTGCCTCCCTCCCCAGTGATATGGACCCTATGCAATTTGCATACAGGCCAAACAGGTCCACTGATGATGCGGTCTCCGAAGTACTGCACAGCACCCTCTCTCACCTAGACCTTCAGAAGGGGGGCTATGTGAGACTGTTGTTCATTGACTACAGCTCAGCGTTCAACACCATAGTCCGACAAGCTGATCGAGCTGGGTCTGAGCTCCGCTCTGAGCGCCTGGATACTGGACTTTCTGAGTGAAAGGCCCCATGCAGTCAGGGTGGGGGGTCAGACCTCCAACACCATCACCCTGAGCATCGGGTCCCCCCAGGGCTGTGTTCTGAGCCCCCTGCTGTACTCACTATACACACATGACTGTGTGGCCAAGTTCAGCTCCAACTCCATATTGAAGTTTGCGGACGACACAGTGGTGGTGGGGCTGATCTCGGACAATGACGAGAAGGCCTACCGGGAGGAGGTTGAGGTACTGGAACGCTGGTGCCAGGACAACAGCCTGCTCCTGAACATTGGTAAAACCAAGGAGCTGATCGTGGATTTTAGGAGGAGCAGCAGGAGACACACACACCACTGAGGATAAACGGGGCTACCGTGGACAGGGTGAGCAGCTTCAAGTACCTGGGGTCCACATCTCAGAGGATCTGACATGGACAACACACATAGACTCAGTCGTAAAAAAGGCGAAGCAGCGCCTCTACCACCTGAGACAGTTAAGGAAGTTCAGAGTATCTGGGAAGATACTCCAGTCCTTCTACTCCGGAGCTGTAGAGAGCATCTTGACTGGAAACATCACTGCCTGGTATGGAAACAGCACGGCACAGGACAAGAAGGCCCTACAGAGAGTGGTGCGCTCAGCCGAGCGTACCATGGGTATTGCACTACCACCCTCCAGGTCCTATACAACAAGAGGTGCAAATCCAGAGCCTGCAGAATAATGAAAAACCCTCACCACCCCAACAACAGCCTGTTCATCCTGCTGTGCTCAGGCAAACGCCTGCGAACACCAGCAACTAGGACAGAGAGACTTCGGCTCAGCTTCTTCCCCCAGGCCATCAGAGCCTTGAACACTGAACTCTCCACACACAAGCACACATGAGCACACACACAACACACACACTGTACACGCTCACACACTAGCAGCCACTTCAACATGAGCACACACACACTCATGCTGCACACGCTCACACTTATGGTCACTTTACAAAAGGAAAGGTCACTTTAAGAATAGTATAGTATAACTTGAGATTGTATATAATATAGCATTGTATAACTCAAATCAAAATCAAATCAAATTTATTTGTAAGGCCCAACACACGTTAATGTCCCCATGGGCCGTACACGTCTTCTTTAAACAAGTCAAGAAGAAACATAACAATAAGTCAAGAACAGAACAAGAACACCATAAGGTCCAACAGATTTAAAATAAATGCAAATAAATGAAAGAATGCAAGCACTCCCAGACATACCCCACGCGAAGGTAAGGAAAAACTTGCTCCACAGGCAGTGTGGAGGAGAGAAACCTTAGAAGGACCATTCAAGGGGGGATCTCCCTTCTTAGATGTCGGTGTACAGTGTACATAAAGACCCAGTGCCTCATCCGTAGCTAACAGTGTATTGCACTACCACAGGACCTAGCATGTCCTACCATGCTCTGTAAATAACTCATGTACATATACCGATATGCCCTACTTTGTTTACTTGTTTTATTGCACAATGTCGTTCTATTGGATTCTTATTATATATTACTATTGTATTATGCACATCATTGCCGGCAAGACCCCCCGCATTTCATTGTATACTTGTATGCCGTGACAAATAAAACTCTTGACTTGACTTGAAATATACTTTTTATAAAAACATTGGGTAACACTTTATAATAACACTCAGTTATAAGTATCCTCCCTCTCCTAGGGTGCAGTCGCATCCTCCTCTCGCTCTCCGCTATCTGTGCTCTGTGCCGTTTGTCGGACTATACTCAAATCAACTCGAAATGGATCTAATCAGGGGATCGCATATTTTCGTCAAGAAAGCAGATTAAGGCTAACCCTCTCTGCCTCTTGGGACATTTCAATCGGGCTACCAACTTGAAGATGTGGACATTTGGATTATCAAAGCTTTTGGATTGCAATAAGAAGATTTTGGATCTGTTTACCATGCACAGGACCTACCAAAATGAACTGACTAAAACACTTGGACTAACACATTCAGTCATTTGGACGGAGTTGTTAAAACTCACTCCACTCAAATCAATAGAGTTATAACTCTACTCAAAATCAAATTTAAATCGACCTGGCTGGAAGGAATATTGCCAGCCAGTCAAAACAAATTCCGGATAACTCACCAAGGACGAACCAGAGAGCTGCTGATAAGACTTTGCAGTGAGACCCCCCCCCCCCTCCTGCGGATGCTCGCACCAAATATGGCAGCGGAGCTACTGTGGCTGGGGGCCACCAGGATGTTGCTGTCTCGCCCTCCCAACAATAATGTTGTTTAATGTGTAGTAACACATTTGTAGATGCTTTGAAAAATGGATATGAAAAAACTACTATACCTCCATTTATTTGTTCATGTTCAACAAATGATTTGTTAAGACATTCATCTCATAAATCATTTGCATATGCTATTGTGTGCCCTAATCTGAAGTGAAGCCTATTCATCATTAACAAATGTCTAATAGTTAATTATTTGTTAACTTTTTCATCACCCGTTACAAATGTTGTAGACAGCTTTCGGATACACCCTTTGTGACAACAAACAGTGACAGAATTAGGACTACATTAGCAGAGCAAGGTTATTCGTGCTGCCCCACGCTTTCAAGGTATGAGCAGGCTAAACACCTTTTTTGTTGGTAAATCTGTTCCATAATTTCCGACCTACAACTCTTAGGTCCTGGTCAAGGTAAGGACTATATGGTATCAATATTGCGTTGATCCGATCATTCTTTTCTTGTAACGTATTCCGTTGGTGACGATCGAAGCATAGAACCCCCCCCCCCACCCTTTCATGTATGAATGAAAAAAGTATCTGTTTTTTCCATCTTGATTGGAAGAAACTCAATGACAATCGACTATATTATTAGACCCATAGCTATAATATATAATATAGCGTTAGGCCTGCAAACACAGCCATGTATCCCCATGTTAAAAGGCGATGGCATTTCAACGGTAAGGTAAACAGCGACCCCTGGTGCTGAAAGTTTTAATGATGAATAGGCTTCACTTCAGATTAGGACACACAATATTTGCAATATATATCTGCAAATGATGTATAGATGTTTTATGAATGTCTTAACAAATCATTACATGAAAAGACAAGTCTGGTAATTGCTTCGTGTGTATTCATAAAAGTCCACAAATAAACAAACTATTAGACATTTGTTAATGATGAATATGCTTCACTAGATTAGGGCACACAATAGCATCTGCAAATGATTTATAGATGTTTTAGGAATGTCTTAACACATCGTTTGTTGAACATGAACAAATAAATGGAGGTACAGTATAGTTGTTTTTTCATATCCATTTTTCAAAGCATCTACAAATGTGTTACTACACATTTAAACAACATTATTTAATGATGAACAAATCAAGTACAAACAATGTTGATAATGAGTTATAAATAATGTAGAACTAATTTGTAAATGTTATACAAACATAGTTATAAATGATTTAATAATAAATTACAAATGTATATAAATGGTTTGTTCATGATTAGTTCATTATCTACAAATACCTTATAAAGGTCTTATAACTGAGTGTTATTATAAAGTGTTACCAAACATTGTTATGCTCTGTCAATTGATGGATGTCCGGGGACGAGCTGACACAGAGCCAGCACGGAGCATTGGGAGCGAGCGGCTCTGTTGCCGGCTAGTTATCATGTAGCCCACGCTATTCAATGAGATGTAGCATGAATCTAAAAGGAATCGCATAAATGCCCACAAACACTTTTCACAAACACTAGAAACGGTCTGAAACTGAACGAATTATACTATACTATGTCCAACAACTGCCTATAATTTATTAAAAACACTACTTACATTGTCGTTTCAAAATGCACGCTAAAAGCTTTATTCCTGGGTAGAATTCTGTTTCAAGACTGCACACTCTGATCATTTCTTCAAATGACAACAGCATTTCCCCAAGTGCTCCCATAGCATCCCTGTTGGGACCTCCGGAATAAGACTGCCGTCGATTAAAGGGGAAGTACTTAGCTTAAAGAATCTGTTGAGATTTCGTCCCTCCGACAAAAAATATATGAATGGGCCCAATCTGGATGACAACAGCGCCCAACAGCGCCCTCTCTAGCGTCGACACTGCATTCTGGACTAGAAGAGTTTTTAATAGATGCCGGCTTAGGTGTATATTGTTTTAATTGTGGCAGATATTGTTTCTGTATGCTGTATACAGTATGCAATAATAATGACACGGACGCGGTGTGTAGTTCAGTCATGTAATAATAAACTGGCAGTAACATGTCCCCGCGCACAGGTATAAATATCACAGGCCTAACTAGAGGATTGCCGATGGCATCGATCAACCTAGGTCTGGAACATCCTCCTTTTCCAAGTGAACTAACACATTTGAACATAGTGTTAAACAGCATGGTAACAACAACAGCATTGAACAAACAGTATGTTTTTGTATCTTTTCTTTTTTTCCTTCAATTTTTTTTTACACAGCAACAGCTACATCACATTTATCACATTGTGAGTTTCTGAGGTGGTTTAGATAGCCGTCCAACCCTTGTGTAAGTGCGGCCATCTGAAAGCGGGGCCAGAAAAGGTCTTGGGTGAGAGTCTGACCGGGCTTGGTGGCTCAGTCACCGCTGGGGGAGCCTCTACAGTCTCTGGAGCAGAAATCTCTGGAGCTCGTGCTGCCTCAGGCCCATTTGTTTCGTGTGTGGCCCTCGCCGTTGGCTCAGCTACTCTGAGGTCTACTCTGTTACGACGGTACAGGTAGCCCTCAACATTAACCAGATACGATCTTGGCGCCACCCTTTGGAGGCAGGTCCCGACTCTCCATTGGCCAGTGTTATCACCCGGCAGGGGTTTCATCCTGACAGCCTCCCCGACTTCCAGCTCCGGCAAATCCCGGGCAGATCTGTCATAGTAGGATTTCGCAAGTTGCTTCCTGTGGCGCAGCTTTTCCGTGACCCCCACCACAACCGCTGGTTCGAGGAGCCTGTTCGTAGCCGGGATGGACGTCTTCAGTCGGCGGGACATGAGGCGTTGTGCTGGGCTGCTTCCCATGTTTTCAGTGGGAGTGTTCCTCCAGTGCAGTATGGCCTTCCATGGGTCATCACCATCATCCGCGGCTTTGCGCAGTAGATTCTTCGCAATCTTCACAGCAGACTCTGCCTTGCCGTTCGCCCTCAGGTATCTTGGAGAGGAAGTCACATGCTCGAACTCCCATTCGGAGGCAAAGCGTTTGAACTGAGCGGTAAACTCAGGGCCGTTGTCTGTATTATGTTGAGACAATGAACACCCGACCGTGTGGTTTCATTACTTTATTCGACTGACTCTTAGGTTACAAACACCAGCCCTACCTCGAGCGCTAACCACGCCCGTCTATTAAAGGCACAGTAGCCTACAATGTAACTGCTAGTATGTCACAACCTATACGTAGCATAACAGGACATAACATTTTCCCCCCCCCTTCCCTCTTGCAACAGCAATAGAACATTCCAGTCCATGAACAGAAACTGAACACTTCAGTCCACCAACCCGTGGCATTTACCCAGTAACATAGTCCCCATGCCAAGCGGGTGGAGCCCTCACCCTCTGAGGGCGAGCAGGCTGGGGAGCAGGGTCTGGTGGTTGTGGTGGGTTACCTCCCACCCTGGTTGCTTCCAAGCGGGGCTGCCAACTGCGGGTTGCAGCTTGGCTCATGGATGATGCAGGCAGTGTCGGGGCACCCACCTTATGCAGGCGGTTTGAGTGCCAGCGAGAACCATCATCTAGTCTGTAGGTGGCCGGACCCAGTTGACGGGTCACTCGGAGGGGTGCTGACCAGTATGAGCTCAGCTTGTTCTTGCGGTTGGCGTGTTTAATCCTGACCCAATCCCCTGCTGACATAGTGGGAGTCTGTACTCTGTGAGAGGCATCATACCTCCGTTTCATCTGAGCCTGTGAGCTTTGGACCTGATCTCTGGCCTTCTCGAGCCCAGGGCTCTCGCATGCAGGGGCCGATTCAGCTCTCAAGCAGTCTAGTGGTTGTTTCATTTCTCGCCCAATCATGAGCAGAGCCGGAGAGACCCCTGTGGTGGAGTGCTTGGATGCCCGGATGGTCAGGAGGTTTTCCCCTCCTCCAGGCAGGCTCTGATTCCATTCTTCAGAGATTTGTTTAGGCGTTCAACGCCGCCGTTACTTTCAGGATGGTAGACCGACGTCCTGATGTGCCTGATGGACCTCAATGACAGGAACTCAGAGAACTCCGCCGAGATGAATTGAGGCCCATTGTCTGTGGTGACGACACTGGGCAGGCCCCAGCGCCCAAACAGCTTGACGAGGTTGTCGGTGATGCTCTGTGTGGTGATGGAGCTGAGTTCGATGGCTTCTGGCCACTTCGAGTGTAGGTCGTGCACGACCATCAGGTAGCGGGCATGTGCCGGGGCCCCATGAAGCTCTCCGCATAGGTCAACCTGAATGTGCTCCCACGGCGCGGACGGCCACGGGGTCGGGGTGAGGGGTGCTGTAGCCGGCTGGCCCGTTTTCCCACTCAGCAGGCAGCAGGTACAGTTGCGCACCAGCTCCTCTACGTCGCCGTCTATGTGAGGCCACCACACTGTGTCTCTGCAGCGTTGTTTCAACTTAACCACCCCCAGGTGGCCGTCGTGCGCCATGTGCAATACCCTGGCCCTCAGCGCCTCTGGTATAATAGCGCGGTGACCGCGGGCGAGGCACACCTCCCCCCAGCAGGAGAGCTCGTCGCGGACTCGGCGGTAGGGGAGCAGTCTGTCCTCCACCGTGGCTGGCCAGCCGTCCTGGATATAGGCACGGAGATTTGTAAATGTCTCATCTTCAGCCGCAGCCTGCTGCAGCTCAGCCAGCGTGACTACTGCGCTGAGCGGTCCATGCAGCATGTGGACCCAGTCCACGTCGTCCTCCTGTTCAGGACTCGCCTCACCCGCCTCTTTTGTCGTAGAGACGGCTCTTGAAAGAAGGTCAGCTACCGTGTTAGAGCGCCCCGGCATAAACTCGAGTCCGAAGTTGTACTGATTCAGCCCACCTCAGTAGCCTCATAGGCTTGTGCCCCGCCCCTCGGGTCGCCAGCAGCGCTGTCAGAGACTGATGATCTGTGCGAATGGTGAACGCCCTGCCATACAGGTAGACATGCCAGCGTTCGCAGGCCCACAGACAGGCGAGGGCCTCCCTTTCCCCCACCGAGTATTTCTGCTCGGCTGGTGTGAGGGCCCGAGAGGCAAAAGCCACTGGACGCTCTACCCCTCCATAAACCTGGGATAGCACGGCGCCGAGCGCCACCCCAGAGGCGTCACAGGTGACCAGGGTGGGCGTGGTCAGGCTGAAATGCGCCAGTGTTGGCGGGGACGTGAGCTGCCGTTTGATGACGCGCACAGCCTCCCGGCAGGCCGGGGTCCAGTCCCATACCGCATCCTTGCGTAACAGCTGGCGCAGAGGGGCCGTCGAGTCAGAATAGTGTGGCATGAACCGGAGGTAGTAGGCAGCCATGCCCAGAAAAGAAGACAGCTTGGACGGCGACTGCGGGTCCGGCAGGGACAGGATTGCTTCGGTGTGGGACATGATCGGGGTGATACCCTCCCTGGAGAGCCTGAACCCCAGGAACTCGACCTCAGTAGCTCCAAATGTACACTTCTCTGCGTTGAGTGTGATCCCGTTTTGCTTGAAGCGCTGGAAGACCTGCTCCAGGCGAGCGTCGTGGAGTGCAGCGGTGGGCGCATGCACCACCACATCATCCAAGTAGATGCTGACCCCCTGGATGCCAGCCAAAATGAGCGACATTATTTTCTGAAAACAGCTTGGGGCTGATGACAGGCCAAAAGCCATGCGCTTGTACCTGAAAACCCCCACATGTGTGACAAACGCTGTGAGGTCCATACTGCCCGGTGCCAGGGGAACCTGCAGGTAGCCGTGACGTAAATCCATTTTACTGAAAATCGTGGAGCCATGGAAATGGCTAGTCAGCTCCTCCGCTGTGGGGAGGGGATACTTGTCAGGGATGATGGCTTTGTTTACGTCTGTCAGATCGACGCATAGACGCAGTCCGCGCCCCCCCCCGTTTCTTGGCTATCACCAGGTTGGACACCCAGGGAGAGGCGTTGATCGGTTCTATGACGTCCTCCTTCACCAGATGACGAATCTCCTCCTCCACCGCATCACGGAGGGCCAAGGGAATGCGCCGCAGCGGCTGAATGACGGGTCGGACAGACGTGTCCACCGAGGGCTGGTGCACAAATCCAGTCATACAGCCCAGGCCTTCGAACAGTGTCGGGTGATGGTCAGGCCAGGACGCGGTGACCTGCAGGACGCGTAGACCCCCAGCGTCGGTCAATGTGAAGTCCAGAGCATGAAACAGGTCTAGCCCCA
The DNA here is from genome assembly GCF_963971535.1 of Notolepis coatsorum. Taxonomy (NCBI): domain Eukaryota; kingdom Metazoa; phylum Chordata; class Actinopteri; order Aulopiformes; family Paralepididae; genus Notolepis; species Notolepis coatsorum. The sequence goes on along the minus strand of NC_140170.1, from coordinate 106,453,858 downwards.
TGATGTTAGCCCCTCTCCGTGTGATGTAGAACTCGGTGTCAGGGATGTGTCTCTTTTTGTACTCCACAGGTAGGCAGGCTACCCCTAAAGTGGTGATCGGGGCGTGGCCATACCCCGACAGGGCGTTTGCTGCTGTAGTCAACGGCACGTGACTGAAAAGCCGGTCATAAGTGGACTTATTCAGGAGCGACACTTTAGCCCCTGTGTCCACGAGGAGTGGTATGGAGGCCCCACCCACACGACATGTACAATGACTGAATGAGGCCTGTGGGCTTTGTACTGTATTGATGGGAAAAGCCCCAGAATGTGCGTGATCAGGAGGAGAGCGACACCAGCGTGCAAAATGGTTAACCCTGTTGCAGTTACGGCAGCGCTTGCCTAGAGCAGGGCAGGACAGGTCCCTGGTTGCATGCTTAGGGGAGCCACAGTTACCACAACGCCTTTGTCCATTCTCCCTCTCCCTCGGCGCCCTGTCTGCCACTCTCTGCACATCGAAGTTGTCACCGTCTGCGCCAGCTGCCTCCTGGGCCACGTTCTGAACTCCGGGTGGAGGTGACGTCACAGGCTCATGCACCGCGCGGGAAAACTTGCGCGCCTCAGAGATAGCTGTCTCCAACTGTTTTCCAATCACTACTGCATCAGCTAGTGTCATGGCGTCCGGCTCTAATAACAGTCTCTCCCTCAGTTGAGCACACAATGTTCTTTCAATCAGCTGGTCGACTATGAGTCCATCCTCCAAGTTCCTAAAATCACAATGCTTGGCTAGCTCCCGCAGGGCAGACACATATTGCGAAACAGTCTCACCAGACCTCTGTGCTCTCTGGCGGAACTCAAACCGGTACATCCGACGGCTTCTTCCCGAGCTAAAATGCGACTTCAGAGCCTCGGTAGCAGTAGAGTACTGATCGTCGGCTAATGTAAGCGTAGCATAAATCCGTTGCCCCTCCTGTCCGAGGCAGTGTCGCAGAAGTGCGCACTTCCTAGCTTCTTCCAGATCCTCCAGTCCCAACGCCAATAAATAGTCCTCTAATGACGTTAGCCATCTAACCCATGGAACCGCTGGGTCACCGGGAACAGGTAGAAACGGTGGTGGCGGTGGTAAAACGAAATCAGCCATCCTCGTTCGCCAATTATTATGTTGAGACAATGAACACACGACTGTGTGGTTTCATTACTTTATTCGACTGACTCTTAGGTTACAAACACCAGCCCTACCTCGAGCGCTAACCACGCCCGTCTATTAAAGGCACAGTAGCCTACAATGTAACTGCTAGTATGTCACAACCTATACGTAGCATAACAGGACATAACAGTCTGTAATGACCCTTTCTGGTTGGCCATTTCGTGCAAATTGTGCTTTACATCGCTTGATGATTGTCTCTGTGGACATGTCGGGGAGGAGCTCAATCTCCCAAAAATCAGAATAGTGATCGACCATGAGAAGGTAATCCTTCTGCCTGTGGCTGAACAAGTCCATACTTAGGATTTGCCACGGCCTGGTAGGTAGCTCATGTGAGAGCATTGTCTCCCTCTGCTGGTTGTGGGTATACACATTGCAGGTTGAGCAGGTGCTCACAAAGTCCTTTATTTCTGTCTGCATGTTGGGCCAATACAGAGTCTCATGAGCGTGTCGGTAGCATGCTTCTCCTCCTATGTGACTCGAATGTATGCGTGTCAGCATCTCTGGGCGCAGAGACTTTGGGATGATTACTTTCTGCCCCCGGAAAATAATTCCATTCTGCACACTGATCTCGTCCCTGAAAGGCCAGTACTCTCTAGCGATGATAGGTGCTTCTTCCTTTACATCTGGCCAGCCGACTAGAACTGTGTTCTTCAGTGCCTGCAGACACTCATCTCGGTCGGTGTGCTGCCTGATTTGCTCCAGACGCTGGTTACTCACATTTAAGTAGTCCGCCTGATTCACACACTGCACATCCTCTTGTTCCTGCTGCAGAGAACAGATGACGTGTCGCTGGTATGTTGTTCCTCTGCCAGCGCAATCTGCCGTAGCCCTGCTGAGCGTGTCACTGATGAACATTTCCGGGCCTGGTTTGTAGATGACCCTCAGGTCGTAGCTCTGCAGAGTCATGAGCATACTCTGAAGTCTCTTGGGTGCATTTAAGAGCGGCTTGCTGAAGATGGAAATCAGAGGCTTATGGTCTGTTTCTGCTGTGATTGGGTCGCGGCCGTATAGGTAATGATGGAACCTCTGGCAGGCGAAAACAATGCTGAGACACTCTTTTTCAATCTGCGCATAGTTCTTTTCCGTGGGGGTCAGAGCTCTCGAGGCAAATGCGACTGGCTGGCCTTCCTGCATGAGGCAGCACCCGAGACCGCTCTGACTGGCATCGCTCTGGACTGTGATTGGCTTAGTCACATCATAGTAGCGCAGGACGGGCATGGTCGTAGCCAGTGACTTGAGCTCACAAACCGCTGTCTCATGTTTAGGCAGCCAGTGCCAGGGCGTGTCCTTGTCCAGCAGGCGTCGCAGCGGCTTGCAGACACTTGATAGATGCGGCATGAACTTGGCCAAGTAGTTGGCAAACCCAATGAGACGCTGTAAACCTTTGGCGTCCGTCGGGTTGGGCATGTCGATGATGGCTCTCACCTGCTCCGGGTCAGGCTTTAGCCCTGCAGATGAGAGGATGTGGCCATGAAACTGCACCTCGGCCACCTTGAACTGCAGCTTCTTCAGGCCTAGACGCAGTTTGACCTCGCGGCAGCGCTCCATCAATGCCCCAAGCTTGGCGTCGTGGTCACTCTCAGCCTCCTTGTCTGTGTCCCCGCAGCCCACGACCAGGATGTCATCTGCGATGGGCTCGATGCCTTTCAGACCGGCCAGGAGTTCATGCTGCTTACGCTGATACACATCGGGTGCCACGGAAACTCCGAATGGTAGCTTGAGCCACCGCTTCCTCCCCCAGGGTCCAGAACGTGGTCATGAGACTGCTCTCATCATCCAATTTGCACTGCAAGAATGCATCCCGGGCATCCACTAAGGTGAAGACTCTGGCCTTCGGCAGTTTGTACAAGACGTCCTCCAAGGTAGGCATGATGTAGTGCGAACGTTTTAGAGCCTTGTTCAGAAACGTTGGATCAATGCATATCCTTAGTTTCTCTGGCTTCTTCACAATCACCATGTTGCTAATCCAATCTGTAGGGTCTGTGACCGGCGCCATGTGGCCATCAGCCTCATACTTGTCCAGCTGGGCCTTGACTGCTGCTTTCATTGCGATGGGGACGTTTCGAGGGGCGCTCTGAACTGCAGGAACATTGGGATCCAAGTCAAAGTGGACCTCCCCCGGGACAGATTCTACAGGAGAGTTGAATACGTCACTGTACTTGTTGATCAGCTGTTCCTTAGTGAGGCCTCCAGGCTGTGCATGTTCCACTTTCAGCACGTCCTCTGGAATTGTGAACTGCATGAGACCTAACCGTTCACAAGTGGAGCCTGACAGTAGAGGGTGCTGGCTAGTCTTCACAATTTCAAATGAGAGTTTGTGCACTTGGCCTGTACAGTCAGTTTCAAAAATCCCCATAGAACTCAGTGTTTCCCCAGAATACAGCTTCAGTCTCGTATCACTCGGGCAGAGTGATGCCTCAGGAGCCAGCCTTTTTTTGTCTTGGAAACCCATTACATTACATGTGGCTCCAGAGTCCAGCTGACATTGCTGTGTCTTGTTGTGGAGTCGCAGTGTCACAAACCATTTCTTTCCTTTGGTGTGCACTGCACCGATCGACTCCTGCATGTACAAGTCCTCCTCACCACTGTTGTGCTCTGAGCATTCCGCTGTATTTTCCATACAGTTGACTTTTCCATCAGTGTATCCCTTTCTGCTTTTTTGACACACTTTAGCTAAATGATTATTTGTTCCACAAGATTTACATTGTTTCCCAAATGCAGGGCAATGTTCTTTGCCCCTTGAATGCGAATTGCCACAGTATTTGCAAGGATTACCTGTGTCTCCGAATCTGGGTGGATTGCTCTGCTTCCATTGGTTGTGTCTGGAATGTTGTTTGGCTGCGTGAAGCCGTAACTGCGTGCACGGCTTCTGTGTGGAGACTTGTTGACGCAATCTCCATCGCTCTCATTCGCATGTCTGTTTGTCCCGTTGCGCGGCACATCTCGATGGCGGAGATCAAGTCCCTTTTCCCTCAACAACCTGCGACTGATGCTCTCGTTGGCAACACCAAGGAATATCTTGTCACGGATCATTTCGTCTTTCAACTATCCATATTCGCATGTCGCTGCCCTTTCTCTCAGCCTCGTCACAAAAGTATCAATCGATTCTCCTTCTTCCTGTTTGCAACTCCCGAAAACTTACCTCTCATAGATAGTGTTCTTGGCTGGCTTGAAATATTTCTCCAACTCGTCCAGTATGATGGCAGGATCCCCTTGACCGTCTACAAAGAGGTTCAGGTTATGCCGGTAAATGTGTCTGCATTCGCTTCCCATCGCGCTCCTTAGGGTTGCAGCTTGTATTCTCTTGTCCTTATCCGATATGGCCGTGACGAGTACATAGTCTTCATATTCGGACCGAAAAATCTCCCAATTGACGCTCCAATCGCCTGTGAAGCTCATCGGAGACGGTGGTGGAAAATTAACGTTAGCCGCCATGCTAGCTGCCGCTGGTGAGCTCCTGGGTAACGTAATTCCCTCACTTTCGTCCTGACTGTCTCCTTCAGTAGATGAACCGCTGCTGGAGTCCGACTCCGACATCAACTAGTCTTCAACAAAATAAAATACTAGTTCCAGCTTCTGACACCATGTTTCTGTATGCTGTATACAGTATGCAATAATAATGACACGGACGCGGTGTGTAGTTCAGTCATGTAATAATAAACTGGCGGTAACATGTCCCCGCGCACAGGTATAAATATGACAGGCCTAACTAGAGGATTGCCGATGGCATCGATCAACCTAGGTCTGGAACATGGATATGTGAAGGGCGGGAGATCTTACTGCCACGGGAGGAGTGGAAGCAATTAGGTGTTCATTGTGTACTGGACCCTAGACTGGCTGAGAAACCCCCTTGTGTACTGACCCTGGACCGGAAGACAACCCTGAGTATTGAACAATCCTTTCTTTTGTATGAGAGCCTGATACGTGTTTTGACCCTGGACTATTTATTGAAATTGTGCTTGTGTGGACATTGAAATTGTTTGTTCTGGTCCGTGTCGAGCTTGAACAACACCAGGCTCGTCACATAATGTATATGATATGTATAATGTAATTAGCTAAATCAATGTTATTCTAGAAGTGTTGTTTGTAATGACATTGTAGTTCTAGTTGAATATCTGGTTCACAACATTTAAGTAATGTTACAGGTCCAACCAGTCCTGTACATTATATATTACTGTAATGGTCGCTGTCTAGGGGACAACCAGAACCAATTTGTTCTTTAAGTAGGTATAATGTTAGCTTGGCTTGTCAGACTAAGTAACGATAACGATAAATTACCTCTGGTAGTGAGTTGGTCAAGTGGGCCTGGTCAGCTCCTCAGGCCGCCTCTCGGTAGACAAATAGCCCTGTCTGTTTCAGCCTCCTCAGGCTCTTCTTTGGTGACTCTGACTTGGACACGGTCTTGGGATTTAGTGACTCTTAGAACACTGCATATAGCTAGTGAAAATGCCATTGAAACAATCTATCATGCACCATGTTGAATAAAACAGAACATGATCAACACTGCTTTTTTTCCAAAAATATGAAAGAAAAAAGTTTAAAGTTGAGCCATAATCAAACTAAAAGCCATTTTGGAACCCTTCATGTTTTCCCGTATCTAGGCCACTTCAGGACAGTACAATGAAAATGATTTGTTCCCCTTTTGGGCTGAATGAGTTTAGGAAATCATGAAGTCCTCTGCCCAGCTCCTCAAGAGAGGTTATGTTTTGTGTGCCCAAGCTTAAAAGCACATTTGTATGTGGCAGGTGGCACTTGGTTATATCAAAGGAGCAGTGGCAAGGACACTGAAGGGAACATACAGCACCTGACAGTAATGGCTATTCATTTGGCTCCTTCTACAACACCTGTTTCTCCTTTCTGTCAGTGACCACTCAATGAGATGTTCCTCCAGACTGCCAGGCTTGTGGGTGACAAAGGCACTCAGAGTGGTCACCCTGAAAACACACTCTTAAATGAAACTTTAAAATGAAACTCTCCTCCATCTGAACACTGGACAACACTGTTGTTGTGGCTTCAGCAGACAGCGAGCCTGTCTCAAGCCTCGGAGATCCAAACACAAGTTCCACACACTTTAATGAAACATAAAGTTACTTCTTGGGGGGGGGGGGGGGGGGGGGGTGGTATGTGCTGACAGTCAGACACGGTTTACTTCAATCAAGTAGGTTCACTTATGTTACAAAGCACATTGTAATTAAACTCTGCCTGGACTCACTGTGGAGACGATTAAGACATCTGTTCATTTCCTTTCATTGAGAAGTTACTGTTGGCATTTGGTTACAAGAACTTTCCTTTATATAACTGAAAAATGTAAATGTATCTGGAATACTGATTAATAACATAGCATACATAATATATGCACAAGCATGGTCCTCCACTATTGTAGATTACCTTTAGGGAGAAAGTTGATCGTTTTACTCTTATACCTCTGACAGGACCATTTCTTCTATCATCAATCAGTAGCCACAACTGAAAGGAGATCAAATAGGAATATTTCATACTGAAATATTCCTATCTGATGATGGGTAGAGCATCTCCCCGAGAAACCAATAATTCAGAGAGGGGAAAGGAAGGAAAATATAGTTTTATTTGGCTAATTCCCAGACATATAGAGCAGGGCTATTCAACTAAATTGTTCAGGGGGCCACATTGTCAGAAACCCAAGGGGCCAGGGGCCGGATTGCCACGGCGCCTCCCTGTGCTATGAATATATGTACACTTGACACAACACGCAACCACATTTTCACAACTTTTATTTAACTACATTGCAAAAGTAGTATACTTTTCAAAAAAAGTGCTTCATTTATGTGCCACATCTGCAACATCTCCTGCAGAAAGTGCTTCATTTATGACTGTGCAACAACTGCAACATCTCCTCTTCAACATTTCAATATAAAAATAAAATAAAAAACAAACAAGTGCATGATGTGCATCTGAACATTCTAACATCAACACTTGAACAAAAAAACACATTTATAGTGCAGCTGAGCGTATGAAAAAGTGCTTCATGTCTGTGCAACAACAGCAAATCACAGCATCTTATTAGCACTTATTGTCCACTCTTAACTCTCAAACATCAGGGGGGTGGGGGGCAGACAGGCCTAGCCTACATACACACATCTAATGAGAGCGATTGCACTTCTTTGACTGGGCAATGGCAGAGAAAGAGGGTTCATAGGAAGTGAGGGCTACCCGCAAACAGTGATGCAAATGCTCATTTGTCAAGGAGGCACGTTGCTTGTTTTAATGGCATTCATGTGAGAGAAACTGGATTCACAGGTGTGTGTTGAGCCAAACATTGTTAGCACAGATATTGCCAGCGTTTTTATTTTGGGGAATGTCTTGACATGAATACACTTTATCCAAAATGTTGTGGTGGATTCATTCTCAAGTGCCTGCTTCAGAGCAGATGATGCTTGCATGTCAATTATTTCAAGTTGCAGGAGACCTTCATCAATGTGAAGTGATGCAAGGAACTCTTGTCCTTTTGTGGAAATAGCAGCTACATTGGCAAATGGGTTGCTCACAAAATGCATCAATTCTCTGGACATGTCAAATTCATCAAATCGACTTGCAAAGTTTTCCCTCAATTTATCAATGAAATCTGTCATTAATTGAGTGACTTTTGGCTCAATTGTGCGTGTTAACGTTGACATGAAAAGAAAAAAGTAAAAAAAAAAAAAAAAAAAATTATTTTTTTTTTTTATTTTTTTTTATTTTTTTTATTATCATGTAATCTTTGGCGGGCCGGTCAGAATCATCCCGCGGGCCGGATCTGGCCCGCGGGCCGCCAGTTGAATAGCCCTGATATAGAGGCATACTGTGCCAATCATTAAAATATTCTGGATATCTCCCTCTTTATTCTATCTGGTTTATTATCTTTATTTTCACATCTCTTTGTGTCTCTATCTCCCATTTGATCTATATGCTTTTTCTGCTGCAGAATGGCAGCATATGCTGAAGTTGTTAGCGTTGTAGAAGTGCAGCACTACAAGAGTATATGCATTATTCACAGATTCACAAACATCACTGATGAATAACATAAATACTGTATATTTTCCTGTACTCATTATGAAGCCACCAGATAAACACATATAGCAGTGAAATCGATGCTCTCAGGGTGGCGAGTGGGCCGTGGCTGTGCATGGATAACAAGGCCACATGGTGAGCTAGCCTTCATCTGGGCTCAGCAGGGGGTGCCACTGGACGTCCGTGCCCATTCTCTGAACCCCCTGGTCAGAGCACCACTTATCTGTTCCCCCAGAATAGTTGCTGGCTTCTGTCTAGGTCTGTCGCCTTTCTTCCCCCACGCGGGGATTCCGCGGCATTCCTTTGTGAAGGCAAGGGGGCAGGTTAATACCTGTGCGATTTCGCAATGCTCTGGAGCATCTTATCACACGCAGGCAAAATCCCTGGCCTGGGAAGGTTGAGCCCAGGCCAGTGTGGCTGAAGCACTGGTACCAGTGGCAGGGATGTTGGGTGGCCTTATCTCAGCGAGAGCAGCCATGGTCCCCCCTCCACTCACCATCCCTGTGAACTCCACACAAGCCTCTCAGATTACCACCCCCCCGCTCCCATTCCTGTTATCCACTCCCCTACCTCCCCCGTGCCCTTGAACAGACATCATTACCCTAATTATTACTGTTTATCAGAGCTGATGAATAGAGCGCAAAGCATTGCCCCTTTTGTTCAGGGGTGGCTTTGTTCTGGTTTTATGTGTGTGTCTTTGGCTTTGTGAGGACAGTGCGTCCGTTGGACATCCAATAAGGGACACTGGGGCTGTGCTCTCTCTCTCTGCAGCTTCCACAACCCTCTGAAACATAGTGGGTTTTGAAAAATAAAGATAACAAATCTGATTTGAGTTTTTAGTATTACTTGATTAAAGTACACACTGACAATTTACCTTAACACTTTCAGTGCCTTTGATTGACGTTGATTAATGTCCTTGGATGCCAGCATCCACTTCAATGATAGCGGTAAAAACGCATAATATGTTTTAAATTATGGCTATGTGTCTAATCTGCCCGTCGCTTATCAATGACTTGTTTGCAGTCAACATTGTCGAAACGGATTGTTTTTTAATCGGTTCATATACTTTTTATAGCATTTCGAAAAGCTATCGTTTTCTCGAAAATTTCAGGAAAATAGAAAGATTCCGTCAAAAACGGCATTTCTTGGAATATTCTCGAATACACTAGACACTTTGTCATTTGTCGGCCTATTTATGAATCGTTTTCAAATAAACGCTAGATTATCGATAGTATATGTGTACTTATGCACGCTATAGAAGCGAGCTGAGAAATTGATTCTCTTATTTCCTCAACAGCACACACACACACACACACACACACACACACACACACACACACACACACACACACACACACACACACACACACACACACACACCTACACACACACACACACACGGGGCACGCTGTTATCTCAGTGAAAACAGCTCTGATTATCCTAAAACTGGTAACATAGACTCCTTACCAGATCAGATGTTCTCCAAAAAGATAATTCCAATTCCTGATCGCCATTCCAAATATCGATCACGTTTATTGATTGATTATTGGCTGCTGTAAATATATATTCCAGGCTGCTTTCCATCTCGCGATCACTTCCCTCTTCATCAGACGGCTCGCCAGCATAGTGGAGCCAGTAGGCTCCCCCCCACACATCCACCAATGTAATCGAATGGCCTGCAGTTACACAGGGATAGACGATAGGGGGCGGTATTTTCCCATCGGAGCTCCTAGAGGGGCTGCTGTACCAACGGGAGACTCGTTGATGAAATATGAATTCAGATCGCTAATATAAAAAAAGCGACAATTAGCGTCATCGGCATTCAGCGGTCGGGGCGAAATAACGACATAACACGTCGTTGGCACTCAAAGTGTTAATGCAGCTTATCATCAACATGCAACCAATGCTCTTGACAGTGTGATTCCCTAACAAACAGACACTTTAGCTTCTCCCAAGTTCCAACAATTCTAATTAAATATTAATGGTTTATAGTTAAGATTTGATGTACAGGCGGCCGGGTGGCGCAGCGGTCTAAGCGTCTGCCCACCACCACAGTTCAAGTTTCAAGTTTCAAGTTTCAAGTTTCTTTAATAGTTGTCATACAGAAGTACAGAATACTTTTATACAAAATGCTTCTTACTGTTGCGCTCCAGAGACTGTGCAAGACAAGATAAGTATGAAATAAAATAACATAGTAAAATTAGAAGTAAAAAAAATGAGGTCACAGTGTTCAGTTTAGACATATGTACAATGTTCGATGCAGAATAGACGTAGTTACCATACAATATACAATACTGTGCAGTGTACTAATATACAATACTATATAGTGCAAGGCAGAAATGGAGAAATGGGACGAGGTGCAATTTAGGTACAATTCACAGTAGGTGTACGAGTTGTAGTGCAAATCCTTTATCAATAAATATAAAGTGTAAGTGTGTTTGTGTGATCTAAAGTGTGGAGAGTGGGTGCTGCAGTGTGTTGTTTGTTTGAGTGAGTGTGTGCGTGTGGGTGTGTGTGCTGTGTGCATTTGATGGTTGTTGCATAGTGATTATTGTTCGTTTAGCAGCCTGATGGCCTGGGGATAGAAGCTTCTTCTGAGTCTTTCTGTGCTCGCCTTAAGACTCCGGTATCGCTTGCCTGACCGCAGCAGTTCAAAGAGGCAGTTGTTCGGGTGGCTCGAGTCCTTAATAATTCTCTTAGCCTTCCCCTTGCACCGCTTGTTGTAAATGTTCTGGAGGGTGGGAAGCCCCCCTCCAATTGTGCGTTCGGCTGAACGTGTCACTCTTTGTAGTCTGCTACGGTCTTGTGCAGTGCTATTCCCAAACCAGGAGGTGATGTTGCCGGTCAGGATGCTCTCTATTGTACATGAGTAGAAGTTCCTAAGGATCTTCTGACTGACTTGGAACTTCCTTAGGCGCCTGAGGAAGTAGAGGCGTTGTCGTGCCTTCTTCACAACACTGTCAATGTGTGTGGTCCATGTCAAGTCCTCGGATATGTGGGCTCCGAGGTACTTGAAACTGTTCACTCTCTCAACCGGTGCCCCGTCGATGCTGAGGGGGCTGTAGTCCTTGACCCCCGACCTCCTGAAGTCCACAATCATCTCTTTTGTTTTGCTGACGTTCAGGGAGAGGCAGTTCTCCTGACACCACTGTGACAGGTTCTCTACCTCTTCCAGGTAGGCCCTCTCGTCGTTGGCAGAGATCAGGCCCACCACTACTGTGTCATCAGCAAATTTGATGATGGTGTTGTTGTTCCGCTGTGCTACGCAGTCATGTGTGTACAGGGAGTAGAGGAGGGGGCTCAGAACACAGCCCTGGGGGGCCCCTATGTTGAGCGTGATGGATGAGGAGGTGCAGTTGCCGGCTCTTACCACCTGGGGTCTGCCCGTCAGGAAGTCCAAGACCCACTGGCAGAGGTCATAGTTCAAGCCCAGGTCCCTGAGCTTGGCTATGAGTTTGGAGGGGACTATGGTATTGAATGCTGAGCTGTAGTCGATGAACAGCATTCTCACATAGTTCCCCTGCCTCTTGTCCAGGTGTGATGCTGCTGTGTGCAGCACATGGGCTATGGCGTCCTCCGTGGACCTGTTGGGGCGATATGCAAATTGCAGAGGGTCCAGGTTGATGGGGAGGGAGGAACAGATGTAGCCCTTCACTAGCTTCTCAAAGCACTTCATGGCTATGGAGGTGAGGGCTACAGGGCGGTAGTCGTTGAGGCAAGCGGGCGTAGATTTTTGGGGTACAGGGATGATGGTGGACTTCTTCAGACAGGTGGGGATGACAGCCTGTTCCAAGGACAGGTTGAAGATGTCAGTGAATACCGGGGCCAGTTGGTCGGCACAGACTTTTAGGACGCGGCCGGGGATGCCGTCCGGTCCTGCTGCCTTCCTGATATTCACTTTTTTAAAGATCCGTCTCACCTCATGCTCTGTTACCCTGAACACTGTTACCCCCCCCCCATTGCCGTGGTTTGTAGGCTGGTGTTGTTATTCACAGCCTCAAACCTCGCATAGAAGGAATTGAGATCATTTGCTAATGCAACCAATGGGGACAGTGGGATCGAATCCAGCTGTGGTGCTTCCGGGTTGGCCGACCGTCCATACTAACACAATTGGCAGTGTTAGAGGGTGGGAAAACCCGGCCTGGTCGTTGTAAAACAGCGACTCCTACAGATCGGTCGGGACGCCTGCACAGCGAGGTCGGATCCTGGGGGAGGTAGTGTCTTCCACACGTTACACTCCCCCAGTGAGAGTCCGCGCTGCCAGGTGAAAAGAAGTGGGGATTGGCTACAATCCTGTGTCGGAGGAAGCATGTGATAGTCTCCGCCCTCCCAGACCGACGATAGGGGGCAGAGCACGCAACGACCAGGTAAGGGATTGGGAATTGGCATAACGACTAACATTGGGATGGGAGGGCGAACCGTGTAACACGCTGCGTCGCGAAGCGCCCGACCCGGGTTCGATTCCCGGATCCGGCGTCCTTTGCCGAATGTCTTCCCCCCGCTCTGTCTCCCGTTCTTCCCCTCTCTCTCCCTCTACCGGACTGCCCGGTAGTACAAACAAATACAAATCTATCAAAAACATAATAATAACATACCGTTGGTCCTGAAACAGTTGAAACCAGACCCGGGGCTGGTGACTTGGGGAGAGGCGTCTTAATTAAATCCAAAGTGGTCTATGTGAGGGTATTATTCAAATCATATACCATGTTTGAGAAATTAAGTTGGATTGTATTTTAAACAAGAAGTCAAAGATGCCCAAAAGAGAGAATTTTTTTAATTAAATCCTCATAGTTGTCATTAACTTGCAAGCTTCCGGAGCCCTGGTCACAGATTACATGTGAAGTGCTAAAAAGCTGACAAGCACTTTCATTCAAAAGTTATTAACTTTTTAAGCACCCAATTACGTCTGCTGGATCCCAAGCACACATAACTCATAATCTTCTAAGGAAACTCTGCCTGGGAATCATTGTGCTTTTGAAGTATGGCCAATTAAGCCGTGTGGAGGCTGGCAGGGAGCACACAGACCATGTTATGTCAATACTCTTTTCTTACCCTGAAAAAGCTGTAGCGCCACTATTCAGTTTGGAAGATATGGGCACCCTTAATTTAAAGGAACACGCCAACATTTTGGCATTCAGTAGAAAGCTATCTGGCTGCATGTTAGCCTAGCTTAGCACAATGAATGGAAGCGTTAGCTAACCGGTCATGTCCGCTTCCATTCATTGTGCTAAGCTAACATGAGAGCTAACGCACAGAGAGGAAACTGATATCTATTTTCTTGTCTCTCTCTGGAGAAGACGATAAGCTAATTTCCCCAAATGTTGGCGTGTTCCTTTAAGTAACTGTCTTAACCATTTTACTAAATTGTAAATGCTAAATGTCATTTAAATGCCAATGTGGTTTGTAGACAATTATAATGCACAGCGCAGTGTGAGTAGATTGCAGCACTGCCCAGCGAGTGACAGAACTGGCTACACACAACGTCTGTGTCTTTAAAACGGTATTGAATCACGATGCAGAGGATTATAGCAGCCCTTTAGCCGTTTAAATGGCTGCACCTATGGCCATGATTGACACATTCTATAACAGCGCTTTCCTATCACAGTGATGGATACAGTAAAACAGTAGAAGTCAGATTCACCTGGAGACCAGGCAGGCAGATATTGTTTTTGATTTACCCTGACAGAACTGATAGACCCTGGCACGAGTCCCTGTCCTTATCTTCACTCTAGAGTCTTGCCGTTTGTTGTTTGTGAAAAGAAAAGTTTGGTAAAAAGATTGCGGCCAGGAATAATATGCATAAAGCTAGACTATTTCAACATGCTCAAGGAGCACTGGGATACAACGCCTTCCAAACCGACAAGGAGGCATTTACAGGGTACTCATAAAGAGAAACAACAGCAGATTGTCTGAGACCTATCAATTTCCAAAACCATTTTATTTGACCACATTTCCATAGTCAAACCATGACTATATAACATATTTCAACGATGACACAAGCACAGTGTAATGTACACATCTTTTTCCATACAATGTACACATCTTTTTCCATCTTTTTTACAGATGCAAAACTCAGCAATTGGTCATACAGTACAGTGATAGTCACCAAAATGTGTTTACTCTCCGCTCTCTCACTCTCACAGACCTGGTATTTGTCAACCGAATTGACATTCTGCTAGTCAGGTCATGAGAGGAAGCTGATGGCGTGAAATTGTCATTGCAGTGACTGCAGGGGACTTGAGGGACGTGGGTCAGTCGTCAACAGAATGACAGGGTAGCCCGATCCCTGACTGCCTCCCAGGGAGCAGTCTCAGCCTCAGATGGACACACTCCCCTGTCAGGGGACAGCACGGTGCCGCCGTCTCTGAGCCCCTGCTGCTTGTGGTGGGATCGATACGGCAGGTCACAGCATCCCTTTAACCTGCTCCCCTTCTCCTTATGCTCCTCCATCACCCTTAACATTAGGACGGGGCAGCTAAATTTGTTTTGCCTTCGGGGGTGGGCTGACAGAGAGGACTGACTTGCAAAGAAACATCCATACAAGCATATACGCCAGCTTGCTTTGTCTCTGCACATAATGAGAAATAATAATCAATTATAATTACCTCAACATCAAGCCTCCTCTCAACTATCAATACAAACATTATGCCCAGTCCTCATCAATGGGGAGCCAACCCATCACATACAGTACAACACAGTATTAACACTGAGTACAGTTAATTGGGGATGACCTTTACCTTAAACAGAGGCCTGGGCTCAGCTGCCTTCATCATTCAATATGTACTGAAGAATGTCTCCAAAGGGTGTCCATGTAAGATGGACAGTTTTCCCTATTATCTTGTAACTAGCAGTCACATAACTCCATAACTCAACCTCCACACTTGCTGGCCCAGTGTGTGTACCTACAGACAAGTGTGTGTACCTATCGACAAGTGTTTGTACCTACCGACAAGTGTGTGAAAGTTACCTTTTCACAAAGCAGGGTTTTTGTATCTCTGCTGCATACTGTGCAAAACCCACGTATTCATCCTTAACGAATAACCATTCTCCCCAATGCTGGCTGGTCCTGTTATCCGGGAGAGAGGGGCAGGTGAGGTCAGCATAATCATCAGCCTCTTCCTCTGTCGAGCTGTTACCACCATCTCCGCTTTCCTCCATCAGCCTGTCCCGCGTCGACAGCCAGAACGTTGGCGGTGGGCCTGAGCTGGCAGCAGTCCCAGCAAGTGTAAGGTCTGTGTCATTTGTGGTAGATGCCTTGGGGCTCTGGCTGGTCTTCGGTGTCGATTGGTTTAGATTATTTTGATGGATCCAAAATTTGAGAGCAAGCTTCAGTGTTTTCTGTTTTACATGACTGTATGCTGACTGTTAAAACAAAGAAGCGAGTAATGGTGATTCGGTGCGTGGAGTGAGCAGGACCGAGAAAGGAAATCGTTTTCTTCCGCTATGCCTGGATGCTGTTGGTAGGAATAGCATACCGGTGGCTGGATTGTGTTTTCAGGGGAGCTCATGTCTTATTAAGAGGAGCCGAGCCCCGGCTCACTCGTAATTCGCTCCCTACATTAGGAGCACCTGAAGTTTTACCTCCGCTTGTCATATATTGATTGGATATATATATGGAAGCAGCAGGTAGCCTTTTGATTACGAATACAACAGTTGATAGCAAGCGATTATATTCTGCCCTCAGATAGTGTTATTTGATTAAAGTGATTTGGTTGATCCTTCAGGACTTCCTTAAAGTCACATTGTGTCGTAAACATTGAGGAACACTTGTTGTTAACCGTGGAAGATTTAATACAGCAATATCTATTGCCAGCTCAATAGCAGAGTGACACAGTAGGAGTTACTCACAGCAAACAAAACAAGTTTCATTGTGAATAAATATATATTACAGCATTACAATGTGCTGGGTCTATCTAGCGATCAGAACGAAATTGTACTTTTCTCATCCCACATCTCACACTTTTCCTGCATGCATGGCTAAATAGAAGATCTTGGAAGAAGAAAAAGAAGGAGAGCGAGAGAGAGAGAGAGAGAGAGAGAGAGAGAGAGAGAGAGAGAGAGAGAGAGAGAGAGAGAGAGAGAGAGAGAGAGAGAGAGAGAGAGACTTAAATCCCCCACTAAGCTACTAGCCAGGCCTGACATCAAGTCTCAGACTTAAAGCTGACGTGAAAGTGAATAGCAATCACCCAGGCCCTTGGTTTGACAAAACTATATTTGCTTTTAATCTTCTTATTGAGTCCAACACTAGCCTTTTAAAGACGACTGAAAAAAAGAAAATCTAAATTGCATACAAATGAGGAATAATTCAGATTTCTCTGTCCGCTTGTCCCTCAGTGACCATATCCAATTTTCAGAGTAATTTTATCAGGCCTGGCAAAATGATCAGCAGTCTGAAGGAGCAGTCAAGGCCGGCTGCGAAAAGGCTTGATTCACACTTTGCTCTGTTCATCTGTGGGCTGGAGCTAATTTTAAATGAAGCCTAATTATTACTGACATGTTTCAGAAAGGAAGTGCAATCCAACATCTACCATCATCTAACATTGTACCGGTGAGTGAAAGTATCTCAGTGAATCACTGTGCTGTGCAACATTTAGAATTCTCCTCACTTATTAGGACAAAACATGAGAAGTCCAATTTCACAGGTTAGAAAATGTTTTCCACCCATTTCAAAAGAAAAAAAGAAAGTGGTATTTTATCTGAATAATTGTGTCAATGTAGAAC
This sequence comes from Notolepis coatsorum, assembly GCF_963971535.1. Taxonomy (NCBI): domain Eukaryota; kingdom Metazoa; phylum Chordata; class Actinopteri; order Aulopiformes; family Paralepididae; genus Notolepis; species Notolepis coatsorum. Next base: position 106,436,928 of record NC_140170.1, on the reverse strand, counting down.
AATTATTTCAAGCAAGCACTTTGCCATCATACAAAAGGGAGAAAAGAACACCATACCAAGTACATATCCTGGGAATTAAATATTGAACCATTGAAATGGGAATAATTCCAATCCAGGGGATATTGTGCTCTCTGATTGGGAGAGGAACACGGGTGACTGATCTGCGCTACCTCCTGCTGATAATACACATTGTGTCGCTGGAGCTTGCACAGAAACCCAAGACAGTGTTTGGGTGGTGTGAAAAGGGAAGAAAAGAATCTCATTTCAACACAAAGGTAGCATGAAATGGATTAGAGGAGTTGTTCTTGAATTGCATATGTGGGACATTCTCATTTATCTCTCTGCAAAATGTCCGGGACTGGGGTCTCTCTGGCATGCCAGTCCTAACAGCTCACTGAAGCAGTGAGTGGAGGTAGCTCATTGTTATCCTTTGCCCTTGCACAGTAAAATTCCTGCACCTCCAAGGCTTGGAGGGTTATAGGGCCAGAAAAGCTCACACAGCTTCACACTGTCAAGGGCATTGGCCACTCTAAACCATAAGACAGGAGACCTGCCTCATGATCCAGGCTGTAGATGTATTTAATGTACTTACATAATTTTTTTTATTATTTCCACTAGGCGGTAGCCTGGGGGGGGGATAATGCGTTTGGGTGCATGTCTGTCCGGATCAAATCTTGCCAACTTCAGGGCTGTGGTGGATGAAACAGGGCACACAGGTTGACAGCTGCAGTCCAGGGACGTGTCTATTTTTCTAATCTGTCAACGACAAGTCTTTTGTTTGAATTAATTTCCATCATCATTGTCCATTCAAATGTAGATTCAGTATAAAGTTACACCTTTACAAGAGGGCGGTATTACACAAGTTCGCTGCTCAGAGCCTCAGGGATTCCACTCTCTGGCCACTGTTTACAACATGGAAATGCCATATTGAACCTATTGTTGTTGCTATAGATGAGTTTCTCGTCCATATCGGACTCCATGCACGCGCATCAAAGAGGCAAAAAGGAATGTAGTCCTGGTCAGAACAATGGGGCATGTGCGGATGGGGTTTGGCGGAGCCCAATAGCAGAACACAGGAGGAGAGAGAATGGAGCGTCTTAGGGTGTTTTAATGTTGTTTCCCCAAGCAGACAGTTTAACAAATGGAATGTGCGACAGACAGGTACAATAATGTTCTTGGTGTTAGGACAGGTGCACTCCTTGTGCAGCATGGGGCAACAGACAGGTACAAGAATGTTCTTGGGGTTAGGACAGGTGCACTCCTTGTGCAGCACGGGGCAGTAGACACAGGACTGTGTCGTGGGCGAGAGCAGGAGCATTCCTTGTGCAGCACGGGATGTCCAGGTAGGAGGTGTACTGGAGCGGAGGTCCTGGGCATATAGAGAACAAGGGTTAGGACAAGGAATATCAACAAGAACCGGTTTGCAAGGCTTAGGTTTCGTTGTCGTACCTAGGAAGCTAGTTTAACACTCTGACGAGGTCAGGTCAGGATCTGCAGACTGAAGTACCATCTCGTTGATCAGGGGAAGAGTCACCGCCGTGTTGATTGATGAGCTTGGCAGCGTGTGAATCCGGGGAATGGATGCTGCCCATATGGGTGTGAGAGGATAAGGGGACAGTGAGGCTTCCGTCGTGAATGTGGGGGAGGATGAGGAGGAGTGAAGAAGGCTCTCGCCGTGATTATGACAGGGCAGTCTACAATATATTTGCAATTGTTAGCCATGCTAGTGAACTAAACAATCAATCCATGCCAAAGCTAGATATGTAAAAAGTGAAAGACTCACACTCACAGCCATGATAATTTGGCAAAATTACATCCAGCCATTTTCGTTTGAAACAACTTTTATTCAGGAGAGTGCCCTGGTTCCTCCATAGAGCCCTGTTGTACTTTTTTAACACAGGTAAACTCAGTCATGTGATTCAGAAGGTATTGTGTAATCGCGCTGGCTCAAACACAGTATGTTTATAAACAAAAAACGGTATAATAAATAATAAAGTTGTCCACCGAAGAGGGGGGGGGGGGGTAAATGGAGTGCCCTCAAAAAAGGGCAGGGAGTATTAAAAAAAATTATTTAAACAAAAACCTGTCTATACCTATTTATTAAAAACATTTATGCAATGAGATTTGTGATCTACTTAGCACACCTTTACTGTAGTTTAAAGCTATACTATTGGAGATTGGCACCTTATGACTGTGAGAGGTAACTACACCTTGGTTAACAAATAGCGGATTAAATGATCGTGTTCACACGTGAAAGATGAAAAGCTCTCAATGTGAACACTTATAAAACTATTAAAAGGTGAGGAGTCTAGAAAATCACTTGGATAACCAACATCATACCTGCATGTCCTTTCTGTATATTCACTGTCATCTTTCATTTACCAATCGGGTAGTGTGGCCATTTGTTCTGAGCATTTGAAACCTACATAATGATTGTTTTTGGTTATCTGTGAGCCTAATTGGTTGTTCCTTCCACTGGATGGCGTTTGAAAACGCTTGCTGCGCATATGGACAGAAAATAAACTGTAACTTTCCTTTTTAAGGAAAGGTCAAAATCCCAAATGCTCTTTCGCAAAAGGCTCTCTCAGCTGCTATCACAAACAGTATTAACCCAGCTTGGTGGCACCCCTGCATAAATCCCACCAGCAATGTTCAACATCTAAATGAACTGTCATATTCTTGTCATAGTTAACTTTAACTGATTCTCAAGCGCTAATCTCCTGAGCAGATATCCCAAAAGCACATACAGTAGCGATACCAAAAAAAAAAGGAATCTCGACGAATCATCTCCTAACAAATTAGCATTTTGGGTCATTGCTCTCCAAATGTAGGGGGTTAAAGCTCATGGCAATAATGCTGCTCACCACTTCATACACTGTCATTTTGATGTAATCTTTGTTAATCATGGAATGAACAGAAAAGTTGAGTGGGGAATGATGATTGCCACATTTCCTCACTATTCAACTGTCATGCAAATCCTACGCCGTAGCCCTCTCTATTGTATTATTCATTGCTAACTCCACTCACCAAACTCCAAAACAGTTTAAAATGTCCAATTACACAGTTGGATGACCATTATGACTACATAAGCAAGTGACATGACTGAGCCATTCAAATGGCCCGTGCTGTATGAAATAATCTTCGGTCAAAATATTACTATGCAAATTATGATAAGTATTCAGACAAAGAAAGTGATGCTGAATTGCTTGTAACTCTGCCACAAATTATTTCCGACTTCAGTTGCTGTAGCCATTACAAAATTAATGCATTAGGAGGACTAACTGTTTAGCTTTCCAGATTCCACGTTCTCTGTAGGACGTTCAGACTGCAGTTCCCCTTTAGACTCATTCAAGAATCATTCAAGTCTTTTGTCAATAGCTTGTGAAAAACCTATTCGCCACAGTCCACATCTGGGGCATGTCTGACTGATATGTTTGATGACAGCCTTCTGGAACAAACCTCTGTTAAAAGTAGGGATGCTCTCCAAATGTCCCAAAGACAGCTTGAAATGTTTCTTTTTTTGGTCCTTCCACTTTCAAGGATTACGGTAATTTGAATGATTTTTTTAAATTCACCTCTATCAGAGTCATTATCATAACCTTGGATGTGGACACTTCAATATGCTGCCTGGGAGGAGCGGGAATGGAACTGGGAACCTGTTTTTGATTAGCCATGATTTAACAATACATTTGTATCAACCAAGAAGATTTGACCATGCGCGGTTCCACCACAAATTCTAATTCAATAGAATTTTCCCATATAGTTAATTTAAACTGGCGCCTCAGAGAACTGTCTTCCATCTCTTCCATCCAGAAATGCCAAACAGAAGTGCCAAACGTTTCTCATTCTCTCCCTTGAACCATTTAGTTTTTTCCTCTTTTCTAACTTCTGCTCCTCCCCCATTAAAGGTACATTGTCTCATTCTCCCCTATAGGACCTTCTACATTCTCAATAGGAATGGAACTGCACTTCACCCTCAGACTCAATTAACATTCTCAATATTCGCAAGATTCTTGGGTCTTGCCCCCTCGACCTACAGCATGTCAATAAAATACACAATAGAACAATACAATACACAAAAACACAATAAAAACCAGCATAATAATGATGTATGAAAAAGGTGACAGTGAGAGTGGTTAATATAAAAAGTGCAACAGTAGAATAAAATCAACGTAAAGTACTTAAAATACTTAAAATACTAAATACATTATAATATAGAATACAATCTGAATGACTAAATAGTGTTCATGAGTCTGATGGCTTGATGAAAGTACGAGTCCTTGAGCCTGCTGGACCTGGTTCTGAGGCTGCGGTAACGCCTCCCGGAAGGCAGCAGTTGGATCAAGCTGTTGTTGGGATGGCTGGGGTCTTTTATGATTTTTCTGGCCTTGCTGATGCACCGGCTGTTATAGATGTCCTGTATGCAGGGGAGCTCACAGCCGCAGATTTTGTGAGCTGTCTTAACAACTCTCTGTATTGCTCTGTGGCTGTGAGCAGTGCAGTCCCTGTACCAAGCTGTGATGCAGCCGGTAAGGACGCTTATTGCTTATTCCCAGAGGAAGAGTGCTGCCGAGTGCTTCCGCGTTTTCCCTGATTGGCTGCGACACGCCCCGCGGCAGGCGCGGCAGCCGCAGAGCGGAGCGGCAGAGCTTGTGGCAGAGCTTGCGGCATTATGTAGCCGTAATCCCAGATGATTTTCATTCGATGCTTAGCTCAACTGGCAGCGCTGCAGTCCTGTAGTCCTGCGGTCCGTTGGTGACAAGTTCGAATCCCTTCAAATTTTTTATTTTTATTTTTTTTAACGTGCATTTTAAGTTTAGGCATGTTAACTTAAGGTTAAGTTAAGGTTAGGCAATGTTTCGGAGTTGGTTAAGGTTAGAAGGGTTACGTTTAGGCGCTGTTAAGGAGCTGGTTAAGGTTAGAGTTTGTCTTAGAGAATGGCAATATTCTTTCGGAGTTGGTTATGGTTAAGGTTAAGGTTAGGCATGGTTAAGGTTAAGGTTAGGCATTGTTTCGGAGTTGGTTAAGGTTAGAAGGGTTACGTTTAGGCGCTGTTAAGGAGCTGGTTAAGGTTAGAGTTTGTCTTAGAGAATGGCAATAGACAGCCTATTTCCGCGCTGCAGCGCGAGGCAATAGACAGCCTATTTCCGCGCTGCAGCTCTCTCGCGCTGCCGTGGTCACATGGGCGTCATGGCCAATCAGAGAAAACGCGGAAGCACGCGACGCACTCTTCCGCTGGGAATAAGCTACACGCGGTAAGGACACTCTCAGTGGTACCCCTGTAAAATGCACGCAGGATGCTAAGCCCCATGCTTTTTGAGTCTTCTCAGGTGAAAGAGGTGTTGTTGGGCCTTCTTCACCACCTGATCCGCATGGATGTCCCATTTCAGGTCCTCCGTGATTTTAACTACGAGGAACCTGAACTGGCCCACTCTTTCCACAGCAGCACCTCCAATTATGATGGGGGCCAACTCCATCTTCCTCCCCCTCCTGAAGTCCACCACCAGCTCTTTGGTTTTGGCAATGTTGAGCGAGAGGTTGTTACAGTATCCTCGCTGCACTGTGCCAGATTGTCGACCTCCCTCCTGTAAGCCGACTCGTCCCCATCGGTGATCAAGCTATACTTCTTGGGCACCGGGACAATGGAGGGAGAGGTTGAAGAGATGTTGGAGCGGTGCTGCCAGATGCCCCTCACATGCTTTGAGCACCCTGGGATTAGTGTTGTCCGGTCCGCTGGCCTTATTCACAGTAATCTTGGAGATCTGCCTCCTGACCTGGCTGTTAGTGATGGTCAGTGTTGGGGCTGATGTCTCCATAGGTAGTGTGCTGTTGGCTGAGGTGGTAGGGTTGGTGTTCGTGGGTGGTGGTGTGCAGGCTGCTGCTGTTGAGGGTGGGGTGCCGGTGCTGATAAAGATAAATGCAAAAGATAAATGCATGTGGAGTGTATGACGTCACTTGCCTAAGCCACCACCGCAATCGCTGGAATGTAAATAGTCAGAGCCAGGACATGTGTTAGCTCTCGCTGTAAATAGTATGGCCGCAGACTCAGTGCCAATAGTTCAATGTCAGGGGAACAGATGCGTTCTTTAATGGTGATGTGCCCAGGGTGGCACCAGCTGGAGTTAACAAAGACAACAAGCCCTCCGCCTCTCCTCTTGCTGCTTTGTTTACCCCTGTCGGCGCACACCACCGTAAAGCCCTCTTGTTCGATTATACTGTCCGGGATGTTATCATTCAGCCAGGATTCTGTAAAGCACAGTAGGCTAGCCTCCTTGTACTCACGTTGGTTGTTCACCAGGGCTGAGAGCTCGTCCGTCTTGTTGGTCAGCAATTGGACGTTCCCCATAACGACAGAGGGCAGGTAAGGCTTAAATCTCCTGTTATCCTTTCTCCTGTCCCTCACGATTGTGCCAGCTCTTTTCCCCCATCTGCGTATCCTTATGTCGGCTGGTAGATTCCTCCGTGGCGCTGCAGCTCTGTCTCAAAAGCAGAGGAGCGCCTCACGCGAGTACATTAGCCCGCCGGTGTTGTTGTCCATTGTTGTTTAGCTAGACTTGACCTAACTTGCCTAACTCAGCTAACTTCTAGCTGGCTAACTTCACAGAAGTTGTTAACAATTTGCATTAACTTGGCGTAAAGCAACGTATAGTCACTTAGACACCTAGTTAATAGAAAGTAGAATCACAAAAATAAGTAAATAGGAGTAAATAGGGGGTAAAACGTAGAGGGAGGTGGGAGCTGCTAAGAAAAGCTGCCACTCACCTTGGCGTCACTTGTACACTTAAAAGTAGTATTAAGAGGGCGGTCAGGTGGCGTAGCGGAGATTGCGCTCATCACCAACGCATGAGATGCTGGGTTCGAGCCCAGCTCTCGGCGTTGCTACCAGCTTGGCTGGTCGTTCATACTAATACAATTGGCAGTATTAGGGGGTGGGAAGCTGGTGGGTGGGAATCTGGCGTTGTGGACAGCGTCAGCTACAGGTCAGGTAGTATTAAGGATATAGCGCAGTATAATACTGTATGAATATACAAACATATACTTAAGCATTACATCACGCGCAGGAGTGGTTTGTGAACAATAAACCATGCCTAGGGATGGTCGTTAGACCCCCCTAGGCATGGTTTATTGTTCACAAATCACGACTGCAAGTGGTGTAATGCTTTTATACAACTGCCACATTCATCCAACCTTATTGCTATACAATAAACACACATTAATCGAAGATTTATTGAAAAAACCATCCGCCAGAAAAAGTAATTCCCACAACAACAAAAAAGACAATTTGCCTCCATGTGGAAGCAGCTCGGAAGTGCATCCAACCAACTAACACATCCAACTGTGTGTTATTGGAATGATTGAGAGAAGTTGCCTCATGTGGAAGCAGCTCGGAAGTGCATCCAACCAACTAACACATCCAACTGTGTGTTATTGGAATGATTGAGAGAAGTTGCCTCATGTGGAAGCAGCTCGGAAGTGCATCCAACGGATCCAACAAACTAACACATCCAACTGTGTGTTATTGGAATGATTGATTGAACATTTTATTACCAGATGCAGAATGTGTACAATACAGTACGGCTCAATACACACAATTGTTAAGGGTATGCAGACCTACTTTCTATAGAACTTCATTCTTAGATGCTTCTATAGAAAGTAGGTAAAACAAATTAAAACGTTTTCTTTGCCCTATAGGAAAAAAAAAGTTTTCGCCCTATTTTTTTATTTATTTTTTTAAACCTAAGTAATAAAATTAGCAATCAACCAATCAATCAATTCAATAGACCATGCTCACTTAAAACAGCGCAGCACTCAGCTGCTTCTACAGTCTGACTCTCCCCCGCCCCGTTGCAGACAGGAGTGTGTGTGTGTGTGTGTGTGTGTGTGTGTGTGTGTGTGTGTGTGTGTGTGTGTGTGTGTGTGTGTGTGTGTGTGTGTGTGTGTGTGTGTGTGGGTGGGTGTGGGTGGGTGTGCCAGACAGTCTGCAGTCAGGGGGAAGGAAGAAAATCTTTAAAAAAAAATTGCTAATTAATCAATCAATCAATTCGCGATTTTTCTTTTGTTCCACAATGATTCATGACCCATAGATTACACAATCCAACATTGTGTAAGAGACTAAGACATTCGCCGTGACAGAATCGCTTCATATTTAGTCGTTATGACGCTATCAACATATCCATTTGTTAAAGATTATTGTCGGCATGGCGGCTACGTGGCGTAGTGGGCAAGGACTCGCCACGAATGACAGAGACGCTGGGCTTGCCTGTTCGAGCCCAGCGCTCCACATTGCTTTCAGTTTAGCTGGTTGTTCATACTAATACACATTGGCCGTATTAGGGGGTGGGAAACTGATGGGTGGGGATCGGGCGTTGTGGACAGCGACTCCTACAGGTCGGTTGGTGCACCTGCGCAGTAGAATCAGGAAGAGTCGGGGGCAGCGTGAGCCTCCCACGCGTTACTCCTCGCCACTGAGAGATCGAGCTGCGCAGGTGAAAAGATGCGACTGCTGTTACCTCAAGTACCGGAGGGGACTTGTGCTATGTATGACTTAGTCCACATTGCAGCCGGCTTGTGGGAGGCAAGAAACAGTGTTCGTGACAGGGGAGGGTTGAATTGGATGATACGAAATTGGGATGGGAGAAAATATAGAAAATGGGAGAAAAAGTGGATAAAAAAAAAAAGATTATTGTCCGCCATCTTGTTTTCTCAGACGGAGTGATCCAGGCGGAGTGATGTGATTCGGTTGTGGGCGGGTCCTGGGACCAGCAGCGTGGAGAGTTCCCTATACATACGTGTAAATGGACTGTTTCAGCCAATCAGAATCGAGAAATTTGCATGCCGTTGTATAATGCAGTGATAATGGATGTGTGGATAGTGTGTGTAAAGTGCAGTGTGTCTTCAGTAGATTTGCATATGTACGTGTGTTTGATTGTTCTCATGTGTGGTTGTGTGTGTGTGTGTGTGTGTGTGTGTGTGTGTGTGTGTGTGTGTGTGTGTGTGTGTGTGTGTGTGTGTGTGTGTGTGTGTGTGTGTGTGTGTGTGTGTGTGTGTGTTGTGTGTGTGTGTGTGTGTGTGTGTGTGTGCGTGTGTGAGAGAGAGAGTGGTGGGCAGACAGGTAGCAGGCCATTGGGTTTTTTGTTCATGAGTCTAAGGAAAAACTGTCCTGAAGTCTGCTGGTTCGGGCCTTGAGGCTGCGTTAGTGTTTGGCAGACAGCATCATCTGAAATAGTTTGTGGTTGGGGTCTTTGATAATCCTGCAGGCTTTGCTGACACACCGTCCTTTCTATATATCCAGCATGGAGGGAAGCTGATGTTCTGGGGTGCAGGAGGGTTCAGCACAATCAGGGGTTGCTACCATACACATTTTGGGTGTGTTTTCCTGTGCTGTCTTGCACTTTACCTCTTCAATTCAATTCAATTCCATTTCTTTAATGACCACCCAGCCAGGCTGGTGGAATTTGGTTTCAGTGCAGCATGTTACAGCATTTGTTCCAACATAAAACATAGAACATATAACATCACTTACAACGTACATACTACATGCAGTTAGAAGAAAACACAATTACATAATTACAGTTCAGAGTTTATGTCCATGTCAGCAGAGGTAAGGGGGGGGGGGGTACATCAGGGAGTTTCAGTGTCCGTATGGCAGTGGGGAAGAAGCTGTTTTTAAATCAGCCTCTCTCTCTCTCTCCCTTACACTCCTTTGCAACTTTGCATGAATTCCTTTGCAATCAATTCACATAAAGTCTATATCCACAATGCTAATTAATTTAGAGAACCTAGATAATAAAGCCACAGATGAAACAAAGACTGTGGATGCTTTCAAGAAAGGCATCAAAACTCACCTTTTTAGTAGAGCCTTCTGTTGACTTTTTATCAAATGTTTAGCTCCACGCATTTTATGTTCTTTTACCAATTTCTTTTATCAGTTTTATTTATTCTATGTTTCTCTATGTTATTCTATGTTTAGTCTTGCCTATTTTTATATTCTTTCTTTCCTTTATTCTCGCTAGTTTTTAAGTTATTTTAACTGTAGCGCTTTGAGATTTGCAACGTTCAAGACAGGGGAGGGAAGAATTGGAAATACGAAATTGGGATGGGAGAAAAATTGAAAATGGGGAGAAAAAGTGGTTAAAAAAAAGAAATCTGGTATCGGCATGATGTGTCTGCTGGGGTGTCCGCACAACCATCTGTAGCGCTTTTTAGTTGAGGGCAGAGCAGTTTCCATACCAGGCGTTGATGCATCCAGTCAGGATGCTCTCTGTCTTGCCTCAGTAGAAGCCTGTAGGATCTGGGATCCCATGCCAAATGTCTTCAGCCACCTGAGGAGAAAGAGGCATTGTTGTGCCTTGTTCACCACCTGGCCGGTGAGCATGTCCCAGGTCAGGTCCTTGGTGATGTCCGGTGAGCATGTCCCAGGTCAGATCCTTGGTGATGTCCGGTGAGCACGTCCCAGGTCAGATCCTTGGTGATGTCCGGTGAGCACGTCCCAGGTCAGATCCTTGGTGATGTCTGGTGTGCACGTCCCAGGTCAGATCCTTCGTGACGTCCGGTGAGCACGTCCCAGGTCAGATCCTTGGTGACGTCCGGTGAGCACGTCCCAGGTCAGATCCTTGGTGATGTCTGGTCAGCACGTCCCAGGTCAGATCCTTGGTGATGTCCGGTGAGCACGTCCCAGGTCAGATCCTTGGTGATGTCTGGTGTGCACGTCCCAGGTCAGATCCTTGGTGATGTCCGGTGAGCACGTCCCAGGTCAGATCCTTGGTGATGTCTGGTGAGCACGTCCCAGGTCAGATCCTTGGTGATGTCTGGTGAGCACGTCCCAGGTCAGATCCTTGGTGATGTCCGGTGAGCACGTCCCAGGTCAGATCCTTGGTGATGTCCGGTGAGCACATCCCAGGTCAGATCCTTGTGTGACGGATCATACTGGTCTGCGTTGTGTTTGATGTTAAATGAGAATGTCCCGAGGGGGAGTCGAACAGGGGGCTCCCGCGTCCGCGGGCGACGACACAGGCCGCTGCACTAAGAAGTGAATTCACTCCTAACTACCGTACCTATGCGTCTGTTAACCCTGTTATGGGGAAGTGAGTTTAATTTACCAGCCCGCACTGCCACAGTCACTCGTCAACACACCTGTTTCCGTGACTGTGGACATACCCACGGGCTTCCCCGTTACACTTGGTGATGTCTGGTGTGCACGTCCCAGGTCAGATCCTTGGTGATGTCTGGTGTGCACGTCCCAGGTCAGATCCTTGGTGATGTCTGGTGAGCACGTCGTCCCAGGTCAGATCCTTGGTGATGTCTGGTGAGCACGTCCCAGGTCAGATCCTTGGTGATGTCCGGTGAGCACGTCCCAGGTCAGATCCTTGGTGATGTCTGGTGAGCATGTCCCAGGTCAGATCCTTGGTGATGTCCGGTGAGCACGTCCCAGGTCAGATCCTTGGTGATGTCTGGTGTGCACGTCCCAGGTCAGATCCTTTGATGATGTCCGGTGAGCACGTCCCAGGTCAGATCCTTGGTGATGTCTGGTGAGCACGTCCCAGGTCAGATCCTTGGTGATGTCTGGTGAGCACGTCCCAGGTGAGGGCCTCAGTGATGTGAACACAGAGGAACTTGAAGCAGCTAACTCTCTCCACAGCAGACCCATTGATGTTGATGGGGTCCAGCCTCTCTACCCGTGTCCTGCAGTCCATGACCAGCTCCTGGGTCTTGTCAACATTGAGAGAGAGAGAGAGAGAGAGAGAGAGAGAGAGAGAGAGAGAGAGAGAGAGAGAGAGAGAGAGAGAGAGAGAGAGAGAGAGAGAGAGAGAGAGAGAGAGAGAGAGAGAGAGAGAGAGAGAGAGAGAGAGAGAGCTTGTTCACCTGGCACCACTGTGCCAAGTTGTTGACCTCACTCCTGTAGGCTTTTTAGTCATTGTTGGTGATTAGACCTATCACGTGTTGTGTCATTGATAAACTTCAAAATCACCATGTTGGAGCTGTGTGTGGCTACACAATGGGTGTACAGGGAGAGGAGGTGGTTCAGGTGTTGAGAGGCCCATCCTCACCCCCTGGCGTTGGTCCCACATAAAGTCCAGGGTCTACCTGCACCGTCTTTGGTTGAGCCTCGGCAATGACCAGAGCGACACTCATTTTGGCAATGGTGGAGGCTTTCCCTGGGAGGTTGGTGTCATTAACCTCAAAACGGGTGTAAAAGCTGTTCAGCTCATCCGGTATGAAGGCAGCAATGTTAGCTGTGCTGCCGGATTTCCCTTTAAGGTCTGATATTGTGTGTAGTCCCTGCCATGCGCTACAGATACAGCCCTGAAAAATCAAGCATCTACTGCTCCTCTACCACTACTCCACCACTCCACTCCAAACTGATTTTGTGACTCCTATTGTTCTGGACTGGGCCAGAATTCACACCTCCACTGCCTCCCACAGGCTGGGGAGATTTTCATCTTACATTTTTATTCGTCCCAAATGTCCCAGCCCCATCCGATTTCTTAGCTTTTTTCACTGTTTATTTATCATGCATTGCAACACTAATATATGGTCAGTACCCCAAGTCAGACTGCCCATATAAAAATTATCTTGGGGGTCTGAGGGCAGTAGCCCCCTCCCTGGGGAAGCACTTAAGTTAAGTACCATCCATTTGCTTACGTTTAGACCCAGCCACCAGCCCCTGAAAATTAACACATGAGTGCTAGTTCTAAAGTGACAGAGGAGTGGCAGTAGGGACCTGAATCTGAAGGGCTTCATCTGTATGTGAGTCATTGCTGCTTAGCTGTGTCTTTATTTTCATTTGGCTTGCTGTGATTATGCTGTGGAGATTGTACCATGCTGTTGCATTTTTCTCGTGTTCAGCCTTTAATCAACTTGTCACCTGTGGTTCCGTGAAGTCTCTGCGTTGTGTTGTTTATACTCTTACTCATCTTACTGGCTGTCACATGCTGTCTCACCCCGTTAATACATCCGTGATCAGAAGAATCGACACACTGGAAACATGATCTCTTTCCTTAATGTTGATGTTTATTCCATAAACATAGACTCATACCTGATGGAAACAGTTTTAATTGTCTTTGAAAGTCTCTCCTCATATCAGCCCAGTGGGTTGTTGTGGCCTAGTCTCGTGGCCTCCCCTCCCCCTCCCAACCCTCTGGCTGTGAGGGTTGGGAGCTCAGCTCCTGACTTGCTGTTAACGTATCTGCGTGTCTGGTTAGTCTGCTTCACCCGGAAATTCACCCCAGCTATAAAGTGTATTCCCCTAGCAATGGCCGTTAGCCATGGCAACGGTGCAACGTGTCTACGTCTCTTGTCACCTCTGACCCACTCTAACGCCCTTTCTCTATATCTTTCTCTCTCAGCGGCCTGCTCTCGGCCTGCTCTCTGACCTTGGCTCACAGGGCCTGTCTGTGGCTCTCCCACAGTCCAACTTGAAAACACACATGTACATGGAAGCTGTCCTCCTCATTTAAGATCAATTATAGATCTAGGTATAAACCATGATTTCCTTCAATTCTCTCAGCTTTAAAGGCCCTCTCTGTGTTAATATAAAGCCTGAGTGGAACCGAGTAGATGTCTGCTGTCATCTACAGATATTTACATTATGTACACATATGAAAAACAAGTATTATCTCTCAATGATTTCTTCTCCTCCTTGTTTCCAGAGGCAAAGGCGGTGTCTCCTGCCATTATCACCACTCTCATGGAAATGTTAATCCATGGTTTCTGGTTGGGGAATACCCAGATGTTTTTTATGGGGACAATGTCCTCAATGCATTTCCAGACAAATTCAATTACTCCCTCTGTGTATTTGTTGAATCACAGAACATCTCCCAGCTTGAATAGTCAAAACACTCATTCATCAGACCAGCAGTGGACTTCCTTCATGGTAGGCGATGTTTGTTTCAGTTTCTGCCTGTTAGCGGGTAGTAACAGGCAGAAACTGGGTGGCACAGTGGTGTAGTGGTTAACACTGTCGCCTCACAGCTAGAAGGTCCAGGGTTCGATTCCCGCTTGGGAACCAGGTTGCCACGTTGCCAGGTACCCACGTGGGGTATCTCCCGGGCCTTTCTGTGTGGAGTTTGCTTGTCCTCCCAGAATATAAACCCAATGGAAAAACATGCAGAACAGATCGCTAAAGCTGTCGCGTCCCTGACGAAAACGGACATGAACACTTGGATTGGTCCCCGGGCTCGGCCCCACGCCCATCTCTGCTCCCGGCTGCCCTTGGGGGACAACGGGATGGGTCAAGCGCAGAGATGAAATCGGCGACCCAAAACAATTTAATGCATATGTGTGTTCCTGTGTGTGCCGCCCATTGCATGTGTGTGTCACTGTATGACAACATTGTCAATGGGAGTGATCTGATTTACCAAGCAGTGGGCGGAGGAGGGGCTTGTAGGAATGCCGAAGTGTGGAATAGCATAATAGTATAATATTGCAGTTTAGCATAACAGGATAGCATAGCATTACAGTATAGGCTAGTATCAGTATAGTAATATAGTATATAGCAGCGTAACATAGAATAATAATAAATATTGTATAATACTGTATACCAATATGGTGTAGTATAAATAGTATGATTTAGTTATATTATAATAAAATAAAAATTATAAAATGATATAGTATATAGAAGTATGATATAGAATAATACATTATATAAATGTATACATGTGTGTGTGTATAAATTAATGAACCTAAATATGTAGTTTGACTGGGTTTATTTATGTTGATTTAATTTAGTTGTGTTGATGTTTCCATTTTTGAAAAATGGTATGTACATTCTGTTTGGTTTTACGCAATAAGTCTATCGGTGTGCTGTATGTGTGTAGGGCAAGGCCAGATTAAGACTTCAGAGGCCCCTGGGCCAGATTCTTGTGGAGGCCCCCCCACACACACGTGCATGCACGCACAGTGGCGTTTTTATATGTCACTTTAAAAAATATATAGAATACCGTAATTCCTCTAATAGTAACCCCGGCTTGTATTTGTTTCAACTATAGTGGATACCAGGCTTGTATTAGGAGGAGGCATGTATAAGAGAGAGGCCTATATTTCAAATTTTCAAACAGATCATAATGAATAAATCAACATTTTGTGTCAGTTTGAACCCAGTAAAATGTACTGGGTTCATTTATTGAAACCAAGTACTGTATGAAATACGGTAGTAAACAGTGCAATTACAGGTGGTCAAAAAAAGTTAAATAAAGTAAAATAGTGCAATCTATATATAGTAATAACTGTAGGGGCAGGTATATACAGTATAAGACATTTTCTTCTTCCTGTTCCTTTCGGCCATGGAATTTGGTGGATTATATTAATATGTACTGTTGGACTGTAGTAATTCCATGTACGAATAAATAAATTATGATGATGGAATAGCAATGGTCGAGCATTTTATTTCCTTTTAAAGTGGAAATGAAGCAGTGCGATAAATACATATTCATAGCATCACATTAGTATTTAGATAAGCCACAGAAGAAATCACGTTATAAAAATAAGCAGTTTCTAAGAAAAAACGATTTGTTGTGTGCATTTCTGAAGCATTTAGCATTATGGGCGCGGCCATTTTGTTGCTGACGTCATGGAGCTTGTTTGGTGTATACACTGCTGGTTAGTTGCCTATAGTGAATGGGTCAGTCGGTAAATAAAATGTTGCCTACAAAACAACGGGACCGCGGTGGTTCTGTTTGTATTGCTCCTGGCTGTTCAAACTAATTTTACCATGTGAGAGCGAGGAAAGTTGGTTAATTTCCACAAACTACCAGTGAAAAAAACAGTGTTGTTGGCATGTTGGCTCAGGCTGGCTGCACTCAGGCGGCGTGATCAGCCTGTTGGACAGGGAATGAAGATCCCCAGAGAACACTTCATTGCCTCAGATTATGTTGTTGGGGGTGGAAGGTTTGTCCAGAAGACCACTAATCAGCTGAAGCCTGATGCGGTTCCCTCGGTCTTCGACAGACAGACCGGCGTTAGCAACCGGGAGCGTCGTGGAGCATTCAGCCTGCTGGCTACACAGCTTGTCGGTGTGCTAATAGCCTCTGCAAGCTAACGGTAGCTGGCTACACAGCTTGTCGGTGTGCTGGAGCCTCTGCAAGCTAACGGTAGCTGGCTCCAGGCTATTAGCACATCGACAAGCTGCTGGAGCTCCCGACGCTCGGCTGGTTGAAGTGGATCTAGGTAGCCAGCAGGCTGAATGCTCCGCGACGCTCCCGGTTGCTAACGCCGGTCCCCGGCTGGTGCTAACTAGCTAGCGATCACTCCCGAGAGCTAACGCCGGTCCCCGGCTGGTGCCAACTAGCTAGCGATCGCTCCCGAGAGCTAACGCCGGTCTGTCTGTCGAAGACCGAGGGAACCGCATCAGGCTTCAGCTGATTAGTGGTCTTCTGGACAAAACTTCCACCCCCAACAACATAATCCGAGGCAATGAAGTGTTCTCTGGGGATCTTCATTCCCTGTCCAACAGGCTGATCACGCCGCCTGAGTGCAGCCAGCCTGAGCAAACATGCCAACAACACTGTTTTTTTCACTGGTAGTTTGTGGAAATTAACCAACTTTCCTCTCTCTCACATGGTAAAATTAGTTTGAACAGCCAGGAGCAATACAAACAGAACCACCGCGGTCCCGTTGTTTTGTAGGCAACATTTTATTTACCGACTGACCCATTCACTATAGGCAACTAACCAGCAGTGTATACACCAAACAAGCTCCATGACGTCAGCCATGACGTCAGCAACAAAATGGCGGCGCCCATGTTGAAAACAGGGATATTATATTTGATTTTTCAGACAAATAAGATAGATTTCACATTTGATTATAGAACCCTGTCTTACACAAGGTACACAACAAACAAACTAGGATCACATTGCTCACTGCTTCATTTCCACTTTAAGCTGTGGCCCTATTTTCAGTAACTTCGCCTAAAGGTACATGCCAAGTAAATGGAAGATTGCTCCATTTCTACAAGGTCAATTAAGCATGTTCTTGGTATCTAGGAACATCTAGCGACCTGGGGGTATGTATTCCCAGTGTCAGAAATATTGTGTCTGTTACTAGCCTTGAGTAAATTGTAATGAAAAATAGGAGAATATAAATTATGATTTTTTTTGCATCTGTGCTGGTGAATAACACTCACTGAGCTCATTCAGCACATTCTTGAGATCAAGTGTACAACAAATCTAAGCAAATGAATAAAGGGAAGATGATTAAACAGAAGGATTTGTAGATACAGTAATAAATTATAATCCATTTTAATTATAAATTCATATTTGACCTTGAACTTGACATTGACCTTATTATGGCCAAATCATACATCTATGGATAGGAAAAAAGCTCCTCTTTCCAATGACAGTGTTAAAACTGGATTTAGTAATGTCGTCATGGTTTTACGATCAAATAGATATAATTCGCATTTTTCCGATAAATTCTTATTGTCGGTCAATCTTAAAAACATCGGTAAAAATTTAAATATACACTTTGACTGCTGTTTTGATAGGGTTAAGGTATTTACTCTTGGCTACATTTGAAAAAGAAACACAACATACCTATTTTTTTTTTAAACTTACATTTTTATTATCATTTACAGACATACAACACTTAGACAATACCTACAATAACATCCATAACAAAACAATATACAGACATGGGCCCCTTGAATTGCTATAATATGGCTGCGTTCAGCCGCCCAGACCCCCATAAGAGGGACCCCCCCTCCCGCCATCCACCCCTAGAAATAGGGCTCCCCCACATCCCAGGTCCGTCCCACGCGGGGCTGAGCACTCGGCGACACGGGTCCCTTGAATTATTTGGGCCAGGCTTAGTAGAGCAAGGGGTGGCACTGAGCCAAGCCCGCTACCTCCCATGTCACCAAGCACCCCACCCCACGCATAACGACCCCACGATGGCCCCCCTCCCCCGACATCCCCCCCCCCTGAGTTAAGCCCATAGAGCTCCCCCATATCCCAGGCTGATACGCGTGGAGCTGGGCCCCCAGCGACACAAGTCCCTTGAATTATTTGGGCCAGGCCCAGTAGAGGGGAGGATAGGGGACTCCCCCCCACGAGTAGGGTGACCAGATGCAAGAAGTCCAAAAGCAGGACAACAGTAAGATTTTGGTGGGACAAAGTGGGACAGATAGATAATGTAAACTTTTTTATTAGAATAACTGGTCCTCACCGAATAGATTAAATCTAAATAAATACAAATTAAATACAGAATTATATCTCTCCACATTCATCTTGGCACTGGCAGCCGGCTTGTTACCACCTAACATCTGTTTTAAATATTCAAACTTTATCACTTGACAGGAATGTCTTGTGTTCGATATTCACAGAACTAGGGAACACTAGGGAACAAAAATAATAATACAAATAAATTGTGTTTCTCTATTAGAATAACTATGGATAACTATGGATGTAGCTTTTGTACGACCACACGATATCTGAGTCTGGCCAAATGACAGGAGCTAGCTTGCTACCACTGTCGGCTGATCTGTATGAATGGGAGTGTTGTACAGTGTGATAGACGCTTGTTATCTCCGCTGCAGTGACCTTGTCCATCTGGCTATCATTTTTTGGTTTAAGAAGAAACATATCCATAGATCTGGATGTTTCTTTTTAGTGAGCCACTTTCATGTGAGACTCACGTCCACTGTGGCGCTTCAAGTCGTATTCTCCTCCATGAGCAATTGAAAACAAACTATGACACAAAACACAGAAAGCTCCCTGAGGATTGCCTGACATCGGCCTCACCCAGGCATGTGTCGTTTGCCAGTCTTGGTTGTAACCAGTGTTGGGACTAACGCGTTACAAAGTAACGCGTTACAGTAACGCTGTTACTTTTGGCGGTAACTAGTACTCCAACACATTACTTTTGAAATTCAGTAATGCCGTTAGCGTTACTGAATGGTTCGTTACTGCGTTACTGCGTTATTTGTATGAAGATTGTTAGCGAGCGGTAGTGATCCAGTGCAGTCCTCCTCTCCTGTCTGTGTCACTCACCTGCGGCTGCGGGACACGCTGTGCTGTGGGCGTGTTTTGTTTACTCTAGTATTTACTGTCATGGCGGCGCCCATGGGCCACTACTCACATGGATATTTTCACTATTTCTTCAACGAAGCTAGTAGCGGTTAGCGGAGTCTAACGTTAGCGACCAGGACTCATCCGAAGCCACTCGCCACCCGCTTTCAGGGATCTACAGTAGTTAGCATGATACCAGGCGTCCAGGCGGCGCACAGCAAATGGGACGGGACACTTTTTGGACTAACGTTACATCTCGACTTTGGTGAGTGCAGTGATGTGAATGCAAATGAATGGAAACTCAAGTTGATCAACGGATTTTGACTGTACAAATCTGCCAGGGAATCTCATCAATACTAATCAAACAATATAAATATAGTCCTTTCATGCACAATTGATATCCTAACTATTCTAACGTTGCAATGCACGATTGATATCTTAAACAACGTTGCAAGACGGTTATAATGAAACGCTCCAGCGACATCAAGGCTGTTCCTTCAACCTAAGCGGCGATACAATTAGGCACGGCGCATTTCTTATTACGTCGGGACTCGGGACAGCATTTGTGTTTGTATTAGATTTGTGTTCATATATAGACCACATTGCTTAGCAGAGTTCAGTGCTGTGAATGGAAACTGTCAAGTTGATCAACCGATTTTGAGTATCTGTAAGGGCATGGGAGCAATTCTTTTTTTTAAATAACTAAATAGTTACTTTTCACAGTAACGCATTACTTTTGGGTGTACAGTAAGTAACTAGTAAAGTAACAGAGTTACTTTGAAATGAAGTAACTAGTAAAGTAACTGAGTTACTATTTTTCAGTAACTAGCACAACAATGGTTGTAACTGCAGGTCCATTTATTTTTACTGCTTTCCATCTTGATTCATAGTTTGCTTGTAATGTTGTTGTGTTTTCTTTTTTGACAGCTCGCTAAACGTTGACAGCGCGCTACATTTTGACAGCGCGCTAAATTACTATAACCAATCAGATCGGCGATATGAGGTAGCGTCACGACTCTCACGAGCAGAGCGCTAAATTACTACCTAACCAATCAGATCTGCGATATGAGGTAGCGTCAGAAGCAGAGCAATGTGTGTGGACAAGAGGCGGGTTGCTATGTTTACTGTAGGGAGGGGCTTTTAGACCAATGTTTTTTTTTTGCTTCGAAAAGAGGGACATCCTCTCAATATGTGGGACGCGGGACATTCGGTCAAATGGTGGGACAGTACAACCAACAGCGGGACACCTGGTCACCCTACCCACGAGCCAAGCCCGTTACCTCCCATGTCACAGAGAGCCCCACCCCACGCACATCGACCCCGCAACACACAAGACCCCACTGGGTAAAGCTCAACCGCTCTGACCCCATAAGAGAAACCCCTCCCTCCCGCCCTCCTCCCCGAGAAACAGAACACCCCCATATCCCGGTCCACCATGCGCGGAGCTGAGCACCCAGAGCCCCCACCAGACCGCCCAGGCCACGGCGGCCGAGGGCCCCAGGAACCCCCCCCCCCACCCGTACTGATCCCACAACACGCAAGGCCCCCCCTCTCGCTGGTCGAAGCGCCGGAATGATGGCCCCTCCCCCTGACATTCCCCCCCACTGAACTCAGCCTGCCCACCTCTGTACCTCCCATGTCACCGATATCACTATATACATTTATGCTAACATGACTTAAAAAATTTAACTGACAACACAATAAGAAAAAATGAAATGAAAATAAAATAAGCTATATGATTAGCACGTTTTGGCCCCGTTGGCGGTTTGGAGGGGAATCAGCTCTCCTATTGGAGAAGCCCCCCCCCCCCCCCCTAGTGACGGAGATACCCCCAATGGAGATTATCCAAGCCTCTCTTCATGTCCACATTTTTTTTATTCTTGTCCTTCACATAATTATGTCCATGTGCACATTTAAAGCAACTGCTATTCTAACATAACTCAGATTCTAACATAACTCAAAGAAAAAAGACAACATTTGGCGCTCCCATGGTGTTAGAGGATCTTAGTCGTATCCCTCTGTTCCCCGTTGGAAGGGTGGGGAGTAATGGCTCTCCTAGTGAGAGGGCTCCCCCTAGTGGCGAAGTGTGCACTATAAAAGTCCAAAATTCGTTCTGTGGACGGCCTCAGAGCTCCCAGTCAATGTTCTGAATCCGTCTTTCTTATGCTCATGTTCATTTGTATTGTGTGTCACGTGTAATCCTGTAGTTCCTTCATACCAGTCCATCGTGTATTATTCCCCAATATGTTTCCTAATCAGCGTGTCCCTTTTTAAAATAAATTTCAAATTGTTTGTCTATAACGTGTGTATTGTAAATCATAGTGTTAATTATTCCAAATTCTGGTGTTATAGTTTTATACTTCTTGGGGTAACTGTTCAATTATCTTTCCTCTGTTGCATCTATTCTCATCTCCAGGTCCCCCGTGTGTATGCTTGTCTTGTATCTTTATTTGGATCACTGTGGCCCTTCATGCCCCTTTCTCGTGTCCCTTTCTCGTTCTTCATAGTTGATCTGCTTTGAATCGGTTCAGGTCCCCTCTTTTCCTCCTCCCGTCCTCCTCTCCTCGTCCTCGTCTCTCATTTCTGGTCCACCTGCGTGCCCTCTCCATCCTCTGCGTCAGCGTAGGCCTAGGCCATAGGCCTCTCTCCTTCCACTCTCGGCACCTTCCATCCTCTCCACGCCGTGTCGCTGTTGGGACCTGGTTCCTTTCTTTTTCAAAATTGTCTTTATTTCTACATAGCTCTGACGCTTCATTGCCACCTCCGTTGGATTTTCAGTGTTACATTGTATGCTCCGCATTGCTCCTAATCCAATCTGCGTGGTGGCCTGGTTAGCTTCTATGTTAGATTGTAAGCTAGTGTGACGGATCATATTGGTCTGCGTTGTGTTGATGTTAAATGTTAATGTCCCGAGGGGGAGTCGAACAGGGGGCTCCCGCGCCGCAGGCGACAACACAGGCCGCTGCACTAAGAAGTGAATTCACTCCTAACTACCGTACCTATGCGTCTGTTAACCCTGTTATGAGGAAGTGAGTTTAACTTACCAGCCCGCAATGCCACAGTCACTCGTCAACACCCCTGTTTCCGTGACTGTGGACATACCCACGGGCTTCCCCGTTACACTCACCTCCCTAAACTCACGCCCCTCAGGACATCTGGGTCACTGGGCACCACTGTGACGGATAGTATTGGCCTACTCTGCATTGATGTTAAATGCTGATGTCCCGAGGGGGAGTCGAACAGGGGAGCTCGCGCTCCGCGGGCGACGACATAGACCGCTGCACTAAGAAGTGAATTCACTCCTAACTACCGTACCTATGCGTCTGTTAACCCTGTTATGAGGAAGTGAGTTTAACTTACCAGCCCGCAATGCCACAGTCACTCGTCAACACCCCTGTTTCCGTGACTGTGGACATACCCACGGGCTTCCCCGTTACACTAGTTCGTATGTTATCCTGTAGCTTCTCTGCATTTACATTCAGCTAGCTTGTTCTACCTGTTGCATCATTGCCTCGTGTTGAGTCTTTTCCATCTGTGTATTTACTTCATCTGGGGTTGCTTTTCTTTCATTTGTCCTCGTGTTCATTCTTCCTTCTTTCTTTTGTCCTCAAATCTTAACTTTTTATTTCGTTTTGAATTGTTTTACTTCCTTTTTTTGATATTCATGGACGGGGAGCTCTTTCCTGTGTCTGCTCACCAGAACGTCGCAAACCGGAAGTCACAACATACCTCTTAACATTATCACATGTGGGCCCTCTTGAGGACGATTCGCGACACGCCACTTTGCCAACCTCTAGTGGCTCGGGTGTGCATTTCTTTTAAGATAAGATAAGATAAGATATTCCTTTATTAATCCCCTTGGGGAAATTCATGATACACACATACAGCTCAACGTCTCATTAATAATAACAACACATCACAATCATAAAATTTTTACAGTAACAATGGCACAGCATAAATTCAACAGACATGTAAATTTGTTGACACATGTCATCTACAGGAGGCCTGAGACGCCGTATGCGCGATAGTCGGCAGCGTCAACACCGAGTAGTAAACAAGACATCGTCGCGCCAGGTGACGGGAGGGAGGGAGGGATGAAGGGAGGGGAGGGATGGGGGAGACTGGGGGACAGGAATTTGGTAATGAAGCAGTCTAAGGGCCCCCACCAACGCGCATCAGAGGCAGCCGTCCTAGATAAGGCGTAGGCACCAGATATACTCGCGAAGGGAGGGGTGGGTAGAGAATGGGGGTGGAGGGAGGGGGGAGGGGCGGGGGCCTCATCAATCTTATCGCCTCCAGACAGCACAGCTCGATCCTCCTTTCCTGGAATCGCCTCCCCGGAATCGCTCCCCCGCGCTGACCTCGGCCTTGGTTGGTTTCACAGCAGAATGGGATAAGGGGGGGGGGGGGGGGGGGTGATACATGCAGCTTAAGGCAAATTGCTGCATATGGTCAAAATTGGGTCAATTTAGTTTAATCATCGTCACCATCATCATACCCCCTATTAGCACGGTACGGTGGCATCTTTATTTTCACGTCTCTAATTTCCGATGTGATGTCCAGAATGGCCTGAGACCGCGACAGTTCCTCTGCGTGGTTAGAAGCAAGTCTCTCAAGAATTGTCTTCAAGCACGATTGTTCATCTATCTAATCTCATGGTAGATTTCGCCCCGTTCCAACATGGTCTTGGAGCTCAGTTGTTCATCCCCCCGCAGGGTATTGAGGTCAGCGATCCTCTTATACAGTTCCATTTGGTTGTCTTTGATCCCGGCCATATCCCTGGCCATGGGAATCAACTTCTTCCGAATTAGATTCAGACAGTACCAGATCCAACAGCTTTTTTAATACAATATATAGAATTAAAGCCCTATTAAATCCGCTCAGCGGTTCTCGAGTTACATGCCGATATGTGAGGCGTGCACCAAAGTACACATTACCACCCCCGACTCCCGGGGCTCTACCTCTGTCAATCATTTGGCGATCTCGAAAATGTTTGAACAGGGTTGTAGCCAATGAGTGTAGCTTTCTAATCCAGTCTGTATTGATCGATTTATGATGGGGACTTATGGGGGACTTTACAGCTTAACAGGTCAAATTGATGTATTGGTAGTATTTTGGTAATACTTTACAGACTTGGTTGCTACATACAGTCCCTTGAGTGCCCGGTCTGTATCCACGTTGGGCAGTATGTAGACAGCTATCGTGATGACGGTTGTGAACTGTCACCCTTTAATACATTTATTCATGTCTATCATTCTCATGTATTGTATGGAAATCTTAAAGCCTCTGTTCAGTGGCAACTGTGAACAGCTATTTCTGACCGGAAGGCCAGGCAGCTGTTGGTAGGAATCACAGGCAGAGGCGGTGGGATTTCTTGCTGACTAAAATAAACTAGTTACAGTATTCACAAATATATGCTATGTTAATCAATCTATTGTTCCATTTATCTATTGTAAGAATGTATAGACAGACATCTACAAATATGTATACTATTACAGAATGTGATGTTTACTGTATTAAAACAGGCCATTGTAGAAATGCACTGATTTGACCCTCAGTCTGTCCTCCACAACTGAACCACAGGTGACAAGACTGTAACTAGATCCTAGCTATTTTAGCTCGTTTTCCTTGTTAGACGTGTTGCATGCAGCTAAATTTGAAAAAGGCCCCAAAGAGTATAAGATGTGACATATTTGGGAGGTTCAAGACACATTATCTCCGTGAAGCCCTGGCTAAGTAACTGATTGTATCCACTCCACAGCTGTGATGTGTTCTCTGTAATATTGTTTTATTCACTCTGCGGCTGTCCTCGGCCGAACGCAACTACGACGTGGGTAATCGGGAGTTATTAGCAATCAAGCTTGCACTGGAGGAGTGGAAACATTGGTTGGAGGGGGCGGCACATCCTTTCGTTGTTTGGACCGATCATAAGAACCTGGCTTACATCCAGGGGGCTAAACGCCTTAACGCTCGCAAGGCCGGGTGGGCGTTATTCCTCACCCGCTTTCGCTTTACCATCTCCTATCGGCCCGGTTTCAAAGAACGTCAAGCCTGACGCACTGTCCCGCCAATTTGATCCTCCGGACTGGGAGGAGAAGCCCCACCCTATTGTTCCCCAGGCCCTTATTCTGGCTCCCGTGTCATGGGGCATAGACAGGGTGGTAAGGTTGGCTCTGGCACGGGAGCCCGGGAGCCCGGGGCGGATGTATGTGCCCAAGGCTGCACGCTCGCGACTGCTGCAGTGGGCACATACTTCCTCCCTCACCGGCCACACTGGGGCCACCAGAACCAGTTTATCCACAGGAGGTTCTGGTGGCCCACAGCGGAGCGGGATACACGCTCCTTTGTGGCGGCCTGTCCGGTGTGCACACGTAATAAGACCTCTCCTCGTGTACCGGCGGGTCTCCTTCGCCCTCTTCCTATTCCCAAACGCCCCTGGTCGCACATATCCCTTGATTTTATTTCTGGCCTTCCCCCTTCCGATGGCTTTACTACCATTCTGGTGGTAGTGGACCGTTTTTCTAAGGCGGCCCACTTCATTCCCCTTCCCAAGCTCCTCTCGGCTCGAGAGACGGCTGACCTGGGGGTGCAGCACGTCTTTCGGGTCCACGGGCCTTTCGGGTCCACAGGCTTCCTGTGGATATTGTGTCCGACCGGGGCCCCTTAGTTCGCCTCCAGGTTCTGGAAAGTGTTTGCTTCCAGCCTCTGCGCCTTCGTCAGCCTGTCGTCTGGGTTTCACCCTCAGTCCAACGGGCAGACGGAGCGCGTCAACCAGGATGTGGAGTTTTTTTTTACTAACGGATTTCCAGTTCCGCGTTCGCGTTCTGCGCTCTGATTGGCCACTGACGTTTCTGGTCGCGCCAATCATGTGACGGCAAGTTCTGCCACCGGTTAAGCTTAGGCACTCTTTCGAAGTTGGTTAAGGGTAGAGTTTGTCTTAGAGCAGGGCGATAGAACACCAGCCCTGATTCCAAACTTTAACCAACTTCGAAAGAGTCGCCTAAGCTTAACCAGTGATAAACTAGGCGTTAGGTAGTTTGCTGCTGTTCGAGGCGGAAATGGGCGCGTCACGCGATTGGGCGCACATGTCACATGACCAGAAACGTCAGTGGCCAATCAGATCGTACCAGAAACGTCAGTGGCCAATCAGATCGCAGAACGCGAAAGCGGAACTGGAAATCCATTAGTAAAAGAATAGACGCGTCCAGGAAGCTGGCTCCCTGCTTTATAGGGCCCATTAAGGTGGTTCGTCGGGTGAACCCTGTGGCTTACAGGTTGCTACTCCCAGCTTCCATGCGGGTTCACCCGACATTTCACGTGTCCCTTTTGAAGCCCTTCCTCTCATCGCCCTTGTCCCTGCCACTCCTTGACGGTGAGACTGTCTACACGATGCGAAGGATCCTAGGTTGTAGGTGGAGGGGTAGGGGGTTTCAGTTTTTGGTGGATTGGGAGGGGTACCGGGTAGAGGAGCATTCCTGGGTGCCTCAGAGGGATATTTTAGATCACAGCTTTATCGACGATTTTCATCGGCTGCATCCCGAGGCCCCTAGGTGAACGTCAGGTGCCGTTCGTCGGGGGGAAGTACTGTAACGTTTGGGCTTTCTATCCTCTCACAGGAATGGAAGCCCTACTGCCATCCTGGAGTACTTCACCCTGTCTCTGCAATTATCTCTGATTGTTGTCACCTGTGTGTGTTTGTGTCACTGATTACTGTGTGATGTCTGCTGGGTATTCTTGGCCTTTATAGTAATCCTCTGTTCTCCTCTCTGTGTCGGTTCTTCAACAGTGTTACTGGAGGCAGTCGTCCACGGGCAGATGTGGGAGATCTGGCCCGGTGTTATTATATAGTTTTGTTGTTTATTTATTCGGTTGAGAAGTTGTATTTTTTAGTCTCAGTTGTAGCCTGGCTATCTTTATGTTATTTCCTACTACCTTTATATTATCGTTCTACGTGTTTCTGAAAATAAAATGAACCCATATTTGAGAAGAGCAACACCATCTCCGCCTCCTTCTTGCCTTCTACTACTGGACTCAACATTCTTACCTTGATCCATAACAGGCAGGGCCGCCTCAGGGGGTGTGCAAGCAGTGCGGTCGCACAGCGCCTCGCAGGAAGGGGGGCCTCGCACAAAAAAAAATTAAAAAAAATTAAAAAAATATATTTTATTATTTCTTATTATTTATTTTTAATTTTTTGCGAGGCCCCCCTTCCCGCGAGGCCCTTTTTCATCACAGACCTAAAATCTAGTTTTGCTTATATGCTTATATATTTCACATTAGACACGTTTGTAGAATGTTCCTGGCTCTGCTGCTCTGCAGCAGACATACTCACTATTGGAGCTCTGGGGCTCTGCAGCCCCAGAGGGAGGGAGGGGTTACATCATGTGTACGCCGGCGTGCGTCAGCTGCGTTTGACTATTTCGCGCGTGCAGCTTTCGAGGTTATGCTTAGTTATGCCAGCCAAAACGAAGAGGACGGTCATTCGGCAGATGGACTGAAGATGAAAGTTGTTGCATGTTAGACAGTTCAGTCAGGCTAGCCATCCCGGCTAAAGGCAGGGACAGCTAGTTAGCTTTAGCTATGTTATAATATTGAGTGCTAACATGTGGTTCAGTCGGGATAGCCATGATGATGTCGGCTAGTAGCTAGCTTAGCTAAAGGCTAACTAGCGTTAGCTAACCTAGAGAGAGCGCGTGCAGCATTGTTATGCCAAGATGAAGAGGACGGTCATTCGGCAGATGAACTTCGTCAACTCCACGCGGTTGTCTCCATCCTCTTGGACGTTTGGTGAGTTTTTAATGCACTCTATTCTATTCCCGCCATGGATATCTCTCTCTCTCTCTCTCTCTCTCAGGAGCCAAACGGGCCGGCTAGCTGTTGTAGTAGCTAACGGTGTGTGGCCTGGTGTCAGCACCTGGTGCGAGGGAGGTGAGCTTGGTGTTTCATTATGAGAATATCTCCATGCTCAAGTCGGCTATAGTCCACGAGGGACTTGTTGCCGGCACCGCTATGGTAAACACCACTCTGTAGTGGGACGTGTATTGCCTTCTTTTTCCCTTCTCTCTTCGGATGAGAAGAGGAAAACACAGTGGCTGTCTGAAGTGTTGGCCTGTATTGCTTTTCTCACGTTGTACAGTTTTTCAGTGGTAGTGCTTCTGCGTTAGCTAGTGGTTAGCGATAGCCGGGTTGAGCTAACTGTTAGCCAGTTAGCTGTTTAGCTACGACGTTAGCTGCTCGTTTTCGCTCGGCTGGGAACGTTAGCTTGATGCTATGCTAGCCTAGAGTTAGCTGTTAGCTTGTGCTACGACCATTGACATTAGCCGTGAGAATAGCAGGCCCTGGCACTCTGACTACGACATCATCTTTGACAGAAGATGTAGTCGGGCCTGCACCATGACAAGGCTCCGGCCATAGCTTCTTTTTGTCCCGCCAGCGAGAGGCCTTTCGTCAACGTTGGAGACCTGTGTTGCGGCCTTTCGCCCTGCGTTCCTTGGTGCAGGTAAGATGTCCATTGGACATTACCCCACTCTTCCTTCCTTCCCCTCCCGAATGTTTTGTTAATAACAATGTTTTTTTCCAGGCAAAACATATGTTACTTCACAACATTTGGAGATACGACATGTGCTGTGTGTGAATTGTCTTGGTCGTTTGTGTAGCTTGGGTAGCGTTGGCCAAAGCTGTGTGTGGCCTGGTGTCAGTACCTGGCTACTCTATTTGCAGTTAGCCTATTTAGCTGATGTCGGCCATTGGCTCCTTGCTACTTTGTTTTCTCTGGTATAGACCCTCTTCTCTTTGGATTTAAGTGTTGATCTTTGTCCTTTTGGATCTATGTATATTCATGTTGCCTTTGTGAAGTTATCTTTTCCTTCTGTTTTGTTCTTCCATTAAAAGTTGAATATCCTTTAGGGGGTAATCTTTGCTTATCTCTCTCATACATGCTCTCTCTCTAACACACATGCTCTCTCTCTCTCTCTCTCTTTCTAACACACACAGTCTACCTATGGCGGCCTTTCTCGATGGCTAGGCTGTGCTCGCTGAGTCTGTACCTAGTCAAGGATCTTCAGTCACAGTGCTCAGGTATTCTGCCACTGTGTACTCACTGTTTAGGGCCAAATAGCATTTCAATTTCTTTCCAATGTGTCTCTCTCTCTGTACACTGTATATTGACTGTAGAACGGGAGCTCTCTCTCGCTCTCTCTCTTGCTATATGTTGACTGTATCATGCCCAGCCTCGGGCAGCGCTATTATTTACGAATATGTTGACTGTATGAAAAAAAAAAAAAAAAAATTATTATAAAAATGTTTTTAGCGCCTTTGAGGTGCTTTGCTACCTTGAGGTGCAAGCATTGGATGCCATTTTGTCACAGGAAAGATTTGCCTCTAGGATGGAACCCAGGTATGTAATTTCATCTCTCCTTGTGACAATATTGTCACCCACTGTAACTGAGTTTGTTATTTGATCCGAAGAGAATGGACTCTGTTTTACCCAGGTTAATGATAGTTTGTTATCAGCGAGCCAGGTGCAGATTCAGTGTTTTTCAACCTGTAACTTGCTCTTGTCAGAGACCGGCAGGGCTGAGTCGTCCGCGAACAAGAACAAGTTGCACTCACATGTCATTTGCATAAATTAGGAATAGTAGCGGTCCTAGTATGCTTCCTTGTGGAACACCACAGCTCACTGTGAGGGGGGGGGGGTAGAGTACCATTTACCTCCACCATCTGTTCTCTCCCCTCCAGGTAGGATTGCCTTCAGCTCACTGATAGACTATCAAAAGTCTAGAGTGATTGACAGTGTCGACGTGTTGGTTGTCGACGGATTCTCGTTCATATCTGGGGGATGATGACGGAATGGAGGGCCACCGGGCGCGGTTCGCACCGAACGTCTGGGTGGCGCCTTCTTTTCATGTTTAAGATCAACACGCTTATCTGCCCCTTCTCCTGGAGTAGGCATGTCGGCGTGGTTAGGGCACGGGACTGGTTCTGGTCACGCTGGTCCAGATCAGTTAAACCCGTTGTCCGCCGGGGATGCAGATCTGCTGTTCTGGTACCCTGAGGGACTTGGGCTTTTTTCAGGGGGAAAAATGCCAGGTCGGTCCGGATGTCACAGGGTTAAGCATTATGGAGACCCTGGTTGGGTACATTTTGTACTCTGCACTGTCGTAATGGCTTACGGCCATGCCAACCTGTACATGCTCGATCTCGTCAGATCTCGGCCGCTATGCAGGTTGGTCCTGGTTAGTACTTGGTTGGGAGACCGCCTGGGAATACCAAGTACGGTGTGCTTGGGGCTGGTTCTCCATTATTTTCGCTCCTCTCTCACGCATGGCGAAGAGGGGCGCCTGTTGGGGTGGTCTTTGACCTCCTCTGGTGACCCTGTGCCTCCCGTATCGCCGGGCCCGGTCCGAAGTAATGTTTCGTCGACCCGTAGGCCTGAGATAACCCTTTTTTGAAAACTGAAACACTTGTACTGCGGTATAGCCAGTGTGTACCCGCAGGTGTGTTTTGGAGTTTTTTCTTGAGGGGTTATAGGAACAACCACCGCATTGGGTAACGACAAGGTGGTTGATTCCCTGGTGTGTTGGAGCAGTGTCAATCCCGGGTTACCCGGTTGAGGGTGCCCCTGCACGTTCATGACGTCTGCCAATCATGTCAGCCTTCTCTGCCTCAACCCCTCTGGGTGGGTTTTTTTTAAATGGAGGCTTGGTCATGCAACAATGCCAGCATACGCCCCTTCCGCCGGGGGGGCTGTTCTCAGCTAACTCCTTTGGCGCCTGTCTTGTCCGCAGTGCTCCAGGCTCAGGTTACAGCCTGTTGCCTGGTTTTCCCCGGTGCGCTGCCTGCTTCCGTTGGTTAACCTTTTTTGTGTGCTTACGGCCATGCTGACTGCCTGTTCTGCAGGGTCAGTGTGCCAGGCGGTGTGCTATTGGGGGGAAAGGGCCCGCTCTTGGAGGGGCCTTATCCGAATACGCTGGCGATGTGGGGGGCGGTGTCACTAAGTGACCGCCTGGTGGGGTCTTGATGCCTGGCGTCGTTGACCTCTCCGGGCCCCCGTTTTCCAGGGGATCCAGTCCCTTCAGTGGGTCTGGGTCTTCATTCGCACTCCGCTGCTACGGCCTTGCCACGGGGTTGGGTTTGCCCTTGACCCCGTGATTCTGGGGGCAGTAACGAGGTTGTTCCCTCTGTTCGTGTAGTCGTGGGGTCAGGCCACGGTCTGCTCACCCTGTGCGTTGAGTTGCTTGAGTGCCTCTTCGCACGGTCGGGTCCGTCGCCCTCCCGGGGACCTCCAATAGGGGGGGTGCCCTCCATTAGGGGGGGTCAGGGGGGCTCGGTCCTCCCTGATCTGATGGTTGTGGGGGGCCTTCAGCGGGGTGTATTTGTCGGCCGATGGCTCTCGCTCGGCCTCCCTTGTGCATGAGTGACACCGAGCGAGAGCCACTACGATACAGAACGTTAGGTTATGACTATAACCAAGTTCTGTTAGTAGTGGTGACGCTCGGCGTCCGACGCCGCTGCAGCCCTTGATCTCGCCTTGTGGTGAAAGCTTGGGAAGGAGGCGAGTGGGTGGCCCCACCCTGGCTTATATGGGTAAGCTGATAGGGGTGTGGTCAGACAAATATTGGGATATAAAGGTACATTGTGGTCTTTTATTCAGTGCGCGTGCACGTGTGAGGACAGTGCATGAGTGACGCCGAGCGTCACCACTACTAACAGAACTTGGTTATAGTCATAACCTAACGTTTGTGTTGAATCACATACTCTTGTGGGTTGGGTGATTAGCTGGCTTAAACCTTGCAGATCACAAAACCTACCGAAGGCCTTGAAGACGGGTGCTTCTTTACATAGCATATCCGTGTTCCAGTCCCCGATAAGAATCTTCTCTACACCTTCCACCCCAGCTAAACACCCATTCAGTGTGTCATAGAAGCCACTCTGCTCTGGTGGTCTATAGATTGTGCCTACTAGTATGGATTTCGCCCTTTCGAATAAGATTTCAACCCAAACAGTTTAAATTTCCTCATGATTCAGGTCAGTACGATTGATGAATTTGGTATCTTTATGAATATACCACCACCTCCATACTGATTCCTATCCTTCCTGACAATTGAATAGTTTTCTATTTCAATCTCTGGGTCCATAACAGATGCATCAAGTTTTGTTTATGAGAAGCATAGTATATCTGCCTTACCGTTGATGAATAATTGTCTGATTTCAGCCAGTTTTGGTCTTAGGCTGTTTATGTTTAGATGGAAAATGTTTAGTCCATTTGCTTTTGTTATTTTGTTGATGTCGTCCGGTTTGAGGTATTGTTGTCCGTCTGTGTCTGGTGCTGCTGTAGGGGGGGGGGGTGGCTTTGTTGATGTCTTTGTTATGTAGTACGTACGTAGTATTTTGTATGTAGGTAGGTGTAGTAATAAGACTCAGGAAGCAGGTTACTCTTTTAGCCTTTTAGTCAAGCAGGTTAGCATGGTAGGTTACAGCAGGGTACATTCTGTTCTATTCTCCTTCTGCGTGTACACTTCTTCTGCACACTTCAGCTGTAGGCATAACAGGGCATTGTGTCAACTACGCCCCATAGTGGAGACTCTTGGGAAGTACATCTTCAACATGCATTACAGAACACACCATCTTCCTTTTCTGTAATAGAATGTTACTTGCTACTCAGCATTATGCAAATTTAGAACTTTTGCTTTTTCCACTTTCTTAAGTAAACTGAACCAACAGCCAGTATCATAAAACGTGTAACTCAATGTAATCATTAAACAAAGGGAGCACAGGTTATTCAATCATTATCAAGATATAATTATATATGCTCAACCAATTTTACTCTTAGTTCTCACTCAGTGTGCAACAAAGTCCTGATGCCAACTAGGCTTGTTTCTTGCACGCGACTGTGCTGGAGTGTGACCGCTGAGTGCTGTCAGGGCAGGGCGGATCCCTAAGTCAGGCTCATCTGGAGTGTTCGAAGTGTGAGCCAGACGGGATGCATTCCATTTATTTCCATCACTGAGCAGAAAGGTGCTTTTACCAATCTTCTTTTTCACTGTCATTGGTGCACTGTATCTCGGGTGTGCTTTGGGGACGTGAGGTGGTATTCTAATCCTGACTCTCTCCCCCTCCCGTAAAACAGGTGCACGAGCGCCACACTTAGCATCTGTGTAGCGCTTTATTTTGGCTTGCTTGTTTTGGACCGTTTCTCTCACAGTCTTGTCCTGTGCACTCACAGTAGGCTGCAAGGGCAGTACGTCCAGTTTGGTGCGCATTTTACGACCGTAAAGCAGTTCATGTGGTGAAATGCCAGTGGTGGTAATCACTTCAGGGCAGGTAGAGCAAGCAGCCTCAAACTCAGTCACCGACCGGGCACTGAGTGTAGCAGTGATGTGTGCTACTATCTCGGGCTCCACATCCATAGCAGAGTCAGTAGAAGCAGTAATAGTAGCAGCAGTAGTAGTAGCAGTAGTAGTAGTAGTATCCGTAGTAGCAGTAGTATCCGCAGCAGCAGTAGTAGCAGTAGTATCCGCAGCAGCAGTAGTAGTATCAGTAGAGACGGCGTCCCTGACCGCGAAAGGCAAGCGGCGTAACTTCTGGTGGACTGGCTTAACAGTAGGGTACATTTTTACACAATGCACGAAGCCTTTTGCACAGCCAAATGCCGTAGGATCTGTGACAGTAGTACTGTAGCTATCACAGGGGCAGGTGTAGAAGGCATAGGAGCGGAGGAGGGGAGGACAGTAGTTCCACTAATGCAGAGGTGGAGTGCAGTCAACAGGTCCATTCCCAGTAGGAGAGTTCCTTTATCCACAACGTAAAATGTAGCAGGGACCGTGACATTGTCTCTCCTCACCTGAGCCTGTAGGCACCCCATGACAGGTATGCTAGCATTGGTGTACGACACCAGCCGAACAGTAGGTGCAGATAGGGTAGTTTCACTTAAGTATTTCTCATAAGTAGACAGTGGCATTATGGATACTGTTGAACCTGTGTCCACAACCAGTCTCAATTCTTGAGCCTGGGTAGTAGGTGTGTGTACATGCACATTGCATACAATAATTTCCACTGTACTCACCGACTGTGTTTTAGCACGGCAGACACGAGCAAAATGTCCTGTTTTCTGGCATAATTTGCAAGTCACTTTAACTGCTGGACATTGTGAAGAGTTCGCCAGGTGGTTCCCCGAACCACATCGGTAGCAAGAGCGAGTGGAAGCAGAATCAGTAGCATCAGCAGGTTCAGCTGGACGGTAGCGCTGCCAGTCCCGTTTCTTGAAAGTATTCTGAGACCGCGGCATCACGGTCTGTACTGGAGCCGCACGCTCGGTACTCATAGCTTTAGCGTGGAGTACAGCCGCTTCAAACTGCGTAGCTATATTGATAGCGTTGTCCAGCGTCAAACCTGGTTCAAGCAGTAGACGTTCCCTTATCCGTGGGCTAGCTACATGTTCAATCAACTGATCCCGGAGATTTTCCTCCGTTTTATTATCAAAGTCACATGTGGTAGCTAGGTCACGTAAAGCAACAACGTATTGTGCAATGCTTTCATGCGGTGCTTGTACACGCTTTCTGAACGTGTGTCGCTCGACTACTACGTTGATTCTTGGAGTAAAATGTGCATTCAACACTGCCACCGCGTCAGCCACGGAATCACCTGTATTTGGCAATGTGTAGAAAATCCGCTGACCCTCGGTACCAAGGCAATGTAGAAGGGTAGCTCTCTTCCGAGCTTCGGACCATCCGTTTCCAGTCGCATTTATTACCAGCATGTAATACTCGAACATCTGGTGCCAAGTCTTAAACGGCATGGTAGGTTCTCCAGGGCAGGTTAAGAACGACGTCAGAGAAGCTACATGTAGATTAGCCATTTCTCTTGCAGTAAAAACGTCCGTTAAAAAATTCCCCGGTTCAACGTCCTTGTCGCCAATTGTTATGTAGTACGTACGTAGTATTTTGTATGTAGGTAGGTGTAGTAATAAGACTCAGGAAGCAGGTTACTCTTTTAGCCTTTTAGTCAAGCGGGTTAGCATGGTAGGTTACAGCAGGGTACATTCTGTTCTATTCTCCTTCTGTTCTATAGATATCTATGCTTCTGCGTACGTACACTTCTTCTGCACACTTCAGCTGTAGGCATAACAGGGCATTGTGTCAACTACGCCCCATAGTGGAGACTCTTGGAAAGTACATCTTCAACATGCATTACAGAACACAACAGTCTTCTTGTGGTCTGTGTGTGGGTATGTGGGGAGGGGGGGATAGGCTATGCTATGCTGTCCTGGTCCTGGCCCGGGCTGTGCTGTGCTGCTGCTCTCCACAATATATTAACAGATGTTACATGGGCTATCATACCATCATAGCTGCTTTCTAACCCCTAGCCATAGTATGAAAATGGAATTTGGCAAGTGATGCTAAAGAGCATCATCAGTTTAAACTCATATTGATGACGGCTACTCTTGTCCTAACAGAGACCATGGATACCACAGCCTGTCAGTTCCATAGCCTGCACTTAAACTGCCCAGTATTCTCACACAGCCTTCAAATAACACAAACAATATCATAATTACATTTATTGTCAAAGACATTTCCCAATTATGAACTATATGTAACTTCAACAACGCATCATCATGTCCACTGTCTGATACAAAAAAGCATTACTTATGTAAGATTTAAACTTCTTCCAGTTTAGTTATCTGCTGAGCAGCCTTTACTCCTTACCATCTATCCTCTATTCTCTCTTTCCTCCATCTTTCGCAATTTTTTTGACTAAAGTTATCATACTTTCTAGGGGTGGAACAGTTTTCAAAAATCATGGTTCACTTCACATCACGGTTTTACAGGATTTCCAGGCACCTTGGCTTTCTGTTGTTGTCTTTTGTGTGGGTTCATGGTGGAAAGAGGTAATTATGTACAAGTTATTTAAACTATCTATAAAATACAAATTGGAATTCCTTAAACAAAGAGTAGATCTCACAGTCTAACCAATCATTTTCATGCATTGGTGTTTCCTTGACATTGCTGTTGTTTTCAGATTCAACCACCATTGTTACCATAAATGGTAAATGGCAAATGGCTACATTTAAATAGCACTTTTATCCAAAGCACTTTACAATTTGTTCCTCACATTTTACCCATTCACACACCAACGGCAGGGGCAACCATGCAAGGTGCCAACCTGCTCATCGGGAGCAGTTAGGGGTTAAATGTCTTACTCAAGGACACTTCGACACGCTGCCTGGGTGGAGTGGGAATCGAACCGGGATCCTCCAGATAACCAGACGACTGCTCTACCTACCGAGCCACTGTTGCCCCTTATAGTATACTGATTGTCTATATAGTATTATGTCTGGTAGCACATCAATTGCAATTGCTGATCTGAAACTACTTTTGTGTTCTAATCACGGCACGTCATGTTAAAAACCTTTTCATTCTATAATATTGACAACATTAATAAAGAACCTGGGGGGACTAACCCCTTGGATCAAATCTGAGGTCACTAGTCTTGGGGTTATCATAGATTCAGAACTGAACTTCAATTCTCATATTAGCAAAGTGACGAAAACATCGTTCTTCCATCTCAGAAATATAGCAAAAGTACGACCATTTATTAATCAGAACGATGCTGAGAAGCTAATTCATGCATTCATATCTAGCCGGTTAGACTACTGTAATGCACTTTTCACAGGTCTCCCTAAGAAAACCACAGAGAGGCTTCAGCTAATCCAAAACTCTGCAGCCCGACTGCTAACTAGAACCAAAAGGAGAGAGCACATTAGTCCAGTCCTAGCCGCTTTACACTGGCTTCCCGTAACATTTAGAATTGACTTTAAGGTCCTTCTCCTTACATACAAAGCTCTAAATGGACAGGGACCTAGCTACATCGCCAACACTCTAATAAATTACACACCAGCAAGAACACTGCGATCATCAGCTGCTGGACTACTAGAGGCTCCCAGAAGCAGTCAAAAGAGGATCGGTAATGCAGCCTTTATCAACTATGCCCCAAAACTATGGAACAAACTACCCCAAAACATCAGGGAAGCCAACTCGCTAGACATCTTTAAAAGACAGCTTAAAACCTATCTCTTTGCTCAGGCATTTCACTGATAGTTATCTGCTACCACCTAGTGGCAAGAGGAAACATCAGGGATATCCTGACACAACTTGTATTTATTCTTACCCTGCCTACTCTTTTACACTGCCTATCAAATTCATGTGTCGGTTATTGCACTTTTTACTTCTTACTGATGACTATTTTTAAACTGAATCATTTTAAACTATTCTTATTTATTGCTAGATCCAAATGTGAAACACTGCGGGTTGTGACACACACACACACAGTCACACACACACAGTCACACACACACACACACACAATCACACACAAACACACACACACACCGACATACACACATACACACACACACACACACAGACACACACACCGACATACACACACACACACACACACACACACACACACACACACAGTCACACACAGACACACACACACCGAGTTGTAGTAGCGTTGTAGTTGTAGATCTAGGTTAACTGTGTCCTGGTAGATCTAGGTTAACTGTGTCCTGGGGTAGAGTAGTAGTAGATCTAGGTTAACTGTGTCCTGGAGTGGTAGTTGTAGAGTAGATCTAGGTTAACTGTGTCCTGGAGTAGAGTAGTAGTAGTTGTAGCGTTGTAGTTGTAGATCTAGGTTAACTGTGTCCTGGTAGTTGTAGAGCTGTACACACACACACACAGTCACACACAGACACACACACACCGAGTTGTAGTAGCGTTGTAGTTGTAGATCTAGGTTAACTGTGTCCTGGTAGATCTAGGTTAACTGTGTCCTGGGGTAGAGTAGTAGTAGATCTAGGTTAACTGTGTCCTGGAGTGGTAGTTGTAGAGTAGAGTAGATCTAGGTTAACTGTGTCCTGGAGTGGTAGTTGTAGAGCAGTAGTAGCTGAAGTACAACCACACACACACACACACAACACAATAAACACACATACACACTAAACAACGATGCATACAGGATTATTTATGACTATTTTTAAACTGAATCATTTTATTCTTATTATTTGCTAGATCCAAATGTGAAACACTGTGATTATTTGTTCATGAACTACAGGAGTATTACTGAATAGAGAGCCTATTAAGATGCTAGATCCTAATGTGAAACACTGTGATTTGCCATATCTTGCTATGCTCGCTCATGCCTGTATTTTTTATGTCCGTTCTATTTTATAATTTTTTGACTATTTTTAAACTGAATCATTTTAAACTATTTTTACTATTTGTGTTACTGAAAACTGTAAGCGGAGAGCCTATTGGGATGCTAGATCCTAATGTGAAACACTGTGATTCTACCCGTCTATCTTTTTATGCTCGCTTATGCCTGTATTTTTTACTGTTGTGAAGCACTTTGAACTGCAACCTCTGTATGAAAAGTGCTATACAAATAAAGTTATTATTATTATTATTATATTTAAGATATAGATTTATTCAGCTAAACTGGTTTCTGAAGGGGGACTGCCCATAAGTCCAATGGCCCATTATTCCGACAGCTCAATAGTCCAGTTGTTGACATGCAAACCATTTGGCGCTGTTTCAGCAAAAGGTATGGCACAATTAAAATAAAGCAGTACAAGTACAACTTTCTCTCTTAACATGACAATACAAATCCATCTACGTCTCTCTCACATTCACAATGTCTAATGTTTGCATGTACTGTAATGCCTGAAGCAGTAAAAACGCCTGTCATCCTATTTATTTTGGCACGTATTTCAGCACCATGGACAGAGTGGAGGTCTAATGACCAACACACACACACACAAAATATTTATAGGAATTGGAGATCAAAAGTTCAATTATGACACCACACTATGAAACGCAATCAATGGCACCAAAATTATTTAGTAAAAAGGAGAGAGAGAAACTGCATTGGAGCATTGGAGAGAAGAAAGAGGAGGGAGGGGCCAGGGAGGGCTTAGACCCTGTGATGCTTAGATCCTGCGGTCAGTAGGAACAGATAAGGTCAGTAGGAGCAGATAAGGGAGTATAGTTTAATCATCCTTTTGTTTTTGTTCTCCACCCATGTATGTCAGAATTCAAGGCAGCCATACTACAAAGACAACGGGAACTTGTGCACTTTCGCTGTCATGGTCCCAGCCTGCCAGTGCTCCTCCCTCTCTCTGTCTCCCTTCCCCCTTCTCCTGCTCTCATTATGGTCAAGTAGGTACAGCTGTGGTGTCAACAAGGCAGCTGATCTGAGGTCTGTGGGCAGAGTACATCATGTTATATAACCCCGCCCCAAACCTGGAGAAGCTGTCAGATCGTAAACTCTTGTTACCAGTTAGTCATGTTATATTGCTCATGTTCATTATTCTGTTACTTCTAGTTGTTCGCCTGGATCTCTTGTTCTTTAACCTTGTCTAACTGCATTCTCATCCTCTCTCCTAGCCTGCACAGCGAAGACCTGGAGACACTGACCTGCCCGGCTAAGACCTGGAGACACTGGCCTGGCTCACAAGGAACTGCTCTGACTCATGCCCGGTTGACGACACGGTCGACACCTGCCCCTGCTCTGACCCCGTCTGTCTGATTCTCTTGCCCCTGTGTATACCCTGGACATTATTATTACCTCCCCCATGTACCGACCCCTGCCTGGACATTGACCATCCATTAAACGCACCCATATTGGGTTTGTACCAGTTCTGTCTCTGTCTGCATATTGGGTTCGATACTACATCCGTGACATTCACTGCATCCAGAGTGCACACAAACAGTTATTAATGCTGCTCAGTTCAGTTATTATGATAAAACACAAACAGTTATTAATGCTGCTCAGTTCAGTTATTATGATAAAACACAAACTGTTATTAATGCTGCTCAGTTCAGTTATTATGCTAAAACACAAACCGTTATTAATGCTGCTCAGTTCAGTTATTATGATAAAACACAAACAGTCATTAATGCTGCTCAGTTCAGTTATTATGATAAAACCCAAACAGTAATGCTGCTCAGTTAGGTTATTATGATAAAGACCAAACAGTTATTAATGCTGCTCAGTTCAGTTATTATGATAAACCACAAACAGTTGTTAATGCTGCTCACCCATTGCTTACTTACTAGAAATTATGTAATTCAATGCATGTCTTTATTTTCGACTAATGATGAGAATTAGACCTCCGCTCTCCATGTCCATGGTGCTGAAATACATGCCAAAAATGAAATGAGTGTCTCTTCTGGCATTACATGCATTTATTAGACATTGTGAATGTGAGAGGGATGTAGATGGATTTGTATTGTTGTGTTAAGAGAGAAAGTTGTACGGCTTTATTTTAATTGTGCCATACCTTTTTGCTGTCAAAATACATTAAATATTAAGGGCAAGAAAACTGCACGGAGAGAGTATGTATTTTCGGGATAACGGACTGCCATACCAATGGGCTTTCGGTCCAATGGGACATATTTGGGCAGTGGGAATGATGGGCCATCGGACATATGGCATGGCACCTTTTGAAGCACATTTTCCATTCCTACCATATGGCTCCTTTCACCTTACCCTTGGATCAATGATGTTATAGCACACATATATTTCTCTCCATGTTGTATTAGTGAGTGATATACAAGTGTTCTTCAATTAAGGGTCTCATTAAAGCCACTTGATAAGTCTCTGTCTCCCTCGGGGATATGAAGAGACTCATTAAATCCCCAGCTAGGACAAAGTCTGTGACATTCACTGTCACATTACCACGGTCTGACAGATCTGAGGGGTGTTTGTGTCTGGGGAGCAGATGAGGGAGACAGTATAGATACTTGCAGTATAGCGGCGTTGTGATTACTCTACACACAGCAGGATTTAATAGTGTGGATGTAGGCTTTGTGCAAAAGCTGGGTCCCCTCACCCTCCTTGACCTTCTTCCAACAGAGGCGCTGAGGTAACAGGGCTCGATGGTTCTGCATAAAGAACCAGTTAAGCTACTCTGCGTTGTGTCTCCGTCTATAATACCCTGTTACTCAAAGAAGACCTATCAATGGTCTTCTGTTACACACAACGGCGGCAGCAGGAGAATTGAAATGAAGCGAGGAGAGTTTGCTACTGTAGGAATGGTTGTTTATTTTAAACCATCAAAGAGTGAAATAACAGTAAGCTTAAAGTGTGCAATGATTTTCAATGGTTGCAATCACTATGCCGAGGGATCATTAGAAAATCAGACTAATTTACTATAATTAAAACAGTTCTTCTTGGCTCCTCGTTTGGT
The DNA here is from genome assembly GCF_963971535.1 of Notolepis coatsorum. Lineage (NCBI taxonomy): Eukaryota > Metazoa > Chordata > Actinopteri > Aulopiformes > Paralepididae > Notolepis > Notolepis coatsorum. The sequence goes on along the minus strand of NC_140170.1, from coordinate 106,395,678 downwards.
TTCGCTGATGCTCGCCGACATCAGCTCTAGTGGGGATCTGAGGAAAAAGCAAGCGCCCTGCTTGCTGGCCGTGTTGTTGTTGTCGTGTTCTCGTTCTGTTCCGTGTCTCGTGTGAAAAGGTGGGTGTTGTCCTGTGTTGTTCCGTTTCAGAGTGTCTCCACAGTCACAACACCCCCCCTTATATCAAAAGCCTGGAGTGTCTGCGTGATGTCACCGGAGTGACGTCAAGCAGATGTGTTCCTCCAATCACGGGCCCCCTGAGTTTGAATTCGAAAGAAGGGCCGTCCCCTGGCGCCCACTTTGTTTCCAATCAAAGAATAGTTTCATTGTCTATATTTACGGTACAGTTCGGTTTCATAATTCAAGATGTGTATTTTTGAATCGGGGATAACCAGATGAACACATGGATACCATTTTCTACTCAAAACAGCTTTATACTTGACCAGTGTTGTGAAGGGCCAGATTAAACCGAATATATATATTTATTTATATATATATATTTAATTGTATTTGTATATTCTCTAATATTCCCTGATATCCCTTGTATATTCCTTGTACAATATGCATTGAATATCCATTCTAGCCTACTGAACATCCCATAATAGTCTCCATTCTACTATTGGTCGAGACCTTGGTGCCAGGCTGCCATACCCCTCAGACCCAGTTCAAACGTACCGCTCGACATGTACGAACAAGTCCTAGTTCCGCGTAGGAATTTGGCTACCGCACCACTAATGGGACTATTTGTTCATAGTGCGTATATATACTGCGCTACTAAAGTAGGAGTTTCTTTTCAGTCCAGTTTCTTACCCTCCAATAGAGTCACAGACGTAAAGCCTCCCCGCGACGCCACGTGTGGGAGTAAGGCCAAGTTCGCCTACCATCGGTATTGAGACATCGTGTATATTAATATTTGAATAGTCATATTTGGCACTATATCGTCGAGTTGGACGTAGTCTATTAAGCTAATAATAGTCTGTTAATATATAGTGCTTCGTGCGGTGAGAATACTACCGTAGTCAGTACCCCATCGTTTCGGGCAGAGAACTGGCTGCTTACCCAGGGTGGTTGACCCTATGTGAAGCTACACCCGAGGAGCCCCAGAGCCGACGAGCGAGTGGACCTGTATACCGGATTATTCTACCGACGACAGCCCGCCTTCCCAGGCACGGATTATGCTTTGGATACTTTGATTATTCTATGGATAAAGACCCCCGACACTGCCGTGTGTTGGAACCCCCCCCCCTGGAGAGGACGCAAGGTGAGGAGACGCTCTGCAAGACGAGGTCTCTTCACGTCTCTCCCCCGTGGACCGGAGAGAGCCGGCCCACAAAGAGTCCACCTGCTTTCATCTGTGGTCCAAGGATCGCCGGCGCATTGAACAGCACTACAGTGGGTTCACCTGGGATACCCTTGGCCAGACGAGGCAGCCGGATTCTACCCCCCCCCCCCCCCTCCTACTCCTGTCGGCTTACAAGCGACCGGATTAACCCCCTCTAGTGTATCTAGTATAATCATTAAAGTATCATTGCTGTTATTCCTTAACTATTCCAGGTCGTATATTTACCACCTGCGCCTTCAGAGATTGGACATTCTCTATTGATATACCGACGAATACTCCTTGCCATAAAAGTGCATACTATTTCAATTCATAAATGTAATTAAGTGATTAAGTGCTTATTCTACACACCATCGCTGTGTAGGAAATAAAGACCTGTTTCTAATTCGTACATTTGTGTTGGATCCGTTTCATCTACGTGAGAGTGTTCATGATAATATATTTATGCCGTGTACTGGGTGGCCGAATATTAAGTACAAAGGTAGTGGTAGTAAGTATCATATCTAGTAATACAGTCAGGGAATTGTACCCCTCAGTTACAATTGGTCCTTCGAGCCGGATGGTAATTAGTGTAATATTAATATAGTGTTATTAATATTGAAATGGCCTATGATGAACACTCCACGAAACGATCCTCCTAACCAACGCCCGCAGCGCGAACGACGGCTCCCTCAGTACTTAGAGGCTTACGCTGTCAGTCAACAACCTAGTCTTCTACTAACAGTAAACGCGGTAAAACTAGAAAGTAAAAGTATGTCTAACCCCAACGCCCAGACTACCCCGACCATAGAGGCCCCTACGGGCTCTAATGTAACTGACCAAGTTCACGGTGGGGACCAGTGGGAACCAGACATGACTTCACACCCCGCCAGTACTGAAGAAGTAGTCCCCGATGAGTCCCGGGAGGAATACAACGCTACCGAGAGAGAACTCGGCACGGAAGAAGACGGGGAGAGCACCGTGGAGATAGAGCTCCAAGGCTCCGCAAGGAGTACCCCGAGGGAAGGCTCCCCTATACAACCGCCTTCTCCCAGCGAGGCAGAGAGGACCCTACAGCAGGCCTTCCTCATCAGCCTGAACGCCGCTGCTGAACGCGACCGACTGCAGATCCAGCAGCGAAGCGAACACGAGCAGATACGTCTAGAAATAAGACGCATTCAGATGGAAGAGAATGTGGCCCGAGAACGAGCCGGTGCTCAACGGGACGCAGCGCGCGACAGACAGCAGTCGCAACTAATAGAACAGCTGATCAGACGGACAACACCCTCTCCCTCCGCCAGAGGCTCCAGGAACTCGTCTAGACACACCTCCAGGGCGGCATCCCCTAGCCGAGTAAACAACCCTGAACTTGACCAACAGACGAGGTCTATACCCCCCACAGACCACCTCCCCCCACCGGTCCAAGCGAGACCTAGCAACCGGGAAGGAGCAGCATATCCTGTGGAGAGGCTAAATCAGAGACTACAAGCACTGGACGACCTAACTGAAGACGAAGAGGAAGAGGAGGAGAACCACGCCCGAAGACAGCACAGTACTCTACCGGACCAGGAGGTCCGGTACAGCCCAGGCTATACTCCCGCGGAGCTGCGCTACAGACCCCCGACTCTATACACGGGTGAGCACGACGCACGACCCGCACCGAGGAACAGCACCTGGACAAGCGGGCCATGGTACACTGCCGGTACCAGCCCATACCAAGGAGCGGGAGGAGACTCGCCTAGGAGGCCTCTCCCCCAACGCTCGCCGATGTATCCACAGTCAGCGTCATACATTGGCACGCCTATGGTACCCGACTTCACCCAAGAGAACCGGGCCCAGTATACAGAACTCCGCATGTGTCTGGAGACCATGTTGGTGGATGTATTGGATGAACGCCACAAATACGCCATCCTACTGAAGCACTTAAAGGTACCCCGCGCACATAATATAGCGCTCGCCTACGCGACTTCCACCACCCCATACACAGCAGCGCTGGTAGCATTGGACCAGAGGTATGGGCGCATATGGGATTACGTGATCCAGGAGATCCGACACATCGACCGCTTACCCCCAGCAATAGACAATCGAGCACTGGACGACCTGTCCATCAGAGTGCAGTCCCTGGTAGGGATGTTGGGAGCGCAAAGAGAGAAGGGGAGGCATGAACTTTACGCCAACTCAAATGTGGAAAGGATCCTGGAGAAGCTGCCGCCCGCTCGTCAGGAGCGCTTTAGGCGGCAGAGGGACCACAGAGACCCGAATGGCCCCGAACCGAACCTCCTCGATCTAGCAGACTTCCTGGCGAGAGAAGTCAGCAGCCTACGGCTAGATACATTCGGACGGAGCACCCCTGGCTCCAGAGAAGGAACCAGACGACTAAATGATGGAAGAAGATCGGTGACTGTGATGCACCAATCGGAGTCAGTACCGAGCAGCAGGAGCCACAGTACCCCCTCCAGAACGGAGAAGTGGAAGATAGTGTGCCCCTACTGTGAGAAAGAACACTGGCTAGCGCAATGTGACTCCTTCCCCAAGCTGAACGCGGAGGAAGCAGGTCAATGGATAAAGTCCAACAAGCGCTGTTTTCGCTGTGCGCGCTCACACATGGCAGCCGAATGCCGCTTAAAGAAAAGGTGCACCAAGTGCGATGGAGCCCATCTGGACATACTTCACGACAGTAACAGACGGCGCCCTTCACCTGCACCATCCAGCCGCAAAGCGAGCGCCATGTACATCGATCCCGCCAGCAGCAGTGGAGCCCGAGTACTCCTAAAAGTAGTGCGTGTGACACTAAGCTACCAGAATAAAGTCCTGGACACTTACGCCGTCCTCGATGACGGGTCAGAGAAGACCCTGCTGCTCGCCTCCGCTGCGGCCCAGCTAGGGCTGCGGGGAAGCGAAACCCAAATGACAATTCGGACAATAAGACGAGATTTGAAGACGATAAAGGGCGAGAATGTCTCATTCTCTATCGCAGCAAGCGGCCAGCCTGAGCGACGGTACCAGATTGCAGACGCTTTCACCAGCCAAGAAATAGGACTGTCGCGGTACACATACCCCGTCGCCAAGCTGATGGAGAAATATGCACATCTGCGCAAGTTACCGATCCCGCTCATAGACAATGCTATGCCGACCCTGTTGATAGGCTCCGACCATGCAGACCTCATTGTCCCGATAGACCGGGTTCATACCGGACCCCGAGGCTATCCTGCAGCAGTCGAGACCCGTTTGGGATGGACTCTCCAAGGCCCGCTCGCCAAATCTCTCAACCGAAGTACAGCCACTAGATGTCTCCACTCCCGAGTCACAGAGGGAGAAACCGCACTCCTGCAACACGTAGAGCGGCTATGGAGCTTGGAACAAATGCCCTTTAAGAATGGAAAGAAAGACATTCGCTCCAAAGATGACATTTACGCCATTCACCTCCTCGAGACAGGGACCAAGAGAGTCCCGGTCAACGGCGTGTTGAGATACGCCACGCCACTCCTGCGGCGAGAAGGAATGCCTACTTTCCACGCCAAGACAGACGCCATAGAACGGTACCTGCTGAACACGGAGCGGCGCTTAGCCAAGAACCCCGCCCAAGAGAGTGTATACCGCGCTGAGATTGAGAAGCTCATCACAGCGGGACACGTCACAAAGATGGACATTAAAGAGGCTGACCAGACCACTGAATCGTGGTACGTGCCCCACCACAAGGTCCATCACAACGGTAAAGACCGCATAGTATTTAACTGCAGCTACCAGATCGGATCCCAAAATCTGAATAAAGAGTTACTGCCCGGTCCCACACTCGGCCCCTCCCTACTCGGCGTTCTACTCCGCTTCCGCCAGGAAAAGGTGGCCATCAGCGGGGACATTAAAGGAATGTTCCTGCAGGTGAGATTAGTAGAGGCGGACAAGCCCCTGTTACGGTTCCTATGGAGAGAGAAGCCAGGAGATGAGCACCCAGCCATCTACCAATGGGAAGTCCTCCCCTTCGGAACGACGTGCAGCCCCTGCTGTGTGACATTTGCACTACAGAAACATGTAGCAGAGGACCCAGCAGCGGACGAAGAGGTCCGACACAGCGTAAAGAACAGCTTCTACGTAGACAACTGTCTACAAAGCCTTTCAACCCAGGAAGAAGCCGAGGCTCTCCTGATTAAACTCTGCGCCTCATTGATCAAAGGCGGCTTTGATCTCAGGCAGTGGGCCAGCAGCGATCCGCAAGTACTGCGCAGCCTCTCCTCCGAGGACAAGGCAGCCAGCAGCGAGACCTGGATGGCTACAATCCCGGGAGAAGCCCAGGAGATGACCCTGGGATTGGTGTGGCGATTCAAAACAGATTCGCTTCACTACAGACACAAGCCCCTGACTACGGAGCAGGGAAGGCCGGCGGCGGCGCCGACCACCAGACGGAGTGTGTACACAACACTCGCCCGACAATATGACCCGCTAGGATGTATTCTACCGTACACCACCAGGGCAAAAATTATTGTACGAGCATTGTGGGACAAGGACCAGGGCTGGGACGACCCCATTCCCGCACACCTTGCATCCACCTGGAGAGAGTGGGAGATGGAGCTCCACTCACTCCCAGGCGTTAATATGCGCCGAAGCTACTTCCCACCCACGGTGAGGCCAGAGACATGTAAAATGGACTTACACGTCTTCAGTGACGCCTCAGAGGTCGCATACGGATCAGTAGCCTACTTGCGGGCCCAAGACCAGGGGGGAGAGATCTACACAGCATTTGTCCTCGCCCGCTCGAGAATAGCCCCACGCAAGCAACAATCTATCCCACGTCTAGAGCTCTGCGCAGCCCTAGCCGGAGCGCACCTAGCCACGCTCATCCAACGTGAGCTCACCATACCGGTGTCTAGAACAATCCTGTGGTCAGATTCCACGACGGTACTCGCCTGGATCAAATCGGACTCATGCAAGTACAAAGTCTTCGTGGGAGTCAGAGTCACCGAGATTCAAGACTTAACCGAAGAGTTAACCGGAGAAACAGAGTGGCGCTACGTTGATACAAAACAGAACCCAGCTGACGTCATCACCCGGGGGATGCCCCTGGATGACCTCACCCGTCGCAATGTCTACAGTGACGGCCCCGCATTCCTAAGACTCCCGGAAGGACAGTGGCCCATGCCTATCCCGAGGGAAGCAAGTCCAGAGGAGGTGGAAATTAAGAAGTCTGTGTTCTGTGGATTGAGCACCGTAGCCTCCACCGACCCTAACATAAACGATTGCACGTCCATAGAGAGTGCACAACAAAGAACATTCCTGCGGTACCACCCGGAGTGCAAGTCCCCCGCTGATATGTCAGCAGCTAACTACGAGGAAGCAGAATTGCTTCTACTACTTGGGGCCCAGACTGTGGCGGAAGAAGTCCTAATGACAGTCCTCACGGAGATTGAGGGAGTACTTAACTCGAAGCCCCTCGGATATGTCTCCAGTGATGTGGCGGATATCGACCCAGTTACCCCCAACACACTCCTGATGGGGCGGCTAGATCCTGCATTACCACAGACAATGTACCGGCCTGAAGAAGCGAACGGCCGACGAATGTGGAGGTACAGCCAAGTATTAGCCGACAAGTTTTGGAACAGTTTCCTACTGCACTACCTACCGTCTCTACAGACCCGCCAGAAGTGGGTAAAGGAGAGAGACAATTTGACAGAAGGAACAGTCGTCATGATTATTGATCAATCACTGCCCAGAGCTATGTGGCCGGCCGGCCGCGTAAGCAAAGTGATCACCGGTGCCGACGGCAAGGTCCGAGCAGCTGAAGTGCTCGTCCAGGGTCGCACTTACACCCGTCCCGTGGCGAGGCTCATAGAACTGCCTCGACTCCCAGACACAATCGATGATGACCATGACCCTACAACCCTATGACTTTGTGAAGTTGACTGACCCCTACAGCAAACCCTTATGTGTAAATAGACAACGCGATTAATCTGTCTCTGTTTAACTGATTAGGTCTGGGACCTATTCAGGGGGTGGCTGTTGTGAAGGGCCAGATTAAACCGAATATATATATTTATTTATATATATATATTTAATTGTATTTGTATATTCTCTAATATTCCCTGATATCCCTTGTACGCCACGTGTGGGAGTAAGGCCAAGTTCGCCTACCATCGGTATTGAGACATCGTGTATATTAATATTTGAATAGTCATATTTGGCACTATATCGTCGAGTTGGACGTAGTCTATTAAGCTAATAATAGTCTGTTAATATATAGTGCTTCGTGCGGTGAGAATACTACCGTAGTCAGTACCCCATCGTTTCGGGCAGAGAACTGGCTGCTTACCCAGGGTGGTTGACCCTATGTGAAGCTGCACCCGAGGAGCCCCAGAGCCGACGAGCGAGTGGACCTGTATACCGGATTATTCTACCGACGACAGCCCGCCTTCCCAGGCACGGATTATGCTTTGGATACTTTGATTATTCTATGGATAAAGACCCCCGACACTGCCGTGTGTTGGAACCCCCCCCCCCTGGAGAGGACGCAAGGTGAGGAGACGCTCTGCAAGACGAGGTCTCTTCACGTCTCTCCCCCGTGGACCGGAGAGAGCCGGCCCACAAAGAGTCCACCTGCTTTCATCTGTGGTCCAAGGATCACCGGCGCATTGAACAGCACTACAGTGGGTTCACCTGGGATACCCTTGGCCAGACGAGGCAGCCGGATTCTACCCCCCCCCCCCCCCCTCCTACTCCTGTCGGCTTACAAGCGACCGGATTAACCCCCTCTAGTGTATCTAGTATAATCATTAAAGTATCATTGCTGTTATTCCTTAACTATTCCAGGTCGTATATTTACCACCTGCGCCTTCAGAGATTGGACATTCTCTATTGATATACCGACGAATACTCCTTGCCATAAAAGTGCATACTATTTCAATTCATAAATGTAATTAAGTGATTAAGTGCTTATTCTACACACCATCGCTGTGTAGGAAATAAAGACCTGTTTCTAATTCGTACATTTGTGTTGGATCCGTTTCATCTACGTGAGAGTGTTCATGATAATATATTTATGCCGTGTACTGGGTGGCCGAATATTAAGTACAAAGGTAGTGGTAGTAAGTATCATATCTAGTAATACAGTCAGGGAATTGTACCCCTCAGTTACAACCAGAATCACAGTCTTTTATCATTAATTCCACTTGTATAGTGTCCTAATCATATTCTTGTAACTTACATCAATATCTATTTTATACAGGTATTATTCAGCATGTTAAGTATTTTCCCAATGAAGTTTCAGAAGTGGTTTAATTTCAAACTCTGTGATTTTTATTCATAAACATTGCATATTTCATATCATTAGACTCAGAAGAGCCTAATTTTCCTAAGACAAGCCAAATGGTGACCTCCTAGTGTATTTTAATCATTATCCCTTATCAGTTAGAGGTGGTCTCTTCTACAGAGCCCACAGGATGTTTCTGCAAGATCTAACAGGCACCTCCACTGTTTAGTGAACCCACACTATTCACTGCCCAGCAAGACAGGAGAAAACCAGGTGGTCACATGAAAATGCCGGTGCGACTGTTGGGACACCCGATACTCCTTTGAAGTGAGATAACCAACTGTTCTCAGGGAGATGTTATCTCTGGTTTTAAATAGAAACTTGGAAGCTTGTATAGTAATAAACGGGGGTCTGCTGACAGCCCTATTCAGCGTCCTGTTTTTGGTAAACACAGCCGTTTGTTCTCATTTAAAAGCTGGCCGACCAGCGTGACCAGTATCCTGTCGTATTTACATATAGTGTTAGGTCCAGTTTACCCAGACCAACTGACATTCTTCCAGTGCCTAATTTAATCAATCACTTATCACTGATCTAATGTGAGACTTCTAAAACCCATGTATTTTAACTAACTGTTGGGGAGAATATCAGAACTTTATATATCAATAACAGAGTGAATCTATTGAATCACAGCAGAACTGGGCCAGAGTTATATTGAACTATATCAGAATGTTTTCTGGATTTACTTTATGAGACTAGCCTACGTGTGGGTGTTCTGACCATATCGATTACCATCTCCCAACAGCTGTTGACCTGTGGGACTCAATATTCAACCAACATAATATTTCCATAATGATTGGACAGTTTGGACTGAGAATTCCACTACAGCGCTTGACTAAAACAAATGATGAGCATCTGGTTTTGTGTCAGTGTAGGTAGTGTGGTGACACACGCTCATCAGGTATTCTGGATCAGCAGCATATTTTACTCCAGGGTATAAGATGCTAACCAGACCCCTCTGCTCCCGCCTTGATCCACCAGATAGCACAACAAACTTGGCATGTGAAATATGACCTTGGGGTGAACGAATAGCCGGATATTTTGGAATTATTCAGAGGCACGCAAAATGAGGGCAAAGCTAAATCCAAATCTCACTCATCTGTCTTGTATTTTAATAGTGTCCCATACAAGTGATAGAAGAATGGTTTCCTATTGATGATCTTAATTTCCTGCGTTATCAGTTCTCATACAAGTTATGGATAATTAAAAGAGAAGAAATAAGGTTTTGGGCAAAATTAGAAATGTTTCTTAATATCTCCTGTTCATAATATTCACCTGCCAAATAAACAAACATACTCCAATTAGTAAGTCGGTATAGAAATAGAAATAAGTCTAGCCGTGACCTCCATATTTATTTTCTCATACTCAAAATCCCACAAGGTTATTTTGCCATAATGAGATTAAAGGCCAGAGTTTGTTTGTTCTAAAAATTGTCTCCCCAATTTAGTTGTTGTGCCAATTCCCCCTGGTCGTTGTGCTACCCTCTGTCTGTCTGGGGAGAGTGTCGAATACCACATCTCTCCTGTGATACATCACCTGACAGCGAGGAGTTTCACTGGGAGAGCATAACACGCAAGGTTCACAATATCTCCCCCAGATCCCCTCCCTGCTGAACAGGACCGACCAGTTGTAGTCGCTGATGCAACGACCAGGGCTAATACCCCACCAGCTTCCCACCTGCAAACACTGCCAATTGTGTCCATTGGAAGGTCTGACCAATCCAGAAGTAGCCTACTGCTACAGGGAATTGAACCCAGGTCTCTGCGGTGGTAGGTGAGTGCTTTTACCTCTACACTGCTCAGACACCCAAGGCCAAGAGTTCTTCCACATCGGCAGAGATGTATAATTCTGTCCTAAATAAGAACAGCTTGAGCTGGCAGCATTTACCAGGGAGGGTTGTTGAATGATCAAACTATTTAAAATGGGCAAAGAATTACCATGTGCCATGACTCATTGTAATAGTCAATGTGAATGTTTCTAAATCTGATAAGTGACAATGAGAATAATGCTCAGTGGAATATATTTGAATCCATTTGGACATATCCTATAATTGTGCGGCTAATTATACAGGCTATCTGCCATTTCATCAACCACAAATGCCAATCTGCTGAATACATTTTCTATTCAATTTCTGTGACCATTTCTGTACCGTCTTTGTTTGTCAATGTCACAGGTCCTGGACTGGGTTTTGTAGTTATATTATCGTATAGCTTACGCTCTGCTCTATTGGAACCCTATCCCATATCAATCTAATACTGAATACATTTCTTCACATGTACACACCCATCCGCCTGGCCACACCCACATCCGCTCCTCTACATAAGTGGGGACGTGGCCATACTAACAGCTCCTTCCCTATTTTCACCACCGACAAGTGTCTGTATACACCACTTGAGTTTAGTGCCGAAATAGTTGTTGGAAAGGAGCTACATGGACATTGTATCTTATTTGTCTCTCTCTCGCCAATTTACGAGAAAAGCTAAGTCATAATGTCTGCACCTTCGGGGGGTTCGAGCGATCACAGCGTCACCCTTCACCAGCGCTTCTCCATTGCCGCGTCCGCCGTGCGTCGTGGGCCTGCTCTGACTCCACGGTCGTGGCAGTCAGATACGCCCGGGCGGCGCCCGGTGGTGAGTCTGCCTCTCCAAGGGGCCGTTGAGCCGCCGTCTCCTGTGAGATGGCCTAGTTCCGGCCCTGGTTCCCCCGCCAGTGGACAGTCGGCCGATAGGCCGACAGCTCCTCTGGTGGCTGGGGATTTGGGACGCAGACTCTTCGCCTCTGCTCGCTCCCATCGTAGGGAGACAAGCTGCAGGGGCGAACGGCCTGGCTTTGGGGTTGTGCTGGAGCCGGACGAGAGTGCTCTTGCCTTGTCTCCGTTTCCGATTGAAACTGAGGATCACATGGAGGGGGCGAGAGCGCTCTTGTTTGATGCCCCAGTGGAGACGTATCATTCTTGCATCTCCTTGGGGTCCCTTGTTCTCCGGTGTTGGGTTAGAACCTCCGACCCTGAGACAAGACGCCCAGCTATCTTCCGCGTCGGATGGTGGCGCCCGACATGGCAGCCTCCCGTACATGAGGGACGCGAGTGACGTGGAGGGAGGTACGCAAGGGGAGTTGTTCCCCGAGCTCATGACGGCCGCCGCAGCTGCTAATGGCATGGCGTTGCCGCAGTCTCTGCCTGCACCTGTTCCTGATGACATGATAGGTCATCTCTGGCAACGTCGTCCTGTGAGAGAGACAGGCGTTGTCTGCCCATTCTTCCCTTCAATGGAGGCCTACGTAAAACAGGGACAGGTAATCTCCCGCATCACTGGCCTTACCCCCAACTACATGCCAGTCACGCGGGTGGCGGGTTTGGTCCAGGGACTAAAGGACGGGGTGCCTCGGCTTGATAGCCCGATGACATCCATACTTTGTCCCGAAGTGGTGTGGGAGCCATTGCGGAAGCCGGTTCCCCAAGGGAAATTGGCTAGGCAGATGGCTAATTGGAGTGACCAGGCGTACATCGCCGCGACTCAGAGCCTAGCTGCGATGTCTAACATCGTGCAGCTAGCACGCTACATGTCGGGGATGATGGCGGGGCGGGTCGGTATTGGATGACCATCATCAATATCTTCATGCCCAAGCGGCTGGAGCCATCCTGCACCTTACCCAGCTGCAGGCGATAGCCGCCAGGAAGGGGCGCGCCCTGGCCACTCTATCCCAGCGCCACCTTTGGCTGGAGCAGGCGAGGGTGCCGGAACAGAAGAGGATTCCCCTGCTCACGGCCCCCCTCTCCGATGCTGGGCTGTTCGGGTCGGCCATGCAACAAATGACGGCTGCCTGCAGAGAGATGGAGGAGGAGCGTTCTGTGCTCCAACCCCATTTCCCCCGACCCGATGCCACCGGTGATGGCCGACGAAAACAACGCCGGCAGAGGACCGCGACCGTTGCCTCCGCCACCACTGCTGGGCCTTCATCAAAGAAGGCCAGGAGTGGAGGGAGTGCCTCGTACGCCGCAGCCAGCCGCCCCACGCCCGGAGGTGACGGTAGGGATCGACGTGACCAGGTTTCCCAGAACCGTCCCTCCGGGCCGGCTCCCCGTGGGGGCAAGCAACGCGCTACACGCGGCAGGCGCCGCTAGTGACTCTCCCCGTTTACCCCTGTCCCCTTCCCCTCCCCAACATATCATTTTGTTACTAAATAAAAGGTCCCTCCTGGTGGGGGACTGTTTTTTGTTACAAACTGTGTGTTTATTCACTGTTATATATTGGGGATACGATGTGTAAACCCTCACCTAGCTGTGGGGTTGTGTCTTTGTTTAGGAGTGTTACATCCCAATGTATGTGCTTCCCCAGTGTGTGTCTTGTTCTCCATTTTGTTTCCTCCCTCAAGCCAGAACCTGTCCTCCACCATTGGTCCCTGCTAGGCCTGCCCTTCCATTAGCAGCACAGCACCGATTGGTGGATGGGTTTCAAGACTCCAAGACTCAATCAGTAACCATCACCCACCACCCAATCATGGATCACCATACACCTGTTAAAACATGGCTTCTCACTTCAGTCACTCTCTCTCTCTGGCATGAGGCTAGGCATGGTGACATTTTGTGACATAGTACTTTTGATAATATCCCATTTTCTTATAGGCCTTTGTGATAGTGAAAGTGCCTTTGTGTGTGTATGGCCGCAGAGAGAGCATTGATAGCTTTAGATTGTTTTGTATATATTTTGCCATTCTTGTCTGTATCATTAATGTGTTTTTCTCTCTTTTCAGGAAGCACAGATGGGGTGAGCTGCCATTTCATTTGGATATTGTTTTCTCCTGTTTTGGTTAGGTAAGGGTAGTTTAGGTAATGTCCTTTCTTTTACCATAGATTAGGTTGGTTTATTTGAAGAATAGTGGTGTTTGTTTGTTGTTTTGGCCTCACCCTTGAGCTACATGTGCTTCCTTTGCATTTAACAATAAATATCATTGTGTTTACAAATGTGGTCCATAATTTCTTTCAACCAACTGTTATGTTACAGCCCTTTACCCTTAGACCCACAGGGGTCGTAACAAGGAGAGTAGGACAGTTTCTTGTAAATAGTTCTGGTCGCTATATATATGTGTGCTTGGCAAGGCCTGTGGCTAGCACTCGGTCGAAAGACTTTCCTCATCATGAAGAAGACTGTGTTCTTCTTGCAATGGTCAACTTTACCATTTTTATCTGAGGGGGTTGTGTGTATTCTGTTACGTTGGAAACATGGCATCGAGTCCACAACTTGGTTAGAGTGTTGCCTACAGAAGTGCTCATATATGTAGCTTGTACCGAGGTCTTGACCCTCTCTTTAAACGTCTGTGTTTTTCTTTAGACATACACACAGGTGATGTGTTTCGCACAGCCTAAAGCCTTGTATATAAAACCCGTTCGCAAACGAGTTGCCGTCTGTGGCTGGCATGCATTTGGTTTAGCTTATCCTAGTGGATATACGCTTTTTCATGTAGCATGCTAGGTACACGGGTATCATCGCTGCTTGTTGTTTTTCATCATATCCGGGGTGTGGGGTCATGAGGGGGTGAACTGATAAACCCTTCCTCCCCTTTTTTCTGATTGGTCAGGGGGTTGGACCTCCTGTCCTTCGGGCTTCCTGTCACGCTGTTGGGTCAGCGCGTCACAGGGTAGGGAGGGGGGGGGGAGGGAGTTCCCTGGTCCCACGCCATATTTGGGCCGGTGGGTCACGGAATTCCCCCCGCCATAGAGTACGTCACTGGGCGCGTTTCTATTGGTTGTGAGACTTCCGTGAGTTATTTTCCGGCTCCATGTTGTGGACCTCTGTTATTGTCAAGATGAGTTATGCGGTTTCAATTATTACTCACGTGGGAGGTCTCTCTGGGGGTTCCCTGTCTCCTCTCTTTTATACAGAGTAGGGTTTTTTTTAGACAGGGGTGTTTTCCCTCGGACGCGTCATATTGGACCCATATCTGTGTCTCCTGGCCAGCTTCCTGCCGCTCTCCCAGCCGGCTTGGAGGGAACGTTATCTGGGTTCTTGTTAGAATTACCATTGATGTGTTTTGTGTCTCGACGTGTACATAGTGCTGGCCCTGGGTGCTTCTGTGTGGAACCACGCATGGGCTTGCGTGCCTTGGTTGCTCATCATGGAAACAGCGTTTTTTATGGGGCAACTAGGATGGAGTTTTATCTCTTCCGAGCGCCAGTGTACTAGGTTAGTCTCGATGAATTCTCGTTCATCTCTGGGGGGAGATAACGGAATAGATCAAAGCATTGGCGGAGGGGTCTCACACCCTTGGGGTGGGCCACCGGGCGCAGTGCTTTTATGTTCTGACCGTCTTGGTGGCGCCCTCTGTGATGTTTTAGATCGACACGCATACCTACCCCCCTCTTAGGACTGGGGATGGTGGCGTGATTAGGACACGGGACTGGTTCTGGTCGCGCCGGACCAGGTCAGTTAACCCGTTGTCCGCCGGGGCGCAGATCTGCTGTTCTGGTACCCTGAAGGACTTGTGCTTTTTCGGGGGGGAAATGCCGGGTTGGCCCGGGCGTTGCAGGGGTTGATGTTATGGAGGTATTCGTGGTTATGTCACTGCGTATTATCCTTCACTGTTGCTTGGTCCATTTTGTGTTGTACCTTGCGCTGTGCTAAAGGAGCCTGGTCTTTCTCCATTCTTTTTTCGCCCCTCTCTTCTCCTGCTTGGCGGGGCTGGGAGGGGGCTGTCGAGGTGGTTCTTTGTACCCCTCTGGCATCCCTGTGTACGTCCCGGTCCGCCGGGCCCAGGTCCGGACTCGTTCTCGTCGACCTGTTGGCCTGGGTTAACCCCTTCTTGAGAACTGAAACACTTGTATACATGTGTATACCCGCAGTTGTGTTTCAGAGTTTTTTTCTTGGGGGGGTTATAGGAACAACCGCCTCCTGTTAAACTAAACATAGGGTGGTGGTTGGTTTCCAGGTGTGTTGGTAGCGGAGTCGACTCTCGGGTTAGGCCGGGCTTGACCCCGTCTGCCTGCAAGTGTGCCCCCGCACCTTTCATGATGTCTGCCAATCGTGTCAGCCTTCTCTGCCTCTGCCTCTCTAGGGGGTCATTTTTTTTTGTAGAGGTGGTGCACAGCATACCGAACGCCCCTTCCGCCGGGGTGCTGTTTTCAGCAGACCCCTTAGGCGCCTGTCTAGTCCACAGTGCTCCAGGCACAGGTCGAGTTATTTTGACCTGTTGCCTGGATTGAGGGATCAACCTCTTTGGGGCCTGCTCTTGGATGGGCCCTGTCCGATACGCCGGCGATGTGGGGGGTGGTGTCACTAGTGACCGCCTGGTGGGGTCTCGATGCTGCGGCGTCGTTGGCCTCACCAGGCCCCCTTTCCGGGGGGTCCTGACCTTTCCTGGGGCTGGGTCCTCCTTCGCGCTCCGCTGCTACGGCCTTGCCACAGGGTTGGGTTCTTGACCTTGACCCCATGTTGTTAGGGATTGTAACGTTTTTTTTCTTCTTCCCGTCCGTTCCCTGGTGGCATGTGGGATGCGCGCCTATGTAGTCGCGGGTTCTTCTGTGTGAAGGTAAGTCCCACGGTCTGCTCACCCTGTGCGTTGAGTCGCTAAACCCTCTTCGCACAGTCGGATCCGATTCCCTCCTGTCACCCTCTAGGGGGGTCCGGGGGCTCGGGTCATCCCCGGTTCTGATGGTTGTGGGGGGCCTCAGCGGGTACATTTGTCGAGCTTCCGCTCTGCTCAGCTCCTGTGTTCCAATAGAGCAGAGCGTAAGCTATACGATAATATAACATACGGTTATCCTATAACCATAGTTATATGAGTATAGCGAGCGCTCTGCTCTGACTCACTGAGAACCCTGTGGTCTTCGCCTTCGTGGTGAAAGACTTGGGAAGGAGCTGTTAGTATGGCCACGTCCCCACTTATGTAGAGGAGCGGATGTGGGTGTGGCCAGGCAGATGGGTGTGTACATGTGAAGACATGTATTCAGTATTATATTGATATGGGATAGGGTTCCAATAGAGCAGAGCGCTCGCTATACTCATATAACTATGGTTATAGGATAACCGTATGTTTTCCACACAGTAATACAGCAGGACAACACATGAAGGTATAACAGAGGTAAATATGTATTTGGAGAACTAATTGAAGAACATGGGATTTGGGGTAGGAGATCTGGAACATATACACACAAAATACAACTGGTCACACGTGACAAAAGTGGACTACAGTACATTACTACTATACTTACTGTACAGTAATCACGCTGAATCTACTGAGCCACAGGTAGATTGAGACACAGGTTTTGCACTCTGTTTACATACATACAAGCAACAGGCTAATCATGCACAATAAAATAAATGCCTGTCATTACACAATGACATGCAACAAGGTGCTCTGCTTGTGACTGATAAGAAAGGGGGTACACAGCAGCTGCTGCTACGGTCACAGAGGCGCCCCTCCACCCTATGGACCAACGTGAAACAAGGGATGGGAAAAAGACACATAAAGCTACCTATGTTAAGCAGTCAATCTAGGACATTTAAAAAAAATAACAGGAAATTCCTGTCAACCTGTGACATTAACCCCAATTGTTATGATTTGTTTGTAATCAACATTTTGACAATTTAATTTATTATGATAAACTCCTTGAGATGCACCATCTCGTTTTTGAGGGGGTGCCACAACATAAAATGTAGAACAGACAGCACCAACAATAAAATAAAGTTGACAAACATTAAATAAAAATGTAATTAAATTAAGCAAGGCCTAAGACAAAAAAAAACAGACTACAAACAAACAGACTACAAACAAAAAAAACAGACTACAACAGCAATCAGAAAATAGATCACTGTTAAGGCAATAGTCACTGAAAGCATCAGTGAACGCACGCGCAATCAGCCATGAGGAATGAGGATACCATAATCTAAGACTCAATGAAGGCTGGAATCGGATGAGTGCAGCAGTGGCGGCTGCTGACCAAAGAGAAAGGAAGAGGAGGAGGAGGGAGAGGAAGAGGAGGAGGAGAGGAGATGTTGTACAGAACGCATCACCAGATCAATCTCAGATGCACATCACTCAGCTCTATAGGAACTGAACGACACACACACACACACGCACGCACGCACGCACGCACGCACGCACGCACGCACGCACGCACCCACCCACCCACACACACACACACACACACACACACACACACACACACACACACACACACACACACACACACACACACACACACACACACACACACACACACACACAGAGGCCAGGCCACAGCGGACCAAAATAAATAGCTCGTTACCCACAGAAAGGCAGAAAGCATCCCAGATGCGTCTACCTTAATGATAAGCAAGCAGTGCAAAAATGCTTCCGCATTCGTCACCGCACGCCACTACGGTAAAGCGCCTTTCTTTTCAGGCCCGCTTTGGGAGCTGTCGCGCGGAAATAGGCTGTCTATTGCCATTCTCTTTGACAAACTCTAACCTTAACCAGCTCCTTAACAGCGCCTAAACTTAACCGTTCTAACCTTAACCAACTCCGAAACAATGCCTAACCTTAACCTTAACCTTAACCATGCCTAACCTTAACCATAGAAATTATATTGCCATTCTCATGTGGCAGGGCCTCAGAACAATGACAGACTACAAAGGAACCCCCCTCAAACTGAACAGTGACATCTCCTTAGCAAATGATCTCAACTCCTTCTATGCGAGGTTTGAGGCTGTGAATAACAACACCAGCCTACAAACCACGGCAATGGGGGGGGGGGGGTCTGCTGATGGAGACTCAGTGTTCAGGGTAACAGAGCATGAGGTGAGACGGATCTTTAAAAAAGTGGATATCAGGAAGGCAGCAGGACCGGACGGCATCCCCGGCCGCGTCCTAAAAGTCTGTGCCGACCAACTGGCCCCGGTATTCACTGACATCTTCAACCTGTCCTTGGAACAGGCCGTCATCCCCACCTGTCTGAAGAAGTCCACCATCATCCCTGTACCCAAAAAATCTACGCCCGCTTGCCTCAACGACTACCGCCCTGTAGCCCTCACCTCCATAGCCATGAAGTGCTTTGAGAAGCTAGTGAAGGGCTACATCTGTTCCTCCCTCCCCATCAACCTGGACCCTCTGCAATTTGCATATCGCCCCAACAGGTCCACGGAGGACGCCATAGCCCATGTGCTGCACACAGCAGCATCACATCTGGACAAGAGGAAGGGGAACTATGTGAGAATGCTGTTCATCGACTACAGCTCAGCATTCAATACCATAGTCCCCTCCAAACTCATAGCCAAGCTCAGGGACCTGGGCTTGAACTATGACCTGTGCCAGTGGGTCCTGGACTTCCTGACGGGCAGACCCCAGGTGGTAAGAGCCGGCAACTGCACCTCCTCATCCATCACGCTCAACATAGGGGCCCCCCAGGGCTGTGTTCTGAGCCCCCTCCTCTACTCCCTGTACACACATGACTGCGTAGCACAGCGGAACAACAACACCATCATCAAATTTGCTGATGACACAGTAGTGGTGGGCCTGATCTCTGCCAACGACGAAAGGGCCTACCTGGAAGAGGTAGAGAACCTGTCACAGTGGTGTCAGGAGAACTGCCTCTCCCTGAACGTCAGCAAAACAAAAGAGATGATTGTGGACTTCAGGAGGTCGGGGGTCAAGGACTACAGCCCCCTCAGCATCGACGGGGCACCAGTTGAGAGAGTGAACAGTTTCAAGTACCTCGGAGCCCACATATCCGAGGACTTGACATGGACCACACACATTGACAGTGTTGTGAAGAAGGCACGACAACGCCTCTACTTCCTCAGGCGCCTAAGGAAGTTCCAAGTCAGTCAGAAGATCCTTAGGAACTTCTACTCATGTACAATAGAGAGCATCCTGACCGGCAACATCACCTCCTGGTTTGGGAATAGCACTGCACAAGACCGTAGCAGACTACAAAGAGTGACACGTTCAGCCGAACGCACAATTAGAGGGGGGCTTCCCACCCTCCAGAACATTTACAACAAGCGGTGCAAGGGGAAGGCTAAGAGAATTATTAAGGACTCGAGCCACCCGAACAACTGCCTCTTTGAACTGCTGCCGTCAGGCAAGCGATACCGGAGTCTTATGGCGAGCACAGAAAGACTCAGAAGGAGCTTCTATCCCCAGGCCATCAGGCTGCTAAACGAACAATAATCGCTAAACGAACAATAATCACTATGCAACAACCATCAAATGCACACAGCACACACACCCACACGCACACACACACTCACTCAAACAAACAACACACTGCAGCACCCACTCTCCACACTTTAGATCACACAAACACACTTACACTTTATATTTATTGATAAAGGATTTGCACTACAACTCGTACACCTACTGTGAATTGTACCTAAACTGCACCTCGTCCATTTATGCCTTGCACTATATAGTATTGTATATTAGTACACTGCACAGTATTGTATATTGTATGGTAACTACGTCTACGAACATTGTACATATGTCTAAACTGAACACTGTGACCTCTTTTTTTTCTTCTAATTTTTACTATGTTTTTATTTCATACTTATCTTGTCATGCACAGTCTCTGGAGCGCAACAGTAAGAAGCATTTTGTACAAAAGTATTCTGTACTTCTGTATGACAACTATTAAAGAAACTTGAAACTCTTTGACAAACTCTAACCTTAACCAGCTCCTTAACAGTGCCTAAACTTAACCGTTCTAACCTTAACCAACTCCGAAACAATGCCTAACCTTAACCTTAACCTTAACCATGCCTAACCTTAACCGGCGAAAGAATACACGCTAAAAAAAAAAATCACGTTAAAAAAAAAATATTCGATGGGATTCGAACTCGCCAGCAAACGAGCCATAGGATCCACAGCCATGTAGTCTTGCCAATAGAGCTATTTCTAGATACTGAATAAGGGGCGGTGACTTATATATATTGAGCTCCGCTCGTGTCGAACCAAGGCGGGATCTCATGCGCATGCGCGGGCACCTGGCGGGATCTCATGCGCATGCGCGGGCACCTCGCGCGAGCACGCCGGCGCACGCAAGCACCTGAGCGAGCACGCCGCCGCCGGTGCACGCACGGGCGCTGGGCGGCGGAAAATGAAAGGCGCATTACCGCACGCCACTACGGTAGAATTGCTTCCGCATTCTTGCACTGCTTGCTTATCATTAAGGAAAACGCATCCCAGATAGCAAAAGGTGTTAATTCAATGTTGATTTATGGTCACAATGCTTGATTTTTGGTTAAGGTCGACGATTGATGTTGAATCACCCATTAACCGCTAAAGCAATTGACTAATATTGAAAACATATCATTGAATCAATATTGTTTTGTGGTTGCATTTTAATGATTGAAATGCCAATATCAATAAATGTTGAATCAATGTACGCTGCTCAACGTATGCTGTCGTCATTAGGCTTGTTCAAGATGGGATAGGCGGACGCAGATCTGCGCAGGTTTTACTACTGCCTCGCCAAGCGCGTTGCATGACGGTTAGAATGTTGTCCGATTTGCTCTGAAAATCTGACGAGGCGAGGCGCGGAACTCCCGCGGGAGCGAGCCGCGCGCAGCCTTCAGAGCGAGGCTCCACAGTACCTCTCAGCTCAGTACCCGGCTGGGAAGCGACTTGCTACGGTCGCGCAAAGCGCCTATTGGCTCAGAAAAGTTGTCAGTCACCAGCCATGTGACAGCCAGGGAGTTATGAGACGTTTTGATTGATTGAAAACTTTATTATGTTATGCGTTATCAACTTATCATCATATCATTATGATAAACTTCAAGCTGTCAGACACACACACACACACATACAGCAGTGTGTTGTGTGTGCGTGCGGCCAGGAGCGCGCAACAAGATGGTATACATTATGGTATATGAATAGTATATTCCACTGTAGCAGTATATGGTGTGCTGTACATTTGAATCTGATCTAATTTTGCACACGGCCATCGCATTATAATGAGCTGGACAGGTGTGTAATGTGTGTGTGGTGACGTGAAAGCGTATCTGCCGCGCGAGACTAGGCGAGAGGCTCTCGTGAAATCGGCAGTGTCCGCCCTCTTAACTCCTCCCCCGGCTTCACTCGGCTACTCTCGTCTACTAGTCGAGGCAAACCGAAATCCATCTTGAACAAGTCCATTGTCTCATCACCCAGACTGCACTGCACTTGTGCTGCCCCGCCTCCCAGAATGCACCTGTGCGGCAGCTTCCTGGCTGCTACCTCATGTCTCTCTGCATCGTTAAGACTGGTGAGTACTGCATGGCAATAATGTCGATTATGTTGTATGTTGTATGTATGCTTTCGATTGCAAACGCCAGCGGAGTAGTGCCGTGTTCGTTTTTACATGGTAGAGAATATTATATTAACCGTTATTCATGCCTGCTAGCTGAAGCTAATTTAGCTAGTAGCGTTAGCAGTTAGCTATGATGAATGTTTCTTGATTTTGGTATAGTGATCCACCTGTTGCATATACTGTTATACATTTTATGTAGGCTAACGTCAGTAACGTTTCAAAATGTGGCTTATGATGTATTCTTTAACAGGATACACTGGCACAATCAGTTAGCTTAGCATTGCTGCTACCTTGCTTGCTAAAAAGTCATGGTAAACCAACATGGCAGGGTGCAGGCATACAGGCCGGGCCTGTCTCTCTCCCTCCCTCCCTAATGTGTTTGTGCTTAAAACAGTGAATGATGACCGCATGTTCTCAGAGCATTTTCAGAGCACTGTTAAACTGTTAAATGGTCATTTTAAAACTAATATAAGAAATTAATGTATATAGTGGTATATTTATGAGGGAAAACAAATATTTGCAACAACTTTTAACATGTATACAGGTAGGTTATTGATAACTAATTCTGCTATGAGTGTCATATTATAATCAATCAAAGCGAGGAACATAGAACCCGGGGAACATAGGACTGGGGGAACATAGGGATGATCCCCTGGTGGGTATCCACTTGCATTCATTGTGCTACAGTAAGCTAGGCTAGCTGGTTTGTATCCACTTGCATTCATTGTGCTACAGTAAGCTAGGCTAGCTGGCCTGTTCTGTTTCCATTCATTGTGCTAAGCTAGGCTAGCTGGTTTGTATCCACTTGCATTCATTGTGCTACAGTAAGCTAGGCTAGCTGGTCTGTATCTGCTTCCATTCATTGTGCTAAGCTAGGCTAGCTGGCCTGTTCTGTTTCCATTCATTGTGCTAAGCTAGGCTAGCTGGTCTGTACCTGCTTCCATTCATTGTGCTAAGCTAGGCTAGCTTGCCTGTTCTGTTTCCATTCATTGCGCTAAGCTAGGCTAGCTTTCAGCAGGATATCTTTCTACTGAATGCACAGAGAGGAAACTGGTATCTATCTTCTTGTCTGACTCTGGAGAAGACGATAAGATAATTTCCCATAATGTTGGCGCATTCTACTTTAAACACTCACTTTTAACATTCACTTTAGACACTTTAAAAAATGTTTAACAGTCCATCATATAATATCTATGTATTACTAAACTATACTATATTTTGTATCCAGGTGACAGCCACTGGCCCACTATCGCCCCAGACCATTGCAATGGTTCCAGACAGTCTCCCATCGACATCGTGTCGGCTAATGCCACCGAGGACTCTGCCCTCACTGCCTTCTCCTTCGTCAACTACGGCAACACCTCTGCCCTGTACGAGAGCGAGAACACCGGCAAGACAGGTGAGCAATGATAGGGACCCTGTATTGAGAAAGGATAGGGACCCTGTATTGGGAAAGGATAGGGACCCTGTATTGAGAAAGGATAGGGACCCTGTATTGAGAAAGGATAGGGACCCTGTATTGGGAAAGGATAGGGACCCTGTATTGAGAAAGGATAGGGACCTGTATTGATAAACTATAGGGAACATGTATTGATAAACGATAGTATTCAGTCACATAAAGAGGAACAAAAATAAACAGGATGATTAGTAGTCATTTAGAACAACGCCACCAGACTGTTTGTAAATAGTTTCTAGTTTGAGGAGAAACAGGATTCCTTTCACTCGAGTCTCCAGTCAGTCTGGGTGTAGTTTGTGTTCAGTGCATCACCTCCATCCCAACAAGAAGACCCCCTGGAGACCCCTGTCCTAGAGGACCTCTCTCCCAGTCCAGACCCCTGTCCAGGACCTCTCTCCCAGTCCAGACCCCTGACCTAGAGGACCTCTCTCCCAGTCCAGACCCCTGACCTAGAGGACCTCTCTCCCAGTCCAGACCCCTGACCTAGACTAGAGGACCTCTCTCCCAGTCCAGACCCCTGACCTAGAGGACCTCTCTCCCAGTCCAGACCCCTGACCTAGAGGACCTCTCTCCCAGTCCAGACCCCTGACCTAGACTAGAGGACCTCTCTCCCAGTCCAGACCCCTGACCTAGGGGTGGTTAAGGACGGGGACATGTAGGCCTAATGTATGGAGATGTTTTTCATCCACATGCTCTTGTACAACCCCATCATGTCTGACTCTGTGTGCATGTTATGCTTGTTCAGTTTATTATTCAACGTTTTGTGCCCTGGCTTTCTGGAATAACTTCTTTTTTTGTATGCAAGAATGTGCTTTAAAACTCAATGCATTATTCTGTGTTTTGGATTATTAAAGCTGCAGTAGGCAACTTCGGAGAAGTTTAGCAAATAGCAGTTATAAATAGAGGACAGTTTAGCAGTTATGAATATAGGACAGTTTAGCAGTTATGAATAGAGGGCAGTTATGAATAGAGGGACAGTTTAGTTAGACGAATTGTGCACCATGACAATTCGACGAAAGGTCATAAGCCAGGATTTGAACCCGTAGCGTCGCGGTACGTAGCTGAACCCACCCTCTGTTTGTTTGTCTTCCAGTCAAAGTGACTCTGAGGAGTGGCGTGCAGGTGTCCGGGGGGGGTCTGTCCGAGGCCTACGACAGCCTACAGTTCCACCTGCACTGGGGCAACGGCTCTGAGGTGAAGGGGTCCAAGCACACGGTGAACGGCAAGCGCTACGCCATGGAGGTACGGGTTCGACTAGGGATCAGACTGGGGGCTAGATCCACAAAGAATGTATTGCACGGTGCTAATTGCACCCTTACTTACAATTCATTATGAATTCAAAATGGGGGACCCTGATGTAAACAAGACGAAAGTCTTTCTCTGGTCTGCATCCCCTTAACAATTGTGTGTATTGAGCCGTACTGTATTGTACCCATTCTGCAATCTGTTAATAAAATGTTCAATCAATCAATCACCTGCACTGTGATTGATTGAATGACATTTGTACTGTACTTTACTGTACATATAAAACCATTGAAACAATAGAAAAAAGATGCAGGTGCGTTGAAAAAGGAGTCCAAAGAAGTGGGCGCAGGCAAGCGTTTTGAGCCCCAGATGTTCATTAACCCCCGCATGGCTTCCCCTCAGATGCACATCGTGAACCTCAAGTCGTCCTACGGCGGGAACACGTCGCTGGGCGTCGCCGACCCCGCCGGGCTGGCTGCCTTCGGCTTCTTCAACGAGGTGAGGATGTGTGTGTGTGTGTTTGGGTGTTCGAACGTTCGGACCTTCGTTCATTATGTTGGCATTCAAATTCTAAATCAACATTAGAAAATTTTCATTTTTAATTAAAAAAATAAATCTATTATTTTTAATTGTTTATGTCTATTCATTCTGTTTAAACCAATGGGGTTTTCTTCACAGTTGCAGATAGAGATTAGGCTACACTAATATTATAGTATTAAAAACTGATGAATTATATTCATTAAAGAAAGTTGATTTAATAAAAGAAAAATACTCACTTTATTCAAATTGAGGATTTAGTTTGAGGATATTTATATATATAAAAAAAGAAATACATTTTTTTTTAAAGATTTTTTTTTAATTAAAAACGTAGGATCAAATGTCCGTTTGAAAAACCCTGACGAAGTTCGAATCCCAAAAACAGGCTTCGGGGACAGCTTTAGTGTGTGTGTGTGTGTGTGTGTGTGTGTGTGTGTGTGAGAGAACAGGGTACAATAGACTCGAGCGCTAAACCATGACTGCGTTTTGACAGGAAATGTCTGGAAATGCGACTAACTCACCTGCCAGTTGGAACGCCTTGACCTCCCACCTGAGCAACGTCATGCTGAAAGGTAAGAGGATGTTTCGATATGTGTTGCCTTGTCCAACGAGAGTTAAATCATCTCCTATCAGGCTGTCTGGCTGCAGGTTCAACAAGTTAAATCATCTCCTATCAGTCTGGCTGCAGGTTCAACAAGTTAAATCATCTCCTATCAGTCTGCCTGTAGGTTCATATAAAACCATTGAAACAATAGAAAAAAGATGCAGGTGCGTTGAAAAAGGAGTCCAAAGAAGTGGGCGCAGGCGAGCGTTTTGAGGCCCAGATGTTCATTAACCCCCGCATGGCTTCCCCTCAGATGCACATCGTGAACCTCAAGTCGTCCTACGGCGGGAACACGTCGCTGGGCGTCACCGACCCCGCCGGGCTGGCTGCCTTCGGCTTCTTCAACGAGGTGAGGATGTGTGTGTGTGTTTGGGCGTTCGAATGTTCGGACCTTCGTTCATTACGTTGGCATTCAAATTCTAAATCAACATTAGAAAATTTTCATTTTTAATTAAAAAAATAAATCTATTATTTTTAATTGTTTATGTCTATTCATTCTGTTTAAACCAATGGGGTTTTTCTTCACAGTTGCAGATAGAGATTAGGCTACACTAATATTATAGTATTAAAAACTGATGAATTATATTCATTAAAGAAAGTTGATTTAATAAAAGAAAAAGACTCACTTTATTCAAATTGAGGATTTAGTTTGAGGATATTTATATATAAAAAAAGAAAAAAACGTCAACCATACAAAGAAGTGATGCAAAAGCTGTACAAAGCCGGCTACAAGCCAAGGCTAGCATATCCGGCGCTGTTATCATTCTTGGGCACCAACGGCCGCAGGTCAGGTCCATATACACCCTTTGAAGCTGAGGATTTCCTGAATCAAAATGCAGCAAATAACCCAAAGCATGACGAAAATGCCGGAATCAGTTAAGCCTCTCTCTAAATATATACCAGTGTTGGAATGACTTTATTGTGTTCATCAATGAGGTCATTCCACCAGTGTTGGAATGACATTGTTGTGTTCATCAAAGTAGCAAACGATATGCAAGTCGTCTATAACAAAGTGTACTGTGTATAATACGATTCATAATACATTATAATTTCAATCTCTGGTCTCTGAGGGGACAAATAAATATCAATGCAAAAAGATCTATCTGGAATATTCTAGGTTTATCGCTCAAATGTCCTGGGTCTCTTAGATCATTCTGGAATGTAAAATAGTCTAGGCACTAGTATATTCTACAACCTTCTAGAATATAAGGCACCATGACAACGAAGCATACAACTCTAACAATAACATTCGGTGTGCATACACATAGCAGATAATAAATTAAATGAAGTGCAATCAGTCCTTAATAATACTTTAAAATTAACCACACATAAACGTATGAGCACAGCAAGGTTATTCTAACAATTTAAGTAATCACTCCATTAAAGGCACATTGAAGCGCTAAAAGGCGCTGCTTTTCTATCTTATCTAATCAGTTAAATCGGTTCTAGTGGCTTCTCCACGTTGATAATTATTTATCTCTTATTCCTTATCTATATCTTTCCATTGATTTTTATTTTAATTAATTTTTTCTTCTCATTACTCTATATTTTTTAAATATATTTTAACTTACATTGTTCTTTTCCAATGTTCTTCACATTAAGGTGTCAATATTACTCTATATTTTTTAAATATATTTTAACTTACATTATTCTTTTCCAATGTTCTTCACATTAAGGTGTCAATATTGCTCTACAATCTTTTCCTTTTTTTTCCCCCACACGTTGGTGGAGGGTTCAAAGGAATATGTCGATAAAGGTTTATTCTCTTTTTTTTATTTTATTTTTTATTTTTATCTTTAGGTTATTTATCACAATACTTCATTACAGTAAGGGAAGGTGCAAGACCAAAAGCGACATTCTATTGTAATAGAATGGAAATGTTAGATCCTATGGCAATGAGCATAGGAAAATTAGGATTACAATGCTCAGTTTGGGCAATCCGGTGGACCATGGGAGAAAGTCAATTGCGGAGGATGTGTTCTTGGAACACAGGCATGTTCGACTTTCTGGGTGAGGGGAAAATAGGGGATTTTTATTTGTATATATATATGTTTTTAAGCTCAGCTCTCAACGGGACCTCATTAATTGGATGTGCATCTATTGTAGCTTCATACTCCAGAAACATTACCAAAAACTACACGAAAACATGCATAGACTATGGCTAGTTTGAATATAATGGTATGGAACACCGGTGGGATAAACAAACAACACAAGCGCAAAAGTGTGCTTACACTGATGAAAAAAGAACATGTGGACGTGGCTCTATTAAGCGAAACGCACATTTTAGAGGGAGACATAAATACGTTAGCGGATAACATATACCATAATATTAGTCACTCTTCTTTTGCTACGAGAACTAGAGGGGTAGCCATAGTCGTCAGACGCAAATTAAATATCGAATTGAAAGGGGTATGGTCGGATGCTGAGGGGCGCATAACTATAGCTAGGATCATACACAATAACAGGAAAATTGCATTGGCAGCGGTATATGCCCCGAATTTGTACGAAGTGGGTTTCTTCACTTCACTAACAGGAGAAATGTTAAACCATCCCGAGTACTCATATATAATAGGTGCGGATTTTAATGCCATTTGGAACCCAAGGATGGACAAAATTTACCTTTCCTTCTCCAGCAAACAAAATAATTCATCTAAAGCAGGGGTAGGCAACCCTAGGCACGCGTGCCTGCATAGGCACGCGGGGGCATTTGCATAGGCACAGGGGGCAGCACTAAAAAAATAATAAAAAAAATAAAAAAAATAAAAAAAATAATTAAAAAAAAATTATTATTTAATTTTTTCTTTTTGCTTTGAAATATTATAGTGAACTATTTTGCACTGTTGTCGCATTTATCTTGTTGAAATCCTCCCACAGGTTCTTTTTACTTCCACATATTTAATTGAGACCCTTTATTTGTTTATTATTTCAATTTAGCTGGAAATACATTGCTACATCATTCAGTAACATTTGCAGAGCCTTATAACAAAAACATTATTACGGTCACCATTGTGACCAGTGGGATTAATCAACACATTTTATTATTTATTTTTCTATTTCATTGAACATTGCACATGTTAAAAGCCTTTTTTTTTACTCAAAATGTGAGTATTACCAAGTCAACTTGTGTTCTTAAAACAATGACAATAAACATAGTTTTATTAGGTTGAAATAATGTGGTTGTGTACTTATTTTTCTGTTAACTTATTATGGATTGAAAACTGAAAACCTTAATGCACAGTAACTGAACTCAATATTTTTAAGTTCTGGTAACTAATAATTCTTTTTTACAGTGTAGTCTTGCGATCAATCAAAACTTATTTACACGATATACCTCACATTCACCCTCCATTCACATCCTGGTGTTCTCCTGGTGTTCTCCATTAGGCCTGTAGGTGGAGCTATGACAGCACACGTACAGTACACACACCGATGGTGTGTGATGTGTCCAAAAATGAATGGGCAAATGTGAGTGAAATGGTCGCACTGTATGCAGCTGTTTGTCTGCATTGCATTCCCCCCCCCCCCCCCCCAACTCAGATTTAGGGTTGATACAGCCATCATAATAATATTGTTAATAATAACAATAACAATAATGATGTAATAATGTACAAATTATCATTAAAAAGACCTGATTATGAGAAAAAAAAATTACGATGCATGGAATATTGTTGAGGCACACTAGTTACAACTATATTTCAAACAGGCACTCCATGTCAAAAAGGTTGCTGACCCCTGATCTAAAGCATTAAAAGATTGGTCGAAATCAACAGGAGTAACTGATTTATGGCGTTCACTTAACCCCATGACCCGCAAGTACTCCTGTCGTTCGGCGAGACACAACACACTATCCAGAATTGATTACGTCTTTGCATCCCCGAGAATATTTGATAAATATGAAGTGGAAATGACACCCAATGCGCTATCGGATCACTGCTACTTAATCCTGAAAGCAACATTTGGTACACTATCTACCCGGGCCCCAAGATGGCGTTTTAATTCGATGCTGCTTAACAACAAGGAATTCATTACACAAATTAAAGAAGCTCTCACAGTATTCCTACAAGATAATGCTAACTCGGTGCAAGATCCCAGAATATTATGGATGTCGGTAAAGAATATGATCAAGGATTTCTCGGATAGATTTACCTCCATATTGTGCAAAAATCAAAACACAAAACTGTCTGAAATGGAAACGCTTTACTCAACGCTTTTTAATTCTTTAAAATACAACAACTCTACTAGACTAGATAACCAAGTTAACATTCTAAAGACAGAGATCAAAGCAATGTACAGACAAAAATCGGAATTGCAAATACGCAGCACTAGACAACAGCAGTACTTCCAAGGTTCTAAACCTAGTCACCTATTAGCCATGCGACTAAGAATTAATGCAAAATTTGCAGATATAACTGCCATTAGGAAACAACAAGCTCTAGTAACAGAACCCAAAATAATAAACGATACATTCAAAGAATTCTACTCTGATTTATATAACTCAGAAACGACCTTTGATCAAGACAAATTAGACACATATCTTAATCAAATTACTCTCCCTAAACTTACGGATGAAGACGCTAAACAGTTAGAAGTACCGATCACATTAGAAGAACTCAAGAAGGCCATATCCGGAATGAAAAACGGCAAAGCTCCGGGAATTGACGGTATCCCATCAGAAATGTACATTTCTTGCTGGGACATATTTGGACCCTTATTACTAAATATGATCTTATACTCAGTCAAAGAGGGAAGCTTCATTGAACACCAAAATACCGCACTCATTTCAGTTCTTCACAAAAAAGACAAAGACCCCACTGAATGCGGTAGTTACCGTCCTTTAAGCCTCCTCGGAACCGATGTCAAACTGTACTCTAAGATATTAGCCATCAGATTGCAAAAGCATATGACGTCTTTAGTTCATCCGGACCAAACAGGCTTCATAAAAGGTCGCCTGATCAATGATAACATAAGGCGAATACTGCACGTACTAGATACAGACAAAGAGGACATCACACCTAAGGCGATACTATCCCTGGATGCTATGAAAGCATTTGACAGGTTGGAATGGTCGTTTCTATGGGCAGTATTGGAAAGGATGGGGTTAGGAAAAGGTTTCATTGATATGATTAAAGTACTATACAAGGACCCATCGGCCAGGATTACAACAGGCACATTCATCTCCGATATCTTTCCGGTATCACGCTCAGCCAGACAAGGTTGCCCTCTTAGTCCCGGACTATTCGATCTATCATTAGAACCTTTAGCACAATTTATAAGACAATCCCAACACATAGAACCAATAGTAATCAAGGGCACACATCATAAAATTAGTTTATATGCGGACGACGTAATATTGTTCATGCAAAACCCCAACAACACATTGCCGCTTATGCTCAAGTTGATAGAGAACTTTGGTGATTTATCGGGATTTTAAATAAATTGGCCTAAGTCGGCTTTTCTTCCTCTTAACACCAGTGCAAAAAAAGAGACAACCCTCCCAGGTGCGATACCCATGGTCAAACATTTCAGATGCTTGGGTGTGGAAATATTTCCCACCATAAGACAAACGGTGAAGCACAATTACACAAAAATACAGAACAAAATCAAGGACGACCTGGACAGGTGGGCAAAACTTAAAAACTCAGTACAGGCAAGGGTATCAATAGTTAAGATGGATGTATTACCAAGAATCAATTTCTTCAGCTCAATGCTTCCGTTACCTCCTCCAGAGGGCTACTGGAAAAGATTACAAACCTCCACATACAAATTTATTTGGAATAACAAACCACCTCGCATAAAAAGATCCACCGCACAGAGAAATAAAGCAGACGGTGGCATGGCAGTCCCAGATTTTTTACAATATTTTAATGCCTTCACATTAAGACCATTGAAGAAGATATGGTTTGACCCCGAGGCTTTGGTATCTTGGAGAGAATTAGAAGAAAACATAGTAGCCCCACAGAGATTGAAAGACATAGCATACACTAAACTTTCAATCAAGCATTGTGAGCGAGAATTTGGCCCAATAATAACCCATGCAATCAGGACATGGCGGGAAACACAAAGGAAATTTCCTAACCCTCAAGTATGGCATAATCACACTCCCATATTCAATAACAATGCTCTCTTAATGGGAAAACGACCTATAAGATTCCCTATATGGGAAGAAAGAGGCATACACTCATTAGGGGATATTTTTAATAACAAGGGCCTCTGTAGTTATGTCGAAATATGCATAAAGTTTAACCTCACCGAGTCCACATGGCTTTTTTACATACAGTTACGACTTTGTATGAGATCTCACGGTGTTCCATTACACATACCAATTGAACACCACAGATACCACAAATTGTTCTATGAAAGAGATACATTGGGAGGTTTTGTATCAGGTTTTTATTACCAATTACTAACGTCCTCGTATGAAATCCTTCAACTAGACAATGTCTGGAGGAGGGATATACCAGACCTAGAAAATGACTTTGATTGGCAAGGAGCCTGGGCAAATGTCCGACTTACATCAAGGAACCCGGATCATCAACAAATCAATCTGAACTATATTCACAGGACATACTTGACTCCTATAAGGCTGTGCAAAATGGGGCTTATACAAGACTCCAAATGCTCCCAATGTACAAATGGGGACGAAGGAACATTTATGCACATGTATTGGGACTGCCCACCAGTTAAGGCATTCTGGAAAGATGTGTCCCAACAATTATCAATACTCGTATTTTGGAATATACCTGTACACCCCGCGGTATTGCTATTGAATGATGTTTTTGAGTTTGCAGTGAATCCACAACTAAAAAGATTGGTTTTATCGGGTATCACAGTAGCTAAAAAACTGATCGCATCACGTTGGTTTCAACCGGAAAAAATGTGCCGGAAAGTGTGGTTTCTTACATATCTCGATGTGATATATCAAGAAATATCTACAGCAAGAATTCTGGGGCTCAATGAATCCAAAATGTCAATGTGGTTAGAAGTGGTGGAGAGAATAAAAGCTAGCCTATAATGGTGATGTCTGGTTAGGAGTGAGGGATAATGGAGGTACTATCCAAGAGGGGGTCCGGGAGGGGGGGGTTTGAGCTGGAGCATATGTGTGTAGGGTTTTAGAAAATAGGTATTAGGGGTATATTATATACTAACATTTATATAATTGTAACTTCGCTGGATATACACTGTATACGGTTAAAATGTTATTATTGACTATTTTTGTTTTATCCTGTTTCTGTACTTGCATATATTTTAACCACCTTTACTGAAAGTTTCATTATACATTGTGTGTTGAGTACTGACTTTTAATGAAGTTTTGTTTTGCAATAATAAAAAAAATTAAAAAAAAAAAAGAAAAAAAAATTTAACGATTTTTTTTTATTAAAAACTTAGGATCAAATGTCCGTTTGAAAAACCCTGACGAAGTTCGAATCCCAAAAACGGGCTTCGGGGACAGCTTTAGTGTGTGTGTGTTTGTGTGTGTGTGTGAGAGAACAGGGTACAATAGACTCGAGCGCTAAACCATGACTGCGTTTTGACAGGAAATGTCTGGAAATGCGACTAACTCACCTGCCAGTTGGAACGCCTTGACCTCCCACCTGAGCAACGTCATGCTGAAAGGTAAGAGGATGTTTCGATATGTGTTGCCTTGTCCAACGAGAGTTAAATCATCTCCTATCAGGCTGTCTGGCTGCAGGTTCAACATGTTAAATCATCTCCTATCAGTCTGGCTGCAGGTTCAACAAGTTAAATCATCTCCTATCAGTCTGCCTGTAGGTTCATATAAAACCATTGAAACAATAGAAAAAAGATGCAGGTGCGTTGAAAAAGGAGTCCAAAGAAGTGGGCGCAGGCGAGCGTTTTGAGCCCCAGATGTTCATTAACCCCCGCATGGCTTCCCCTCAGATGCACATCGTGAACCTCAAGTCGTCCTACGGCGGGAACACGTCGCTGGGCGTCGCCGACCCCGCCGGGCTGGCTGCCTTCGGCTTCTTCAACGAGGTGAGGATGTGTGTGTGTGTTTGGGCGTTCGAACGTTCGGACCTTCGTTCATTACGTTGGCATTCAAATTCTAAATCAACATTAGAAAATTTTCATTTTTAATTAAAAAAATAAATCTATTATTTTTAATTGTTTATGTCTATTCATTCTGTTTAAACCAATGGGGTTTTTCTTCACAGTTGCAGATAGAGATTAGGCTACACTAATATTATAGTATTAAAAACTGATGAATTATATTCATTAAAGAAAGTTGATTTAATAAAAGAAAAAGACTCACTTTATTCAAATTGAGGATTTAGTTTGAGGATATTTATATATATAAAAAAAGAAATACATTTTTTTTTTAAAGATTTTTTTTTATTAAAAACGTAGGATCAAATGTCCGTTTGAAAAACCCTGACGAAGTTCGAATCCCAAAAACAGGCTTCAGGGACAGCTTTAGTGTGTGTGTGTGTGTGTGTGTGTGTGTGTGAGAGAACAGGGTACAATAGACTCGAGCGCTAAACCATGACTGCGTTTTGACAGGAAATGTCTGGAAATGCGACTAACTCACCTGCCAGTTGGAACGCCTTGACCTCCCACCTGAGCAACGTCATGCTGAAAGGTAAGAGGATGTTTCGATATGTGTTGCCTTGTCCAACGAGAGTTAAATCATCTCCTATCAGTCTGGCTGCAGGTTCAACAAGTTAAATCATCTCCTATCAGTCTGCCTGTAGGTTCATATAAAACCATTGAAACAATAGAAAAAAGATGCAGGTGCGTTGAAAAAGGAGTCCAAAGAAGTGGGCGCAGGCGAGCGTTTTGAGCCCCAGATGTTCATTAACCCCCGCATGGCTTCCCCTCAGATGCACATCGTGAACCTCAAGTCGTCCTACGGCGGAAACACGTCGCTGGGCGTCGCCGACCCCGCCGGGCTGGCTGCCTTCGGCTTCTTCAACGAGGTGAGGATGTGTGTGTGTGTTTGGGCGTTCGAACGTTCGGACCTTCGTTCATTACGTTGGCATTCAAATTCTAAATCAACATTAGAAAATTTTCATTTTTAATTAAAAAAATAAATCTATTTTTAATTGTTTATGTCTATTCATTCTGTTTAAACCAATGGGGTTTTTCTTCACAGTTGCAGATAGAGATTAGGCTACACTAATATTATAGTATTAAAAACTGATGAATTATATTCATTAAAGAAAGTTGATTTAATAAAAGAAAAAGACTCACTTTATTCAAATTGAGGATTTAGTTTGAGGATATTTATATATATAAAAAAAGAAATACATTTTTTTTTTAAAGATTTTTTTTAATTAAAAACGTAGGATCAAATGTCCGTTTGAAAAACCCTGACGAAGTTCGAATCCCAAAAACAGGCTTCAGGGACAGCATTAGTGTGTGTGTGTGTGTGTGTGAGAGAACAGGGTACAATAGACTCGAGCGCTAAACCATGACTGCGTTTTGACAGGAAATGTCTGGAAATGCGACTAACTCACCTGCCAGTTGGAACGCCTTGACCTCCCACCTGAGCAACGTCATGCTGAAAGGTAAGAGGATGTTTCGATATGTGTTGCCTTGTCCAACGAGAGTTAAATCATCTCCTATCAGGCTGTCTGGCTGCAGGTTCAACAAGTTAAATCATCTCCTATCAGTCTGGCTGCAGGTTCAACAAGTTAAATCATCTCCTATCAGTCTGCCTGTAGGTTCATATAAAACCATTGAAACAATAGAAAAAAGATGCAGGTGCGTTGAAAAAGGAGTCCAAAGAAGTGGGCGCAGGCGAGCGTTTTGAGCCCCAGATGTTCATTAACCCCCGCATGGCTTCCCCTCAGATGCACATCGTGAACCTCAAGTCGTCCTACGGCGGGAACACGTCGCTGGGCGTCGCCGACCCCGCCGGGCTGGCTGCCTTCGGCTTCTTCAACGAGGTGAGGATGTGTGTGTGTGTTTGGGCGTTCGAACGTTCGGACCTTCGTTCATTACGTTGGCATTCAAATTCTAAATCAACATTAGAAAATTTTCATTTTTAATTAAAAAAATAAATCTATTATTTTTAATTGTTTATGTCTATTCATTCTGTTTAAACCAATGGGGTTTTTCTTCACAGTTGCAGATAGAGATTAGGCTACACTAATATTATAGTATTAAAAACTGATGAATTATATTCATTAAAGAAAGTTGATTTAATAAAAGAAAAAGACTCGTTGTTACTTGTTACTGTAGACCTACAGAGTGAGTAATTGAGTGATTAAAAAAAATCGCACTCGTGTGAAGTGAGGGGTGCTCTTATCATCGTACATCATCTCACCTCTCTTCCTCAGCTGCTGCTCGACAGTTTGACCCCAAGCTGACCGACCAGGACTACAGCGAAACTGTCAAGAAGTGGCTTCGTTATGCGCCAGACCGGGAGGGAGGCATCTCAAGGAACCGAAGTGACCCAAACTTAAGTCAAGCGAACCAGAGTCAAACTTAGGGTACCCCAGCACAGCACACACTGTTTCCCTGGTTCATACAGTACAAGGAATTACCCTCATGGACACTGTTCTTCCATGGATGGCATCTACTTGAATGACTGGCTGCTTCAGCCTGTTCTTGGAACCGAAGTGACCCAAACTTAATTGTCAAGCGAACCAGAGTCAAACTTAGGGTACCCCAGCACACTGTTTCCCTGGTTCATACAGTACAAGGAATTACCCTCATGGACATTGTTCTTCCATGGACGGCATCTACTTGAATGACTTGCTGCTTCAGCCTGTTCTTGCAGTGTTTATTTTTTTTATTTTTTATTTTAACCTTTATTTACCCAGGGTAGGTTCGCTGAGCACGGATGCTCTTTTTCAGCTACGCCCTGCTTCACATTCACAGAGTTCCATTCACACCTGGGAGCTTCCCAGGCCTAACAAAATTAATAGTTGGTTTCAGGTTGCCGACCGACCCTGCCGATTTAGGTGCGACCCAATATATTTTATGAGTTTTTAGGAAAAAATTATATATATATATTTTTTTTTAATAAAGTTTCATAGAAATCTTAGTCAAACATTTAGTATTATGGATATTAAACATGCTGGCAGAGTACATGCATCCATGTTGTTGTGAACATTTTAATTAAATAAAGAAATTCCCTATCCATAGTCGCCGTGGGAAAGAATAAAATAAAAAAATTAAATTAAATAAATTCCCTACCTACCCATGGCCAAACTGACAACCAACCTGAAACCAACTATTAATTTTGTTAGGCCCCAGTACAACCACAGTCTGACACTGTTGGCCACTGAGCAACTCCACTGGAGCAGTTGGGGGTTTAGTGCCTTGCTCAAGGGCACTTCAGCGGTTGGTGTTAAGGGTATGGGAGAGAGTTATATGGGAGAGAGTTATAGAAACATTAGGGGTGTAACGGTACACAAAATCCACGGTTCGGTACGTACCTCGGTTTTGAAGACACGGTTCGGTATTATTTTCGGTACAGTGGGGGGGGGGGGGGAATCCAAAAAAAATTGCTTTTCATTTATCTATTTATTTAACTATTAAACAATATAAAACGAATTGGCCATAATTGATTGAGCAAACTAATGCTTACTGCTGTAACCTACAGTTACAGCCTTCGACACTGTCAATCACACCATTCTGATTGACAAGCTAAAAGCAATTGGTTTTGATAGTTTATCAGTGAGCTGGATACAATCCTACCTGGAGGGGAGGGAACAGATGGTGGAAGTAAACGGTACACTATCCCCCCCCCTCACAGTGAGCTGTGGTGTTCCACAAGGAAGCATACTAGGACCGCTACTATTCCTAATTTATGCAAATGACATGTCGTCAGCTTGTGACTGCAACTTGTTCCTGTTTGCGGACGACTCAGCCCTGCTGGTCTCTGACAAGAACAAGTTACAGGTTGAAAAAGCCCTCAGCTCGGAACTAGGCAAAATCTGCATATGGCTCGCCGACAACAAACTATCATTACACATGGGCAAAACAGAGTCCATTCTCTTCGGTTCAAATAACAAACTCAGCAAGACCGACGGCTTCTCGGTTACAGTGGGTGACAATATTATCACAAGGAAAGATGAAATTACCTACCTGGGTTCCATCCTAGAGGCTAATCTTTCCTGTGACAAAATGGCATCCAATGTAATAAAAAAAGTCAACCAACGAACGCGATTCTTGTACCGGATCTCCGCTCTGGTAAACAAGAATACCCTGAGGACTCTAGCAGGAGCACTCATTCAAGGGTACTACGACTATGCTTGCACCTCATGGTACCAAAGCACCTCAAAGGCACTAAAAAACAAATTACAAACATCTCAAAACAAGCTAGTCAGACTACTACTTGACCTGACTCCTAGAACCCACCTCACCCCTGCCCACTTTGACAACCTAGGATGGCTTAGAGTAGACGACAGAGTACAGCAACTTGCAATGGGCCTGGTCTACAAGATACACTACGCGACCAAGGTACCCATGTACATGTCAAAATACTTCCCAAAGGTCAGTGAATACCACGATCACAACACCAGAGGGAGCTCCACAAATCATGTAAAACCCAGATTCGGATCAAACAAGGGACTAAACACGTTTCGCAATTATGCCACATCAATGTGGAACGCCCTGCCTAAAGCTGTAAAGGAATGTGAATCACTACCCACCTTCAAAAACACTCTCAAAAAACACCTACGTGAGACTGCAATTCGAAACTGGCCCCTACAAATGTCCTAACCTAGTTGTACAGTAAATGACCAAGGAAGGCTTTGTCAATATTCCAATGTACAGTGTAAAATGTGTGTGTGTCCCCTTCCCAACCCCCCCCCCCCCCCACCTCCAATGTACAGCCCTCACCCAACCCACCCAACCCCACCCCACCCAACCAACCTCCTCCAATGTACAGTTTCTATGCCAAATGTATATACACTCCTTTTCTGGACACTTTTGTATCACAAACAGTACTGTATTTGCAAATCTGATATGTCATAAATGTATAGATGTAGCAGTACTGTCTATCTGTATGTCATGTATGTCATATATGTTATGATGAATTGAAAATGGGGGACCCTGATGTAAACAAGTCGAAAGTCTTTCTCTGGTCTGCATCCCCTTAACAATTGTATGTATTGAGCTGTACTGTACTGTACCCATTCTGCAATCTGTTAAACTTTTCAATCAATCAATCAAACCTACTAATAACACTTAAGTAAATCTGAAGATTATTATATAGCAGATGCCTTGGAGGATAAGTCGTGGACAACTGTAGATCATCTAAGCTCCACTGTGTTTAAATTCAAATCCTATGCCATTGTTTATATTTAACCCTTGTGTCTGAAAACTAAAGTATTATACTCTTATTAGGGGACTAAATTGAAAAACTCCATAAAAAGATTATGTTGAAATAATTTCCCACTTTCTTTTCCATAAATATTTTATTCAACTTCAGCCCTGATCATAACCATTTTTTATATTATTTTTGTAATGAAATACTCCCACTTTTCTGAAAAGAGTTGTTAAATATGACAAAAAAAAGAATATGTGGTGGTTATGATCGGGCTGAAGTGGAATAAACAATTTATGAAGAGTAAAAAAAAAAATACAAGATAATTAAAAGATTATGCCACATATTATGTTGGCTCATCACTGCAAAGTTATCAAACAAATACGAATCTGATCAGACACAAGGGTTAAGTTGTTGTTCCCTTTCTAATTTCCTCAAACATCTAGTCTAGTTAATGTGATCAATATTATTTGACAATTGATGCTTTTTGTTGGACATTTCAGTCAGTAGTGAGCTCATACTTTGAGCTCATAAATTTATAGTTAAAATGATTGCAATCTTGTCTTCGTTGTGCATGAATGCGTGTGCTCACCACACACAATATGTGTGTCACTATTCTGGCAGTGGCTATATTGTTAATGAAAGCCTGTTATAAGGTCTGTTATTTGTTTTTTGTAAAAAGTTTTAGTCACTGGAAGTTCTGATACCCTAGAAAAAAAAAATTCATATTAAAGCCATGTTGTCATTTTTGTTCACACATTTTTGGAAATATGGTCATATAAGAATTTTATTATTATTTATTTAACAATAGTGTGTTTAACAGCAGGAAAAAAACATGTAATGTTATGATGTATACATATCAGCAGCAATATTTTAATGTAAAATGTACATTAATCAGTATTGATTCCTTAACTTTACAAGTTACAAGTAGATGTACAAGTTACAAATGTACAAGTAGAGTACCATTTAGATTATGGTTGAATAAACATTGATGTCTAACATTGATTCAATATAAAATCAACTAAAATGTGCATGTAGATTACCATTTAGATTATGGTTGAATAAACATTGATGTCTAACATTGATTCAATATAAAATCAAGTAAAATGTGCATGTAGATTACCATTTAGATGATGGTTGAATCAACATTGATATAGTATCAGCTATGGTTGACACCTAACGTTGATTCAACGTTAGGGTCATAGACAACGATCTATATAATTTAGATGTCAGGCTTCAACATAGATTCAATATTTCTGCTGAACCCTATTTCAACGTTGATTCACTCATTTTTTGCTATCTGGGATACCAACGCACGCAGTAAAATACAGCCAATTAATTCATAATCAACACAGACCCGCCCCACACAGCTACTAAAAATCACTCACCATTGACGACGTTACAGGAAATAGTGTCCCTCGTAAATAAACTCCCTCCCATCTGATCACTTGTAAATTAAATCCATCCTTCGATATTTTCTGATGAAAAAGGTCTCCATTCATCTTCCCCAGCCAGCCCACTGAGAGCGAGACTAAGTCGGCCCGTCTGACCTGGTAGTCCGATAACCTTGGTCGTGGGGGTCTATCTTGGTAGGTTTCAATGCAACTCCCGGTTCTCCCTGGCCACAGGTAAACACATGTTTCGCGAATCCTCTCCCAAATTGCTTATACTATCTCCGATTACTGGCGATCACTGGTGATAACATCATCACAGTCACGCTGCGGTCCTAATGTTGGCGCAAAGTTTAATTTAGCCTACTGTGTTGTTACAGCTGTACTGTATTGTACCTGTTGAATATAGAGGGTGTATGTATGGTTGTAACTGACTGTAATTGCTCTCTACTGCCCTCATGACTGCATGTATATCTGTGTCCACTGGAGGGCGCTGTAGGCGGAGCGTCTACTGTCTACACCAGGTTGGGACTATATAAACCTTGGTTCCCTCCTACTGTTCCTTCTTCTCACTTCTACCCCTCCCGGAGAGGAGATCATATGTGCTGCTGTATTATGAGACAACGTGATAAATAAACCGCTGCCAGCAGAGCAAGGCCAAAGATAGAATACCATGCCTCTTGTATACATTATTGTTGCCCTATTGCTAAATCTGTTAACAGGTTATGGGCCCAGATCTCGCAGGGGCGAAATAATAAAGGTAGTTAGCTTAGCTGACGTGTAGGCCAGAGCAGCACCGGGAGTACCGCGTGGCTAGATACTAGGCCAACGGAGCTTAAGCTACACCAACCACCTACCACCAAGAAAGAGGATGGCGACCAAGGGAAGAAGCAAGTGGCCCACATTTAACGGGAAAGCGGAAGGATATGAGCTCTGGGAAGAGCGCATGCTATGTTGCATGCACGGCGCGGGACTCAAGGCGGTGATCCTGGCGGCCCCCGCGGGGCCACTGACGGCGGAGGACCAAGCACAAGACGACAAACTAAACGCGGACGCATACTGTGAGTTGGCGCCGCTGCTCGACGATACGAGCTTGGGACTAATATTTCGCGACACGAAGGACAAAGGCAGAGAAAGCCTGGGAGTGTTGAGGGAGCATTACATCGGACGGGGAAGGCCCCGAGTAGTGTCCCTCTACGTAACGTTAATGGCCCTGAAGAAGGGGCACACAGAGACGATGACAGAATACATCATCCGAGCTGAGCAGATCATGACGGCGCTCAAGAGTGCAGGAGAGGCACCAGGAGAGGGCCTAATGATGGCAATGGTGATGAGAGGACTGCCGGAGTTATACAGGCCGTTTGCGCTACTGGTTACCCACGGTTCAACGGACATGACATTGGGGCAGTTCAAAGCCAAGCTGCAGAACTTTGAGGCTTCAGAGGATATCCACCCAGACGTCGCGGAAGTGGGGGGGGATAGCACTGAAAGCCCGAGCGACACAGAGGGAAAGGGCCAGGCCCACGACGGAGCTGACGTGTTGGCGATGCGGAGAGAACGGGCATCGGAGAGATAACTGCAACAGGACAGTCTGGTGCAACTTCTGCAGATCATCGGGGCACACAGACAAAGAGTGCCGAAAGAAACGAGACCAGAGCGCCCGATACGCACATGGGCAAGATGTCGGCCAGAGACGAGGCGGCGCACATGGACAAGATGGCGGCGACGGACGAGACCGCGACTACAAACAAGATGGCGGCGATGGACGAGATCGCGGCCGCCGCCAAGATGGCGACTGTGGACGAGATGGCGACTACAGACAAGATGGCGGCAACAGAGATCGTGTGAGGGGTCGAGATGACGCACGAAGAGCGGCGAGACGAGAGGATTTCATCTTCGGGGCCCGGCCAACACAGCACCGGCAGCTCCCGAGGAGGGGGTTGATCGTAGATACAGGTGCGTCGTCCCACATCATCAACGACAGGAGCAGTTTCAAGAACTTCGATAAATCCTTCGAGCCGGAGGGACACAGCATGGAGCTGGCAGACGGGAAGCGCACCTACGGGTTGGCGCAAGGGAGAGGAGACGCACAGGTTTGCCTTATAGACAGTAAGGGACGCCGGTGTACAGTGACATTAAAGAATGCTTTATATATACCCTCGTTCCCACAAGAACTATTCTCAGTCAAATCTGCTACTGCTAACGGCACCGAAGTGTTCTTCAGTGAAGGTAAAGATGTTCTTGTAGAATGAGATGGTACGCGGTTTAATATCGACGTATATGGGAGAATGTATTACTTACAAACGGAGTGCAATAATAATGACAAATGTAATGTAACTGTTAGCCATGACATCCAGACGTGGCATGAAATTATGGGTCATTGTAATCATGAGGATTTGCTAAAGCTACAAGCAGTGACAGACAGTATGCGCATTAAAGGTGAGAGGCATAGACCTGACAAATAATGTGAAGTTTGCATAAGGGGGAAGTTTACTCAAACAAGGAACAGGGACCCCACAGAGAAGGTAAAGAGACCACTGGAGCTAGTTAACACCGACCTAGCCGGTCCAGTAAGGAACGAGTCCATAGGTGGCTTTAACTATGTACAGTCCTTTACAGATGTGGGTACAGGTGTAGTGTTCGTCTATTTCCTTAAAGCAAAGAGTGATGCACCGGAGAAGTTCCTTGCCGACGTCGCCCCCTATGGGAAAGTAAAATGTTTGAGATCAGACAACGGGACCGAGTTCACAAACAGAGAGTTCCAATCACTGCTAAGAAAGAACAGGATAAGACACGAGACGTCATGTCCCTACTCCCCACATCAGAACGGGGTAGCAGAGAGGGAATGGCGCACCCTTTTTGAAATGGCCAGGTGTAAGCTAGACGATAGTAACATACCGAAGAGCCTGTGGCATTATGCGGTACAAGAAGCTGCTTACACCAGAAACAGGTGTTTTAATAAACACATGGGCACCACCCCATATACAGCAATGACTGGGAAAAGATGTAATCTAGCCAGAATGCACAAATTCGGATCAGTGTGCTATACTTACCAGCAGGACAGAGGCAAGCTTGAGTCCAGATGTGAAAAAGGGTTCTTTGTAGGACACGACAGAGGGAGCCCAGCACTCCTAGTCTACTATCCCGGTAAAGGGAAGGTGCAAAAGCACAGACTAGTGAAATTTGTCACCAAGACAACGTGCAAAATCGAGACACAGACACTGGACTCCGGGGTAAGGTATGGGGGGACAGAGACACCCCCGCCTAGCGTACTGAGCACAGGCGTGCAAGCAGACAGCCAGCCACCCCCAGAGGGCGATGTCGAGGAGCACCCGAGGGTGACGTCAAGTGCCCCAAGCAGTGGGAGGTATCCCTCAAGGGAACACAAACCCCCAAAATATCTGATAGATTATGCCCGGAGAGGGAGTGACGAGGATGACAGTACACTCGCCGATATTGACTACTGCTACAGAGTGGTGTGTGGCGTGCCTCAGTCCTTTCAGGAAGCCATAGTGTCACCAGAGTCGAGTAAGTGGGAGAGAGCGATGGACGAGGAGATGAGGTCTTTAGAGGACAACCACACTTTTACTCTCACACAATTGCCAGAGGGCAGACAGACAGTGGGAGGAAAATGGGTGTACTCAATCAAGGAAGGGGTCGAAGGCCACAAAAAGTACAAAGCGAGATTTGTAGCTAAAGGTTTCAGCCAGAGGGAGGGGATAGACTATGGTGAAACATTTTCCCCCACCGCCAACCTGACCAGTGTAAGGGTAGTGGTTCAGAAAGCAGCTGAGGACAATCTGATTCTAC
This sequence comes from Notolepis coatsorum, assembly GCF_963971535.1. NCBI lineage: Eukaryota > Metazoa > Chordata > Actinopteri > Aulopiformes > Paralepididae > Notolepis > Notolepis coatsorum. Next base: position 106,351,522 of record NC_140170.1, on the reverse strand, counting down.
ATCAGATGGATGTGAAGACAGCCTATCTGCACGCACCCATAGATAGGGAGATATATATGGAACAACCTGAAGGTTATGAAAAGAAAGGGGAAAAGCTAGTGTGCAGGCTAGAAAAATCCATTTACGGCCTGAAACAGTCTGGGCGAAATTGGAACGAGATGCTCCACACATGCCTCATAAAGGATCACTTCCTACAGAATCCAGTAGACCCCTGTGTTTACTCAAGGGAGTCAAAAGAGTCAGGGAAAGTGATAATCGTCATTTGGGTGGATGATTTGATCATCGCAGCAGACAACACCAGGAACCTAGATCAGGTGAAAGGTATGCTCTCCACCAGATTCAAAATGAAAGACCTTGGCAGGTTAAAGCATTTCCTAGGTATGGACTTCGAGCAGTCGGAAAATTGTGTAACAGTATCCCAGAAGAGATATGTGGAATCCTGAAACGTTTTGACATGCAGGAATGTAGAACAAGGGAAACACCATGTGATCAGTAACTTGATTACCAAGAGGATGCTCAGAAACTGACAGATGTAAAAATGTACAGGAAAGCCGTGGGTACGGGCGGTTAGGTAGCCGAGCGGAGATTGCGTTCGTCACCAGCCCCGGAGCTGTGAGCTCGATTCACCTGTTCGAATCCAGCTCACAGCTCCGGGGTTGTCACCAGCTTGGCTGGCCGTCTGCACTGATACAATTGGCTGTATCAGAGGGTGGGAGAAGCTGGCGGGGTGGGTCCGGGTCGTTGTAAACAGCGACTCCTACAGTTCGGTCGGGGCGCCTGCTAAGCGCGGATTGGACGTGAGGGGGATAGTGTGGTCCTCCCACACGCTACGCCCTCTCAATGAGAATCCGCGCTGCCAGGTGAAAAGAAGCGGTGATTGGCTGGACGTGTGTCGGAGGAAGCACGTGGTAGCCTCCACTCTCCCAGATGATCTGACTGTGGGGGGTAAGTGCGCAGCGATCAGGAAGGGACTGGGAATTGGCATACGACTAACATTGGGATGGGAGAAAATCGGAGGAAAATGGAGGGGGAAAAAGACAAAAAAAAAAAAAAAAAAAAAAGGAAAGCCGTGGGTAGCCTCATCTACTTAACAACATGTACCCGCCCTGACCTGTGTTTTCTAGTGAGTAAGTTGTCACAGCATTTCGCTGATCCCACAGAGGAACACTGGATCACAGTAAAACATGTTTTTCGTTATCTAAAAGGTACAGTAGATAAACGACTTTGTTTCAGAGAGCAGCGAAGGCCTAGGGCTTAAAGCCTACAGTGATGCAGATTGGGCTGCTGACACCACAGATAGAAGGAGTACAACTGGATACTGTGTTAGTTTAAACACAAACAGCTCACTGGTTTCATGGAAAACAAAGAAGCAGCCCACAGTAGCACTGTCAACTTGTGAAGCCGAGTACATGGCTCTGGCCATGACGATACAGGAGTGTATTACCTAGAACAACTGCTCGGAGGGATGGATAACTATGTATATAAGAAAACTGTTGTTTATGAGGACAACCAAGGTACTATTGCCATTGCGAGAAACCCTGTGTGCCGACAGAGGTGTAAGCATATGGACATAAAGTACCATTTCATCAGATCTGTCACCAGAGAGAAAAGAATGACACTGATTTATTGTCCAACAGATGACATGGTAGCAGACGCTATGACAAAACCTGCTTCCAAACTGAAATTGAAAAGATTTGCAGAGGTTATGTTTGGTGTGTAAATATTGAATGCCATACTATTTTTGATGTTCTAAGACTGTGTTATTTCCTTTTTTTTTTTTTTTTTTTTTCTTTTTCCTCAGATTTTTCTCCCATCCCAATGTTAGTCGTTATGCCAATTCCCAATCCCCTTCCTGGTCGCTGCGGACTTACCCCCCCCACAGTCGGTCTGGGAGAGTGGAGGCTATCACGTGCTTCCTCCAACACACGTCTAGCCAATCAACCGCTTCTTTTCACCTGGCAGCGCGGACTCTCACTGAGAGGGCGTAGCGTGTGGAAGGATCACACTATCCCACTTAGATCCTATCCGCGCTTAGCAGGCGCCCCGACCTAACTGTAGGAGTCGCTGTTTACAACGACCCGGACCCACCCCGCCAGCTTCTCCCACCCTCTAATACTGCCAATTGTATTAGTGTGAACGGAAATCGATCCAGGCAAGAAACGCCAAAGTTTATAGTAGAATTCACGTATAAGGCTATAACTCAGCCTTTCAGGAATGACCCCAGACCACTCTGAAATTATACTTATATTCACCACGGGATAACGCACAAACGTATGCATGGAAAAACTATCTCTTTTTTGCATCTTGGACGGAAGAAAGTCACTGTCAAATTACTTTGTCCCCATAGCTATGATTATAGAATATAGATATAGCTCTACAAACAAGGTGACACACTCCTATCTTTAAAGCATGGCATATAGCTACAATGGGACCCGTCTAATCCCTGGCAGTCAATGAGTTAAGGCAAAAATAAACATTTTACATTCTTCACAGATAAGGTTCCGGGTACTCCAACTTGCAGCTGTCACAGGTTTTCCTATGGGAGTTGAATTTAAATATTTGTATGTGTTATTATTAGACACCTTTACAAACACATTGGTGAAGAATTTTCTTGGTAAGGAATTTATTCCAAGATTGGCCACCCTGACTAATGATACTATAAGACAGTAAGAAGGTTAGTTTTTATTATTCTTTTTTCATTTCAGATATTGATTGAAGAATTGTGTGTTTTTAGTCTACGGTGAATGATTGGTCGGGTTTTGGCTGTCCTAACTGGTGGGAAATTCGTTCCACCATTGTGGAGCGAGGACCGAGAATAGGCGGCTTCTCTTTGATGACCCTCCCGGAGCTCGGATATAGGAGTGGGTCTGAGGCAGCCAGAGGATGTAGAGCGGAGGGGTCTTGAGGGTGTGTAGTTAGAATAATTGACCGGAGGTAGTAATTATTTGTGAAACAACTGGATCGTTTCATTGGCAAATACAAAATATTGAGTGAACACTAGTATGGTAACAGTAACAAAGGCAGTTGAAAATATCGAGTGTTCTATTGGTATTTATATTGACCTGCAGAAGGCTTTTGATACAATAGATCACAGCATATTGGTGAGAACATTTGAGAAGTATGGGATACAAGGTGTAGCTAACTCTTGGCTGAAGAGCTACTTGGAAAACAGACAGCAATGTGTGCAAATTAATGACTGTGGGCGGAATCCACAAAGGCTTTGCGCTGCTTTTTCCGAAGCAGAGCCAGTGCATCTCGCTTTCAAATGAGTGAATCGAGGTTGCTCATGCGTAACATCGGCATTGCGTCCGGGCAATTGGCGTATATTTAAATGAGGTAATATGGGCGGAACATCTCCCCTGTCTATGTAAATGAGCCTCTAAACAGGTGATCATGGCAGCAGTAATTGTGCAGACAGGCATGACCGTGAAAGATATTATCGAATATCTCGAAGGACAATATCAAATCAAGCGCATGCAGCAATCCCATGCAATCGTACTCATTATTTAAATATCGTTATATAACATTGTGGGCCTTGGCATTATGCTCGTATAAAAACAGAATCTAATTTGTTCGAGAAATATAAAGCCACGTGCCAATAGCCTTTGCAACGCGTGATTTATAAAAAAGGCTATAGCTGACATTTCAAATGCTTGGTTCTGAGATGATCAATACAGTAAACATTTATTTCTGATATAGGTGCTGATCAGCAGTAATGCAATGTCATGATTATAATTATTCTGACGTTATTATTTCTATTATTATTATTATTATTATTATTATTATTATTATTATTATTATTATTATTATTATTATTATTATTATTATTATTATTATTATTATTATTATTATTATTATTATTATTATTATTATTATTAAATAAAAAATGTATTAATAATGAATTAATAAGAACTCCTCTCCTTCACTATAATCTAATTATGAATCAGATATATATCAGATATAGGCCAGGGCTTTACAACTTAACTCTTATGCCCCCCTAACAATTTTGCAGAGTTGTCAAGGCAAGGTGGCTCTCGCAAGGGAAGGTGTTGTCGCAAGTCTTTGAACTACGAGAGGAGATTCGGGTGTTCTTGGCGGAGGAGAGCATGCAAGAATCGATATTGGTGTTATTTCAATAAATTTAAACATGGCCCATTTCATGACTATTTTGTTGGGGCGAGGGGGGGGGGGGGCCCAAAATATTTTGGTCCGCCAAAGGGGGGACTGACAGAAAAAGTTTGAGAAGCACTGCCTTAGTGCATGAAAAGATTGCATCACGTTCAAGGTCATAAAAAACTTCATTTGTAATATTTTATTCCAATTCTTTTTTTATGAATAATTTTATGAACCTAACTCAACATATCTATCAAAGAATCCAAATATTTCCGTTTGTAGGGTTATAGTTAGGGTTAGGGTTAGGGTTAGGGTTGGGGTTAGGGTTAGGGTTAGCCGGGTTAGGGTTAGGGTTAGGGTTGGGGTTAGGGTTAGGGTTGGGGTTAGGGTTAGGTTAGGGGACTGTTGAGCAAGTGTTGGGGTGGGCACGGGCACAGGGATGAGATTTTACCTTCTCCTAATCTTTCTGTCTGGGTAACCCTAACCCTAACCCTAACTCTAATGGCAAGAAATAAACCACTATGGACGGTTTGAAAGCTAATATTGTTAACTTTTGTGTTAGAGGGTTTCAAAATCTAATCTTTTCAAATTCTGTGAATATATGGAAAATAAGCAAAGGGACACAATTTCATGACATAATAATCAACACAGCCATCGTTGTACACAGAAACACAAAAGAATATAGGCAAAAAACACAAAATAGTCGCTAAGGGGGCAGAAGAGTTAAGTTTCAAGTTTCTTTAATAGTTGTCATACAGAAGTACAGAATACTTTCATACAAAATGCTTCTTACTGTTACGCTCCAGAGACTGTGCTAGACAAGATAGTATCAAATAACATAGTATAGCATGTAATTTAGAAGTAGAAAATGAGGTCACAGTGTTCAGTATAGACATATGTACAATGTTCGATGCAGAATAGACGTAACTGATTTACCATATAATATACAATACTATGCAGTGTACTAATGTACAGTACTATATAGTGCAAAGCAGAAATGGGATGAGGTACAATTTAGGTACAATTTACAGTAAGGTGTACGAGTTGTAGTGCAATCCTTCATCAATAAATATAAAGTGTGGGGAGTGGGTGCTACAGTGTGTTTGTTTAAAGTGGGTGTGTGCTATAAAGTGTGTGGAGTGGGTGCTACAGTGTGTTTGTTTAAAGTGAGTGTGTGCGTGTGGATGTGTGTGCTATGTGCGTTTAATGGTTGTTGTTGTGTAGTGTTCATTGTTCGTTTAGCAGCCTGATGGCCTGGGGATAGAAGCTTCTTCTGAGTCTTTCTGTGCTTGCCTTGAGACTCCGGTATCGCTTGCCTGACCGCAGCAGTTCAAAGAGGCAGTTGTTCGGGTGACTGGAGTCTTTAATGATTCTCTTAGCCTTGCCCCTGCAACGCTTGTTGTAAATGTTCTGGAGGGTGGGGAGCCCCCCTCCAATTGTGCGTTCGGCTGAACGTGTCACTCTTTGTAGTCTGCTTCGGTCTTGTGCAGTGCTATTCCCAAACCAGGAGGTGATGTTGCCAGTCAAGATGCTCTCTATTGTACATGAGTAGAAGTTCTTAAGGATCTTCTGACTGACTTGGAACTTCCTTAGGCGCCTGAGGAAGTAGAGGCGTTGTCGTGCCTTCTTCACAACACTGTCAATGTGTGTGGTCCATGTCAAGTCCTCGGATATGTAGGCTCCGAGGTACTTAAAGCTGTTGACTCTCTCAACCGGTGCCCCGTCGATGCTGAGGGGGCTGTAGTCCTTGACCCCCGACCTCCTGAAGTCCACAATCATCTCCTTTGTTTTGCTGACGTTCAGGGAGAGGCTGTTTTCCTGGCACCATCCCGCCAGGACCTTGACCTCTTCCAGGTAGGCCCTCTCGTCGTTGGCAGAGATCAGGCCCACCACCACTGTGTCGTCAGCAAATTTGATGATTGTATTGCTACTCCGCTGAGCCACACAGTCGTGTGTGTACAGGGAGTAGAGGAGGGGACTCAGAACACAGCCCTGGGGGGCCCCTATGTTGAGGGTGATGGATGAGGAGGTGCAGTTGCCTGCTCTCACCACCTGGGGTCTGCCCGTCAGGAAGTCCAAGACCCACTGGCAGAGGTCATAGTTCAAGCCCAGGTCCCTGAGCTTGGCTATGAGTATGGAGGGGACTATGGTATTGAATGCCGAGCTGTAGTCGATGAATAGCATTCTCACATAGTTCCCCTGCCTCTTGTCCAGGTGTGATGCTGCTGCAGCACATGGGCTATGGCGTCCTCCGTGGACCTGTTGGGGCGGTATGCAAATTGCAGTTAATAAAGAGATTGAATATATATTAAATGGGATAGAAACAAAATTAAATGTATACCATATACAATGAAAGAATATAGTGCTCTAATTATATTGGTATACATTTAATTTCGTTTCTATCCCATTTAATATATATTCAATGGGTCTCATTCCCCAACATTTTCCAAAGAGTTCTCTTGGAAGACTTATCTTGGAACCGACTGAGACAGAATCAATGACAAGTTCACTCTGAGTCCTCAACACGCTGGTAATATGTCTTAAGTGTCTCAAACGTTCGCGCCTGAGATATCTGCATTGGGGAATGGTACCAGTCTGAAACATGAAGGCGTGTCCCCGTTCAGGTCATTTGCATACAAAAGAACGCCTCCAGAGCTCCTTATAAGGCAACTAATGAATCTTGCAGCCGTGGGAAAATGGATGCGGAAGCGTTTTGCGACCCATCGAAATGAGATTAGATTAATTGTATTGTCATCATATAGTACAGCTCGGGCACCTGCCACAGTGCGTGCACACACACACGCGCGCGGGCACACAGTACTGTATAGCCTACGCGCATAATGAATGAACGCAGTATTATTCCATTAATGACTTGTTTCATTAGGATTTAGTAGATCACTGATTCTTGAGAGTCGGGACAAAACACGTTTTAAATATTATATTTTGAGAATACACACTATATTGATTAGAGTTATATATTCATGTAGAGAAAGGTCTGAGCTATTTAACCATGTAAAGGTGCGGGCTCTACATAGAAAAACATTTTCAACAAATTCACATGTTTCCCTTTGAAACTTGATTTGTGTCAACTCCGTCAGACACACAAAAAATTATATAATTCTAATTATTCCAGTCCAACAAGAATCTAAAGTTCTGAAGTATGTTGTAATAGTGTTTAGTTACTCTGGTATGCAATAAAATATAATACATAAACCTCAGGTGTAATTTCACACTATTCTGAAAACCCAGAGTTAGAAATATTAGCATTTTCAAACTTTGTTTTTAATTTTGATATGATAAAAAAAACATCATTAAGTAAATAAGACACAAGAGGATGAAGATCTAATGCTCCTTTATTACTTAAACAACATAAACTGAAGAAGGAATTAGTATTTTCCCCAAGATTAACAGAAATAAACATCTGACGGTGTTGACAAAGATCTGACGGTGTTGACGAGAAACTGACGGAGTTGACAAAATTGGATTTGCATCTCTGCTAAATTGTTTAAACAGATGGAAGTGACAATAATAAGAACTAATAACTCCTTGTCTTATACTGAACATTTTGTTAACTCAATTGTAATAAACAACAAACTTTACATACACCGTTTCCAACTATTACAAAATGCACCGTTTCCAACAACAAAAACAGTAATGGAGAACAGGACCCCTTCTTCTCGTCCCTGTTTTCATCTACCTCCTCTACACCACTTCCTGATCTCCACTTTCTCACCCACTTCTCCTCTTCCTTTCCTTCTGCATTTCTGATTAGTTTCACTATGATGTCTTGAACTGGGCAGCAACAGACATCCTTCTTGCCACATTTGGGCTGAACCTTTTCTGTTGGACCATGGGGATGCACAAATTCCACTTTCACATCTTGTTGCTCATTATCCACATTGATGGTTTTGGCTAGCCACCAGTGGTCATCATATACTACTGCTAACCAGTCTCCATTACTAAGGCTGCTAACAGTCATTACTGTCACCGTACCCTCAGGACCTTTCAAAGGTTCTTCGTCCAACTCCTCCATTACATCTTCCATCTCCATACCCTCTTCCATCTCATTTTCCATCTCCTCCCACAACATGGCCAGAGGTCTCTTCATCCTTGCCATCCGTGTATCACTCTGCTGTTCTCCTGGGTTGCCATGGTAATAGGAGGTAGCTGGGCAGAAGCACTGGCAATCCAACATCTCGCTGCAAAAGCAGGATAGTTGTCTGTTGTGGATCCTGTCCTTTTGTGCGATGATCTGGTGTATTTGTCTTGTTGAGGGAACCGGTTTGAGAGGATTCATGAGAAGTGTGTCGTATCTTTGCATGTCTTCTTCCACAATGTGATACAGCTGAACACCATTCAGACTGTTTGAGACCTTTTTGAAGAATATTTGTCCATCCGTCACATCATTTCCTCTCAGGACTAGGTTGTCAGCTGTTCTTTTTACTGTTCCGCCAATGCCATTTGGTGCGCCCTTACCATGAGAAGTGGGGAAGAAGTTCCACGTTGTTCTTTCAAACCCCAGTGTAGGTGGGATACCAGACAGAAGAAAAAAGTTCTTCTTGTTCTTGTTTGCTTGGACCATCAGACCAAAAGTGCACGGTGGTAACCTGTGGATATTTTGTCTTGATATCTTTTAGGACTGGATCCATTTGTGTCCAGATTGCCGCAGCATCCTGTCTCTTTGACTCTGACAGTGTGCAAAACCCTACTTCTCCACCCTTAGTGTAATACATTCCGGTATGGAGTGTTATCTGTGGCAGATTTTGTCCGAAATGGCAGGCCTGAACTTCAGCTTTATATTTCAATTTCCAGGATTGAAATGAAAAGTCAACATAGACGATTGCTGTACTCTCATCACAGGACTCAATTGTGTTGCTGTATTCTTTTGACTGGTTTCTCACTGAACACACATGTGTTGTGGTTTCCTTTCATAGAGTTTGATGAGATCTGAAAGGCTGCCTCGGTGTTCGACAAGCTTAGTGTTGATGTCGATTCCATTGCGTGTGTCTTCTTGTACTCTCTCCCACTGCCTCCATTGAACATTTTGTCTTGCTCTTGGGTTGTATCTGTACCTTTGTTTAGACGTCGTGAGCAGGCGCGAAGAAGGCAGGCCTCACTTGCTGGAGAGCAACAAACTAATTGAAAACTGTCATCCAGTTTGTTTGACTTCACAACACCAGACATTTTAAGGACCTTGAGCATTAAGCATGCATTTTCATGTATTTGACACAGACATGTCTTCCGATCAGATGCTTTTGGTGCTGTGACATAGAAGGGCCTCAGAGCACAGAATGAAGAATAGCTCAGCTTTACAGTGGGGTTCTTAATCTGGAATTCAGTGTGGAGGTTGAGCATGGAGTCTAGCAGGATCATTATCTGCCGCTTGATCTTGTTCCTGGTGATTGTGTCAGTCTTATCCGTCGTCACACGTGCAGAGTTCAGGAAGAAATCCTGAACAGTCTGTGTTATACCCTGTATTAATGTTGGCTTTTTCTGAGGCTGCTCCTTTTCTCTCATTAACTTGTAGGTTAACCCAAACTCTTTCATTTGTTGAAGAAGATGATACTTTTTAAGAATCGTGCCTGATGACACACTCAGTGCTGGTTTTTGGCGCCGTGGGCCAGGAGTTTGTTTGTTTGTCTTCAGCTCTCTTCTGGGGATGTTGTGGAATAGAAGGGCCTTTTGGATTTTCGGATTCCTTACTCTTCTTCCTGATAGCATCTTCTTTGTTTCCGTGCCTGGTGAGTCCAGTGGTGATGTATTTGTAGCCTTTTTTCTGCGCATTATTGTTTTTATCAGGTTGTTTTGTTGCTTTGTTACATTTGTAATATTCTTTCATCGTTTTTATTTCTCTTGAATGCCTTTTTCGCATTTTACTTCGTTGCTTTTCCTGTCTGGGAGACTCCCTGCACTTTCTGGCATTGTTATCTAGAATATCCTGATCTGATTTTTATCTGATCCTGATTTTTCTTGAACTCTACACTTGTGACAACTGATAAGATTGAGACAAATGACTAGCAAAATATGATCCTGTTGATCACTCCATACCATAATGTATTACACTATGGATGGAAAGAGTCAGATAAAGGATGATGTAGCAATCTACAGTAGACACACATGGACCAGTCCTATATTAAGAATTATTATAAAGATATTAAGATGAAATATCCACAGTTTACCACCGTTCACCTTTGCTCTGATGATCAGTAAACAGTATACTAACAAGAATAACTGTTTTCTTCTGTCTTGTATCCCTTCTGGGATATGAAAGGGCAACATGGAACTCCTTCCCTGCTCTATAAGAGGCAAGAGTGTAAATGTTTGGTAGTGAAAACTACACACTGCACCATTATGATTTTACATCAATCAATCAACCACGTAGACAAGTGATATATTTATATTTATGTATTAACACATGTGCTGGGAAAGTAAGACAATTATTCAATAAGCAGACCACAGCCTGCCCATGCTCTAAAAGTCAGAAGTGTATTGTAATGCATGCTATTATATGCACACTTCTGTGCAGATACAACTCTGAAATAACATTTAAATCATTTACCATGTTCAAAAATAGTATAATAATAGTATATTATGAGGTTATTGATGGATTTGTCAACTCCGTCAGCTTACACGTCAACTCCGTCAGACACACAATCTGATGGAGTTGACGTCTGACGGAGTTGACAAAAGGGCACACATTTTCCCTCCAAGCCTGTATTGTGCACTGCAGCTAGCTAGTTTTTTGGCAGTTGCTAGCTGTCTTAATAATCTCACTGAAACACTTGAATTCAATCCACTATTGTTTTTTAAAAGTATAATAACGGAGAGATGGTGTTGACCATGTTCCAGCTGTGACCATAAGAATATTGACATTGTTTGTCTAAAATATCAAAAAGTATCAAATTTACCAGACCATGTGTGGTAGTGTTGCATTCACCACAGGCAGGAAAAGGAAAAGGGGTCCTCGGGGATAGAGCTGGCCATGCTATTGCCTGATTTAATTAGGTTTATGAAAAAGTCTGACGGAGTTGACATAAACTGAGGACACAACTTTGATAGGCAGATTTCTATGGAAAATATTATTTGAGTTTCATGGCATGCATTGTTTTATACATTTATAACCCTTATCCTTTATTTGATATGTATGTTTTCACAAGTGGAGAGGTTTTTCAAGCTTTTTTGGGCTTGTCAATAATGTGACCCTTGCTGAGGACAGTGGCGAATCCTTATGGAAGCCAACGGAAGCCAGGCCTCCCTATCAAAATATGAATTAATATCAAATATGAAATATGAAAAAAAAAATATATATATATATAATTTTTTTTTTAATATAGTTTACATTCTTTTTCATCTGTGCATCTGTGTTTTTTTTTGTTTTTTTTAATGTGCTAAAACATAACATCAGTATACACAATACCTTTAGATTGAACTTTGTGAGTATGTCAATCATTATTAATTTCTTTATTTTTTATATAAATTAGACTTTTCTATGTAGGACATGTTTTGTCCCGACTCTCAAGAATCAGTGAGATACTATGTTCTGCCCTACGTACTTGTACAAGTACAGACTGTACTTATACTGTACGTAGGGCAGAGCATATATATAGTATCTACTAAATCCTAATGAAACAAGTAATTAGAATAATATAAGCCTATATACTGTTCATTCATTAGACACGTAGGCTATACTGGCGCACACAAGACTTATGGAATATTAATGCAGTCTATTTCCACACGATTAGCTTTAGTTCTTATTTATTTATTTATCCACTGTCATTTCAGTGTTGGTGTATAGGCTATATAGTGTATTTCAATATACGTTTAATTGATTAATGATATATTCAAAGGAATGCAGGTTTATAGCTATATCAAACAAAGGTCTGTCCCATTGTATACCAATAAATGGGATATATTGCATGTTGACCTGCATTCTTTCAAATGTATATAATTAATCATTAAATTAGATATGTAACAAATAAGAAATACAAATTCCACAGAAGGCATTAAATAATTGTTATTTTCAATCATTTCACAATAATTGCATAATTGTGTTTGAATATCTGAGTAATTAAAGTAGTAGTCCAAAATAGCTGGTTCAGATATGGTTAATCCAGCTGCCCTGTGATCAGATGAATCCATATTATTTATTTTTCCGACATCAAATGCGTAATTTCTTATCGTACAAATATTGTCATATTTATTTTAATTATGATTAAGTAATTAATTCCAAGGAGGCCTGTAGCGTTGACATGAAGGAATCACTATGAGAACACAGTCTGTCAAGTTAATAAAATGTTCAATTAGTCAATCAATCATAAGTGTGCTCCTCAGCACTCTTAAATCTGCTCTCAGCCACGCTCAAATCTGATCTCAGGAAAATTTGGGGAATCGCGCTACCAACCCTAATATGTCTTAAATGGGCAGAACTTTGCCTAAGAGGACATTTTTAGTTTTATTATGTTTTAGTTGATATATTTATCATCACGTCGCAACCGTGAAGAAAGATGGTGAAGAAAGACTACATTTAGACATTCTGTGCATGAACTGCTTGACCTTCACATTCCTTTTAAAAAATAAATGGTAAATGGACTGCATTTACAGTATATAGCGCTATTATCCAAAGTGCTTTACTTAAAGACTATCTACTGAGCCTTTTAGGAACCGTCTCTTGCAGAACATACATGTAGAAAACATTTGAAAGGCCTCTGTTGATGATGATATGAACATGATACAGAACGGCTTGACCTTCATAGTCTTAATGGCTTCACTCTGTCTCTTCAGCTGCAAAAACCTATTTCATTTTCAGTAATTTCTTCATATTCATATTTCATATAGTACCTGTCCCACTCTCTGAAGATAGTTGTTCATGTTCACAAATAATAAAAAGAACAGCCAAACGTACAAACTCTCATTGAAAACTTGTCTCCATTCACCTGTCAAAACTCATAGGAGAGGATCATTTAGAGGCAGTAAAAAAAAGTATTGGGGGGTATGCACTCGGACCCCTCCTGAAGGAGCTGAGCCCCCCTAAAGTTCAAACTGACAGCAACTTGGGAGCGTGCACACTTCAGTAAGTGTGTCTTAAGAAGGGGGGAAAAAGTAATACATTGAAAAGTAATACACTGTAGGCCCAATCCCCTTCCCTTGGTCCCCTAGTTTTGGAGTGCCTTCGACTGGTTTGTGGCACTTCAGAACGGAGCTAAGGGGAAGGGGTTGAAATCTTTTTTTTTGTGATAAATAATTTTTTGAAACAACACAGTTCACAACATAATAACAATAATAATACATAAAAAGACACCAAAAACATCGACTCAACACTACAATGACTAGACAATAAATAAAACATATTGTACAATTAACACCTTAAGCCCCCTCCCTCACCACCCATCACAGCCACGATCCCCAACCCTCGAGAGCCCCAAGTCCGAGCCAGAGCATCATGCCTCTTTAACACCCCGACCCGCCGAGGGCCCCGAACCAAGGGCTCACCCCACCCCTAGCCTGTGACACTCCGACACAATCAAAAGGGGCCCAGAACACAAACATAATGGGTTTCCTGAGCCCCCTCCATCTACAGGCCCGGCAGCCGCGAACCCCGACCCCGGGGGATCCGCAGTCCGGCGCCCCCACGAGCCAAATAGCCATTTTAATAACCTGTTCAAGGTCGCCGAGCGGCACTGCAGATCTTCCCTACTCTATGAATTCGACAATGTGCAATACCGGCCAGATCCTCTTAGGGACGCTATCGCGCTACTGCAATGTGCCCTGTGGGCGAACGGATCAGTCTCTTTGTTGTCTTTCAACGGAGATTTGAGTAGCACGATTCTGGATCTGCAGCCTGTAGCTTGGATTACGTTTCGAATCGCAGATTTCACCATGCAATAAGGGGATTTATCATCAGCCAATGGACATATCGATCTACCAGATGGCGATCGATAACGGGGAAATGCTCGGGGGGATCCCACTGGCTCATGGTAAGATCTTTTTCACATAAATTACAGCCCGATCAGAGCTTGCTATGATACTCAACCAGCCGACCAGCATATGTGGCTACTTAGACAAACACGGTTATTGGTAATCAATAATAATAAACTATATCCCCGCCCCCCCCCCCCCCCCCCCTTTCATGCATACATGCTTTGGGATCGTCCGGATCATATGCAGTTTGAGTTATTTCTGTAGCATCTGTAAAACGGAAATGCCATTGGATATAATGTTAGCAGCTATTAGCTCTATAACTAGCCTTCCAGAAAATATACTAGCCCAAATCCGCTATAAAGCTTATATTCACTGCGCTATAAAATGAGAACCTATTGAATTGATGATTTTTTTTTTCTTTAAGCCATTTTGAAGGCACTGTTTATGCACTCAATTGACAATGAGAATGGACAGATAGCAATACTATAAAGTATAGATTTTGCTGTACAAAAAGCCACACGTTTGTTTACAAAAGCTGGCCCTCAACCATTATATTAGACGGGCCCCAGTGGCCGCGAAAGTGTTAAAGCCTCGACCCTCACAGACCCCGAATCACGCCCCCCCCCCCCCCCCCCCCCCCCCCCCCTCCCCCCCCCCCCCCAGTCCGAGCCCACAACCACCAGACCCACAACTAAAGGGGGCTCAGAATATATACATAATTAAAAATACAATATAAAACAAAAAGAAAAAACAAGTGGACAATGGTCTTCGCTCGGTCTTCACCCCCCCCCCCCCCCCCCACACTCACCCCAGGACCCCAACGTGAGTTAAATACATAATATATGGTAGATTATCTAGCAATTGATCGTTATATGCGCTCTTTAAGTTTTGCAACCGCTGCCAACCAGATAGCAATATTCACTTCGTTAACCCCTAAAACTTGTGCAGTGGATATCTCCAGATATATCACATTGAGGTAGGTAAGAATCCATACCTTCGGGCATAGGTTGTCTGGGTGTATCCATCGTGAGGCAATCAATTTCTTGGCGGCTGTGAGGCTGGCTAAAATGAGTCTCTTCACATGTGTAGAGGTCGGTAATTGGGAAACCTTATTCAATAATAATACAGAAGGCAGGACAGGTATAGTCAGAGAGAAAATATCTGATAGCTGGGTGGTAATCTCTTCCCAGAAAAGTTCAACAGGAGGACATTCCCAGTACATATGCATAAATGTTCCGATGGCCCCGTTTGGACACAGTGGGGTCATTTCAGTAAAAGGCAAGGTATGGCGAGGAGGCGGGTGAAGGGGGTGTTTCCCCCCCTTGGTGGATTTTTTTTGTCAAATCAGTTGTGCAATAGTCACTTTTGGTGAGTTGTTTCTATACAATTCAGTTATATGACATTTAGGTATGACACAGGACTACATAAGCATTTTTTGTATAGAAATGTGTCAACAGACTAAAGCAGGGAACCACAATATTTTGCATACGAATTATGCAGAATGTAATATCATAACTGTCTATTACTTTTCTTGCAATTGAGCCAATTTTCCTTAGGTACGGTTTTGAGGTGTGTGTTCAACAGAATGTAGTATCAAAAACACATTCACACATGGGTTACTGAATGCTGAACTGCACTATTATAATCACTAAGCCAGACCTTACCTGTGTCCCTGTATCACTTGTCTCTGCTGCCCTTTGATTAAAAAACGTCCCTATGTCCATTTTCCTTTTTTGGGCATATTTCAGTTAGTCACAGTAAAAGTCACCTAGTAAAAGTGAGATCATTGACATTATCAAAACATGCTAGGGCTGTACCGAATAGTTCGAAGCTTCGTTCATAATGTTGACATTCGAATTCTAAATCAACATAAAAAAATTTAATAATTTTTTTTTTTTTTTCATTTTTTTTGCCAAGGTATGGCGAGTGCCATACCTTGCCATACCAAAATGACGCCCCTGCTTAAGGTACATCGATAGTCAGGTCTGAGACCCATTAGATTCAATCGTCTAGGGGTCAAATAAGTCCTATGAATAAAATGTTGATGAATCTGTTGGTGATCTGGGTTGCGTGAGGACAACCGGACATTTTCCCAGACTGCATCCCAATCAAAATCTACATCCAACTCCGGGATATCCTTTCTCCAAATCGTATCCAGGGGGAGGTCCTTATACGAGGACGTAAGTAAATGGCGATAAAAGTCAGAAACTAAGCCTCTCGATGTCTCTTTGTCATAAAATAATTTGTGAAAGCGGTGACGCTCTAGTGGAGCATCCCATGGAACACCATGAGTACATCCTTTCTGGGTATCACGCCAGGTCTGGATCACATGTGTGATAAGAGGACCAAATCGTAATTTGCATTGCTTAATTGAAATGTTAGTATACACAATATCTTGAAGTCTATGTGGGGACACCATCTTATCCTCCAATGGTCGCCAGGATACAGCTGCTTGAGCGTCAAACCAAGTGATCAGAGGTATCAGAGAGAAAGCTTGAAAGTAATATTTAAAGTCTGGAAATGCTAAGCCTCCATCGAGTTTACTTCTTTGGGCAGTTGATCTCTTCAAGCGCGGGCGCTTATTATTCCAAACAAATTTATATGAGGCAGAATGCAACTTCTGCCAGTAACCAACAGGAGGAGGCAACGGGAGCATTGAGCTGATAAAATTAATTCATTTTAATTATTGACGCACGGGCCTGTAATGAATTTTTTTATTTGGACCATCTGTTGAAGTCATTTATAATCCTGTCACCCAAGCTGGAGTAGTTATACCGTATCATCTAATAGTGGGGAATATTTAAATTCCGAGACATTTATAGTGCTCCACCATAAGTATGTTTGCAGGCAGGATGGTAGCCTTCGCAGGCACATTAAGTGGAAGAAAGGCAGATTTTGGCCAGTTGATCTTAAAGCCGGATAGGCTGCCAAACTCATCTATCGCATTGAGAAGATGAGGTAGAGAGACGGAGGGATTCTGCATAAACAGGAGTACATCATCTGCGTATAAACTGATATGGTGCAGTGTGCCCTGAATTGAAACAGGAGAAATTATTTTGGATTGTCTCATGTATTCAACTAGAGGTTCGAGGGATAAGGCGAAAAGACCGGGACTAAGAGGGCAACCCTGTCTAGAAGAGCGCGAGACAGAGAAGAGTGGCAAGCAGAACTTTCCCGTTAAGATCATGGCCGAAGCCCCTGCATAGAGAACTTTGATCATATGAATAAAATCCTCTCCCAGTTTTTGGAAATTTCCAGAAAAAAAGAGATTCTGCAGGAATCGCCCTTTACTGGAATACACAAATTTTTTGTCATTTGTCGGCCTATTTATGAATCGTTTTCAAATAAAACACTAGATTATTGATAGTATATGTGTACTTATGCACGCTAGAGAAGCGGGCTGAAAAATCGATTCTCTTATTTCCTGATCAGCACACACACACACACACACACACACACACACACACACACACACACACACACACACACACACACACACACACACACACACACACACACACACACACACACATACACACATAGGGGACATGTTGATATATCTGTGAAAAAAAACTCTGATTACCATAAGACTGGTAAAATAGATTCCTTACCTCAGATCAGATGTTCTCCAAAAAGATTATTCCAATTCCTGATCGCCATTCCAAATATCGATCGCGTTTATTGATCGAACGCTGGGTGCTTGAAACACATATTCCACGCTGTTCTGAGGGACCACAAAGACTGCAATCGGCTCGGATTACATGCCTGACAAGTAAAATTTGGATTCCGGATTTTCTTTTCCCCATGCGTTTTCATTCAGTCCAATCCAATGGGTGCATTATCATCCGGGAGACGATAGGGGGCGGTATTTTCCCTGTTCGAGCTCAGAGAGAGTCCCAGTGGTAACGTGAGGCTAGATTGATGAAAAATGTATCGAAATCGCTAATTAAAAAAATAGCGATTAATTAACGAGATTTCACGAGTAATCAGGTATTTTCAGCATTGCTGCAGTGAGGACAGCATAAAAATGTGCGTCATACACATTAGGGGCATAAGCAGAAATCAGCGCAATTTTCCGGTTGGAACATTCTATTTTAGCAATAGTAATTCGACCTTCTGCATCGGACCACACATCTAACAGTTTAATATTAAATTTGCGCTTCGCTATTATGGCTACTCCTCGGGACCTGGTGTCAAAAGAAGAATAACTTATGTTATGGTAAAATGTATTTGCCAGTCTTGCGTTATCCGCCAATAAAAGGTGTGTTTCACTCAGTAATGCAAGATCCACTTCCTTCCTTTTTAGCCACGTTAGACTTGTGCGTTTATGTGGTATATTGAGACCCCCTGTATTCCAGATCAATATGTTCAAACTAGCCATAGTCTAAGAAGGCTGCAGTATGACTGAATGTAATTTGTTTGGAGTAGAGTACCATAGCACTTATATAACCATTTGTTAAGGTCCTATTGAGATCAGAGCGTGAGAACAAACATAAAACAGAGCTATTCAAATTGAAAGAAAAACATAAAACCACACAATCCCCCATTCCCACCCCCCTCCCCCCCTTCAAAATACTTGTCCAGTATTGATCAAATATCAGTTGGCCAAACCTGACCGAGCACAGCAACCAAAGCAACAATATGTATCTTAACCATACTAATAACTTGTAAGCAGGGCTTGACATAAACTTTTTGGCTCACTAGCCACTGTTTGCATGGATCGGAATACGCGTGGGAGTGTGCGTGTGCACTATGATATTTTGCAACAAGTTGACGTGACGCGAGTGCTGATAGAGAGAGAGCGAGAGAGAACGAGCAAGCGAGAGAGGGAGAGAGAGATAGAGAGGGAGAGAGAGAGGGATAGACAGATAGAGAGAGGGAGAGAGAGAGAGGAGAGAGAGAGGAGAGAGAGAGGAGAGCGTGCGTGTTTCCCCACACACACATGCAGTCGGGAGTGTGTGTAAATGATCCGAGACTACTCAAGTTGCACCGTATGAGAGCCTCTCTCTCCCTCTCTCTCTCTATCTGTCTGTCTCTCCATCTCTCTCTCTCTCTCTCTCTCTCTCTCTCTCTCTCTCTCTCTCTCTCTCTCTCTCTCTCTCTCTCTCTCTCTCTCTCTCTCTCTCTCTCTCTCTCTCTCTCTCTCTCTCTCTCTCTCTCTCTCTCTCTCTCTCTCTCTCTCTCACTCGCTCTCACTATCAGCACTCGTGTCACGTCAACCTGTTTGAGGAAGTGTCAGTGACAGGGAAACCGCATTCGCATTATTTCCACTCGCTCTGTTGTTGAGCGAATTGTTGATTGTGGGCGGTGGCTACAACCAGGGGCTGAGATATGCAGATCAGTGCCTAATTCACATCAGCGAACAAGTCAAATCAGAATGGCTTGGTTCAGTGGGGGAGGACCTTGTCTCATCTGAACTGGAGGAATGCGCACAAAATTGAATTTGCAACATAGATAGTGTTGATACAACCGCACATTGCTAGAAAACAATGCTAAACACTGGAAAAGGCAAATTATATATATAGTATATAGTTCCCCTTTAATTGTGAACTGAAACATTGTGGAACTTTCTGTACATTTTTGGAACGGTATTCAGTGGTTTTTCTGAAAATGTTTTGGCAATTTACAACCACCTCTACATGCGTTCAGGAATCCGGGGAGGACTATCGTACAAACTTCTTACAAGGCTATTTACGAGTAAACTTATGAGAATGTTAGTGAACGAGGTCCACAGACCATATTCACACGGTGGCCATTTTGCTCTTATGTCATGCTCCAGTTAGGCACCTTTCCACCCTGTTCCTACCTTTGGCGCATGGTATAAGAGCAATACGGCTCTCATGTGAATGGTTAATAATGACCATTTTGGCTGCAAAGACTAATTTCACTATTAATGCATTAGGACAGGTATACGGGTTATAATAAAGTGTATAAGGGTTGAAATAACAATATCAACGAGTTAAATAGGGTAATTTGGTGTGAATAGTTGTGAGTAGGTCATTGCGTGTGATCAGACGGTTTTTATATATTTTCTTTTACTTTGGAGCCTGGTTATTATTATTTATTTTTTGTGGTACCCGCTCCCCCCAGATTTCTATTGATTAACTTACAAAAGGAAATTGTAAATGTCACTTTATACACAGATCAAAGTACTACGGTGATACTTGCTCACACCATTCAGATTTGACACTCTGGTTACAAACAGTCACAGGGCTAAACGTTAATTCAATCAAATGTCTGTGATTATACAATGGCATTGCAACACAAAGCTCTGCCAAGTGACTAGCATTAATAAGTGGTGTGCACGATACTGCTGCTACGGCCACAAAATATGTCCCCCCGCCCCCCCTAATGGACCACAGTGTATCGAGCAAATGAACAAAGGGGAAAGGGAAGGGGATGGGGAAAATGGGAGCGGGACAAATGCGGAGAGACAGCGTAGGGAACGGAAAAGGGGGAAAATAAACAAAAAAATAGAACTGCTGAAAGCCGCTGTTCTGGGGTAAAAAGCCCAACCAACACAGGCTAAGCAGTGCTGTAGGTCTGAGTGGTCTAAGCTATAGTGATACACAGCATGTGACACAGTGCAAAAAGTCAGGTGGAATTTATTGGTTTAATTAGTCGTCCCTAATGCTATTGACCTGCTCGCTAATGTAGGTCTGAAGCTATTTAACACCACACAATGTGTTAAAAGGAAAGAAGCTATTTAACACCACAAAATGTGATAAAAGGAAATAAGCTATTTAACACCACACAATATGATAAAAGGAAAGAAGCTATTTAACACATGCATACAATGTGATAAAAGGAAAGAAACGATAAAAAGTGACAGGATGGCAAGTCAATGAAGGGAACACGGATGGACTTGTTAATGTGTAATTAGAGCTTAGTTGGTCACTTTTTGCCTACAGTGGACATCACTCTATTATTCATACAGTATCTAATTACATCTGTGGTTATAATAGTTGGATAGTTCCCTCCTTTTTGTCGTCCTCCATGAATGTCTTTCAAGCCATATTGAGATGTGCAAACCTCACAGTTGCTGGTTTCCGGCTCTATATGTAACGTAACACGAAGCGCAGTCATGAAGGACTTCAGATGCTGTTGCCCGTGGCGTGGGAGACCCGGGTTTGAAACTCACTCGGGGCATCAAAGTTTAAGGTGACGAAATCACAACCATATTGCTTTTTGCTCGCTTCATATCACAGCCAGGAAATTAACATAGACTTAAATGTACGGTACAGTATGTCATGTAATATTTTATAATTTATTTTTTAAACTTACATTTTTATTTTCATTTTTGATTTACAAACATAGACAATACATTTAAACAGACAGAAACAATAAAGAAAAAATTATAATAATAAAAAAGAAAACTGAAATAAAAGACAGGGCCCTTTTTAGGACGATTTGCCCACCGGCACTTTGGCGACCACTAGTGGCTTGGGTGTGCATATTAATACAATATATATATCAAATTAAAGCTCCATTTGTTACCTGTCGATAGCCCTTTCAGGTGACAAATTCCGTTCAGCGGTTCTCGAGTTACATGCCGATATTTGAGGCTTGTGAAAAGTACACGGTATTGCGCAAAATACCACTCCCGACTCTTGGGGCTCTAGTTCCGTCAATCATTTGGCGATCTCGAAAATGTGGAGCGTTGTAGCCAATGAGTGTGGCTTTCAAATGATACCCCAACTGAGGATGTACGAATCAGGGATCTAGGTGAAAAACTAACGAGCGAAAATAGGAAGAGAAAAACCGCAGAATGAATTGAAGTCTATGAGAAAACTGAGCTTTTTTTTTGTACACAGTTTACCAAAATCACTCCTAATCACTCATTTCTGAACGGATCTTTATGAAATTTGGACATGTACTTTTTTTAAGCCATACGAATTTCTGGGGAAATACTACTTCTGGACTACTAACTACTACAGAAAAACGTAAAAAAAAAGTTTTTCTACAACTCAAGTTCAGACCTATGTTACTCTATTTAATTAGCACTAAAAGTGAATTTTATTTCTGAAATCAGAAACCTCAGAATGTCATCTTTCAAAAGAGACCATGCAGGCTCATGCATGTGTTATAACTATAAAGTATATAGTGTTTTGGTTTGCAAAAAAAGTATGCAGTCCTCAAAAACGAAAACTAAAATGGCCAATTTTGGGGGCACCTGTAAAAAGCATGGTAGTGGTTTGTGCCAGAGGGTTTGATAAGATAACTCAATATGTTGCTAACGAAAATGTGCCTACAAATGATGATGTTGATGTTGATGCTAGGCCTGTAACAGAGCCAGATACCTCCCTTTTTCCTAAAAGAAAAGTATTTAAACCCCGTAGCCTGTTTACCCCCCATCTCAACCCTCCCTCAGTTGAAACTTTCTGCAGATTGTTTCAAGTTTGGTACAAAATGATGTCCTTAATTTATGTGAGACCAGTCACAAAGCCCATCTTTACCCAAATTTACTTGAATCAGAGTCTGCAGCACTTAAAGGATAACTCCAACATTTTGGGAAATTAGCTTATTTAACATCTTCCCTGGAGTTAGACAAGAAGATACATACCTTTTTTGTCTCTGTGCGTGCATTTAGCTTTGGGAACAGACGCTCCGTTAGCATAGCTTAGCTTCATCACTGGAAGTGAGGCAGGACAGTACCCTGACGTTCCCTACAGGTTTGTTGATATTCTCATTCCTTCAAAGAATCTGAACCGATTGAAGTTTATGGATACCATGACTTAAAATCCTCTTACCTTGACGATTAAAAGCCTCCCCAATTTAGAAAACAGTAAACCAATGGCTGGTATTGATATACTACTAACTACTGCACGCTAATGGAGCTAACCGGACACTCAAGCAGATAACGAGAGCAATGACTTCCTTTCTGGGGGGTTTCAAAATAAAAGAGCGACGTCTATAGCAGCGGAAAACGTTTATTTTGTACATTATCATTATCTAACTTTAGGTTAGTTGTAACGTTAGTTTAGGTTCGTGTTAACGTTAGATAATGTACAAAATAAACGTTTTCCGCTGCTATAAACGTCGCACTTTTATTTTGAAAACCCCAGAAAGGAATATTTGCTTTACACATCCTGTTCTGCGTTAGCTCCGGTTAGCTCAGAGCGTCCAGTAGTTAGTAGTATATTATCAATACCAGCCATTGGATTACTGTTTTCTAAATTGGGGAGGCTTTTAATCGTCAAGGTAAGAGTATTTTAAGTCATGGTATCCATAAACTTCAATCGGTTCAGATCCTTTGAAGGAATGAGAATATCAACAAACCTGTAGGGAACGTCAGGGTACTGTCCTGCCTCACTTCCAGTGATGAAGCTAAGCTATGCTAACGGAGCGTCTGTTCCCAAAGCTTAAATGCACGCACAGAGACAAAAAAGGTATGTATCTTCTTGTCTAACTCCAGGGAAGATGTTAAATAAGCTAATTTCCCAAAATGTTGGAGTTATCCTTTAAGGAACTCATGAAGAATGATGATTACTTTTTTAGAAAAGCCGATAAAGGTTCTGGTATCGTGCTCCAAAATAAGAGCTCGTATGTATCTGAGATCAATAGACAATTTAACAATATTGAGGTATATACCCTTTTAAATTCAGACCCTGTGTTTAGATTTTCTACGGAAATCAAAACAATCCTCAAAAGCCTGAGATTGGCAGAGGTAATCACAGAAAATTAATTTAAGTTTATGTTTTTAGAGTACCCGGTTACTCCTATTATTTACACCTTACCTAAGATCCACAAGGATCTGATTAACCCTCCTGGTCGACCTATTGTTTCTGGTATTGGCTCTGCCACCGAAAAAATCTCTCAATTCATTGATGCACATATTAAGGATTTGGCCTCTTCTCAATGTGGTTACTTAAAAGATACTACTACTTTTTTGAACAGGTTTTCGACCTGTAACATTAGTCCTACAGACTTACTAGTTACCATAGATGTAGTCAGTCTTTACCCCAGCATTCCACATGCTGACGCGCTTGACGCACTGAGTTTTTATTTAAACTCGATGGAAGTATTACTCCCCCCAACAGAAGCACTAGTTAATTTAGCCGACCTAGTTCTAACTAGGAATTATTTTAGATTCCAAGATAAATACTACTTGCAAAACAGAGGCCTCAGCATGGGCTCCCCAGCCGCTGTGAACCTAGCCAACCTGTATATGTCCAAATATGAAGTAGATCATATTTTTAATAATTACCCGTTTGAGAAATTTGTCAAATCCTATTTGCGCTATATTGACGATTTGTTTTTTATTTGGTCTGGTTCATCATCTGATCTTTTTGCCTTCCTTGAGTACCTGAACACCTGTAGAGAAACGGTAAAGTTTACATTGAAGTTTGATATGCATAATTTACCTTTCCTCGATGTTCTGATCAAGAAAGCCCCTAATGGCATCTCATTACACACAGAGGTTTTTAAAAAGGAGACAGACCGTAACTCGTTCTTGCATTATTCCAGTTACCACACCCCAGCCTTGAAGAATAGTCTACTTTATAGCCAAATCCTTCGTTATAAGAGAATATGTGACACGGAAGACAGATTTAATGCACAAGCAGAGGTTCTCCGTGGCAGTTTCCACGAAAGAGGCTATAGTGCCGATTTGACACTCAAAGCCCTGAACAAAACCAAACAGATCGATAGGGCCACGTTGTTCACCCCCAGAAAGAAAGAAGATAACACAGACAAAGTATCTTATGTGTCTACTTACAGTCCTATCACGAGAGACACACGGAGTATTGTCAATAAATATTGGCATATTCTGCAGTCCGACCCTCTTATAGGGGCAGCGTTTCAACATTCGCCTAATTCTTTTTATAAGAGACAAGCGAATCTATCTAATCTCCTAGTCAAAACTGACTTGCCCTTAAAGAAACCTTCTCATTTTATGTCTAATATCCCAGATGGAAATGTCCCCTGTCAAGCCTGTGTACAATGCCAAGGCATGATCAAAGGTACATTTTTCACACACCCTAAAACGGGTAAAAGTATACCTGTTAAAAGACAGATTACGTGCAATTCGTCTAATCTGGTGTATTTGCTAAAATGTCTGTGTAATTTTTCTTATGTGGGTAAAACAACTAGAGCCTTTAAATCAAGAATCGGTGAACACAAATGTGCAGTGAGAAATTCAGATGTCAAGTCATCGGTAGCTCGACATTTCTCCAAGTGTAAACATACCGTCAACAATCTCAAATATATGGGACTAGAGTTAGTACTCAGGACCGCAAAAGGTGGAGATAGACACAGGTTGCTGTTGCAACGTGAATGTTATTATATCCACCTGTTAAATTGCATTGAACCTAGAGGAATGAATGAGGAGAACGTTTTAACCTGTTTCCTTTAACCTCCTTATACCTACATTATTATTTCTGGTTTAATTATGTTGTTGTTTGTTGTTTCTAAACAAGAGGTATGTTTCTCAAGGATGCTCAATGTATAATTTGGAACTATTTAATTAAATATGTAAAGGGGCTCAATTAGCCCTAGAAACTAAGGACAAGCTGATCGAGCTGGGTCTGAGCTCCGCTCTGAGCGCCTGGGTACTGGACTTTCTGAGTGAAAGACCCCAGGCGGTCAGGGTGGGGGGTCAGACCTCCAACACCATCACCCTGAGCATCGGGTCCCCCCAGGGCTGTGTTCTGAGCCCCCTGCTGTACTCACTCTACACACACGATTGTGTGGCCAAGTTCAGCTCCAACTCCATAGTGAAGTTTACAGACGACACGGTGGTGGTGGGGCTGATCTCGGAAAACGACGAGAAGGCCTACCGGGAGGAGGTTGAGGTACTGGAACGCTGGTGCCAGGACAACAGCCTGCTCCTGAACATTGGTAAAACCAAGGAGCTGATCGTGGATTATAGGAGAGGACAGCAGGAGACACACACACCACTGAGGATAAACAGGGCTACCGTGGACAGGGTGAGCAGCTTTAAGTACTTGGGGGTCCACATCTCAGAGGATCCGACATGGTCAACACACATAGACACAGTCGTAAAAAAGGCAAAGCAGCGCCTCTATCACCTGAGACAGTTAAGGAAGTTCAGAGTATCTGGGAAGATACTTCTACTCCGGAGCTGTAGAGAGCATCTTGACTGGAAACATCACTGCCTGGTTTGGAAACAGCACGGCACAGGACAAGAAGGCCCTACAGAGAGTGGTGCGCTCAGCCGAGCGTACCACGGGTATTGCACTACCGCCCCTGCAGGTTCTATACAACAAGAGGTGCAAATCCAGAGCCTGCAGAATAATGAAAGACCCTCACCACCCCAATAACAGCCTGTTCCAGCTGCTGAGGTCAGGCAGACGCCTGCGAACCCCAGCTACTAGGACAGAGAGGCTTCGGCTCAGCTTCTTCCCCCAGGCCATCAGAGCCTTGAACACTGAACACTGAGTGCCACAGAACACTGAACTCTCCACACACCAGCACACATGAGCACACACACGACACGCACGCTGTACACGCTCGCACACTAGCAGCCACTTTAACATGAGCAAGCACACACTCATGCTGCACACGCCCACACTTATGGCCACAAAGGAAAGGTCACTTTAAAAATAGTATAGCAACAGTAACAGTGTATTGCACTACCAAAGGACCTAGCATGTCCTTCATGCTCTTTAAATAACTATGTACAAATACCGAGATGCCCCACTATGTTACCTGTTTATTGCACAATGTTGTTTTATTGGATTCTATAATATGTTGTACTACTGTATTGCACATCGTTGCAGGCAATACCACCCGCATTTCATTGTATACTTGTATGCCGTGACAAATAAAACTCTTGACTTGACTTGACTAAGGGCATGTTATATGTTATATATCAAGTTTCTGGTAATTTTGTTTTGTTTTTGATATATTTATATGTATAATTTGTGGATTTATGAATGGACTCTACTTTGATAGGTCATCCCTTTGGTCACAATGCACAGGCACACCTGCGTCGTGATGTCATTTCCTGTCATGTCATTACCTGCCAGGTGTATATAACTGGCTGCCATTAAAACTATTGAACCTGAGAGTGCTGGTCCGGCCGGCTATCCTGCTTTTGTTATATTCAACTTTATGGGATTACAGCACCCAGTGTCAGAACTTGAGAGCGCGGTCTAACTTGACAATTTGTTTCAGATCATGACAATGGAGTCAACATACTGTATGATAGTGCTTTGTTTCAGATAATGACTATGGAGTTAAATTATGTTAGTGGTTGTTCAAGATAATAATAATTATAATAATACACTTACAAGAATGACTATGGAATGAAGGTATGGTAGTGGTTTGTCCCAGATAATGACTATGGAGTTACTGTAACCTCTTAAGCCCTAGCCATATTTTCAGAAAATTCCCCTAAGTACATTATACCCAAGTAAATGGAAGATTGATCCACTTCTACATGGTCCATTTGCATGTTCTTGGTATCTAGGGACATCTATGGATCTATTATTATTATTAATAGTTTTCCCCCCATCTTTGACGGTTCTGATTACCACAGGCGCGAGGAATCCACCCTACGTTGCCCTCAAGTTGAGAATTGAGTATACTTTTCTTATATACCTTGATTCTATAGCTACTATGTATGCATATAATATATGCTTATTACACGTATTTATTTATTGCTGTCTGCCCATTGCGAACATGGAAGCTCTCTCACCCCTGTCCCTGTCTCCCTGGTCCCGCCCCCTCCCTGCGCCATCCTTGATGTTGCTGTCCTTGATGTGGTTAACAGCGCATTATTTATTTTCTGTAGATTGCATAACTTAGAACCTGCACATACATACAATATCTTTTTGTAATTTTCACAATGCAACTCCAACACATGCACGGTTATTTCCTGAGAGATGCCGTCTGCTGATATATTATTTGTACCGATGGTATAATGCATGAATAAATGAAAATGTGATATCTTGTGGGTGCAAATGTGATGTTGACGTCCCAGAATCCTACAAGTGACCACACACTAAAGACCAAAATGCTGCAGCGCTTCAGTTAAATATCCTATTTAAATGCATGGGCTGCAGTAGATGGAGCCGAGAGGATCTTGGGTCAGCTAAGAGAATCAGGATGGTGGTGTGACTTTAGCAAGGATTACTTCATTTCCCGTCCCGAGTACTCAGTCACCTGCTACCTGTTTCTGGGTCTCAAATTGCACAACCACTACCATACTTTAAAGGGGACATGTCTTGCTATTCCTTTCACTATTTGGGCAACTTTACACAATTCCTGTGAGTCTAGGGAACACATCTGTAAAGTTTTTTATTTTTTTTTATTCGTTGTTTTGTATTTCTAATCAAGTATTCAAAAGCAGCATTTTCCACTTCAAGATTCCAAGCTGTTTTGGCCTTGCTCCACCCATACGCGCTTTGAGTGACAGTCACCCACACTGCGTGATACATATGAGAGAGAGCGAGAAAGAACGAGCGAGAGAGAGAGAGAGAGAGAGACAGAGACAGAGACATACAGAGAGAGGGAGAGAGAGAGAGAGGAGAGATGCCTCCCGAAAACACACACACACACACACAGTTGGGTTTGTGTGTAAATGCTCCGAGACGAAGGAGAGAGAGAGAGAGAGAGGAGAGATGCGTCCCGAAAACACACACACGCAGTCGAGTTTGAGTGTAAATGCTCCCGTTGATCCGTAGCCCTCTCTCCCTCTTTCTGTCGGCACCCACGCAACCCGTTTGAGGAAGTAATTCCACTCGCTCTGTTGTTGAGCGAATTGTTGATTGTGGGCGGTGACTACAACCAGTGCCTTATTCACGTCAGCAAAACAGTCAACGGCTTAGTTGAGTGAGGGACGATCTCGTGAACTCGAGACTAGACTGATGAGTCAAAATGAGGATTTAGCGACACAGACCACATTGATATATACCCCCATTGCTAGGAAACAATGCTAAACACTGGAAACGGCCATTTATAAGACACAGGACCTTTAACCTGCAAACACTTCACCTGCTTAGCTACAATCGTGTTGTAACTACAAAAAGAAAATTACCACTTGTGTGCATACTGTAGTGTAGATCTAGATTTATCAGCTTGTAATACTTCCCAGCAGCATGTCGAAGTGTCCTTGAGCAAGACACTTAACCCCTAAACTGCTCCCGATGAGCAGGTTGGCACCTTGCATGGTTGCCTCCGCCATTGGTGTGAGAATGGGTGGATGTGAGGCATAAGTTGCAAAGCACTTTGGATAAAAGTGCTATATAAATGCAGTCCATTTTACATTAAATGCTGCGAGTACTCAACTGTTCAGAATGTTCAGCGCTGCAAGCACCACACCCAAAGTTCCTCCACTTCGGAAAAGTCCTACCCCCGGAGCAGGGACTTTATGGGGGGTGAAATCAGGTAAAATAATGTCCCGGAACTTCTGCCTTGGTCTCAGCAGTCCCTCAAAATGTCCCTAGTCCCTGGGTAAAGTCCCTGCGGTTGAAGCAGGGCTTATGACTATGTAGTTAAAGATCCTGTGTCTTATAAATGGCCTTTTCTAGTGTTTAGCATTGTTTCCTAGCAATGGCGGTATATATCAATGTGGTCTGTGTCACTAATCCTCATTTTGACTCATCAGTCTAGTCTCGAGTTCACGAGATCCTCCCTCACTCAACTAAGCCGTTGTGATTTGACTGTTTTGCTGATGTGAATAAGGCACTGGTTCTAGTCACCGCCCACAACAATTCGCTCAACAACAGAGCGAGTGGAATTACTTCCTCAAACGGGGTGCGCGGATGCCGACAGAGAGAGGGAGAGAGGGATATGGAGCAACGGGAGTATTTACACACAAACTCGACTGCGTGTGTGTGTTTTCGGGAGGCATCTCTCCTCTCTCTCTCTCCCTCGTCTCGGAGCATTTACACACAAACCCAACTGTGTGTGTGTTTTTGGGATGCATCTCTCCTCTCTCTCTCTCTCTCTCTCTCTCTCTCTCTCTCTCTCTCTCTCTCTCTCTCTCTCTCTCTCTCTCTCTCTCTCTCTCTCTCTCTCTCTCTCTCTCTCTCTCTCTCTCTCTCTCTCTCTCTCTCGTATGTATCACGCTGTCACTCAAAGCGCTTATGGGCGGAGCCAGGCCAAAACAGCTTGGAATCTTGAAGTGGAAAAATTTTGCTTTTGAATACTTGATTAGAAATACAAAACAATGAATCTTTTTTGAAAAAAACTTTACAGATGTGTTCCATAGACTCACAGGAATTGTGTAAAGTTGCCCAAATGGTGAAAGGAATTGCAAGACATGTCCCCTTTAACATCTATTGCTGTCTGCAAATGGGAATAATAGCCATGCCAGGGCTTAAGGTCATGCTTTTATAGTTCAGCCGACTTCTGGAAGAAAAAGCCCCATCACCAACCGACAACCTCAGGGAATAGCACAGATGTCAACGGCCCTCTGGAGCTCCGACTGGAGCCGGTGAAATTAGTTTTGACTACTGTAATACCCAACTTGGACAAGGGCAGACAAAACAGAGCTGGGATTGGTTACACGTCTGGTATCATAGGGTGGGGGATTTCGGCATCATGGATAATGTCCTTGACCCTTTGTCTAAAATCCCAGCAATGCACATTGTCTGAAGACATTTAGAAAATAAAACATCTTATTCATCGTATCTGTGGGTGGGAACAGGGTGAAAAGAAATCCCAACCCGAGCATGAGGATCAATAAAGGAATATCTTATTGTAGCAGCCTGAATATTCTACAAAGTATTCAGTAGTGCTAACTAACTGTTACTTTCCCTGTGTGTGTATAACGTGTGATTAACAGTGTTCCTTTGGATAGCCTAACAGTGTTCCTTTGGATAGCTCGCCCAGTCTAACGACGAGGTGAGGTGCTACTCTTCTCCGGCTGCAGTATGGATTACTAACAATAACATTGAGCCCTTTTTCCCTTTCTGGAGCGGTCCTTGAGTGGGACCAGTGGAGGTTGCCAGCAGGGGGCGGAGTGGCAGTGGTGGCAGGTGGAGCAGTGGAGAGAAGCAAGCAACGAGAAAGAGGGAGTTACCTGGAGGCAAAGGGAGCAGGAAGCTCTCTTCAGCGTTGGACTTGGCCGTGAACAGTCGCAGCCACAGCGGGTGTGTGCTTTGGAATAGCCCCGTTGAAGAAGTTAATGTTGGGGAGCCCCGTCGGAACAAGCGGCGGGTGACAAGAAAAGTGCCCCGTTGGAACGAGCAGCGGGAGATGAGAAGTACTTGCTAGTGACGGGTTATCCTAGAAGTATCAGCGATAGTGTGTGAGTAAGAGAAACCGAACCGAAGGACTAACGTCTAGAGTTAACGAGACTAACGTCTAACGTTATCGGGTTATAGTAGTTACTGTGTGCGGTGTAGTAGTATGCTGCTAGCGGCTCCGTCTGACTTGAGTAGACTACCGGGCGCGCGGCGGTGAAGAGACCAGTGGTATAGCCAGCCACGTTGCGTTAGCAGTGTAACCGATATAGCAGGAGGGTGCGTCGAGACCCAAAGCTTAGCTGTGTTTAGGGTAGCCACAGTATTAGCTCGCGCGACAAAAGCAAGCCAGCAACAGCAGCGGTGGACGTTTCCCAGACGGTACAGAGGACGCCGCTTCCCACCAGCAGAGGACGCCATACAGCACGCTCCTCCAGCTAACCACTGCCTGCTGTCCGCCCAGCCTGCTGGCTGTGCTCGCGGATCGCCGACGCCATCTTGTCACCTGGACGAGCAGTGACAAGGGTGGGTCCGCCATCTTGGCTAAGTACTAACGGTACCACGTGTATCAACAGCAATGTCCATTGAAGTGAACGCTAACAACCATGTCTAAGGGGTACCCCGAACAATTTAAGCCGGCTTAGGTTAGGTTTCCTTTTGGTAACGTGGGCCCACATTTACTTGGTTTTATTTTGTTATTTGTTTATTTGATTATTTGGTACTTGAATTCCCAATGTGTCTCATTTTATGCCTGGGTTCCCCTAGTACAAGCGGGGTGTTTTAATGTATTGAGCACTCTGTGCCTATGGTGGGAAGAGCTTCCCCTACATTATAATAACAAGAGCACCCGGTGCCATGTATTAATGAATAACAGTGTAATGGATAACATGCCCAGGCTTCTATATAAAGTAGACATAATCGGGATCATTGTGTGTGTCTGTTTCTTCAAGTTCCATTTGCTATTCTAACCCCTGGGTAAATATTGTGACTGCATAATTATTTAACCCTTACACCCCATTTACAGAATAGCATTTGAAGGGTCTATACAGGTGGTCAAGGAAGGGTACTGCTTAAAGGGAAGCCCAATAACACTATTGAACTGACAGTCACTGGGTGTGGAAGGGCTGTCGGAGGTACTGGGGGAAGTGAGGGTGTGTGGGGAGCTACTGCTGACCGCCTTGGAAGGCGAGGGAGACCAGAGTACCAGTCCCCAGGTTAGTAAATCCTGGGCCCCATCCACTCCAGCTGCAAGCCCTCCAGAACGACGTTCCGGGCCAAAGACGGGGGTACTTATAGGTCCAATACTATTATATCCTATGTGTATTACTACTCCCACAAGCAGGGATAATCCACCCTTCTACATTATCTTATCTGATATAGGAGCAAAATCGCTGGCGTCTGAATATGGTCAATATCACATACTTAATTTTAATAGAAAAGGAAAAAAAACATCCTGCTAAGAAGCAGTTGCATCATCAAAAATTTGCCATAAGAGTCTGGAGATCCGGGGTCTCATTTTATGGCATGAAAACCCAGGGCTTTTCTATTGTCACCCAGGGCATTATTCTATCCAGAGTGGAGTAATGGTGGTTCAATCCTGATTGTAGCCATACATACTTTTTGAGTGTCCCACAAGGTGGAGATAATTACTCAAGAATGAAAACAGATTACCTCAAGCTAGAATTATGGTTCTGCATCGTTTGAGCAACGCCGGAGGGGTCTGCGGTCCTGGCGTAGGCCAAGGAGCCTACCGGAGGAGCCCACTGTATGTGCACCTCTCAAAGAAAATTTTACCGCATGTAGGGATGTCACCTTGTCGCCTTGAGCTGCCGATTTCTGTTTTCACCTTATTTCTTTTTTTTGAACAAATGTTTTTTATTTTCCCTTTTTTAACATAAAACTAGACAAACAATATAGTAACAGTAAAAATCAATGATAAATCGCAGGACAATTACAGAAATAATAATAACAATAATGACAGTCCAGTAATGTTCTTCCTCCGGCAGTTGAACAAATATAAACTGCCGAGGACCATGATGGCCCAATTCTACACGGCCATCATTGAGTCCATCCTCAACCACTCCATCATCTCCTGGTTCCCCGCTGCAGCGGCAAAAGATCTCGCCAAGCTGCAGCGGGTGATTCGCTCCGCGGAGAGGGTGATCGGCTGTCCCCTGCCCTCCCTCAGGTCCCTGCACGACTCCAGGGCGCTGAAGAGGGCGAGGAAGATCATGGCCGACCCATCCCACCCCGGTCACAGCCTCTTCACCCTGCTCCCCCATGGGAGAAGGCTGAGGATCCCAAAGGCTGTGAAAGCTTGTCACAGACTGAGCTTCTTCCCCTCAGCCGCCAGGCTGATCAATGCCTCAGGTCCCCCCCCCCCGCGTCTATATTTATCACAGCCGAAGAGTGCAAGATCGCTTCCGCATCCTTCGCCATACGCCAGTACGGTAATGCGCATTTCCTTTTCCTTCGCCCAGGTGCTCGCCGTGCATGCGCATGAGGTCGCTTGGTTCGACGCGGTTCAGACCCCCATTAATCACAGATGCCAGAACGCGCCATATGCCATATTAAATCACATATTAACACGCCAAAGCCTTTGGTTCATATTAACGCTGGTCAATCACATATTAACACGCCATATTAGCACACATTAACGCTGGTCAATCACATTAATTGCTATTGCTATATATTGCTATTGCTATATGCTATTAATACTAATACGGTATACACGCGATGGACGCAGCAGGCGATCACTGCTACTGTTATTCAGCCAATTTTATAGCATTATTCTATCCAGAGTGGAGTAATGGTGGTTCATATCCTGGAGCCAGACCATCAGGTTCACTATGCACATCTCATAACACGTATACCTCTTGTCATATTCACTTTCCTCACCGCATGTCCCCATTTGTCACTAATGCCCTTTTTGACAAAGACAGGTCACTTATCACAAATGATGTGTTTTCACTTTTATCAGTGTATTTCACATTGGGGATATACAGCACATATTACATTATTGGGTGAACCGTGCCCAGCTGTAGTTTTTTGTGCATATGCCATGATGTGACAGAAGCAATGTTACATTTACCAACTACTATTTTAAGAGAATTCTTCTGAAAATGTTAGTGTCTGATTTTAAATCAGCGGAGCGTTGTACGACTGTAATAATGACACTGGTGCGTCTCATGACTTCAATAAGAGAGGAAGCCACTGGAGCACCAACACATCGTCCTTGAATACTTAATTGGGTTCAAGTGTGACTCACATTTCCACATGAGTATCTTCATCGGAGTCAAAAGTGGAATATTTGGTAATGATAATGACCTGGAGATGATCGAACCGCGCGCTCCAGAGATTCCCTCTCTGACATATTCTTATGACAGGAATTAAACTTTCCAGAATTGATTTATATACAGGTTCACACTATATTATTACAGGTTATACACAGTTCAGCTATAAAATCTATTTTCTAAGGCTGCTCGTGAACACTAAATTGGCTGACAAAAATAAACCCATTTGTAAGGATATGAAACTGAAGAATAATTGTGTCAAAGCATACTCTCTGATTTTGCTGGGAATAGGAAATAAACTTGTTATGCTGAATATCAGCATGGCTGTTTCAGTCGTAGGTATGAGGCCATAGGCAGAGTGCAGAAGAAAATCACAGAACCTGCACAATCTCAACAGCACAACCTCAAGAGTGTAATATTGCAAATAGTTCCACAACTGTGCTCTTGAACTCCGACCATAGCTGAACTCCAGTATCTGAAACTACTGTTTGGACTTGGGAGGAAGGGGCAGAGTGCTCCGATGTAAAATTAACGGTTATTAATAGAACACGGTTATTAATGTGCGGTAGAGTGATACATATAGTTAAAAGTCCCAGTGTTTGTATACTGAATATCAGCACTCATCTAATGTCTCTTGTTCAATCAAATTACTTGGTTGGAACTAACTGTTGTATAAAAAGCTTATAAAGTCAAAGTAATGGTTCTTTACAAAGTTAAAGGCTTTGTTAAAGGCATAATCTCTCAACCCACTACTGGATTTGTTTACCTTCTAATTTAATTGATGTTTTGCAACGTACCAGTATGGGAGATAGGGGTGGAGGGTCAGTATTGTTGTTTTCAGTAGTTCCTAATGCATCTTTTAGTGTAGAAACGTGAATGGTGCCACCAGCGAATTTGCATTCAAAACAGCTGTCCTGTCGTAATTTGCATACATATAGCTGGACAGGGGTGAGTTCTGTCCTTGAAGCATTTGCAATTGAAAAGACACTACAGTAGTGACATCACGTAGTATGATAGAAACGAGAGACTACTGTATATTATATATTTTTTTCTTTCCATTTGCAATCTTGACATACTGTAAACAAGCTACACATGAGTTTTTAGTGACCGTTGACCTTTTGTGTAAAGGTTTGTATACATTGATATGCTATGTAAACATATGGGTATCTGCATTTTGAGTAATGGTGGGCTACATACGCTTGTTTTTCATTTACAAGTTCTATTTCAAGTTCAAGTTTTGTTTTATTTGTCAGATATAAGGTACGTGTACATTAAAAGTAAAAATAATAAAGACCAAACACTACATACAATATACAAAACCAAAGTACAAAGTGCAAACAAAATGCAAACATGAGGTTGCGAGGTAGTGCAAATCTTTTACTAATAAATAGATAAAATATGGTGTAGTGTTAAAACGTTTTTAAAGTAATGTAATGTAAAGGCTCACCCCAGATGGGAAATGGGATGGGAAGGGCAGAGCATACCTGTAAACATATGAATGTACCCAAAGTTAAGATGATCCGATATACTTTTTGATGATCCGATGAAATCCTGATTGTAGCCATACATACTTTTTGAGTGTCCCACAAGGTGGAGATAATTACTCAAGAATGAAAACAGATTACCTCAAGCTAGAATTATGGTTCTGCATCGTTTGAGCAACGCCGGAGGGGTCTGCGGTCCTGGCGTAGGCCAAGGAGCCTACCGGAGGAGCCCACTGTATGTGCACCTCTCAAAGAAAATTTTACCGCATGTAGGGATGTCACCTTGTCGCCTTGAGCTGCCGATTTCTGTTTTCACCTTATTTCTTTTTTTTGAACAAATGTTTTTTATTTTCCCTTTTTTAACATAAAACTAGACAAACAATATAGTAACAGTAAAAATCAATGATAAATCGCAGGACAATTACAGAAATAATAATAACAATAATGACAGTCCAGTAATGTTCTTCCTCCGGCAGTTGAACAAATATAAACTGCCGAGGACCATGATGGCCCAATTCTACACAGCCATCATTGAGTCCATCCTCAACCACTCCATCATCTCCTGGTTCCCCGCTGCAGCGGCAAAAGATCTCGCCAAGCTGCAGCGGGTGATTCGCTCCGCGGAGAGGGTGATCGGCTGTCCCCTGCCCTCCCTCAGGTCCCTGCACGACTCCAGGGCGCTGAAGAGGGCGAGGAAGATCATGGCCGACCCATCCCACCCCGGTCACAGCCTCTTCACCCTGCTCCCCCATGGGAGAAGGCTGAGGATCCCAAAGGCTGTGAAAGCTTGTCACAGACTGAGCTTCTTCCCCTCAACCGCCAGGCTGATCAATGCCTCAGGTCCCCCCCCCCCCCGCGTCTATATTTATCACAGCCGAAGAGTGCAAGATCGCTTCCGCATCCTTCGCCATACGCCAGTACGGTAATGCGCATTTCCTTTTCCTTCGCCCAGGTGCTCGCCGTGCATGCGCATGAGGTCGCTTGGTTCGACGCGGTTCAGACCCCCATTAATCACAGATGCCAGAACGCGCCATATGCCATATTAAATCACATATTAACACGCCAAAGCCTTTGGTTCATATTAACGCTGGTCAATCACATATTAACACGCCATATTAGCACACATTAACGCTGGTCAATCACATTAATTGCTATTGCTATATATTGCTATTGCTATATGCTATTAATACTAATACGGTATACACGCGATGGACGCAGCAGGCGATCACTGCTACTGTTATTCAGCCAATTTTATGAATGCCCGAATAACGTTATGGCGTTGCGAGTGAATCGCGTCGCGATAATATACATGTATTCCATAATATGTAAAGTACAGTTGACAGCTGCGTTGTGTTAACGTTACAATGTACAGGGAAATAACATTATGGCGTGTTATGGCGTTATGTCGTCCTCGTTTGGATAATATGTAAAGTACAGTTGACAGCTGTGTTGTGTTAACGTTGCAATGTACAGGGAAATGCTGCGTTGTGTTAACGTTACAATGTACAGGGAAATAACATTATGGCGTGTTATGGCGTTATGTGGTCCTCGTCCTTTTACACTTCCAAAAGTGAGGTCGAATGCAATGAAGCGAACTGTCATGTTCCGTGGTATGCAGGAATGGAACTCTCTTCCTAGACATGTTAAGCAGGAGAATAGTAAATGTCGTTTCAAAATCGTGGTAAAACAACATTTTCAACCAAAGAAATTGACATACCCTAATTGATAGTGTGAACGTAAATAAAAATGTATGTGTCTGATAAAGAGATAGGTATATATGGATTAAAAGGCATGTGTCTGATAGGGATATATTATTAAAATATTGTATAATTGGCTGATATGAACATAGATAATGTATGTAAAAGCTAAATAGTATATTATGCTGTATTGTATTATGAATTAATTATGAGTAGGTATTATTGTATTGTATTATGAATTCATTCATAAGGAGTATATATTTTTATATTGTATTATGAATTTGATTAGGGTTTTTATTGTTGTTTTAATTGTCTGTATGACATGTAAATGTTGTGAGTGTATAAGGGTTTTTATTGTTGTTTTAATTGTCTGTATGACATGTAAATGTTATGAGTGTATAAGGGTTTTTATTGTTGTTTTAATTGTCTGTATGACATGTAAATGTTGTGAGTGTATAAGTCTGTAACTGTATTTTATGTGTTATGGACCCCCGGAAGAATAGCCCCAGCACTGCTGTGGCTAATGGGGATCCAAATAAACTTAAACTTAAACTCGTTTGGATAATATGTAAAGTACAGTTGACAGCTGCGTTGTGTTAACGTTGCAATGTACAGGGAAATAACGTTATCGCGTCGCGATAATATACATGTATTCCATTTGGGCGTCTGAGCGGGGGAAAAGAAAATGGGCATTTGGAGGGCGTTACCGGGGCCAATCAGGGCAAAATGCGGAAGCGCTCTTGCACACTTCGGCTGTGATAAATATAGACGCCCCCCCCCCCCCCCCTCTGCCCCCAAGTGACACTGGCACAATGACACTGACTGCACTGCACTAGTCCTTACTGGAACTCTGCACTCTTCACTTTATATATATATATGTATTTTATTGATTAATCCTCCACTGCACTGTTTCTTGTCCTGTGTCTGTGTCGGTGTTTGTCGTTTACTGTGAAAAAAGAAAGGAAAAAATGCATACACTGTATTGCTGCAACAATTACTAATGTGTTTTTACACAAATGGCTTAATAAAGGAATCTGAATCTGAATCTAATTAAATCAAAATAAATGTAGATTAAAAGACATAAAAATTATAAATACAATACAATACAATACATGTGCTCTTGCTCTCTCTTCCTCGCTCTTTCCTCCCCCTCCACCCCCCCCCCCCTCAGGACCCCCTCTTGGACTATACATCCACTATTCCATTTAACATCAGAAAATACAAGTTCATATGCTTCCCTTTATCTTCTCCACCACAGCTAACCAGATTGCTATGCTGGCTTCATTAACACCTAAAATTCGTGCAGTAGATATCTCTAGATAAATCACATCGAGATAGGTAAGAACCCACACCTTCCGACACATTTTATCCGGTTGAATCCAGCGTGACGCTATCAACCTTTTGGCAGCCGTAAGACCGGACAAAATTAATGTTTTCACCTTCATACTGTGTGTGAGAACAGCATTTCTCTCATCTGGAGCAGAGACTAGCAAAGAAGGGCTGCGTATAGTATTTGTAAACATTTTGAGAGATACTGTAGTCAAGAATATTTGGAAACCTTGGAATATGTCCACATTTTTGGAATGAAATTAACTACAGAGGAGAAGTGATGGGAAAATGCCTACCCTCTGTTGTTTCCTCTCCTGGCTATGAAAGGAATACTCACATTTTGTGAAATACACTTATTTGCCATCTTCCCCAGAGGCAGGCAAGACGATTGATATCAAGTTTCATCTCTGTGCATCAGTTCTAGAGTTGTTGAAAGTCTTATTTGTTCACTAGGCTAGCCTCTCTCTCTGGTTACTGGACACACAGTGATAAAACTGATATCAATCTTCTTGTCTGACTCTTGGGGAAGATGACACCAGGACATGGAATTCAATTACAATGCCGAGGACAAGGTAATTATAGCAAGCTCTGATCACTCCTCTAGATGTCCCGATGTCTCGACTGTCGACAACCACTGTCGACAAAATACCGGTGACACTTAGTGGCAGAACCTTGTTCAAGCCTTGAGTTACACTGTTCTATCATTAATTTAAGCACAGAATAAACAATTCGTCATTATCCATACCTGAGATAGACTTGTTTTTTTGGAGACTCTACCCAGGTCTCCAAAACCCGGGCCTAACATGGGACTCAATGGAGCAGTAAGTGTTTTCCCTCATTTAATTACACCCATGTGATGGACCGGCTGGGAGCTCCACCTCCCCTGGCTTCCCTAATCTGATGGCAAATAAGGGTGACATCCATCTCGCCATGTCACAAATAGTAATGCTCACACTCCCTCTTCTCTCGTCCATCTGCTTTGGTACAAGGCAACCATTCTGCTTCGACTCCCTCCTCATCCCTCCTCTACTGTGACCATTCATCACAGGAAGTCCCCACAGATGAGGTAATTTAAGCGGTGGGCGTGGCCAGTGATGTGCAGTCGGTCCTTCTGTGAAGACGTTCTCCTGCCGTTTGGTGTTCAGAGACTTGCTTTAAAAGAATCTCTCATTGGTATGGGCACTTTAATTGGACGATTAATGAAGGGTTATGTATATAACCCAGTTCTATGAGTTATGGTGCGCTCAGCACCTGTCTGCATATATCTCGCTTCAGCGTATATACACTGAATACAAAATTCCACCATGTACCTTTACATGCCAGCATTTATCTGGCCACACCCCCATCCGCTTACCTACATAAGCAGGGGTGGGGCCACATACTCATCTCCTTCCTAACAAATTTCACCACAATGAAAAATCAAGGGCCGCAGCGGCGTCCAGTTGCTGAGCGCACCATAACTCATAGAACTGGGTTATATACATAACCTTCGTTCTATGTCGTTATGGCTTGCTCAGCACCTATCTGCATAACAGGGGCTGAGCGGAGCCATAGCCCGACGAATGTACCCCGCTGAGGCCCCCCACAACCATCAGACCGGGGAGGACTGAACCCCCCCGACCCTCCCTAATGGAGGATACCCCCCCTATTGGAGGTTCACGGGAGGGCGACGGATCCGACCGTGCGAAGAGGCACTCAAGCA
This sequence comes from Notolepis coatsorum, assembly GCF_963971535.1. Classification (NCBI taxonomy): domain Eukaryota; kingdom Metazoa; phylum Chordata; class Actinopteri; order Aulopiformes; family Paralepididae; genus Notolepis; species Notolepis coatsorum. Next base: position 106,310,833 of record NC_140170.1, on the reverse strand, counting down.
ACTCAACGCACAGGGTGAGCAGACCGTGGCTTGACCCCACGACTACACACACGCACAACCCGCATGCCACCCGGGAACGAACGGAAGGAACAACCTCGTTACTGCCCCCAGAAATCACGGGGTCAAGAGCAAACCCAACCCTGTGGCAAGGCCATAGCAGCGGAGCGCGAAGGAAGACCCAGACCCACTGAAGGGACTGGATCCCCTGGAAAACGGGGGCCCGGAGAGGTCAATGACGCCAAGCATCAAGACCCCACCAGGTGGTCACTCAGTGACACCGCCCCCCACATCGCCAGCGTATTCAGATAAGGCCCCTCCAAGAGCGGGCCCTTTCCCCCCAATAGCACACCGCCTGGCACACTGACCCTGCAGAACAGGCAGTCAGCATGGCCGTAAGCACACAAAAAAGGTTAACCAACGGAAGCAGGCATCGCACCGGGGAAACCATGCAGGCAACAGGCTGTAACCTGAGCCTGGAGCACTGCGGACGAGACAGGCGCCAAAGGAGTCAGCTGAAAACAGCCCCCCGGCGGAAGGGGCGTATGCTGGCGTTGTTGCATGACAAAGCCTCCATTAAAAAAAACCCACCCAGAGGGGTCGAGGCAGAGAAGGCTGACATGATTGGCAGACGTCATGAACGTGCAGGGGCACACTCAACCGGGTAACCCGGGAGTTGACACTGCTCCAACACACCAGGGAATCAAGCACCCTCTTGGTACCGACGGTGGTTGTTCCTATAACCCCTCAAGAAAAAACTCCAAAACACACCTGCGGGCATACACTGGCTATACCGCAGTACAAGTGTTTCAGTTTTCAAAAAAGGGTTATCCCAGGCCTACGGTATCAACAAAACTTTACTTCGGACCGGGCCCGGCGGCACGGGAAGCACAGGGTTACCAGAGGAGGTCCAAGACCACCCCAACAGCTCTTCGCCACGCGTGAGAGAGGAGCGAAAAGAACGGAGAACCAGCCCTAAGCACACCGCACTTGGTATTCCCAGGCGGTCTCCCAACCAAGTACTAACCAGGACCGAACCTGCGTAGCGTCCGAGATCGGACGAGATCGGGCGTGTACAGGTTGGCATGGCTGTAAGCCATTACGATAGTGCAGAGTACAATATGTACCCAACAAAGGGTCTGCATAGCGCCTAACCCTGTGACACCCGGACCGACCCGGCATTTTTCCCCCCGAAAAAAGCACAAGTCCATCAGGGTACCAGAACAGCAGATCTGCATCCCCAGCGGACAACGGGTTAACTGACCTGGACCAGCGTGACCAGACCAGTCCCGTGTCCTAACCACACCGACATGCCCACTCCAGAAGAGGGGGTAGGTATGCGTGTCGATCTAAAACATGAAAAGAGGGCGCCACCCAGACGGTCCCATTTGGACCGTGCTCAGTGGCCCACCCCAAGGGCGTGAGACCCCTCTACCTATGTTCAGATCTATTCCGTTAAGTTTCAAGTTTCAAGTTTCTTTAATAGTTGTCATACAGAAGTACAGAATACTTTTATACAAAATGCTTCTTACTGTTACGCTCCAGAGACTGTGCAAGACAAGATAAGTATGAAATAAAATAACATAGTATAGCATGTAAATTAGAAGTAAAAAAATGAGGTTACAGTGTTCAGTATAGACATATGTACAATGTTCGATGCAGAGTAGACGTAACTGAGTTACCATATAATATACAATACTGTGTAGTGTACTAATATACAATACTATATAGTGCAAGGCAGAAATAGGATGAGGTGCAATTTAGGTACAATTTACAGTAGGTGTACGAGTTGTAGTGCAAATCCTTTATCAATAAATATAAAGTGTGTTTGTGTGATCTAAAGTGTGGAGTGGGTGCTGCAGTGTGTTGTTTGTTTAAGTGAGTGTGTGCGTGTGGGTGTGTGTGCTGTGTGCATTTGATGGTTGTTGCATAGTGTTTATTGTTCGTTTAGCAGCCTGATGGCCTGGGGATAGAAGCTTCTTCTGAGTCTTTCTGTGCTCGCCTTAAGACTCCGGTATCGCTTGCCTGACCGCAACAGTTCAAAGAGGCAGTTGTTCGGGTGGCTCGAGTCCTTAATAATTCTCTTAGCCTTCCCCTTGCACCGCTTGTTGTAAATGTTCTGGAGGGTGGGAAGCCCCCCTCCAATTGTGCGTTCGGCTGAACGTGTCACTCTTTGTAGTCTCAAGTTCAAGTTCAAGTTCAAGTTCTTTAATAGTTGTCATACAGAAGTACAGAATACTTTCATACAAAATGCTTCTTACTGTTACGCGCCAGAGACTGTGCTAGACAAGATAGTATCAAATAACATAATAACATAATATAGCATGTAATTTAGAAGAAGAAAAATGAGGTCACAGTGTTCGGTATAGACATATGTACAATGTTCTGAGTTACCATATAATATACAATACTATGCAGTGTACTAATGTACAGTACTATCTAGTGCAAAGCAGAAATGGGATGAGGTACAATTTTAGGTACAATTTACAGTAAGGTTTCTGCTACGGTCTTGTGCAGTGCTATTCCCAAACCAGGAGGTGATGTTGCCAGTCAGGATGCTCTCTATTGTACATGAGTAGAAGTTCCTAAGGATCTTCTGACTGACTTGGAACTTCCTTAGGCGCCTGAGGAAGTAGAGGCGTTGTCGTGCCTTCTTCACAACACTGTCAATGTGTGTGGTCCATGTCAAATCCTCGGATATGTGGGCTCCGAGGTACTTGAAACTGTTCACTCTCTCAACCGGTTCCCCGTCGATGCTGAGGGGGCTGTAGTCCTTGGCCCCCGACCTCCTGAAGTCCACAATCATATCTTTTGTTTTGCTGACGTTCAGGGAGAGGCAGTTCTCCTGACACCACTGTGACAGGTTCTCTACCTCTTCCAGGTAGGCCCTTTCGTCGTTGGCAGAGATCAGGCCCACCACTACTGTGTCATCAGCAAATTTGATGATGGTGTTGTTGTTCCGCTGTGCTACGCAGTCATGTGTGTACAGGGAGTAGAGGAGGGGGCTCAGAACACAGCCCTGGGGGGCCCCTATGTTGAGCGTGATGGATGAGGAGGTGCAGTTGCCTGCTCTTACCACCTGGGGTCTGCCCGTCAGGAAGTCCAAGACCCACTGGCAGAGGTCATAGTTCAAGCCCAGGTCCCTGAGCTTGGCTATGAGTTTGGAGGGGACTATGGTGTTGAATGCTGAGCTGTAGTCGATGAACAGCATTCTCACATAGTTCCCCTGCCTCTTGTCCAGGTGTGATGCTGCTGTGTGCAGCACATGGGCTATGGCGTCCTCCGTGGACCTGTTGGGGCGATATGCAAATTGCAGAGGGTCCAGGTTGATGGGGAGGGAGGAACAGATGTAGCCCTTCACTAGCTTCTCAAAGCACTTCATGGCTATGGAGGTGAGGGCTACAGGGCGGTAGTCGTTGAGGCAAGCAGGCGTATATTTTTTGGGTACAGGGATGATGATGGACTTCTTCAGACAGGTGGGGATGACAGCCTGTTCCAAGGACAGGTTGAAGATGTCAGTGAATACCGGGGCCAGTTGGTCGGCACAGACTTTTAGGACGCGGCCGGGGATGCCGTCCGGTCCTGCTGCCTTCCTGATATTCACTTTTTTAAAGATCCGTCTCACCTCATGCTCTGTTACCCTGAACACTGAGTCTCCATCAGCAGACCCCCCCCCCCCCCATTGCCGTGGTTTGTAGGCTGGTGTTTTTATTCACAGCCTCAAACCTCGCATAGAAGGAATTGAGATCATTTGCTAAGGAGATGTCATTGTTCAGTTTGAGGGAGGTGCCTTTGTAATCTGTCATTGTTCTGAGGCCCTGCCACATGCCTCTAGAGTCAGCCTGTTCGAACTGAAGTTCAACTTTATCCCTGTAACGCCGTTTAGCCTCTTTTACTGCTCTCCTGACGTTGTATCTTGCCATCTTGTGTTCTTCCATGTTGCCTGTCTCCAGCCCGGTGTTGTATGCTGATGTGCGCACTTTCAGAGCCTCACGGACGGATTTGTCTACCCAGGGCTTTTGATTTGGGTAGATTTTAATTGTGGTGGAGGGGATTGTTTCTTCTACCAGAGTACAGACATAGTCAAGCACCGTTTCAGTGTATTCGTTAATATTGGCTGTGTTATCACGGAATACACTCCAGTCTGTGCATTCAAGTACAGCTTGGAGTGACTCCTCTGACGTCACGGCCCAACGCTTAACCTCTCGCGAGACCACCGGCGTTCGCTTGAGACTTTGTTTATACTTTGGCAAAAGGAATATGGCGGCGTGATCGGACTTACCGAATGGACTAAGAGCCTGTGACTTATACCCATTCTTAAATTGCGAGTATACATGGTCTAATATGTTCTCGCCTCTGGTGGGACAGGTCACATGCTGATAGAAATTCGGCAGCACCTTTTTAACATCCCCCAGATATGAACGAGAATTCATCGAGACAACCTAGTAAACTGGCGCTCGGAAGAGACAAAACTCCATCCCAGTTGCCCTATAAAAACGCTGTTTTAACAAGCAACGAAGGCGCACTTAGCCCCTGTGTGATTCTTTAACAGAAACACACCGAGCCAGCACTATGTATGCGTCGAGACCAGTGATGCCACAGATTACTGTAATGGTGATTACTGATTACTGATTACTCCTTTAAAAAGTAATCTAAGTTACTTTACTGATTACTTGATTATCAGAGTAACTTAGTTACTTTGAAAGTAACTAGGTTACGAAGTCGTCGTCGTTCCCCCAACAGTTTTTTTTAAACGCTTTATTGAAAGTGCATAAATTGTTTTTAACTTGTTTCTCTGCACATAACGTAAATTGTTAAACTAGTGCTTCAGCTTCTGTACCATCAAGTATGGTAAAGCAACAGTCTATGATGCTCACAGCATTAGAGCAGCCAGCCAGTGGTTTTACAAAACCAGTGTATCACATCTAACAAATGCAGGCTGAACTATTCAATTATATCAACTGTAACTATTAAATTGTTTTTATAAATGTCTCTCTATAAACATACAATCAGTCTCTCTTTAACATGTAAATTAACTGTAAATCTGGCAAATAAGAGCTTTTGCTCTGCCACCATCAACCCTCCTGTACCTAGTCGAAGCGTCGGCTAGTGTTGTGATTCCAGATGCTTTCAATGCAATTGGATGTGCTGTTTTTAGCGGTAGACAGTATTTTGTTTCCTCCGCCGTGAAGTAGTGACTGAGGCTACGTTTAGACGAGCGTTTTGGGGTGGAATTCTGAACAGAAACCGCAAAAGTCATCTTGCGGTTTCACTTTTAATTTTGCCAAGCGTTTTGGGGTGGAATTCTCCGATGACGGAACCCTGCTGTCACACGATTGGCGCATATGTCACATGACGTGCTGTGAAGACCCGCCCTACTCTGCCTCTGATTCGCAGACTGTGGATGGGGAATGTGATTGGACCAAAGCAGAGTCACTCCCAGACAGAGGGACCAGTCACGCCGCGGGACACATTCTTGTATTTAACCCTTTCACTGCCACACCACGTCACTCCCAAAAGAAAAACAGCTCAAAATGTATTTTTGACTGTCGAAAACGAAATAAAATACTGCATTCCGCCTGCATTATGAATTTATGATGAGATAGTAACGAAATAGTAATGCACAGCCACTTGGACAAGTAACTGCAATCAGATTACTGGCTTTTAAAGATTAACGCGTTAGATTACTATTTTCGGGGAAAAGTAATCAGATTACAATAACGCGTTACTTAGTAACGCGTTACTGGCATCACTGGTCGAGACCCAAACACATCAATGGATAGTCTAGCAAGACACCAAACATTGTTCCTCCAAGTCGCCTGGGAGAACGACACGGAGCCGTCGTGCTTCATGTACCTTCCTCTTTTTATTCAAAAAAGAAAGAACACAGACTGACATGAATCCCTCGCGACACAGCTGAGGGTAATTTTTTTATACATTTTTACATCCCACCACCCTCCCATAGGGAGGAGACGGAAATCCCCAGAGAGACTTCCCACGCGAGCTGTATAGATTGAAAAGAATATATTGCAACATTGAGCTATGTAATATTTGGGTTAGGGCTCTCCGAGGAGGAGGCACTGAACCAATACACACTCAATACTCGAATTGAATCAAATACACACACAATAGAGCAGAACTCCTCTTCGAAGTTCTACTCACCTTGACAATCTGAGGAGGAGGCTCTGAACTCTGAGGAGGCTCCCTCACAGGGAAGGAGAGTCCTAACTCACAGAAGGCCCGAGGAGGAGCTTCGTGAGGAGGAGCTCTGACAACTCCCTGAAACAGATCCATCACATGGACCTGAACAACTCACGGAAGTCTTACCAACAGAGACGCGCACAGTGACGTACTCTATGGTGGGGGAATTTCTGCAGTGCACACGCCCAATCTTCCAGGGCACGGTACCTGAACACACATGATGTTCTCAACACTAACCAGATAATTTTTACACATGTAAAACAACAACCCGATTTGTATGGAGAGAGAAGCTATACCAGTGACAAGACAATTCACACACAACACGCGTCGTATCCTAAATGTATTGCAGCAACACCCGTTTTGGAAAACATCGTTATTACAAAACATTTAGAAGGGAAGGAAGAAGAAGTGTTTAAGGTCCGGTCGGGACCTTCCTACCGTGAGCGCAGGCCAAGCGAACTGCAATCTGGCTAACGGGGCACCGACGTTAAACACAGCATTCCTGTGTTGACGACGAGGGCAGCGTCGCTGCGCCACCCAGCCGCTACGGTTCTCCATGTTGACGCAGTCCTCGCCGGCCGGGCTCCCGGTAGGTTCGACTAACATCCTCTGTCAAAGATGACGTCGTAGCCAGAGTGTTTAAGGCATGTTATAATCACAGAAAACGTTCAACAGTGTAGCATTAGGCTAACAGCCGTTCGGCTGATAGCAACAAGCTAACGTATACCAGCCTGGTAAACACAGTGAGCTAACGCCGCAGCTAACAGCTGCGCAGCTAACAGCTGACTGGCTAACACAGTAGTCCACAACTAGCACGCAAGCTAAGCAGCTATCACCTGAACTGTATACAATGACATAACAAGCCACACTTCAGACAGGCCGCTGTCCCAATCCCTCCCCTAACAGGGAAAAGAAAAAGAAATGTCAGAACACAGTTGTCAATGGTGATCCAGACATACACGGGGCCCTTTGAGCATGGAACTTCCGATAAAGAAGATCCTATGCCCACATTTCCTCGTTAGGGTATACTTTCATTTGTATATGAAAGATGGGGCCTGCACGGGACAGAGAAGCATCCGCTCTAGAATCCTGGGATCACCAGGACCTAGCGCGGCCCACTAGAGTAGCCATCATGGGCGTCAGACCAAGATCCCCCGACCGCCGTTTAAGCCGAGCAGAGGACCCTAGCCTGGATTCAGCATTTCATAAATTGTTACCCACCCCCACAGCATCAACAACAATCAGAGCTTGCAAGCAAAACAGTACGTACCCAACCTGCAAACAACCGCTTCTCACAATAGTCGGTGCGTCCTACAGTCCAGCTGTGTTGCTGGAGGGTAACCCCATCCAGCCGCAGCAAGGAGGATTGTAGTTGGGAAGCATGTTAGCGGCGTGAGCTCCTAATACGAAAAACCGTTGAAGGTCGGAATGATCCAGACACTCCAGTAACGAAGACAATATCGCCGTATTTTCTCGAAAATAGTGAGAGAGAAAATAAAGATATGATGTCAACGTATCTCCTTGTTCTTCTGTTTTCCTTTCCTCAGACTAAATATTTTTCTTCACGTCAAGTGGGCATGTGAGCAGCACTAAGCTTGTGATGAAATTTGAGAAGGAGATGAGTATGTGGCCCCACCCCTGCTTATGTAGGTAAGCGGATGGGGGTGTGGCCAGATGAATGCTGGCATGTAAAGGTACATGGTGGAATTTTTTATTCAGTGTATATACGCTGAAGCGAGATATATGCAGACAGGTGTGAGCAAGCCATAACGACATAGAACTAGTTTTGGACAGTCTCTCTGAATACCTTCTTTTTTCTTCCCCATCCGAAACTCAAATCTACTCTTTCTCACACCTCTTGACTTCTTCATAGCCACGATTTATACCCATTATTGTCTGAGACTCACTCCGAGTCCTGAGTGCAGGAACATGTCCTGCCCCACTTCAGCCCTTTAGTTTGAATAGAGCAGATAAGAGAAGACTGGAGGAGATGATTGTGAACCCTAAATCAACATGGACAATGCTTGAAGTCTAATATCTTTCTTACAATGCCTGATCTGATCATCTCTAGATTGTCTATGTTTGTAACAGGAATATTAACATGCGGGATTCAATCTATAACAGTAGCCTGTGTGCTCAGACAATTAGTTCTACATTGTATCAGGCCACCCGGAGATGATTATCAGTGGCAGAATTAATATTGGTCTGTGTAGTTGAGACATTTTGTCTGTGTGGAATTGCAACAGCAGACGCATCAAGACGGATGGAGCCTCCACCAAAGAAAAAAAAAGAATGGAAATGTGTTAATTCTCTAGCTGATTGACTAAGCTCTTCAACCATGGACTAGACAACTAGTAATTATGAGTTTTTGTGACTGTATAAGGTGTGTTTATGTTGGAAATGTTTGTAAACACTGGAGTAAAACATAGGTACCTAGCCTACTGTAGGTATATTCTGAGAAAGTTCAAATAAGTGAATTTTCCATCTACAAGTCAAGTCAAGAGTTTTAATTGTCACGGCATACAGGTATACAATGAAATGCGGGTGGTCTTGCCCGCAACGATGTGCAATACAGTGGTACATATAATAGAATCAAAAGAAGAAACAACATTGTGCAGTAACAGGTAGCAGGTAACATGGAGTGACATCTCGGTATCTGTACATAGTTATTTACAGCGCATGTGTGACATGCTAGTTAGCTTTGGTAGTGCAATACACTGTTCCTGTTATTCTAATTTAAAGTGTCCTTTCCTTTGGCCATAAGTGTGCGTGTGTGCGACATGAGTGTGTGCCCGCTCATGTTAAAGTGTTAAGTGGCTGCTCGTGTGTGAGCGTGCACAGTGTGCGTGTCGTGTGTGTGTTCATGTGTGCTTGTGTGTGGACAGTTCAATGTTCTGAGCACTCAATGTACATTGTTCATGGCTCTGATGGCCTGGGGGAAGAAGCTGAGCCTAAGCCGCTCTGTCCTAGTAGCTGGGATTTGCAGGCGTCTGCCTGACCTCAGCAGCTGAAACAGGCTGTTATTGGGGTGGTGAGGGTCTTTCATTATCCTGCAGGCTCTGGATTTGCACCTCTTGTTGTATAGAACCTGCAGGGGGGGTAGTGCAATACCCGTGGTACGCTCGGCTGAGCGCACCACTTTCTGTAGGGCCTTCTTGTCCTGTGCCGTGCTGTTTCCATACCAGGCAGTGATGTTTCCGGTCAGGATGCTCTCTACAGCTCCTGAGTAGAAGGACTGGAGTATCTTCCCCGATACTCTGAACTTCCTTAACTGTCTCAGGTGGTAGAGACGCTGTTTCGCCTTCTTTACTACTGTGCCTATGTGTGTTGACCATGTCAGGTCCTCTGAGATGTGGACCCCCAGGTACTTGAAGCTGCTCACCCTGTCCACGGTAGCCCCGTTTATCATCAGTGGTGTGTGTGTCTCCTGCTGTCCTCTCCTATAAGAGATCAAACCCCTCAAGAATTTATGGGAATAACGGGCTTTAACCAGTTACCTGTCAACAGATTTTAATATGGCAGTCTGCTGGATGTCCTTCAGAACAAATAATGCCCTGCATGAATAAGAAAAACTCCTGGTGCAAGCATTCTAAGAGCCCGCACGAGACATCATGTGTATTCCACGAGGGTAGCAGTTTCAATCAAACACACGTCACTGCCGTCTGCGGGGTGGTGATTTTTGGATGTTTTACTGACTTAGTACATCTGCTGGGTCAGCAGGAGTGGAAGCGTTGGCACCAGAACAAATCTAGTGGACGGGCGTTGGACACATTAGTGGGGGGCATCAACGCTGACAGATTTTTTGTTCTGTTCATTTTCTCTTATCTTCTCTCAACTTCCTACACTGCATCTGTGGGTTATTGTATACCTGTGATCACTGAATCCAGTCTTAACACATTGGGAGCCATTACCCTTATCCTTCTAGCTAATGCACCAGGTTTCCATAGCCTACTTTCACTGTGCGTCACTATGTTTGGAGAGCTATATCTATATTCTATATTATAGCTATGGAGATAATACTATGGTCATTTGACAGTCACTTTCTTCCGTCAAACATGCAAAAAAGAGAAAAATCTTTCATGTTACAGGTACCAGGATATGGCACCTGATAGCACATATATGTTCAACCTATGAAACAGGTTGTAGTTAAGTCATGGACAAAAGGAGGCGCGGACATGATGTTACTGGTTCTGAATCCTCTCAATTGTGTTTATTACAACATCATTCAGTTAGTCATAATAATCTTCAATCAATCATCTTAACATTATTCCATTAATTAGTTCAATTATTTTACATTACTTTTAATACATCCCATTATAGTTCGGTTCTTGTCATCAATTCAAAAGCATATTCATCATTACAGTACACATTCTACCCTTTTAGGGGATACCCTGGTTCACTCCGGTAGCATTTTCCTTTCAAATGTAGTTATCCAGCATTATATACTGTATATTGTAATTAATTATGCCTTTATGCATATTTGGTGTCTTAAATATAAGCATGTCAAAAGGTAGCATTCTCCTGTTAACCTCAGTCTAGGCATATTGGAAGAGAACATCGTATCTGTCTTATTTTAATAACACTGTCATCTAATTGTCTGTCAAACAATTCCTTACATCATCAATAGCTATTACCTTTATCATCATTCGTTTATCATCAGTCATATCCACTATTCTATAGTGCACAGGAATAACCTCACCACCTCTGTGACATTCATATTTATGTTCCGACTCAAGTTCGTTTAAACCTTTAATCAATGTGCATCGAAAGTGCATTTATATTATACGTATATGCCCGATCTCAGCCTTACTAGGAATTAGCTAAACCGTGGCCATGGTGAAACCCAAATAGATTTATATTTACATTTAACGAGAGAGAGAGAGAGAGAGAGAGAGAGAGAGAGAGAGAGAGAGAGAGAGAGAGAGAGAGAGAGAGAGAGAGAGAGAGAGAGAGAGAGAGAGAGAGAGAGAGAGAGAGAGCACGAGGGACAGCTCCAGTGCCTAGCTAACTTCTAGCTGGCGTGGGCTAATTCTAGTCCTCTAAACAACCTTTTAACACCAAATATGTCAATATTCATTTACCAAACAACATTTCAACTCAAACAGTACATATTTCCCAAACATAACCTTTATAATTCCCTTGGAGATACTTACTGTAGCTCCGACACTTTAATGCTTAATGGGGAATTGTATTTCAACACTCTATTTAATGTGCCCCGAGACACGGCATCATCAATTGACGGTCGACTTCTAAACCACTTTACTCGTCGTCTTAAACTTCTTAAACTTGACTCAAACATCACCTCATTGGGCTCTCGACATTGCATGTATCATTGTTAACCTTTATGTGTGTTTTGTAATGTATTACCCACCTATGACACAGGTTGTAGTTAGTCATGGACAAAAGGAGGCGCGGACATGATGTTACTGGTTCTGAATCCTCTCAATTGTGAGAATCAGCTCGCCTCGTGCGCCCGTAGGTAGCAGGGTACGGTTCCCTAGAAGGCGAAGTTACTGAACACAAGTCCTATACTGCCACCTATTGACCAAATTATATTAATGTTGTCCATTAAGTATGACATGACTGTTCTACCTTATTTCTGATGGAAGTAATACTGTATAAGTATGTTCACAACGTTTTGACACATAATCTAATGATATTAACGTGATACCACTTCACGCGTTATCCCATGGTGAATATTGTATAGTTTAGGAGTGATCCGGGATAATTCCTGAAAAGCTGAGTTATAGGGCGGTACGTGAATTCTGCTATAAGTGTTGATGTTTCTTGCCTGGACACGCTACTATTTCCAAATCAAATGTATATAATAGGCATTCCTATTGTCTGATCGCGATTTCCAGTATTGATGTCCATCTGGTCCCGGACATAATTTGGCACAATTTATGGATCGAGTGTGCTAGATGCGTTTCGAAATGGTCGGATGAAGCGATTTACTTGGCTCCGTCTAAATTATCCACCCGGAGGGGTTTAAATGTAACACAGGGTCTGGAACAGGGTTTCAAAGGGTGGGCGATACTGCCACCTAGCAGAATCTGTCCGGTACTGCACTTTTGGCATCTCAGTATGGCTTTCAGCGGTAACATATAGGTCTGTGCGTGTAATATTGATATTAAAATCGAAAAAAAGGAAAAACTATCCAAAAACTTTATATATTACATGTTTGGCGCCCAACGGTTGTCGAGCAAACGCGTAATAATACGTGGTTGGCGCAGAATGAGTTAAGAGTGACAAATTACATTTTCATACTTCACACTGAAGGGTTCATTGTGAGGAGGACACTGACTGGGCACAGCCTCCAGGTCTTTGCGAAGGACAGTTCACTTCTAGACAGTTCATTCATTTGGTCCCAGGCCTCTCCCATCAATTTGCACATGGAAGAATGCCTATGGAAGTGCACAGATAACCCTGTGTTCAAGGTCAATGTCTTATATCCTTTGTAATCTTGTGTCTCTCAATCTCTGGAGGGAAGTGGAGCCATTTTCAGTTACTGCCTCACTGATGCAGTATTTTGATCTGGTTGATTTGGTCTACATTATGTGCATTGCATTCCTGTAGCCAATGATGCAGTGATGTGAAGAAGATATTTTAACAGAAAATGTACACTTGAAGTAAACATTATTCCGGTTAATTTTGTTCTGACAATTGGTTAAGATAACAGGGACACACAGGACCCTGTTTCCGTGAATCTAGATGCAAGCGCAAATGCAGGCTGGCTCACGTGGGTGTGTCCAACTTATTTTTGATCATTTGGTGACCAGAGATGCAAGTCCATCCATGGTGTGGCGCAGTGCAGGGTTAGAGTAAGAGGAATGCATTTTTATCGTGTGGAGTTGGAGCTGGCTTCGGCAGTCTATTTCACATGCAGGGTCTGAAGACTTGCCATTTGGGTATCGGCTATCTATTTGACGTGCAGATTTGCCACTTCGTACAGGTATACATGCACTTAAATACCAAATTCAGATCAGCCAGAATAGCCATCTGAGTCTGTAGTAACTAGTAGCAGTGTTCTAGAGAGAAGCAGATGATCTGCAGGAATGCAGGTGCTGTGAAAGACAGAAAGCTAGTTGTGTGTAGGAGGCTGGCTTCTAAAGAAGAGTGTGCAGAATAGGAAGTGAATGGTGTGTATATGTGGGAGGGGAAGGCTGCATAGGTGGATACCTGGAGTCTGTGTGAAGTGTAGTCATGTGTAGAATGTGCATAGATGGATTATAGAATAAGAAAGACTTGTAGGCCTGCTTTGTGTGCTATACAACGTTTTAATATATCTGCTATATATAAACTATGTATATATAAAACAATTATATTTGGTCAACTGTGGGGGAAATTAACTATTAACATACCTATTACCTGCATTTATGGATATGTATCCATCAAAAGAGCTGGACTCATTCTGATAACACAAGTCGGGCTGATGAGAAGCAGCAGTCCTGCTGAAGATTGTCATTCCAGCTGGATCACATAGAAATGGTAACATATCTCTCTCTGTTGATCACTGGTCTTTTCACATGACAAAATAAAAGGCAGGCAGACAAGCATGTATATTGTATGTAGTTATGTAGTTATGTAGTGTTGTATTGTATTTTTGTATTGTATTTACTGCTGTCAAGCGACTCAAGTTTTTTCTTTTTGTACTACAGTATAAGTAAAAGTATATTATATAATGTATTATACTAATTTATGTTATATCAAGTCAAATTAATGGAAGAAAAAATGTAAATGTAAGGGGGTAGGGATCAATAAGCTTAGCTTCCCTCTACTCCTTTTTTGAACATGACAACTAACTAACTACATTGCTCTTGACTTAATACTTTATTTTTCATTATGATTGGGTCTCATTCCCAAATGAATTTACGACAAAAATGTTTGTCTTAGCCAGATTTCGGCCCATTTACGACATATTAGGGCTGGGAGCGGGAGTCCCCAAATTTTCCTGAGATCAGATTTGATCGTGGCTGAGAGCAGATTTAAGAGTGAGGAGCACGATCAAATCTCATGATTGATTGACTAATTTAAATTTGTATTAACTTGACAGACTGTGTTCTCATAGTGATTCCTTCATGTCAACGCTACAGGCCTCCTTGGAATTAATTACCTAATCATAATTAAAATAAATATGACAATATTTGTACGATAAGAAATTACGCATTTGATGTCGGAAAAATTTATAATATGGATTAATCTGATCACAGGGCAGCTGCTTAACCATATCTGAACCAGCTATTTTGGACAAATGTATAATTACTTTAATTACTCAGATATTCAAACACAATTATGCAATTATGATGATTGAAAATAATAATAATTTAATGCCTTCTGTGGAATTTGTATTTCTTATTTGTTACACATCTGTTTTAATGATTAATTATATACATTTGAAAGAATGCAGGTCAACATGCAATGTATCCCATTGATTGGTATACAATGGGACAGACCTTTGATTGATTGATTGAAAACTTTATTAACAGATTGCAGAATGGGTACAGTACAGTACAGTACAGCTCAATTACATACAATTGTTAAGGGGATGCAGACCAGAGAAAGACTTTCGTCTTGTTCACATCAGGGTCCCCCATTTTCAATTCATCATAACATATATGACACACACATTTACATTTACATTTACATTTAGTCATTTAGCTGACGCTTTTATCCAAAGCGACTTACAAGTTCTACACACGACATACAGATAGACAGTACTGCTACATCTATACATTTATGACATACCAGATTTGCAAATACAGTACTGTTTGTGATACAAAAAGAGTCCAGAAAAGAGAGTATATACATTTGACGTAGAAACTGTTGGAGGAGGTTGGGTAGGAGGGGCGGGTGGGGGGCACTGTACAAGCAAAACTGTATATTGGAATATTGACAAAACCATACTTGGTAATTTACTGTACATTGGAGGGGGTTGATATAGCTATAAACCTGCATTCCTTCGAATATATCATTAATCAGTTAAACGTATATTGAAATACACTATATAGCCTATACACCAACACTGAAATTACAGTGGATGAATAAATAAATAAATAAGAACTAAAGCTGATCGCATGGAAATAGCAAGTCGTGTGTGCGCCAGTATGGCCTACGTGTCTAATGAACAGACAGTATAGGCTTAATATATTCTAGTTACTTGTTTCATTAGGATTTAGTAGATACTATGCTCTGCCTCTGCTCTATGTACAGTATAAGTACAGACTGTACTGTACCTATACTGTACATAGCGCAGAGCATATAGTATCTACACTGAAAAAATGGGAAAGAGCAGGTCTTTGAATTTACACGAAAACAGTTAGTGCATTCAACTAATTAATTTATAATCCTTTTGTGATCATGTTTTAATCAAGTAAAACTTCCGTTGTTTATGGAGAATGTTGAATTTACTGGTTTCTCTCGCGTTGATTGAAAACTGACAACTCAGTTAAATTGAGTAGAGTCACCAACCGGAAATAGTATACCGGAAATAGTATTCGACCGCCAGAAAGTCTGATGGACTCTGAGAGAAGAACTGAAAATTCGTCTTTTGAGAAAGAACTCCCGAATTGAAAGTAAGTTCATCAAATTGATTTATGTTGGTGTTCAAGTGGCCACTGGGCGACATTTCCTCTATTAGTCTGTCTATCAGACAAGCATTGGGTTAGCCACTGGCTAGCTACACAGCATAAAATGTTTGGACAGCTCGCGTTAGCTATAGACAAGCTAGCTAACGTTAGCTACCTCTAAGGTATGATTATAGCTGGGTAGCTAGCTAACGTTAGCTATAGACAAGCTAGCTAATGTTAGTTAGTGCCTCTATATGCTTATAGCTGAGTAGCTAGCTAACGTTAGCTATAGACAAGCTAGCTAACGTTAGCTATGGTTAATTAGGGCCCGGTCACACATGTGCGAAAAATTGAATGGGAGGCGCATTTCTTCCCGCAATAATTTTGTGAATGTGTGACTGCCTGGGGCCCTAACGTTACTTGCTCACTGTGTTATATTGTCTAACGTACAGCTTGTGTTAGCTAGAATAGACAAGCTAGCTAACGTTAACTATAGACAAGCTAGCTAACGTTAGTTAGTCCCTCTAGTCTAAGCCTAAGGTATGCTTATAGCTGGGTAGCTAGCTAACGTTAGCTATAGACAAGCTAGCTAACGTTAGTTAGTCTCTCTAAGCCTAAGGTATGCTTATAGCTGGGTAGCTAGCTAACGTTAGCTATAGACAAGCTAGCTAACGTTAGTTAGTCCCTCTAAGCCTAAGGTATGCTTATAGCTGGGTAGCTAGCTAACGTTAGCTATAGACAAGCTAGCTAACGTTAGTTAGTGCTCTAAGCTAGCTAACGTTAGCTATGGTTAATTAGGGGCCCGGTGACAATAATTTTGTGAATGTGTGACTGGGCCCTAACGTTACTTAGCTATGTTATATTGTCTAACTACTAGCTAGCTAAATGAAGTCCCATTGATAGAATAGAAATAAGCTCAACACTGCAGTGATCAGTGAAATTATTGTTTGTTTCAGGTTCATGGTGTCTACGGTCAAATTGTCTCCTTGTATTTAAAGTTATATCCATTATTTATTAATTGATAGCACTAGTACATTTCCATAATGTTTTGAATTGTTAGTGCAGTAGACCTTTTTATTAGAATTAGGCCTAGAGATCAGAGCTTTAATAATGTAACTAATGATGGTCTTGATTTATGTTACAGGTGCTGGGAATGTAACAGAAATTATCAAGTAGGTCCCAAGCTTTTGCATCACTATTAAGGCATTCTTTAACAGCATCATAACACATTAAAACACATTTAGCTGGTTAGTGTTTGTCCTTGTATTTAAAGATATATCCATTATTTATGAATTGATAGCACTAGTACATTTCCATAATGTTTTGAATTGTTAGTGCAGTAGACCTTTTTATTATAATTAGGCCTAGAGATCAGAGCTTTAATAATGTAACTAATGATGGTCTTGATTTATGTTACAGGTGCTGGGAATGTACTGTAACAGAAATTATCAAGTAGGTCCCAAGCTTTCGCATCACTATTAAGGCATTCTTTAACAGCATCATAACACATTAAAACACATTTAGCTGGTTAGTGTTTGTCCTTGTATTTAAAGATATATCCATTATTTATGAATTGATAGCACTAGTACATTTCCATAATGTTTTGAATTGTTAGTGCAGTAGACCTTTTTATTATAATTAGGCCTAGAGATCAGAGCTTTAATAATGTAACTAATGATGGTCTTGATTTATGTTACAGGTGCTGGGAACGTAACAGAAATTATCAAGTAAGTCCCAAGCTTTTGCATCAATATTAAGGCATTCTTTAACAGCATCATAACACATTAAAACACATTTAGCTGGTTAGTGTTTGTCCTTGTATTTAAAGATATATCCATTATTTATGAATTGATAGCACTAGTACATTTCCATAATGTTTTGAATTGGTAGTGCAGTAGACCTTTTTATTAGAATAGAATAGAATAGAATAGAATAGAATAGAATAGAATAAAATAGAATAGAAATACTTTTATTATCCCGTGGGAAATTAGACACTGCAAATCGCTCAACATTTAAACATTTAGACAGGACAGGTCACAAATTAGAATAATAACACAAATCATTGCGTATTATAATTAGGCCTAGTGATCAGAGCTTTAATAATGTAACTAATGATGGTCTTGATTTATGTTACAGGGTTAGGTGCTGGGATATGTGGAGATGTAAGGGGTGCACAGAAACTGTATCAAGTAGGTTCAAGCTTTTGCATCACTACAGGTTAAGGCATCCACGATTTGGAAGTAGTTATCCCTTTCCATGTACGTACCTGCACTGCCCATGTACATTTAAGACGTGGAATGCCCGTATTGTCCACCACAATAAAACCCATTCCACTGGGGTCACTCGGAAAGAGAAGGCAATATTCAGTTGCAGCCTTTGTGCTTGCAGGGATTTAGCATCAGAGAAGGATTATTTTTGTCATATAAATGCACATCTCAAAAGAAGTGAGACGGTTGATTGTATGTTTTTAGGCTGTGACTTTAAAACAAACATTTCTGGCACATTTAAGTCACACAAATGCGATTTGAGGCTAAGCATAGCTTTTTTAAACAGGTTATCAGACACACAAGCTGTTTCAAGAATGTGCCCCTCTCGTTTACCTCAAAGCATCAGATGATGATCGCTTACCATATGAGCTCTCCATGTCTGAGCAAGCCTAAGCTAGAGGTCTCAGCTGTATCCACTCTACCAGTAGACTTACTCAAAGAGCAAATAGCACAAGTCATCAGGCAAAAGTTCCCTGACACGACTGAGGTTCAACTTGCACAGTGTGTGACAACCAATGGCATAACCTATAGGAAGGGAATGATAGTGGCCCACAGAGCAGAAGGGGGATTGCCTGAATTTAGTGAAATTGATCAAATCTGCATTTTACAAGAGAGTGTATTCTACATTGTCCAAGAGCTTTGTGGTTGGTACAGAGAGCATTATAGAGCCTTCGAACTCAGCCCAGCACCCACAAGAACATTCACTTTTGTGGCACTCTGTGAACTCCTGGATACTTATCCACTGGTTGACTACAAGATTGGATCAGCCCGCATGGTGACATTGAAAAGGCATATTGAAATAAAAGGTCTGTCTGTCTGTCACCGTCACTGTCTGTCACTGTCTGTCTGTCACTCACTCTCTGTCACTGTCACTCACTCTCTGTCACGGTCTATCTCTGTCTGTTTGTCACTCACTCACTGTCTGTTACTGTCATGGTCTGTCACTGTTTGTCTGTCATAAAAGGTGTGCTATCAGGGGGGAATGGGGGTTATTGGGGAAAAGGTAGTCTCACGTTAGTGGAGAGAGGTCTGGTTTCCATTCACAAACTTACTGTACTCAATACTTGAAAAGTAGGCTTTTACCACTTAATTTGAAATCTGAAATGTATGGATGTCTGATGTCTAATAACTTTTTTTGTGTCTCTACAGAGTAAAAGACTTTGAAGATGGCGACTCCTGTGATCCTTAAGATCATCTTGGCTGATGGCAGCTCTCAGAGATTGACTCTCTCCCATGGATTCCCTGCATCCGTTGATGGCCTTCTTATTGAAGTGATGAAACAGTGTGGACTTCAGGGCAGCTTCAGACTTCAATTTAAGGACTCCTTGTTTGGAAATGATTTCCTTAACCTTACCTCCATTTCAGAACTAGAAGACAAAGGTACTCTTAAAGTTGTGGATATGTCAAGGCCCATTATTCTCTATCCAGTCCTAAACCCCCAAGCTCTCGATCCTTTCTCTGGAAATACTTCTCTGCTCTCGTCGGATGTATCTATGGATACAGATATACTGTCATCGAGTGGGTCTACAACGTCCTCTTGGCCTACTTCTTCTCAAGTGCCTGAATCTGTGGATCCAGATGTACTGCCATCAATTGAGTTTAGGAGCTCACAGTCCTCTTGGCCTGCTGTTTTCCACATGCCTAAGTTCCCCTATGATGCTGAAATAAAACTTGAGCCGGCAAATTTAGCTTATAGTCAAAATGGCACTGTACTTACCCCCGATCCCAAGTTGAAGTCAGCCATCCTTGGTGGTTTAGTGCAGGAAATTGTTCTGTATAAAGTCTATGTCAGTGATACGGAGATGGAACAAACAGCCCAGAGTCTTATCAAGGCACATCCATGTTTAACTCTTTCCGTGCCACTCACGAGATTTCTCATGTTTTTTTATAGGTGGTTGAAAGCCACTCACGAGATTTCTCGTTTTTTTTTTTTTTTTTTTTTTTTTTTAGCGATCTGAAAAATTATTTCATCACCCGAGCCTACCCGAGTATAGCCGAGCGGCGCCGGCGATCACTGTGGAAAAAAGCGCCCCCTGTCGTCTCCCAGATGACATAAGTGATTTTGAAATGAATGGGGGAAAAAATCCGGTACTCCACATTTTCCAGTCCACTGATCCAGCCGGGGTTACCACAGTTCATTCTGGAACCTCAGATCCCTGCTGATCATGGAGTTCTACAGTATCGCGTTGGATCCATACACATATCGATTTTTTCAAATGGTGATCAGGAATTGGAATATACCAGTTGGATACCATCTGATGTCAGGTAAGGACTCTATGTTATCAGTGTTAGTGTTGTGAAGGGCCAGATTAAACTGAGAATATCGCTTTATTGTTTGATATACTTTGTATATTATTTATATATATACACGGAATATCCCTTTACCTGCGTTCAGACCAGAGTAATATTCGCTCTCCTATTGGACAGCGCCCCCAGGTGCCAGCGCGCAAGCCCCCAACGGCAAGTTCAAAGACAACTGCAGGCATGTCGGAACATGCCCGGAGTCAGCGTAGTAATACGAGACAAGGACTGAGGTTGGGACTAGATATTCACTTAAGTATAAATACAGCGCAAGGTGCGCACACCGTGCCTAGTCGCTTAGTTCAATTCAGTTACGTTCAGTACCTTACCCACCTTCACCACGAGTCAACGTGCAGTGAAGTGAGCAACCTTGCGTCTAACAGAGCATTGAGAACCGCGTGCGAATAGAATGGTAAACGTGTCAGAGTTTAATGAAGTAGCGTTGAGTTCGACTTAATCTAATGTGAAGTAAATAGTCGATCATTTATTGTATATCGTGCGGCCACAGTTCTTTCGTGTGTAGCATTACCCAGCGGTTCGTCGTGTCTTTAGCTAGTGTACTTAACCAGGCTGTGTGGCCTAAATACGTCGCCCACACCCGAGGAGTCCTAGGCGGAGAACCGTTGGACATGTACACAGGAGAATCGGCGTCGGCGATTGCAGAACCATTACTGGTTGGATTGTATTGATTTGGAACGTGGTATCCGGAGAAGAGCATCGTTGATTTCCACTATCGTTTGGGATTCAACCTCGTGAGGATTACAACTCGGGCCTGCCTCGTGGACGGGGCTGGCTAGCTGTCATCAATGCTGTCGGGCATTTGGATTACAATTATTGCTTTTGCTGCTGATCAAGGGAGTTTACAAGGACCGACTCCTGTACCTGGAGTCTCTTTATTCCTCATTGAATCAGACGGAGTACCCGAACATTCCTCTACCCTCCAGGCCTTACACCCCGGAGGGAACCCATTGTCTCCAGTCGGTACCAGTGTTGCCCTATATAATTGCTACTATACGACAGGTGGTGTCAACTTAGACCCATCGTAGGATTCCTGCTATTCTTAGTGACTCATGCTCTTGACTGACTTTACGTATATTCTTCGCCATACAAGCGCGACCCTAATTCTCATTCTGTAACCTAACGTTGCCTAATAATAATAAATTACCCTCAAATACTATTTCTGTGTCAATGCCGTGTTCTTGTGGGTGTTCACCATCTATATTTGATGTACTGTCTGGCCAGTAATTAAAGTACATAACTAGCAGTGGTTTAATCTATCACAATCTTTAATACAGTCAGGGTTTTGTAACCCCTCAGTTACAATTGGTCCTTCGAGCCGGAGGGTATCAGTGTAATATTTAATATAATATTAATATTAACATGGCCAGCGGTAAACACTCCCCAAGCGGCTCCCCTAAGCTAGAACGCCCGCAGCGCAAACGTCAGCTACCTCCATATCTGGAGGAATTCGCTTTCGTTCTACCCCCTAGCTTATCTAAACAGACATTAAATACGGATAAAGCGGATAGTCTAAGCATGTCCAATCCTATCGACTTGGCGACCCTGCCAGTAGAGACCCCAGTGGGTTCAAACGAAACTGACTCAGCTCACGGGGGGGACCAGGTGGGACATGACGTGACTATACCTCCAGACAGCGTCACCGGGATAGACCCCGGAGCAATCCAGGATAAAGAAAGCGCTCCAGGGATAGAACCCGACACACAACCAAGAGAAGAGAACCGCGCCCAGGATATAGACCTCAAAGCGCGCCAGGAGAACAGATCTCCAACAAGCCCTGTCAGCACCCGATCACCTCCGTCAGTGTCATCCCCCAGCGAGGCGGACCAGAGACTGGCGCAAGCCTTGATCGCCACACTGACAGCCTCCACCGAAAGAGACCGACTTCAGGGTGAGCGCGACCGGCTTCAAGCAAAGACGCTTAGTGAGCGCGAACACTCTGCCACGGAAAGCGAGCGCCTCCACGCGCAACTCCAAGCGCAAGCCCTTAGTGAGCGCGAACACTCTGCCGTGGAACGAGAGCGCCTCCGGGCGCAACAATTAAGTGAGCGCGAACACTCTGCCATGGAACGAGAGCGCCTCCAGGCTCAACAGATGAGCGAGCGCGAACAACGAGAGCGCCTCCAGGCGCAACAATTAAGCGAGCGCGAACACTCTGCAGCGGAACGAGAGCGCCTCCAGGCGCAACAATTAAGCGAGCGCGAACACTCTGCAGCGGAACGAGAGCGCCTTCACGCGCAACTCCAAGCGCAAGCCCTTAGTGAGCGCGAACACTCTGCAACTGAACGAGAGCGCCTCCAGGTGCAACAAAGGAGTGAGGACGACCGCAGAAGACTGTAGGAGAAGCGCCTTCAGACGGAAGAGAACATCGAACGAGAACGCGCCAATGCACAGCGCGAAGCAGAGCACGACCGGCTGCAGGCGCAGATGATAGAACAATTGATCGCCAGGGCGACACCCCCTCTCTCCGCACGGAGCTCCCGGAGATCATCACGACAAGGGTCTAGGGCACCTTCCCCTACCCGACAAAGCGACCCGGGACCCGGCCAACAGGAGGAACCTGTCTACGTCTCCGAGCCCCCTCCCCGACCGGTCCATACGAGACCCAGCCAACGGGAAGAACCGGCCTACGTCGCCGAGAGACTGACTAGAAGACTCCAGGACCTAGAAGAGGAAGAGGAAGAGGAGGAATATCAAGTTCACCAGCAAGAACGTACTCTGGACCAGGAGGCCCAGTACAGCCCCGACTTCAGCCCCGAGTCACTGCACTACAAACCCCCGACCCAACTCACGGGTGAGTTTGACGTACAGTCAGCACCGAGGAACAGCACCTGGGGACCCGGCCTCTGGTACCCACCAAGTACTAACCCACGACCACACGTACGGGGAGACTCGCCCAGGAGGCCTCTTCCCCTACGCTCACCAATGTACCAGCCATCCATGGCATCGTACCTTGGCACACCGACGTTCCCAGACTTTACCCGCGAGGACAGAGCACAGTACACGGAATTACGCATGTGTTTGGAGACTATGATGTCCGATGTCCCCGACGAGTCGTACAAATATGCCATCCTCCTCAAGCATCTCAAGGTGCCCAGAGCGCATAACATAGCGCTGGCATATTCCAACTCAAGCACCCCATACTCCGCGGCTCTGGTGGCCCTCGACCAGCGTTATGGACGCATATGGGATTACGTGATCCAAGAAATACGGGATATCGACCGCCTCCCCCCAGCCAAAGACAATAGAGCACTGGATGACCTCTCTCAGGTACAATCCCTAGAAGGGATGCTGGGGTCCCAAAAGGAGAAGGGGAGATATGAACTGTATGCAAATTCTAATGTGGAGCGAATACTGGAGAAGCTCCCTCCAGCCCGCCAAGAGCGTTTTCGGCGGCAGAGAGACCACCGTGATCCCAACGGCCCCGAGCCATCCCTCCTAGACCTGGCCGCTTTCCTCGCAAGGGAAGTTAGCAGCCTACGACTGGACACATTCGTGTGGAGTGGATCTAGCCCAAGAGATGGACCTCGGAGGTCCAACGATAACCGCCGGTCAGTGACCGTTATGCACCACGCCGAGTCAGTGCCGCAGCACAAGAACCACAGCACCCCCCAGACCAAGGGGAAGTGGAAGATTGTATGCCAGTACTGTGAAAGGGAACATTGGCTGTCTCAATGTGACACCTTCAAGAAGCTGACCGCTGACGAGGTGAGTCAGTGGATCAAAGCCAACCGCCGCTGCTTCCGCTGCGCGCAGCCATATGGCAGCTGAGTGCCGCTTAAAGAAAAGATGCAGCAAGTGCGACGGCGCCCACTTGGAGGTCCTACACGACAGCAACAAGAAGAAACCCGTACCCCCAAGCAGCTCGAGAGTGAACGTCATGTACATAGACCCTGCGAAGAGCGAGAGCTCCCGAGTGCTCTTGAAGGTGGTCCGAGTGATCTTAAGCTACGAGGACAAGGTCATGGACACTTACGCCATCCTAGACGATGGGTCAGAAAAGACTCTCCCCCTCGCATCCGCCGCAGCCCGACTGGGTCTGCGGGGGAGCGAAGAAACAATGACAATCCGTACCATTAGAAGAGACCTGAAGACCATAAAGGGTGAAAATGTCTCCTTCACGATAGCAGCGGTCGGGCAGCCCGAGAAGCAGTATAGCATCACTAACGCCTTCGCCAGCCACGACATAGGCCTGTCACAGTACACCTACCCCATCCCAAAGCTGATGGAAAAATACGTGCACCTACGTCAACTACCTATACCGCTCATCGACGACGCCACCCCGACCCTGCTTGTTGTGAAGGATCAGATTAAACCGAATATATATATTTATTTATGGATATATATTTAATAGTATTTGTATATCGTTTGATATCCCTTGTATATTCCTTGTACATATACACTGAATATCCCTTTAGTCTACTAACAGCCCATAATAGTTTCATTCTCTCATTGGACAAGAACTTGGCGCCAGCAGCCAAGCCCCTTGGTTCAAGTTCAATCGTGCCGACGAACATGTCGTTACTAGCCCCGGTTCCGCGTAGGAATACGTCTGCCGAAATACGAATGGTACTATTTGTTCACAGCGCATATATATATGGCGCAAGTAAAGTAGAACTTCCTTTTAGTCCCTTAGCCCTTAGTTCTTTACCCTCCAACCTAGTGGCAAGACGTTAAGCCTCACCCACGATACACATGTGGTGCAGTATGGTCAACTTGGCCTCAGAATGGCATTGAGACATCGTGTGGATTAATAGTTGAATTGTCATAGTTTGGCACTATACCGTCGAGTGGGACGTATTTCTATTAAGTTAATAATAGTCTATTATGTATGGTGCATCGTTCGGTTAGAGTTATAAAGTGAGCAGTACCCCCATCGTTTCCTCGCGTTATCTAGAGTCTTAACCAGGCTGGGCAGACCACGTGTGGTGCTTTCATCCGAGGAGTTCTGGGCTAGGACGAGTGGACCTGCACATTGGATTACCTTACCCGGACGACGGCGAGCCCTACACGGCTTGGATTATCTACTTGCTTTGGGTGCTTTGATTTATGCCATGGATAACAGCCAACACTGGTAAGTGTTGGAACTACCCCCGAGAGGAGTCCAGGTGAGACGGCGCTCTAACCCGAGTGAGGTCGCCTCACGTCTCTTCGTTGTGGACCGGCAGCTACCGTCTACAAGAGGGCCCAGCTGTATTCATCTGTGGACCAAGGTTCTGTGGGCACCGTGTTCAGCACTCTGAATTCTCCCAAGAAATCGTTGGCCAGATGGGATATCGCCAGCGGCTCTCCTAACCCCCCCCCCCCTACTGACTTACAACCAGCGGGACCCCCTTTAGTGTATCCAGCTATAATCATTTAAGTACCATCGCTATAGTTCCCTAAAGAACCAGGTTGTATACTTGCTTCCTGCGTAACCAGAGATTGGACATTCAATGTTGATTTGCCTACGAATACTCATTTGCCTTACAAGTGCATTCAAATCATAAATGTCATTAAGTGAACGTTGTATATACCCTTTGCTATATATTAAATATTCGATTTATACATTTGTGTGGACTTGGTTTCATGGTGGGAAAGTGTTCATCATATCTATATCATGTACTGTGTGGCCAGTAGTTAAAGTACATAAAGCGGTAGTGGTTTAATGATACCATACTTATCAATACAGTCAGGGAATTGTACCCCTCAGTTACAATTGGTCCTTCGAGCCGGATGGTAACTAGTGTAATATTAATATAGTGTTATTAATATTGAAATGGCCTATGATGAACACTCCACGAAACGGTCCTCCTAACGTAGAACGCCCGCGGCGCAGACGACAGACACCTCAGTACTTAGAGGATTACGCTGTCAGTCAACTACCTAGCCTTCGACAAACGGTAAACACGGTAAAAGTAGAAAGTAAAATTATGTCTGACCTTAACGACCAGGTTACCCCGACCACAGAGGCCCTAGTGGGTTCTAATGTAACTGACCAAGCTCACGGTGGGGACCAGGAGGGAGCTGACATGCCTTTACCCCCCGCCAATACCGAAGAAGTAGTCCCCGACCAGCCCCGGGAGGAAGACAACCCTACAGAGAGAGAACTCTGCACGGAACAAGATGAGGAGAGCGCCGAGGAGATAGAGCTCCAGGACTCCCCAACGAGTACAGCCAGGAGCGGCTCACCTCTACAACCGTCTTCCCCCAGCGAAGCGGAGAGGATGCTATCACAGGCGTTCCTCGTCAGCCTGACAGCCTCTACCGAACGCGATCGACTCCAGGGTGAACGCGATCGACTCCAGACGCAGCAACGGAGCGAAGAAGAGCGCATACGCCTGGAGATGAGACGCCTTCAGACGGAAGAGAATATGGCAAGAGACCGAGCAGACGCCCAGCGCGCCGCTGACGGTGCCCAAAGAGAGGCAGAGCGCGACCTCGCTCTCATCCAGCGCGAAACCGAGCGCGACAGACTACAGGGCGAGCGCGACAGACTACAAGCGCAGCTAATGGAGCAGCTGATCACCAAGGCAACACCCTCTCCCTCCGCCAGGGGTTCAAGGAACTCGTCGAGACAACAGTCAAGGGCAGCATCCCCTAACCGAGCAAGCGACCCTGAACTTGACCAACGGACCAAGCCTATACCCCCCGCAGACCCCCTTCCCCGACCGGTCCAAGCGAGACCCAGCTACAAGGAAGGAGCGGCATACACTGCGGAGAGGCTAAATAAACGACTACAGGATCTAGAGGACCTGATAGAAGAAGAAGAGGGAGAGGAGGAGAACCAAGCCCGACGACAGCACAGTACTCCACCGGACCAGGAGGTCCAGTACAGCCCAGGCTATACCCCCGCGGCGCTGCGCTACAGACCCCCGACTCTATTCACGGGTGAGCATGACGCACGACCAGCCCTGAGGAATAGCACCTGGACCAGCGGGCCATGGTACCCTGCCGGTACCAGCCCACAGAGAGGTGCAAGAGGAGACTCGCCTAGGAGGCCTCTCCCCCAACGCTCGCCGATGTATCAGCCATCCACGGCGTCATACATTGGTACACCGACGTTTCCAGACTTCACCTATGAGAATCGAGCACAGTACACGGAGCTCCGGATGTGCTTAGAGACAATGATGGTGGATGTCGCTGATGAACGCCACAAGTATGCAATATTACTGAAGCACCTGAAAGTACCCCGAGCGCACAATATAGCGCTAGCCTATGCCACCTCTACGACCCCATACACCGCGGCTCTAGCAGCGCTGGACCAGAGATATGGACGTATATGGGATTACGTAATCCAAGAGATAAGGCATATTGACCGCCTACCCCCAGCAACAGACAATCGCTCATTAGACGACCTGTCTATAAAAGTGCAGTCCCTGGTAGGGATGCTGGGAGCGCAACGAGAAAAGGGTATGCACGAGCTATACGCCAACTCTAACGTCGAGAGGATTTTAGAGAAGCTGCCACCCGCCAGACAAGAGCGCTTTAGGCGGCAGAGAGACCACCGTGATCCTAACGGTCCCGAACCATCCCTCCTCGATCTAGCCGACTTCCTGGCGAGAGAAGTCAGCAGCTTACGACTGGATACGTTCGTGCGGAGCACACCAAGCTCCAGAGAGGGACCCAGGAGAATAAACGATGGAAGAAGATCGGTGACTGTCATGCACCAATCAGAATCAGTACCGAGCAGTAAAAACCACAGTACCCCCTCGAGAAAAGAGAAGTGGAAGATGGTGTGCCCGTACTGCGAGAAGGAACACTGGCTGTCACAATGTGACCTGTTCACAAAGATGAATGCAGAAGAAGTGAATCAATGGATAAAGTCCAACAGGCGCTGTTACCGATGTGCGCGCAGTCACATGGCAGCCGAGTGCCGCCTAAAGAAGAGGTGCAGTCGGTGTGACGGAGCCCACCTAGATGTCCTACACGACAGTAACAGAAGAAAGCCTGCACCTGCACCACCGAGCAGCACAAAGGCAAGTGTCATGTACATTGACCCCGCCAGCAGCAGCGGCGCCCAAGTGCTCTTAAAGGTAGTCCGTGTAACATTGAGCTACCAAGATAAAGTCATGGACACTTACGCCGTCCTTGATGACGGGTCAGAGAAGACCCTTCTGCTCGCGTCCGCTGCGGCCCAGCTGGGACTGCGGGGGAGCGAGAACCAAATGACGATTCGGACAATAAGAAGAGATTTAAAGACGATAAAGGGCGAGAATGTCTCCTTCACTATCGCAGCAAGCGGGCAGCCAGAGCGACGGTATAGGATTACAAATGCTTTCACCAGCCAAGAAATAGGACTATCACAGTACACCTACCCCATCGCCAAGCTGATGGATAAATATGTGCACCTGCGTCAACTACCTATCCCGCTCATAGACGGCGCCACCCCGACCCTGCTGATAGGCTCCGACCATGCAGACCTCATAGTCCCGATAGACCGGGTCCATACAGGACCCAGAGGCTGTCCTGCAGCAGTCGAGACCCGCCTAGGATGGACACTACAAGGCCCCCTCGCTAAATCTCTCAACCGAACAGCAGCCACTAGCTGCCTCCACTCCAGAGTGACAGAAGAAGACACCACTCTCCTGCAGCATGTCGAGAGGCTATGGACACTAGAGACAATGCCCTTTAAGAACGAAAAGAAAGACATTCGTTCTAAAGAAGACATTTACGCCATAAACCTCCTCGAGCAAGGGACAAAGAGAGTCACAGTCGGCGGAGTGATGAGATACGCAACTCCACTCCTGAGGCGAGAGGGAATGCCCACCTTTCACGCAAAGAAAGACGCTACGGAGCGGTATCTATTGAACACAGAGCGGCGCCTAGCCAAAGACCCCGCTCAAGAGAGTGTGTACCGCGCTGAGATTGAGAAGCTAATCACAGCGGGACACGTGACAAAGATTGACATTAAAGAGGCCGATCAGACGACCGAATCATGGTACGTGCCGCACCACAAGGTCCACCACAACGGCAAGGATCGCATTGTGTTTAACTGCAGCTACCAGATCGGATCCCAAAATCTGAATAAAGAGCTCTTGCCCGGCCCCACACTCGGCCCCTCTCTACTAGGCGTGCTACTACGCTTCCGCCAGGACAAGGTGGCTATCAGCGGGGATATCAAAGGGATGTTCCTGCAGGTGAGACTAGTGGAGAAGGACAAGCCCCTGCTGCGGTTCCTATGGAGAGAGAGGATCGGAGATGAGCACCCAGCCATCTACCAGTGGGAAGTCCTCCCCTTCGGAACCACATGCAGCCCGTGCTGTGCTACATTTGCACTACAGAAACACGTCGCAGAGGACCCAGCAGCAGATGAAGAGGTCCGACACAGTGTGAAGAACAGTTTCTACGTGGACAACTGTTTACAAAGCGTTTCGACTCAAGAAGAAGCCGAGGTTCTCCTACTCAAGCTACGCGCCTCCCTGATCAAAGGCGGCTTTGATCTCAGGCAGTGGGCCAGCAGCGACCCGCACGTATTGCGCAGCCTCTCCCCCGCGGACAAGGCTGCCAGCAGCGAGACCTGGATGGCGACCATCCCAGGAGAAGCCCAAGAAAGGACACTAGGATTAGTCTGGCGCTTCAAAACAGACTCGCTCCACTATAGACACAAACCCCTGACCACGGAGCAGGGAAGGTCGACGGCGATACCGACCACCAGACGGAGTGTGTACAGAACACTCGCCAGACAATATGACCCGTTGGGATGTATTCTACCTTACACCACCAGGGCAAAGATGATTGTACGAGCACTATGGGACAAGGACCAGGGCTGGGACGACCCAATACCCGCACCCCTTGCCTCCACATGGAGAGAGTGGGAGACGGAACTCCGCTCACTCCCAGGCGTCAATATACGCCGCAGCTACTTCCCACCCACAGTGAGGCCAGAGACATGCAAGATGGATCTACACGTCTTCAGCGACGCCTCCAAAGTAGCCTATGGATCAGTGGCCTACTTGCATGCCCAAGAGAAGGGAGGAGAGATACACACCGCTTTCATCCTGGCTCGCTCAAGAATAGCCCCACGAAAGCAACAATCTATCCCGCGTCTAGAGCTCTGCGCAGCCCTAGCAGGAGCACATCTAGCCACGTTAATCCAACGTGAACTCACCATTCCGGTGCACAGAACAATCTTGTGGTCAGATTCCACGACAGTACTCACATGGATCAAGTCTGATTCATGCAGAGACAAAGTCTTCGTGGGAGTCAGAGTCACCGAGATTCAAGAGTTGGCGGTATGTGGACACCAAACACAACCCAGCTGACGTCATCACCCGGGGAATGTCCCTAGATGACCTCACCCGTCACAACATCTACAGTGACGGACCAGAGTTCCTCAAGCTCCCGGAAGGAGAGTGGCCTACGCCCACCCCACGGGAGGCGAGTAGAGAAAGAGAGCTGAGAGAGAGCTTCCAAGCTATGGGCCCAGAACTTAAGACCCACCTCGCTCCATCCCAGATTGACTTCCAGTTTAATCCCCCGAACGCACCCCACTTCGGTGGAACCTGGGAACGAGAAGTACGTTCTATAAAGACAGCCCTGTACGCCGTGCTTGGGGCCCAGACTGTAGCGGAAGAAGTCCTAATGACAGTCCTCACGGAGATCGAGGGAGTATTGAACTCCAAGCCCCTCGGCTACGTCTCCAGTGATATAGCAGATGTCGACCCAGTCACCCCCAACACACTCTTGATGGGGCGGCTGGACCCCGCGCTACCCCAGACAATGTACAGGCCTGAAGAAGCGAACGGCCGAAGAATGTGGAGGTACAGTCAAGTACTAGCTGACAAGTTTTGGAACAGCTTTCTACTCCACTACCTACCGTCCCTACAGACCCGCCAGAAGTGGGTAAAAGAGAGAGACAATTTGACAGAATGAACAGTCGTCATGATTATCGACCAGTCACTACCCAGAGCTATGTGGCCGGCTGGCCGCGTAAGCAAAGTGATCACCGGTGCCGATGGCAAGGTCCGAGCAGCTGAGGTGCTCGTCCAAGGGCGAACTTACACACGACCCGTGGCGAGGCTAATAGAACTGCCCAGACTCCCAGACACTATCGATGACGACCATGACCCCATGACTTTGTGAGTTGACTGACCCTTACAGCGGACCTTGAGTGGTAGACAGTGCGGTTAATCTGTCTCTGCTTAGCTAATTAGGTGGGACTAATTAGGGGGCGGCTGTTGTGAAGGATCAGATTAAACCGAATATATATATTTATTTATGGATATATATTTAATAGTATTTGTATATCGTTTGATATCCCTTGTATATTCCTTGTACATATACACTGAATATCCCTTTAGTCTACTAACAGCCCATAATAGTTTCATTCTCTCATTGGACAAGAACTTGGCGCCAGCAGCCAAGCCCCTTGGTTCAAGTTCAATCGTGCCGACGAACATGTCGTTACTAGCCCCGGTTCCGCGTAGGAATACGTCTGCCGAAATACGAATGGTACTATTTGTTCACAGCGCATATATATATGGCGCAAGTAAAGTAGAACTTCCTTTTAGTCCCTTAGCCCTTAGTTCTTTACCCTCCAACCTAGTGGCAAGACGTTAAGCCTCACCCACGATACACGTGTGGTGCAGTATGGTCAACTTGGCCTCAGAATGGCATTGAGACATCGTGTGGATTAATAGTTGAATTGTCATAGTTTGGCACTATACCGTCGAGTGGGACGTATTTCTATTAAGTTAATAA
This sequence comes from Notolepis coatsorum, assembly GCF_963971535.1. Classification (NCBI taxonomy): domain Eukaryota; kingdom Metazoa; phylum Chordata; class Actinopteri; order Aulopiformes; family Paralepididae; genus Notolepis; species Notolepis coatsorum. The sequence continues at coordinate 106,278,801 of NC_140170.1, read as the reverse complement.
TAGTCTATTATGTATGGTGCATCGTTCGGTTAGAGTTATAAAGTGAGCAGTACCCCCATCGTTTCCTCGCGTTATCTAGAGTCTTAACCAGGCTGGGCAGACCACGTGTGGTGTTTTCATCCGAGGAGTTCTGGGCTAGGACGAGTGGACCTGCACATTGGATTACCTTACCCGGACGACGGCGAGCCCTACACGGCTTGGATTATCTACTTGCTTTGGGTGCTTTGATTTATGCCATGGATAACAGCCAACACTGGTAAGTGTTGGAACTACCCCCGAGAGGAGTCCAGGTGAGACGGCGCTCTAACCCGAGTGAGGTCGCCTCACGTCTCTTCGTTGTGGACCGGCAGCTACCGTCTACAAGAGGGCCCAGCTGTATTCATCTGTGGACCAAGGTTCTGTGGGCACCGTGTTCAGCACTCTGAATTCTCCCAAGAAATCGTTGGCCAGATGGGATATCGCCAGCGGCTCTCCTAACCCCCCCCCCCCCCCCCTACTGACTTACAACCAGCGGGACCCCCTTTAGTGTATCCAGCTATAATCATTTAAGTACCATCGCTATAGTTCCCTAAAGAACCAGGTTGTATACTTGCTTCCTGCGTAACCAGAGATTGGACATTCAATGTTGATTTGCCTACGAATACTCATTTGCCTTACAAGTGCATTCAAATCATAAATGTCATTAAGTGAACGTTGTATATACCCTTTGCTATATATTAAATATTCGATTTATACATTTGTGTGGACTTGGTTTCATGGTGGGAAAGTGTTCATCATATCTATATCATGTACTGTGTGGCCAGTAGTTAAAGTACATAAAGCGGTAGTGGTTTAATGATACCATACTTATCAATACAGTCAGGGAATTGTACCCCTCAGTTACACTGCTCATAGGATCCGACCACGCACACCTCATCGTCCCAACGGACCGGGTCCACATCGGGCCCAGAGGCTGTCCAGCAGCGGTCGAGACCCACCTGGGTTGGACACTACAAGGCCCCCTCTCCGGGTCTTCCAACCGACCGACAGCCACTCGCTGTCTCTACACGAGGATAAACGAAGAAGACACCACCCTCTTACAGCACGTCGAGAGGCTATGGACATTAGACGCGATGCCCTTTAAGAATGAAAAGAAACTCGTTCGCTCAAAGGAAGACACTTATGCCATAACCCTCCTCGAGCAGAGGACAAAGAGAGTCGAGGTCAATAGAGTGATGAGATACGCAACTCCACTCTTGAGGCGAGAGGGTATCCCCACCCTCCACACCTCAAAAGAAGCGACAGAGCGATATCTACTGAACACCGAGCGGCGTCTAGCCAAAGACCCCACTCAAGCCACGGTGTACCGCGCTGAGATCGACAAGCTGATCACAGCGGGACACATAAAGAAAATTGACATTCAAGAGGCCAACCAGACGATCGAATCTTGGTACGTGCCCCACCACAAGGTCCACCACAACGGCAAGGATCGCATTGTATTCAACTGCAGCTACCAGATAGGACTACAGAATCTGAATAAAGAACTCTTGCCTGGCCCAACTCTCGGCCCCTCTCTCCTCGGCGTACTACTACGTTTCCGCCAAGACAAGGTGGCCATCAGTGGCGACATCAAAGAGATGTTCCTGCAGGTGCGACTAGTGGAGGAGGACAAGCCCTTGCTGCGGTTCCTATGGAGAGAGAGGATCAAAGATGAGCAACCATCTACCAATGGGAGGTCCTCCCCTTCGGAACCACATGCAGCCCATGCTGTGCTACGTTCGCACTGCAAAAACATGTGACAGAAGACCCTGAATCTGACGAGGAGGTCAGACAAAGTGTAGAGAGGAGTTTCTACGTGGACAACTGTCTGCAAAGCGTATCGACGCCAGAAGAAGCCGAAGCCCTCCTGCTCAAGCTCCGCGCCTCACTGATCAAAGGCGGCTTTGATCTCCGGCAGTGGGCCAGCAGTGACCCTCAAGTACTTCGCAGCCTCTCCCCAGAGACAAAGGCAGCAAGCAGCGAGACCTGGATGGCGACCACCCCAGGTGAAGCACAGGAAATGACATTGGGCCTAGTCTGGCGCTTCAAAACAGACTCGCTCCATTACAAATACACACCCCTGACCACGGAGCAGGGAAGGTCGATCGCTCTACCGACCACCAGACAGAGCGTATACAGAACACTCGCAAGTCAATACGACCCGCTGGGGTTTATCCTACCTTACACCACTCGGGCGAAAATGATTGTACGAGAGCTGTGGGACAAGGAACAGGGCTGGGACGACCCCATACCCGACCACCTAGCTTCCACCTGGAGAGAGTGGGAGAGAGAACTCAGCTCGCTCCAAAATGTGAACATACGCCGAAGCTACTTCCCACCCACAGTGCGGCTGGAGACGTGCCAGATGGACCTGCACGTCTTCAGCGACGCCTCAGAAGTGGCCTATGGTTCGGGGGCTTACTTGTGGGCCCGAGAGGAGGGAGGAGAAATACACACAGCCTTCATCCTGGCTCGCTCAAGGATAGCCCCCCGCAAGCAACAATCGATCCCGCGTCTAGAGCTCTGCGCAGCTCTGGTAGGCGCGCAACTCGCCACGTTAATCCAACGTGAACTCACCATCCCGGTGCAAAGAACAATCTTGTGGTCAGACTCCATGACTGTACTCACATGGATCCAGTCCGATTCTTGTAGATACAAGGTCTTCGTGGGAGTCAGAATCACAGAGATTCAAGACCTAGTAGGATCAGCGTGCTGGAGGTACGTGGACACGAAACAGAACCCAGCCGATGTCATCACACGGGGGATGTCCCTAGATGACCTCACACGTCACAATATCTACAGTGACGGTCCTGAGTTCCTCAAGCTCCCGGAGGAAGAGTGGCCTACCCCCACCCCTCGGGAGGCTAGTCAAGAGGAGGCAGAGATCAAGAAATCTATGTTCTGTGGGTTGACGCACACCCCAGTCCCCACTGACCCTAACATAGACGACTGCCTCACCTTTGAGAGTGCGCAGCTAAAGACATTCCTGTGGCACCACCCTGAGGTTCCCCCCACTACCGACATTAACGCAGCGAACTACGAAGAGGCTCCTTCTGCTACAGCGAGCCCAAAGAGACTCGTTCCCCGACGAGCTAGACTGCCTGCAGGGAACAAAGCCAATCCCGTCAGACAGCAGACTGCTCCACTTGGCCCCCGAGCGCGACACCCATGGCCTCATCAGGGTGGGTGGTCGTCTGAGACGGGCCCCGGACTTAACGGATGACGTCAAGTTCCCTATAGTCCTCAACAGCCGACACAAGGTCACTGAGCTCATCATAAAGAAATACAACGAGGATGTGCACCACGCTGGGGCAGAGAGAGTCTTCGCTGAGATCCGACGTCGCTATTGGATACTGAACGGAAGAGAAGCAGTACGTCGCTTCCAGCGGACTCGACCAGACTGTCGCCAGTGGCGAGCACAGCCCAGTATACCCAGGATGGCCGACCTGCCTCACCGTTACACCCGACCCGTGGCGAGGCTGATAGAGTTGCCGAGGCTCCCTGACCCCCCTGATGACGATCATGACCCACTGACTTTGTAGATTGCCCTACTCCCCACAACAGACATTGAGCAGTTGACTGGACTATTAATCTGTCTACCTTTAACTAATTAGGTGCGGACTAATTAGGAGGCGGCTGTTGTGAAGGGCCAGATTAAACTGAGAATATCCCTTTATTGTTTGATATACTTTGTATATTATTATACACGGAATATCCCTTTACCTGCGTTCAGACCAGAGTAATATTCGCTCTCCTATTGGACAGCGCCCCCAGGCGCCAGCGCGCAAGCCCCCAACGGCAAGTTCAAAGACAACTGCAGGCATGTCGGAACATGCCCGGAGTCAGCGTAGTAATACGAGACAAGGACTGAGGTTGGGACTAGATATTCACTTAAGTATAAATACAGTGCAAGGTGCGCACACCGTGCTTAGTCGCTTAGTTCAATTCAGTTACGTTCAGTACCTTACCCACCTTCACCACGAGTCAACGTGCAGTGAAGTGAGCAACCTTGCGTCTAACAGAGCATTGAGAACCGCGTGCGAATAGAATGGTAAACGTGTCAGAGTTTAATGAAGTAACGTTGAGTTCGACTTAATCTAATGTGAAGTAAATAGTCGATCATTTATTGTATATCGTGCGGCCACAGTTCTTTCGTGTGTAGCATTACCCAGCGGTTCGTTGTGTCTTTAGCTAGTGTACTTAACCAGGCTGTGTGGCCTAAATACGTCGCCCACACCCGAGGAGTCCTAGGCGGAGAACCGTTGGACATGTACACAGGAGAATCGGCGTCGGCGATTGCAGAACCATTACTGGTTGGATTGTATTGATTTGGAACGTGGTATCCGGAGAAGAGCATCGTTGATTTCCACTATCGTTTGGGATTCAACCTCGTGAGGATTACAACTCGGGCCTGCCTCGTGGACGGGGCTGGCTAGCTGTCATCAATGCTGTCGGGCATTTGGATTACAATTATTGCTTTTGCTGCTGATCAAGGGAGTTTACAAGGACCGACTCCTGTACCTGGAGTCTCTTTATTCCTCATTGAATCAGACGGAGTACCCGAACATTCCTCTACCCTCCAGGCCTTACACCCCGGAGGGAACCCATTGTCTCCAGTCGGTACCAGTGTTGCCCTATATAATTGCTACTATACGACAGGTGGTGTCAACTTAGACCCATCGTAGGATTCCTGCTATTCTTAGTGACTCATGCTCTTGACTGACTTTACGTATATTCTTCGCCATACAAGCGCGACCCTAATTCTCATTCTGTAACCTAACGTTGCCTAATAATAATAAATTACCCTCAAATACTATTTCTGTGTCAATGCCGTGTTCTTGTGGGTGTTCACCATCTATATTTGATGTAATTAAATATAATAACTAGCAGTGGTTTAATCTATCACAATCTTTAATACAGTCAGGGTTTTGTAACCCCTCAGTTACAGTTAGGATAATCAGAGTAAGTTTGATGAAGATATAGGCTGTTTTGTGAAATGTCTTCTTTCGGTTTCACTGTAAAAGTCCGAGAGGAAATCAACGAGGCGATTATCCGTGCGCGGCCGTAATGTGCTTGCGTGCACGTATAATATTGATCATCTAGCGTTTATTTGAAAACGATTCATAAAAAGGCCGTCGAATATCAACGTTGTGGAATATTCCACTAAAAGACGATTTTCATAGAATGCTCCAGAATGAGCTGTTTTTTATATCAAAACGGGGGCTTTTCTAACTGCTCTGAAACGGAAACGACGCGATAAAAAAACAATCTGCCTTGACAGCACTGACTGGAAAATAGTCTTTGCCAGTTACATAGCCATAATTTAAAACATAGATTAGGCGATATTAACGTTAACATTGGCGCCGATGGTGGCATTCAGCCGGTAAAAAGGAAAACCAGGCGTGGCGCTCAAAGTGTTAACTGAGAAGGGGTCCAGCACTGGATATGGCGCATGGAAGATGAGTTTAAAATATAAATTGGGTAACTACCGCAGAGAGCTGAGACATCTGGGCTGCCCAGAGGTGACAGTGAACTCTTTAAGAAACAAACCAACAGGAAAGCGTGCAGCCTTCGGTGTCAAAAAGGCCAAGAGAGCAGAGGTTAACTTCTGCCCACCATACCCATCAGCAGAAAAGGAGGAAAGTCTGGAGGCCATGCAGAAAGATCTACTCTTGGATGTGAAGAAGAGGAACAACAGAGATGTTGTGAAACTGAAGATGGAGAAGACTTTCGCACATAGAAGACTTGAAGTCGTCCGTGATGCACCAATGGTGGAGCCTTTCATGGCAAGGTGGCCAGCTCTCTTTGAAGTCAGTGAGGTATGTATGGCTTATCTCATCTTGGATTTGCTGTTGATAACGTTACAAGGGAAGTGTTGGGTGCATTGTCAAACTGCTAATATAATTTTATATTTCGTTGTGCTATATCTCCCCCTTCCTGATCGGCTGTATATATAACTACCCTTTTACCATTTTATTCCGATTCCTGTGCTTTTTACCTGTCTTCAGATCAATGCTGAATTCAAGAGAATCACCACCATGCCACTTCAGTCCAAGTTCCTGTCTCAGCTTGATCTCCACTCTGACAACCTGACGAAGCTGTTCCAAAAGAGGGGAGGACAGCTAGGGGAAAAGCTCAAAAGGCAAATGGCACAAATGGCTGACGTAAGTGCTAACTGGTCCCACTGTCATGAAAAACCTACAAAGTTTTGAATTATGGCTGTTTATGGCTGTGGGGGAATTAAGATTTTTTTTATTGGAGGAAAGGCTATGGAAATTAATTTTTTAGTTACCACAAATGATTGGTAAAGAGGGCAATCAAATTGTACAGGAGGCCATGAGTGCTTTATTTTTCATCTTTTTCCTTTCACTATTTGCATCTTTTTGTCTCAGTTTGAACCTTTCCTCTAAAATGAGGTATAGTACCGCTTTCAAACCTCTAGTGCTGCGTTAATTTTTCAATACTGGTATACCGTGCAACACTACTCACAGCAAGGCTTGTGCCATCGTAGGAATCCTACTGTTATATTCTCAGAGAAATATGTAGTCATATAACAGTTTGAACCAGTAGTTGACTTTAAAATAAAGCACAATGGCTGAATTAAGACACTAATCAAGAAATGTTCCTTTCAGTGTGATGACGTGGATGCTGGACGTGAGTGTATCCTGAAGGGACTGTGTATCTACATGGGTGAAGATCCAGAAAGCCTTGTGCGAGAATATGTGGTATGTAGGCCTACATGAATCGGTGCTTATTTCTTTTCTCATTTGGCCTTGTAGTCCATGCAGAGTAAGGTCTGACCCATGACTAATTGTAACAGAAAGTATCTTCACTTTTATGTTTATATTGATGCCACTGTCTGTTTGTCAGGGCTGAGACATATTTAGCCACAGACTTATCCCCCCCCCCCCCCCCCCCCCCGACATACCACAAAGCGCTTCGGGCAGTCCTTTGTGCCGGTGGCAATCAGGCTCCACAACCAGGCAGGGCCAGGACGGGCTAACTGCTGTGGACTGGAGGAGCTGGGTTGTGGACTGTAACCAATTAATTTAATTTAATTATTTAACATCATGATTGGACTTGTTTATTTTTCTTTTCACCACTTATATCTCTATTTTATCCCTATTTTAGCTCTTTTTATCCCTATGTATTTGTCCATCTTGTTTTTAACACATACTAATAAGTATATGTTATGTGTTTACTGTTTTTACTGTTTTTAAATTGCTGTTATGCTGTAATGGACATCTGAATCTCCCCTCAGGGATAAATAAAGGTTTTCAATCAATCAATATAAGGTGTTTGCCCTTGTTTAACCTTTGTCTGTTTTCTACAGGGCATGGATGAAGACGTCATCAACAAGGCCATTGAAGACACCACTGTGGGGATTTATGTTCTTAAGATCATGCTTCAAGTGACGAACCAGAGAACATAGGAATTATCCTCGAAGGCACCAAGATATTGGAAGGTCTGGATAATGGCGCATTAGCTGTTGCAATGCTGTTCGGACTGATGTATGCCTTAAACCTCAGCTACCCTTCGCAGCTCCGCTACACCTTTGAGGTAATCCAAAAGATTTTCATGGAACTGGATGGAGGTAAACTTTCAAACAAGGCACTCGCTCTAAAAAACAGGCTCTTTCAGTGAAAGCACGTTGAAAATGTTAATTAGCTAAAAACTTGTTGACCGACGGAGAGAAACAAACAGAGACAGACAGACAGTGATAGACATTGGGCCCACTTATTCTATGCGCCGCCGAGGCATCTTAAAGTAAAACTCCAACATCTTCCCTGGAGTTGGACAAGAAGATACATACCTTTTTCGTCTCTCTGCATGCATTGGGCTTAGAGAACGCCTGGACCGTTAGCCTAGCTTAGCTTCATCACTGGAAGTGGGGCAGACATAGCCTAGTTCACTACAGTCAGGAAATATACTCCAAATACAACTCCCAAATGTTCCTGTAAACATGTTGTGACCTGTGTATTTACCACGTCTCCCAGTCACACAAGTCACACGAGTCTCCCAGTCACACAAGTCTCCAAGTCACTTGTGTGACTGGGAGACTTGTGTGACTTGGAGACTTGTGTGACTTGTGTGACTTGGAGACTCGTGTGACTGGGAGACTTGTGTGACTTGGAGACTCGTGTGACTGGGAGACTTGTGTGACTTGAAGACTTGTGTGACTGGGAGACTTGTGTGACTTGTGTGACTTGGAGACTCGTGTGACTGGGAGACTTGTGTGACTTGGAGACTTGTGTGAATAGGAGACTCGTGTGACTTGTGTGACTTGGAGACTTGTGTGACTGGGAGACTTGTGTGACTTGGAGACTTGTGTGAATAGGAGACTTGTGTGACTTGTGTGACTTGGAGACTCGTGTGACTTGTGTGACTTGGAGACTTGTGTAACTGGGAGACTCGTGTGACTTGTGTGACTTGGAGACTTGTGTAACTGGGAGACTCGTGTGACTTGTGTGACTTGGAGACTTGTGTGACTGGGAGACTTGTGTGACTTGGAGACTTGTGTGACTTGTGTGACTTGGAGACTCATGTGACTTGTGCGACTTGGAGACTTGTGTGACTGGGAGACTCATGTGACTTGTGTGACTTGGAGACTTGTGTGACTGGGAGACTTGTGTGACTGGGAGACTTGTGTGACTTGGAGACTTGTGTGACTTGTGTGACTTGGAGACTTGTGTGACTTGGAGACTTGTGTGACTTGTGTGACTTGGATACTCATGTGACTTGTGCGACTTGGAGACTTGTGTGACTTGGAGACTTGTGTGACTTGTGTGACTGGGAGACTTGTGTGACTGGGAGACTTGTGTGACTGGGAGACTTGTGTGACTAGTGTGACTGGGAGATGTGGTAAATACACAGGTCACAACATGTTTACAGGAACGTTTGGGAGTTGTATCTTGATTGTATTTGGAGTATATTTCCTGACTGTAGTGAACTAGGCTAGATGTCTGCCCCACTTCCAGTGATGAAGCTAAGCTAGGCTAACGGTCCAGGCGTTCCCTAAGCCCAATGCATGCAGAGAGACGAAAAAGGTATATATCTTCTTGTCTAACTCGAGGGAAGATGTTAAATAAGCAAATTTCCCAAAATGTTTGAGTTTTCCTTTAAGATCACCTGCTATCAAAATGTCTCAATCAAACCTGCACGCAGTCACACAAGTCACACAAGTCTCCAAGTCACACAAGTCTCCCATAACACGCAGGTCCTACTGAAGAGAATTCTGAAAAAAATGGAATGAAATTCCAGTCACCCATGACCTCGCTAAGGATTCACTGGAAGGAAGGGACGGTGACATATGCGACGGCGCGGGAGGCGGCGGAGGAGATGAGGCGACGGGGGATGCAGATGGCGGAGGACGGAGAGGGAAGGAGACAGGAGGGCCAGACGCGGAGCCTGCAGCAGAGATTGGAGGGGGCACTCAGATGGACCAGAGTGGGAGATCGAGGCCCGGGAGAGGAGGGAGGAGAGAGGAGAAGGCCGAGGTGAGACGTGACAGACCGAAGGCGGAGACGGACGAGGAGGCCAGAGACGGAGAAGGAGGGGAGAGGAGGCGGGAGGAGACGAACGGATGAGTACACGCACAAGAGATTGAAAAACTATCCAAATAGAGACAAAATATAGAAACTGAAATAACATATACATAAACACACATTCCCAGGTAGAGGCAGGATATAGGAACGAACATAACGTATACATGGACACATAATACACAGGCCGACGGAGGAAATAAATGGAAATATAATTAGGTATGATAGACGGAACACAGAACATATTGAAACAAGTACATAGACACACGCTGAGAGTAACACAGTTGGAAGGGATTAAGGGGATAAATGGACACCACATAGAAAATAGAGAGGAGGAAAATAAAATAAAAATGGGTACACAGAAGACACCACACACGGGTTTGGGAGGAAAGAGGGACATTGGAACATATGAGCCGCATTGAGGGGGACCTAGGAAATGGGGGTCTTTGATCAGAGTGAAGGACAGAGCGCTTTTGACCAGGAGCACGACAGCAATAAAAACAGTAAGAATGCTGGACAAATATGACGAGCGATTGGGGGCAAAGGTTTAAAACCCCCAAGTCGTCAACAGGAGGCCTCTCACTAGGAGAGCAATTACTCCTCACCCACCAGCAGGGGACAGGGGGGGACACAGGGACCCCCTGAACGCCTTGGGAGCACTTTATGTAAAGTTTATGTTTTTTATTTATGTTAATCATAAAAAGGCTACAACCGGAGGGGGGAATGAATGTGACATGGGGGGGACTGACAGACGAAAGAAGAAGAAAGATGACAATGGTTAAAGGTATAAAAATGATGTCGTTAAACGTTAATGGAATGAATAATGCAATAAAGAGGGGCAAAGTGATGTTGAAATGTAAAAAAAGTGAGATGGAAGTGATTTTTCTGCAGGAGACACATTTGGTAGCACAGGATCATGAGAAACTGAAGAGATTTGGATATGAAAATGCATACTATAGTTCCTTTAAACGGAACCTGAGGAGAGGAGTAATCACGTTAATCAAAAACACAGTCAAATTTGAATTGATCAAGGAAGTAAGAGACAAGGAGGGAAGGTTTGTTCTGGTGAAGGGGAAAATGGAGGGCCAAATGGTTACGTTAGTGAATGTTTATGCACCCCCAGAGAGTGAGAGGGATTTATATGAGACCATTTTTGATATGATAGTGATGGAACTAGAAGGGATATTGATATGCGCGGGAGATTTTAATGTAGTACTGAATCACGACCTAGACACCACGAGTACTAGAAAAGGACGGGCACCAATCAGTAGAATATTCAGATGACGGAAATGGGAATTACAGATGTTTGGAGAGGGATGCACGCCATGGACAGGGAATACACACATTACTCACACCCGCACGTGACATATGCGAGAATAGACTACTTTTTGATGACGACGGGGGACAGTTACAGGGTACGGGAGAGCAGAATAGGAGTAGCGGACATATCGGATCACAGTGCCATATATCTGACAGTAGATCTAGAAGGGAGACGGAGGAACACGATCTGGAGACTAAATGTAGGAATATTAAATAACAAGGGGGTGGTGAGTCAGATCAAGGAGGAGATAGCCAGATATAAGGAAGAAAATGACAACGGGCGGTAGATCCGAACATTCTATGGGACACACTGAAGGTGGTGATAAGGGGGAAATTGATGGAGAAGACAGCAATGCTGAAGAAGGCCAGAATATATCACAATCTGATAGGGAAGCTGAAGAAGCTAGAGGGGAGACACCAGATATCAAAAGAACAGGAAACGCTCGGAGAAATCAAAGAAGTAAAGGCCAGGATAAATAGGGAATTATTGACGGAAATAGAAAAGAAAGCGAGGTTCATGAAACAAACGTACTATGAAGGGGGACCAAAAGCGACCAGACTGTTGGCTATGAGAATTAGGACGCAACAGAAGTTGAACACGATACACACAATAAGGGATACAAAGACTAGTGAAATATTGAGAGACCCAGCTGAAATAGAGAGGACATTTAGAGAATACTATGAGAAACTATACACACAGCCAAAAGCAGCGGGAGAAGAGGAAATAGACGCATATCTGGAGAAGCTAGAGTTACCATCGATAGGGAAAGAACAGAATGAAGAATTAAATAAAATAATTCCGGAACGAGAACTGGAAGAGGCAATTAGTAGAGCTAAAAACAACAAGTCTCCGGGGAGCGACGGATTCCCATCGGAATTCTACAAGACATTTAGAACTGAATTAGCACCCATGTTAGGGGCGGCGTTCAGACACACGATGGAAGAGGGAAAAATGCCCCCCTCGTGGAAGGAAGCCATAATCACCACGATACCGAAGGGAGGGAAGGATAGGGAATTATGTAGTAGTTTCAGACCTGTGTCCATACTCAACGTGGATTACAAGATGAATACATCGATAATATCAAAGAGATTTGAGACGTTTATGCCAGACATTATAGATGAAGATCAAACTGGATTTATTAAAGGGAGACAGACACAGGACAACGTGAGAAAGACATTACACATAGTAGAGGAGATAAAAAAACAAGGTGGTAGCGCGATACTGATTAGCCTAGATGCAGAAAAAGCATTCGACATGGCATATATAAAACATTGATGAGGTTCGGACTGAACGGGAGGGCGATGAAGATGATCAAGGCGCTATATCAAGAACCGACAGCGAGGGTTAAGGTGAATGGCAGCTTGACGGATAGAATCAGATTAGAGAGGGCTACCAGACAGGGATGTTGTCTCTCACCGACGCTCTTCGCCGTTTTCATAGAACCACTGGCACAACTGATCAGACAGACCGAGGACATTAAGGGAGTAAGGATAAAGGGAACGGAATATAAACTAGGCCTATTTGCGGACGACGTGATAGTATACATGAGGCAACCAGACAAGAGCTTCCCGGCACTGATGGATCTACTGAAGGAATATGGCCACTACTCAGGATACAAACTAAACGTGACAAAGACACAGACTTTAGCATGGAACTATACCCCAACGACGGAAATTAGGGAACAGTACGGGATAAGATGGGACAAGGACAAGATTAAATACTTAGGGGTGAACATCACGAGAGGGGTGGAGAAACTGTTTGAGGCGAACTATACACAGATAAATCAGAACATCAAGAGAGACTTAGAGAGATGGACAGTAATGCCCTTGGACTTCAATTCAAGAATAGAGGTCATGAAAATGAACATACTATCAAGGTTACTGTACCTATTCCAGTCACTACTGATACAAATACCACAGAATCAATTCAGGGAGTGGGACAGACTGATATCGAGGTTCATATGGGCGGGGAGAAGACCACGGGTCAGATATAAAACACTACAACTACCAAAGGGAGAGGGAGGGATGGCAGTACCCAGCCTACAAGATTATTACTATGCAGCACAACTGAGAGCAGTGACGTGCTGGTGTAACGACAGATATGAGGCAAGATGGAAAGACATTGAAAAAGAAGGGGAGGGATACAAGGTACAAGCTCTGGTGGGAGATAGGGAACTATTTAAAGAAAAAGAGGGACTATTAGATCCAATCACCAAATGCACCTTGACTATATGGAACAGAGTAGTAAAAACACACAAATTGGAGAAGCAGTCAGGGGTTCTGAGATGGGTAGCACATGACAAGAGATTCAAACCAGGGAGGTTAGACCATGGATTCAGAAGGTGGGAGAGGGGGGGGGGGGGGAAACAGCGATATGCAAAATGATAGAGAAGGGGGAAATGCAGACACTACAAAAATTAAAGGAGAAATTTGGACTAGAAAACAGGGACCACTTCAGATATCTACAGGTTAGAGACTACTACAACAAAGAAATAAGGGGGGCCAAAGACGAGGAACAGAATGGAATAATAAAGATGATAGTATGGGCATACGAAGGGGGGCAAGGAAGAGTAATATCAGCAATATACCGGGCTATAATGAACAGCAAGGGACACACAACCGATTACATAAGGGAGAAATGGGAGAGAGAGCTAGAGATAGAAATAACAGGGAAGGAATGGGGGAACATATGCGAGGTGCAACATTCAACAACAGGATCGAGGATATGGAAAGAGTTTGGATGGAAAAACATAATCAGATTCTTTATAACCCCAGAGCTGAAGGGAAAATATACACCAACACAAAGAGCATGCTGGAGGATGTGTGGGAAGGAGGGGGCAAATCACACGCACATATTCTGGGGATGTCAGAAGCTGAAGGGGTATTGGGAGGAGATAGCGGAGGCAATGATCAGAATATTAGGATACGGATTACCACAAACAGGACTGGTGCTTTACTTAGGAGACCTGACACACAAGGGAATACAAGGGGGGACAAATATTTAATAAAGATAATGTTGATAGCGGCCAGAAAAGCAATAACGAGACTGTGGTACAAGGAAGACCCACCGACAATAGCACAATGGGTAGGAATAGTGGAAGAGATACAGGATATGGAGAGGATAACACACATGCTGAGGTTACAGGAAGAGAAATTTGGAGAAAGATGGGGTAAGTGGGAGGATTACAAGGGGAGAGAAAACGACATCACAGAGGAAGAACCAAATACACCACAAGAGGGCGAAGGGTAAAGGAGGAAAGAGGTTCAAAGAGGGTCTCTGAACCCATGTCACACACTTAATGTTTTCTAATTTAATTTTGGTTTAAGGTATGACAACTGTTTTATGTTTTTTATTTGCTTAAGTCAGTATTTTTTATTTTTCGTCTTTTGGATATTACATTTTTTTATTTATTATTTATGTCTGATTAATAGTGTTGTTGATGTTATTGTATATGTCGTGTTGTTTGTCTATAAATGTTTAATAAAAAAATTTAAGTTTAAAAAAAGAAAAGAAATCAAGTTGTGTTTTGAACAAATCAAGTTAGATTTACATTAACACTTTAATCGCCGGGGTTAAATTCATAATTTGCCATAACTCGCCAGCCCTATTTAACATGGAGAAGTTCCCCTTCTTTGCAGGGCTATAACTTTTTTAATTCTATTGCTAAATTGCCATTCTTATGGCCCATTCAATGTCCTATATGTATTGTTCAGGGTGTAGCAACGTTAAACTTTTTCATTCACATATTCATACTAAAATATGGTCTAAAGTATAAGTATGTTTTTATCGTTTTCTGCAGCTTTCTTCAGAATGTGATTTATAGCCCTAAATGCATTATATTGATGATCAAATACAGTTTGGTAGGAATCTGTGCGAGATAAAACATTTCAAATGGACGTGCTTCTAGAAGTTTCTACGTATCATCTGATGATGACCGGATGGGCGGGGGATCGTTTATAATTCCGTGGGCAGCGTTAGATGATTCATCCAGAGTGGGTCATATGTTCATCAGAGCAGTTAGTAAAGAACACGTTAGAATATAACGCTGAATCTTACCGTGGCTTCCTCGCGCCGCTGGCAGATGAGCGTGGAACAGAATTTTTTCTATTATGGGATGTAGAAATGCCCAATCCATTTCCAGGTTGTATAATAGTATATACGTCCAAATCATGTTGTTTTTTCGAGTTATTTGCACCGATCGATGTTCACTGTATCAAGACGGAGTCTCTCTAACGATAGCGAGTGGCCGGACCACATATGGATGAGCACTACCGGTTCAAAGGTTAATATCCGGTTGGCGATCTGCCGATCGGCCACCAGATGGCGCTCTTGAACCGCTAGAGAGTTGAGAGGAGATCAGCAGTGTGTCTCAGGGCTCCGGAAAGGAAATATGATTTCGATGACAGATTTTTGAAATATTGACATCAAAGACGAGTTACGGCGTCTTCGGCAGATTGAGCATGACTAGGAATGACGAGTTCCGGCGTTTTCGGCGGTTAAAGTGTTAAGAAATCAAGTTGGGTTTTGAACAAATCAAGTTAGATTTACATTAAGAAATCAAGTTGTGTTTTGAACAAATCAAGTTCGATTTACATTAAGAAATCAAGTTGGAGTTAGTGTTGAACATCATTAAAATATGTTAACATTACACAATTAAATTGTGTTTACTGTAACGACAAATATGACAAATATGTTGTAGTGGGTGCTATGGACATAATTCACCATTAGATTGTTTTGATGGGGCACTGTCACTTTAATGAGGTTGGTTTTGGGGGTTGGGCTTAGTGAAGACGCGCTGGTGGAATGTCATTGATAAAATGTTTGGTGACGAGGAGCTGTCAGGGTTTAGCACGGCATAGATCTGACAGCTGTCACTTGTGCTAAAAAGATAATAAATGACACACTACTTGGTGTTGTCGCAAGATAGAAATTGTGCGTCTCTCCTTTCCGACGATTTCTACAGAATCAACATGTTTATTTTAAGTAATCTTAATGTGAATGCAATATGTTGGGTTCACACGCAATAAGTAAGTAAGGAGAACGAGGAAAAGTATGTCAGTTGGACATATTCTGATCATGTGGAACCAATGTACACATTAAAATCAAGTAAATCCAACAAACTTTTTTTTTCAGTGTACCAAATCCTAATGCAACAAGTCATTAATGGAATAATAAGCCTATACTGCATTCATTCATTACACCGTAGGATTAATGGAATAATAAGCCTATACTGCGTTCATTCATTACACCGTAGGCATTAATGGAAAAATAAGCCTATACTGTGTTCATTCATTACGCCGTACAGTATACTGCGCGTGCGTGTGTATGTGCGCGCTGCGGCAGGTGTACCATGAGCTGTATTATGATGACAATACATTAATCTAATCTCATTTCGATGGGTCGCAACTTAGACTTGCAAAGCGCTTCCGCATCCATTTCCACACAGCGTCATTACTTTGCCTTATAAGGAGCTCTGGAGGGGTTGTTTTGTATGCAAATGACCTGAACGAGAATGCGCTTTTAAGTTTACGACAGAATCACATTCGCCAAGCAGATATCAGATAATATCATTTGTGCGACCGTTTCAGCCACTTAAGACATATTACCAGCACGTTCAGGACTCAGAGTGAACTTGTCATTGATTATGTCTCAGTGGTTCCAGAATAACTCTTTGAAAATTTTTCGGGAATGAGACCCATTGTCATTCTATTGACGATGATGAATTCAACCTTGTTTCGTTTTTTTCCTCACAAATTCTTAATTTGATCTACAGTATGTACATCCGGACAGGTTTGAATATAATATGGACACTATACTGAATCCATAATGATTGTTTACTTGGATCATGGATCTGTAATTCTATTCACTCATTACTGTCTGCTATTGAACATAATTTGTTCTGAATGCACATATCAATATATTTGGGAAATGTATTTTAGACTCTATTTTGGCCCCTCTCCTTGGGAGCATCAATATTAAGGGGCAAAATGTATCCAACAACACATACCACATGATCATAGCGAAAACAACAATTCCCTGTAAAGTGCACTTATGTTGATGTGTGTCCGCCATAACATTATTCATTCATATTATGATTATGCATCAGAAGAAAAAATACAGATGATGTGTCAATAGTTTGTGCTTTAGGACCTTGAAACCATGCCCTGTGGCACGCAATAGAAATGAGGAAAGAACCACAAGTGGGGAGATTCCAATTCTCAAACCCTATCGAAAGTGACTCTCCAGACATATGAGGTGAGAATGAAGGTAGAAACATACTGTAGAGGGAATACTTTTTTTCACCTTCTGCCAATGATCGGTAATCACTGAGGCGGACAGGAGAGAGTAATCTCAGAGAGCGGTTCAACAATTCTGTCCTTCCTGAGATTACATTATTTTCCCAAATTGCAACTGAAGCCTCTCAATCCTCTGGTTTGTAATTCAACATTGTGGGGAGGCAGGAGAGAGCAAAGTGTTGTGTCAGCATGATCCACAGCAAGGCTTGTGCACGTCATTCCATAGGGGACCAACTGGGAATATTGTCTGCAAAATATACTGGCAATTCAGCTGGGAGTAGCAAATTATTTTAGAGAACCCTGTTGGAAGGTTTCGCAAAGGTCCTTCAACTCTAGAAAGTGCATATTAAGTGCATATCAAAGGAATCATTACACACAATACTCACCATAAGATCAGCCTCTATGCAGACGATGTGTTGTTATACCTACAGGAACCAACCAATTCACTACAAGCAACTACCAAACTCATAGACTCCTTCTCTAAAATATCAGACAACGCTATAAATTGATCGAAGTCAATCATCTTGCAATTGTGGGGGGGGGGGGGTGATAGGAGTCCTGCAGCTCAGAGCCCATCCTTCCCCTTCCCCTCAGGGAATATCAGATATCTAGGAATCAACATTTCACCCAGGCTGTCAGAGTTATTTCAACTCAATTTCATCCCACTGTTAAAAACAATAGAAGACGACACACACAGATGGCTAAACTTACCACTCTCACTAATAGGTAGAATATCAACTGTCAAAATGTCAATTCTCCCAAAAATAAATGATCTATTCACTATGATCCCAACCCAGCCTACCACCAACTGGTTCAACTCCCTGGACTCCACCATTACTAAGTTTTACTGGAAGAATAAAAAAGCAAGAATTAATTTAACCACCCTTCAAAAAAACAAAAACCAAGGAGGACACCTAACTTTCTCAACTATTATCTGGCCAACCAATTAATATACATCTACAAATGGATTCACCCTACCCAACAATACAACCCCTGGGAAGACATTGAGAAGGACCTGTTAAAGTTAGAGGTTATATGATTGCTAGTAACTGAGGCTGCGGTTAGACTGACTGATGTTTTCGTTTCGTTTTGAAGATGAGTTTCGCTTTTCGAGATCGCAACGTAGTGGCAGCCGAGTTAGACATTCGTTTTGCCTCCTGAGCACAGTGATGTAGTACAATGCCAAAGCAGTAGGTGGCAGTAGGTGGCGAACATGAAGGCAATTTTCAACCAATCAGAACTTGAATGAGGACACTCCACATCCTGTTCAAAATCTCAAAAGCCACCATCTTTAAATGCCTCTGCGAGCCATTTTAGCCAATGAAGCATTATTTTTCAGCAAGAAATAAAGTGCAATAAACAAAAACGGATACATTCACTGTGTGTTCTGCCTCATTTGTTGATGATTTGTTGATGAAACAAAACTAACAGCAACACAAGTGACCACCAAGAGCGGATAGTTTAGTCTCAAAAAAGATCGCAGATGTTGTTAGCTACATGCTAACGTGAATGAACCGTGTGTTACCAGGAGTATGAACGGTTTGTACAGCTCCGGTAGTCCCCTCATCACCATCGCCATCATTAGCCCATTGCTTGGTGCTTCTCCTGCACTCTTCAACGCCGTAATGATCTGCTCAGCTCTGATGATGTATTCGGTCACAGTCTCGATGTGCCCCTTCTTCAGTGCTGTTAGTTTTATGTAGAGGGACACGACTCGGGGTCTTCCTTGCCCGATATAATGTTCTCTCAACACTTCCAGGCTCTCTCGGCCTTTGTCCTTAGTGTCACGGAATATCAGCCCCAAGCTTGTGTCGTCGAGCAGTGGTGCTAACTCACAGTATGCGTCTGCATTATGCTTGTCGTTCAGGGCTTGTGCTTCCGCCGTCAGGTCTCCCGTGGGGGCCGTCAAGATCGTCGTCTTCAGTCCCACACCGTGCATGCAGCATAACATGCGCTCTTCCCAGAGCTCATAGTACTCTGCCTTTCCATTGAATGAGGGCCATTTGCTCCTTCCCTTGGTCGCCATCCTCCTTTTTGATGGTACAGTAGGCGTAGCTTTAGCTCTGTTGGTATAGCCTTTAGCCATGCGGTGCTCCCGGCACTAAACTAGCCTATACTTCAGCTAAACTTGCTACCCTTATTATTTCGCCCCTGTGTGATCTGGGCCCATAACCTGTTGACAGAACTGGCTATGGGGCGACAATAATATGTTCATGAGGCATGGTTTCTACCTTTAGCCTTTAATCGGCGTGGTTTATTATATACATTTCACAGCAGCAGCACATGAGATCTCCTCTCCGTGAGAGGTAGGTGGGAAGAGACAGAGGGGGAGTCGGCATCAGCTTATATACCCTCTACCTGGCGGTAACATTAACAGCTCCGCCTATAGCGCCCTCCAGTGGAAACAGTTATGCATAGTTAGACAGTTACTCAGGCTATGGTTACACAGACTGTTTTTGTTTTCGTTTTGAATACGTTTTGAATACGTTTGCTGTCCCTGTTAGATAGAAATGCCATTTTGGCAGGAAGCGTTTTGGCCCTACTGAAAACGCTGAAATTGTGTTTCCGTTTTGGATACTCGCCAAAATTCGCAGACAACGTGTCGTGTAATCTGCGCAGAGCCGTTGTTGCTCAACGCCCATGCGCAGTAGATACCCACATCTGCGTGCCGTCACCAACATCCGGTGACAACAGAGCTATAGCTGCAGCTACCATGTGTTGTCAAGTTATTGTTATAAGGACCCCAGTCCAAGCTACAACAGTCTGCATTCCCTTAACAATTGTTTGTATTGAGCCGTATTGTATTGTACCCATTCTGCAATATGTTAAATAAAGTTTACATCCATTCATTCTGCTAGCATTAACGATTGCATGAGCAGCTGGCTAACGTTAGCTATCAGACCCTGTTAGCTCAGAGCTCCTCTTTCAATCTTAACAAGCATTAAACAAAATGGCCCAGTCATCTATTCACCTTTGTTTAATACACGAGGCGTTGTCTCTAATGTTATTTAGCTACTGATAGCTCCTGATATCAGTTTGGTGCTGGCTGGCTAACTGACGTGAGCTAACGTTAGCTGCTAGCCACAATGCTATACTGTTATAATGGCATATTCCATTCACGTTAGCATGTAGCTAACAACATCTGCGATCTTTTTTGAGACTAAACTATCCACTCTTGGTGGTCACTTGTGTTGCTGTTAGTTTTGTTTCATCAACAAATCATCAACAAATGAGGCAGAACACACAGTGAATGTATCCGTTTTTGTTTATTGCACTTTATTTCTTGCTGAAAAATAATGCTTCATTGGCTAAAATGGCTCGCAGAGGCATTTAAAGATGGTGGCTTTTGAGATTTTGAACAGGATGTGGAGTGTCCTCATTCAAGTTCTGATTGGTTGAAAATTGCCTTCATGTTCGCCACCTACTGCCACCTACTGCTTTGGCATTGTACTACATCACTGTGCTCAGGAGGCAAAACGAATGTCTAACTCGGCTGCCACTACGTTGCGACCTCGAAAAGCGAAACTCATCTTCAAAACGAAACGAAAACATCAGTCAGTCTAACCGCAGCCTCAGTTACTAGCAATCATATAACCTCTAACTTTAACAGGTCCTTCTCAATGTCTTCCCAGGGGTTGTATTGTTGGGTAGGGTGAATCCATTTGTAGATGTATATTAATTGGTTGGCCAGATAATAGTTGAGAAAGTTAGGTGTCCTCCTTGGTTTTTGTTTTTTTGAAGGGTGGTTAAATTAATTCTTGCTTTTTTATTCTTCCAGTAAAACTTAGTAATGGTGGAGTCCAGGGAGTTGAACCAGTTGGTGGTAGGCTGGGTTGGGATCATAGTGAATAGATCATTTATTTTACACCTGTGTCCACGATCAGTCCCTTCCTTTGGGCCTGCTGCAGCTGCGTTGGCCTGGTGACGTACGCTGTCTGCGCCCCGAAGATGAAGTCTTCTTGTCCCGCTACTCTCCGGGCGTCGTCTCGATTCGTCTCACGTCCACCGTCGCCGATATCTTGTCCACTGCCGCCATCTTGTCCATGCGCATACCGCGCGCTCTGGTCCCGTTTCATCATGCACACTCTGTCTGTGTGCCCCGTGGATTTGCAGAAGCTACACCAGACAGTCTTTGTGCAGTTACCTTTCCGATGGCCTTTTTCTCCACATCGCCAACACGCCAGCTCCGTTGTGGGCTTGGTCTTCTCCCTCTGCGTCACTCGGGCCTTCAGCACCCTCTCTCCCGCCTCCGCGGCAGCTGGGTGGATATCTTCTGAGGCCTCGAAATATCGTAACTTGGCCTTGAACTTTCCCAGCGTCATGTCCGCTGAACCGTGTGTTACCAGGAGTATGAACGGTTTGTACACAGACAGAGTGTGCATGATGAAACGGGACCAGAGCGCGCGGTATGCGCATGGACAAGATGGCGGCAGTGGACAAGATATCGGCGACGGTGGACGTGAGACGAATCGAGACGACGCCCGGAGAGTAGCGGGACAAGAAGACTTCATCTTCGGGGCGCAGACAGCGTACGTCACCAGGCCAACGCAGCTGCAGCAGGCCCAAAGGAAGGGACTGATCGTGGACACAGGTGCGTCGTCCCACGTCATCAACGATAGGAGTCTGTTCAAGAACTTTGACAACACTTTCGACCCGGAGAGACACAGCATGGAGCTGGCAGACGGGAAGCGCACCTACGGGTTGGCGCAAGAGAGAGGAGACGCACAGGAATGCCTCATAAACAGTGAGGGGCGCCGGTGTACAGTGACGTTACTATTCTCTGTAATAGCTGCTACTGCAAACGGTGCGAAAGTATTCTTCAATGAAGGTAAACATTTTCTTGTAGAGCCTGACGGTACGCGATTTAACATAAAGGTGTACAAGAGAATGTATTATCTACAAACAGAGTGTAATGACAACGACAAGTGTAATAATAATGATGTGTGTAACGTGACTGTCAGTCACGATATTCAGACATGGCATGAGATCATGGGTCATTGTAATTATGAGGATTTACTGAATCTGCAAGCAGTGACAGAAGGCATGCACATTGAAGGTGAAAAGCGTAGACCTGACAGAGAATGTGTAGTGTGCATAAAGGGGAAGTTTACTCAATCGAGAAACAGAAATCCCACAGAAAAAGTAAAGGTACCACTTGCGCTAGTTAACACAGATCTATCCGGTCCAGTAAGCAACGAGTCCATAGGAGGCTTTAGATATGTACAATCTTTTACAGATGTGTGTACAGGGGCAGTGTTTGTTTACTTTCTCAAAGCAAAGAGTGACACACTCCAGGCCACAGAGAAATTCCTTGCAGATGTAGCCCCTTATGGTAACATACGATGCTTGAGGTCTGACAACGGAACCGAGTTCACAAATAGAGAGTTCCAATCACTGTTGAGAAGGAACAAGATAAAACAGGAGACGTTATGTCCATACTCCCCACACCAGAACGGAGTGGCAGAGAGGGAATGGCGCACTCTTTTCGAAATGGCTAGGTGTAAGCTAGTAGACAGTAACTTACCTAAGAGTCTATGGCATTATGCGGTGCAAGAAGCCGCTTACACCAGAAACAGGTGCTTTAATAAGCACATGGGCACCACCCCGTATACAGCACTGACAGGAAAGAAGTGTAATCTAGCTAGAATGCACCAATTTGGATCAGTGTGTTATGCTTACCTGCAGGACAGAGGAAAGCTCGAGTCCAGATGTGAAAAAGGACCCTTTGTAGGGCACGACAAAGGAAGCCCCGCTTTCCTAGTTTATTATCCCGGTAAAGGGAGAGTGCAGAAACACAGGCTAGTCAAATTTGTCACAAAGACAACATGTGAGAACGAGACACAGCCAGAGAAGCCAGAGCTGGACTCCAGAGTAAGGTGTGAAGAAACAGAGACACCTCAGCCTAGTGTACTTAGCACGGTCGTGCAGACAGACAGTCAGCAACCCCCAGAGGACGATGACGAGGAGCACCCGAGGGTGACGTCACGTGCCCCAAGCAGTGGGAGGTATCCCTCAAGGGAACACAAACCCCCAAAGTATCTTACAGACTATGCCCGGAGAGAAAGTGACGAGGATGACAGTACACTTACCAGCATTGATTGATTGATCGATTGATTGAAAAGTTTATTAACAGATTGCAGAATGGGTACAGTACAGTACAATTGTTAAGGGGATGCAGACCAGAGAAAGACTTTCGTCTTGTTTACATCAGGGACCCCATTTTCAATTCATCATAACATATATGACATACATGACATACAGATAGACAGTACTGCTACATCTATACATTTATGACATATCAGATTTGCAAATACAGTACTGTTTGTGATACAAAAGTGTCAAGAAAAAGAGTGTATATACATTTGACATAGAAACTGTACATTGGAGGAGGTTGGGTGGGTGGGGTGGGGTTGGGTGGGTGGGTGGGGGCTGTACATTGGAGGTGGGGGGGGGGGGGGGGTTGGGTAGGGGGACACACACATTGTACACTGTACATTGGAATACTGACAAAGCCATACTTGGTCATTTACTGTACAACTAGGTTAGGACATTTGTAGGGGCCAGTTTCGAATTGCAATCTCACGTAGGTGTTTTTTGAGAGTGTTTTTGAAAGTGGGTAGTGATTCACATTCCTTTACAGCTTTGGGTAGGGCGTTCCACATTGATGTGGCATAATTGCGAAACTAGTTTAGTCCCTTGTTTGAGCCGAATCTGGGTATAACATGATTTGTGGAGCTCCCTCTGGTGTTGTGGTCGTGGTATTCACTGATCTTTGGGAAGTATTTTGACATGTACATGGGTACCTTGGTCGCATAGTGTATCTTGTAGACCAGGCCCATTGCAAGTTGCTGTACTCTGTCGTCTACTCTAAGCCATCCTAGGTTGTCAAAGTGGGCAGGGGTGAGGTGGGTTCTAGGAGTCAGGTCAAGCAGTAGTCTGACTAGCTTGTTTTGAGATGTTTGTAATTTGTTTTTTAGTGCCTTTGAGGTGCTTTGGTACCATGAGGTGCAAGCATAGTAGTAGTACCCTTGAATGAGTGCTCCTGCTAGAGTCTTCAGGGTATTCTTTTTTACCAGAGAGGAGATCCGGTACAAGAATTGAGTTTGTTGGTTGACTTTTTTTATTACATTGGATGCCATTTTGTCACAGGAAAGATTAGCCTCTAGGATGGAACCCATGTAGGTAATTTCATCTTTCCTTGTGACAATATTCCCCACTGTAACCGAGAAGCCGTCGGTCTTGCTGAGTTTGTTATTTGAACCGAAGAGAATGGACTCTGTTTTGCCCATGTGTAATGATAGTTTGTTGTCGGCGAGCCATATGCAGATTTTGCCTAGTTCCGAGCTGAGGGCTTTTTCAACCTGTAACTTTACAGGTTGAACTGCTACAGAGTAGTCAGTGGAGTACCTCAGACCTTTAAAGAGGCCATAGTGTCCCCTGAATCAAGTAAATGGGACAGAGCAATGGATGAGGAGATGAGGTCCCTAGAGGACAACCACACCTTTACTCTAACCAAGTTACCAGAGGGCAGACAGACAGTGGGAGGGAAATGGGTGTACTCAATCAAGGAGGGTATTGAAGGCCACGACAAGTACAAAGCGAGGTTCGTAGCTAAATGTTTAAATACTGAAGAGGGTACTCCATGTTTAAATACGGAGGTGGATTCCATGTTTAAATACAGAAATGGATTCTATGTTTAAATACAGAAGTGGATGATTTACCAGATTCAAAATGAAGGACCTTGGAAGGTTAAAGCATTTTCTAGGCATGGACTTTGAACAGTCTGCCAATTGTGTAAAAATATCCCAGAAGAGATATGTGGAAAAGATCCTGAAACATTTTGACATGCAAGAATGTAGAACGAGGGAAACACCATGTGATCAAAAACTAGACTACCAAGAGGATGCTCAGAGATTGACTGATATAAAAATGTACAGAGAAGCTATAGGTAGCCTCATTTATTTGACAACATGTACTCGCCCTGACCTATGTTTTGTAGTGAGTAAATTGTCACAGCATTTTGCTGACCCCACAGAGGAGCACTGGATTACAGCAAAACATGTTTTTCGTTATCTCAAAGGTACAGCAGATAAACAGCTTTGTTTCAGAAAGAGCAGCGAGGGCTTAGGGCTTAAAGCCTACAGTGATGCAGACTGGGCAGCTGATAAACCACAGATAGAAGAAGTACCACAGGGTGTGAGTTTGAACACAAACAGCTCACTGGTTTCATGGAAAACAAAAAAGCAGCCCACAGTGGCACTATCAACCTGTGAAGCCGAATACATGGCTCTAGCTATGACAATACAGGAATGTATTTATCTAGAACAACTGCTCAAAGGAATGGATACCTATGTATATAAGAAAACTGTTGTTTATGAAGACAACCAGGGAACCATTGCAATCGCAAGAAACCCTGTGTGCCGACAGAGGTGTAAACATGTGGATATAAAATACCATTTCATCAGATCTGTCATCAGAGAAGAAAGGATGACACTTGTCTATTGTCCTACAGACGACATGGTTGCAGATGCTATGACAAAGCCTGCTTCCAAACTGAAATTGAAAAGATTTGCAGAGGTCATGTTTGGTGTGTAAATATTGCCTGTTATGTACAGATACAGCTGGGAAAAGTCCAGGAACAGCTGTTTGCCTGCTGTTATGACGTCGCTTGGCATGATTAATGTTAACAATGACCAGCGGGGGCGCTCTCATACAGCTGGTGACAACTGCCCGACGCGCCGGCTTTTGTTCATTCATTGGAGGAGCTCCGCGCTGGACTAAGCTCGAGTTCCATTCAATTCCATTACAGCTGGTGACTTCATTCATAGGATGCTACAACGTCCTACAGTATGTCTACAGACTGCATGAATGAATGTTGCTGAATTAAAGAATGAATAAGTTAAACGTGTCAATTCAGCAGTCAAAGTGTATAATATTAAAACGTGTCAAATCTAACTTCATTAGATGGCCGACGTACGGCTCTCTTGTCCATTCATTTCATCAAAAGAAAGCGTTAGTGTAATGCTTCTTGGTAACAATAAGTTTGTGTACGCAATGTTGCTGAATAAAATAATGAAACCGTTAAGACCTGTCGAATTAGCAGTGGAGGTGCCAGGTGGGCTCTATTTATAATGATATATTTTGTCTAGTACCGTGGTCTAGTGGTTTATCCCCATTCCTTTCAAGCCGACGCCCGGGGTTTGATTCCCAGCCCTTTCTAATATTTATATTTTTTTTTATTATTTATAAAATTAAATTGCCCGCAACGATGTGCATAATACAATAGTAATAATATATAATAAGAATCCAACCAATAGAGCGACATTGTGCAATAAACAAGTAAACAAAGTAGGGCATATCGGCATTTGTACATGAGTTAAGAGTGTTCTCACGGCGCGTCATCAAACCGGAAGTCGGCCATCTTGGCGATAAACTTGGATGTAAACAACGCGTGATTGCATCGAATTAGCAATTCTTCAAGTTCATTTTTGCTCAAAATGGTCAATTATTGCCGTGTTCTTGGCTGTACTAATAGGTCGGATAGGGAAAAGCATTTGGAGTTCTTCAGATTGCCAATTGTCATCACAAATCAAGGAGAAGAGGGCAAACAATTGTCTCAGGAAAGGAGACGTTTGTGGTTGGCCAAACTGAACCAGGATTTCCATGGCAAGACTCTTGTCAACATTAGAGTTTGTTCTGCGCATTTCTTGTCAGGTAATGTGAAATATATTCTTGGCTGGATATGATTGTTATCTCATTTCATAACCTACTACAGTAGTAGTGTAAGACTCAGTTTACGTTATGGTAACGTTACGTCAGGTAACGTTATGTGAAATATTAATAACAGCAACTATCATTTTACAGTGGAATAGTATGAGGCTGGATATGATTCTTATCTCATTTCATAACCTACTACAGTGTAAGACTCCGTTTCTGTAAATGTTCCTAAAATGTAGTGTCAAAACAAAGTGTTTCTTGTCAGGTAACGTTATGTGAAATATTAATAACAGCGACTATCATTTTACAGTGGAATAGTATGAGGCTGGATATGATTCTTATCTCATTTCATAACCTACTACAGTGTAAGACTCCGTTTCTGTAAATGTTCCTAAAATGTAGTGTCAAAACAAAGTGTTTCTTGTCAGGTAACGTTATGTGAAATATTAATAACAGCGACTATCATTTTACAGTGGAATAGTATGAGGCTGGATATGATTCTTATCTCATTTCATAACCTACTACAGTAGTAGTGTAAGACTCAGTTTACGTTATGGTAACGTTACGTCAGGTAACGTTATGTGAAATATTAATAACAGCAACTATCATTTTACAGTGGAATAGTATGAGGCTGGATATGATTCTTATCTCATTTCATAACCTACTACAGTGTAAGACTCCGTTTCTGTAAATGTTCCTAAAATGTAGTGTCAAAACAAAGTGTTTCTTGTCAGGTAACGTTATGTGAAATATTAATAACAGCGACTATCATTTTACAGTGGAATAGTATGAGGCTGGATATGATTCTTATCTCATTTCATAACCTACTACAGTAGTAGTGTAAGACTCAGTTTACGTTATGGTAACGTTACGTCAGGTAACGTTATGTGAAATATTAATAACAGCAACTATCATTTTACAGTGGAATAGTATGAGGCTGGATATGATTCTTATCTCATTTCATAACCTACTACAGTGTAAGACTCCGTTTCTGTAAATGTTCCTAAAATGTAGTGTCAAAACAAAGTGTTTCTTGTCAGGTAACGTTATGTGAAATATTAATAACAGCGACTATCATTTTACAGTGGAATAGTATGAGGCTGGATATGATTCTTATCTCATTTCATAACCTACTACAGTGTAAGACTCCGTTTCTGTAAATGTTCCTAAAATGTAGTGTCAAAACAAAGTGTTTCTTGTCAGGTAACGTTATGTGAAATATTAATAACAGCGACTATCATTTTACAGTGGAATAGTATGAGGCTGGATATGATTCTTATCTCATTTCATAACCTACTACAGTAGTAGTGTAAGACTCAGTTTACGTTATGGTAACGTTACGTCAGGTAACGTTATGTGAAATATTAATAACAGCGACTATCATTTTACAGTGGAATAGTATGAGGCTGGATATGATTCTTATCTCATTTCATAACCTACTACAGTGTAAGACTCCGTTTCTGTAAATGTTCCTAAAATGTAGTGTCAAAACAAAGTGTTTCTTGTCAGGTAACGTTATGTGAAATATTAATAACAGCGACTATCATTTTACAGTGGAATAGTATGAGGCTGGATATGATTCTTATCTCATTTCATAACCTACTACAGTGTAAGACTCCGTTTCTGTAAATGTTCCTAAAATGTAGTGTCAAAACAAAGTGTTTCTTGTCAGGTAACGTTATGTGAAATATTAATAACAGCGACTATCATTTTACAGTGGAATAGTATGAGGCTGGATATGATTCTTATCTCATTTCATAACCTACTACAGTAGTAGTGTAAGACTCAGTTTACGTTATGGTAACGTTACGTCAGGTAACGTTATGTGAAATATTAATAACAGCAACTATCATTTTACAGTGGAATAGTATGAGGCTGGATATGATTCTTATCTCATTTCATAACCTACTACAGTGTAAGACTCCGTTTCTGTAAATGTTCCTAAAATGTAGTGTCAAAACAAAGTGTTTCTTGTCAGGTAACGTTATGTGAAATATTAATAACAGCGACTATCATTTTACAGTGGAATAGTATGAGGCTGGATATGATTCTTATCTCATTTCATAACCTACTACAGTAGTAGTGTAAGACTCAGTTTACGTTATGGTAACGTTACGTCAGGTAACGTTATGTGAAATATTAATAACAGCAACTATCATTTTACAGTGGAATAGTATGAGGCTGGATATGATTCTTATCTCATTTCATAACCTACTACAGTGTAAGACTCCGTTTCTGTAAATGTTCCTAAAATGTAGTGTCAAAACAAAGTGTTTCTTGTCAGGTAACGTTATGTGAAATATTAATAACAGCGACTATCATTTTACAGTGGAATAGTATGAGGCTGGATATGATTCTTATCTCATTTCATAACCTACTACAGTGTAAGACTCCGTTTCTGTAAATGTTCCTAAAATGTAGTGTCAAAACAAAGTGTTTCTTGTCAGGTAACGTTATGTGAAATATTAATAACAGCGACTATCATTTTACAGTGGAATAGTATGAGGCTGGATATGATTCTTATCTCATTTCATAAGCTACTACAGTAGTAGTGTAAGACTCAGTTTACGTTATGGTAACGTTACGTCAGGTAACGTTATGTGAAATATTAATAACAGCGACTATCATTTTACAGTGGAATAGTATGAGGCTGGATATGATTCTTATCTCATTTCATAACCTACTACAGTGTAAGACTCCGTTTCTGTAAATGTTCCTAAAATGTAGCGTCTAAAGTGTGCTATATTTTTCATTATTGTATTCCAGGTAAAAAGTGTCACCTGTACAAGAAAGATGACCCAGATTGGGTGCCATCTGTAAATATGACCGGAAAGCAACAGCCTTCTTCTCTGCAACCACCTAAAGAAACACAATACCAACGGCGTGTGAATCGTACCCAGCAGAAACTGAAGGTGGATGCTGCCCATGCCTTGCTTCTTATGGACATACCAGCTGCTGCTGATGATTCTGCTGCAAGTGATAATGTGTGCAGTATAGGTACTCAAACTGATATGACTGGTGATTTTATTTATTCTATGACCAATGAAGTTATAAATCTGAGAGCGGAAAACCTTCAGTTGCGTTCTGATGTGAAACAGTTGTCCTCTACCTATGACCAAAGTGCATTTGTGGGTAAAGATGAGAAGGTTTTATTTTTCACTGGTCTACCTACATTCCAGATTTTGTTAGCACTCTATGCATACCTTAGTACCCACCTTCCTGTGAAGAAGTCGCTTAATCCATTCAAGATGCTGATGCTGACATTGATGCGACTAAGGCTTAATGTTTCTACAACCTTCCTATGTTATGCATTCAATGTGTCAATATCCACTGCTTCTAGGGTATTTACTTATTGTATTTTGCACAATCACAATGTTGAGTTTTTTTGTGGAGGACATCTTCAGTTTTGCAGGATTTTGAGAAAGCATGGCACTTGAGACAAAACACACTATATCCTATATAATTGTATTTTAATTCCTCTTGTTTCTTTATATACATTGCGTACAGCTTGTTATATTACATTTTATTGTATTTTCTTGTTCTTGTGGCCATCTTGGTCGACAGGTCATTTGTCAAGTAATTGGTCAAACGTTTCACACCGAAACGTCATGATATGATTTCAGGCTGCCAATAAATTTGGAAAAACCTGGAGTGCGTGCCTGGACATTGTTTTTCCCTATTTGTATGTGTGGTACAATACACCATTCCCATCAGAACACTTGAATAACAGAAGAGACAGTTTTGTATGTAACGTGTTTAATAATTGTTTAATAATTTTGTCACAGGAGAGATTAGCCTCTAGGATGGAACCCAGGTAGGTAATTTCATCTTTCCTTGTGACAATATTGTCACCCACTGTAACTGAGAAGTTACAAGTTGTCGAACAGAACTTGTAAGTCGCTTTGGATAAAAGTGTCAGCTATTTTCTTTTCTATTTTTTTTTTTATATCCTTTATTTATCCAGGAATGTCCCATTGAGATACAATATATCTTCTTCCAGGGAGTCCTGACCAACACGGCACACAACACGTTTCAACATAAAAACAAGGGCATTAAACAAAAAACATACAAATCAAATATGTGATAGTGGCTTAGCCACACATTTTGCAGAGATTTGTAGCAGTGTTCCATTCAGATTATCAACACCGCAAGGTTTATCTGGTTTAAGTGATAGGAGGAGCTTTTCAATATCATTTGGACTTGTGCATTTAAATTTAAATCGGCATTTCTTGTCATACATTATATGTTTTTTAATTACAGAGTCTGACAGCTTACCACTCATTGGCAACATTTGATTTATAATTGTGTTTACCTTGGAAACAAAGTAATTGTTGAAATGAGTTGCAATGTCAAATGGTTCATTCAATGTTTTCCATAGTCTCTTACTATCCCCTTTACACTCCTCCAATCTGGTTTGATAATAATGTTTTTTCTTCTGTAATTGTATTCATTTATAAATGTATAACTGTTGATTGATATGCACTGTCCCTGATCAAATAAACTGAGTAAACTCAAACGAAACTATTGTTTTATTGCACAATCGTAGCGGGCATTGTAACGTTTGGGGTTTTGCGAGAGAACCAGTGTTGCAGTGAAAGATTAAACAAGTGAGAGAGACCGATGGACAGAATGAATTAATGAAAACTTTATTTAACTGATTGCAGAATGGGTACAATACAGTATGGCTCAATACACACAAAATGTTTAAGGGGATGCAGAGCAGAGAAAGACTAGCCTGTGAAGGTGTCACATTGGATTGGCAACCCCCCACACACACCATTGAAATGCTAATTGTTGGGGGACCCTGATGTAAACAAGACGAAAGTATTTATCAGGTCTGCACCCCCTTAACAATTGTATGTATTGAGCTGGACTAAGCTCATTGAGCTGAGTAATATTATTGGCAAAACTTAGCCTGAAGTATATAATTAGGTTGCTGTATATCAAAAAAAATAAATAATAATAATTGTTCTTGTTACTGACTCGTGTCAATCTTCCATGTTTTCGCTATAGTGTGTAGACCTTGCTACACATGTATTTCGTTCATATTGTTTATGGACAATGAGATGGGAGTGGAACTTTGTACATGCCCTTTGGGCTTCGTTCCCTCCTAGCACTGTTTTTTTAAATAATGTGCTAAATAAATAAAATAAACTAAACATATGAAGCTAAATACTCTGCTCTCACATTGTAGCTTCCTGGGGGCTTGTTCAGAGGAGGCTGAACTCACATTTCGCCGTGAACTCAGCTGTAACATTATTACTGACTGTGGATCGCTCGTGCTATCGCGCAACGTGATTGGTTGTTTCAAAACAAAGTGGGTCTGGGAAATGAAGTGTGGATTCGCGCAAAATGAATTAATATATATACATTTAATAACGTTAATTTTTAATCGTTGGGCATGGGGGGAGGTATCAAGTCTTTTCAAGTCAAGTGAAGTTGCGTAGCAACAACAGACAATAAGTTGACTCAGAATAACTCATGTACAAATGCCGATATGCCCTACTTTGTTTACTTGTTTATTGCACAATGTCGCTCTATTGGTTGGATTCTTATTATATATTATTACTATTGTATTATGCACATCGTTGCGGGCAATTTAATTTTATAAATAATTAAAAAAAATATATAAATATTAGAAAGGGCTGGGAATCAAACCCCGGGCGTCGGCTTGAAAGGAATGGGGATAAACCACTAGACCACGGTACTAGACAAAACATATCATTATAAATAGAGCCCACCTAGCTATCTACACAAAATATATACATTGACTGCTCCATTCGACAGGTTTTAACTGGTTAATTATTTTATTCAGCAACATTGCTTTAGACATGGTATGGTATTTATTTTAGACAACAAAACATACAGATCGTTATACAGTATACTGTGTAGGACGTTGTAGCGTCCGTCTAATGACTTTGCGCCTCCTGGCGGCATAAAATAGAACAGCAGCCTGGGTTCCTAATTCATTTCCACGACGTGATATAACCGTGCTCACGTCGCGGCAAAGCGCCCAGGAAAACTAAAAGCTTCATCTGTAGTATTGACTGCCATATTCTTTTTGATGTTCTGAACTGTATTATTTTCTTGTACAGTGTACTAGACAACCCTAAGTGGGAGTGTTAAAGTTAGAGGTTATATATGATTGCTAGTAACTGAGTAACTGTCTAACTATGCATAACTGTTTCCACTGGAGGGCGCTATAGGCGGAGCTGTTAATGTTACCGCCATGTAGAGGGTATATAAGCTGATGCCGACTCCCCCTCTGTCTCTTCCCACCTACCTCTCACGGAGAGGAGATCTCATGTGCTGCTGCTGTGAAATGTATATAATAAACCATGCCGATTAAAGGCTAAAGGTAGAAACCATGCCTCATGAACATATTATTGTCACCCCATAGCCAGTTCTGTCAACAGGACGTGTGCATGGAAATCTCACCACAAGATCTGCCATTCTTTAGCACAAGCATAAAACATCACTGTTGTTTTAGGAATACAGTCATTTCCACAACTCTGACAGCCTGGTGGAAAGCCAACAAAATCACTGGTAACACACTAACCCCCTGTAAATACACCCCAATCTGGCACAACCCTGACTTTCAACTCGGCAAATCACCCATATACTTCCCAGCTTGGAAACAAAAAGGCATTACTCATCTTCACCACATCTTCACAGACAACAGCCTAATCACTGTTGAGTTATAATCATGAGATCTTAGGTTTGTTATAATGAAGAGACAATATGACACAGGCGAAAGCTTTCGAGTCCGTGCATGCTTTATTTAACCCCCCCCCCGTCACACATCAAGGTTCCTACCGCACAAAGGTTCCTATACAAATATAACCTAATACTACATCTCCCTTCCTAGGATAAATAACTTTCCCTGAACTTAGGATAAATAACTTTCCCTGAACTTATAACATGACAGTCTCAACAATCAACCATAGTAGCTAAATATAACTAACTAATAATATTTTCCGCTTCTTCTGTATAAAGTTATTTGCAATTATACAACACATTAGAAAGGTAACTTAACTTCTTTCTTAGAGAAGGGTGGGGTAGACTGCCCAGCCCTTCTGCAGAGTGTGAGGATTGTTCTGCCCCATATCTCACTCTGTTTTAATTTTTTTTTATTATTATTATTATTATTATTATTATTATTATTATTATTATTATTATTATTATTATTATTATTATTATTATTATTATTATTATTATTATTATTATTATTATTATTATTATTATTATTATTATTATTAGGCACTTAACTATGTGTGCACACAATTGTCCTTTAGGTGCCCTGAAGGGCCCCTCACTCTAGGTGGGTATCGTCTCTCAGTCATTAAGCTCTGTGGCTGCCGCTGCTGTTGGTTTTGAGTCACTTTAGCGACATGTGTCTCCACTACATCTGTTTCACGGTTCACCCATGGTGTCGTCTCAGGTAAGTCGGTTTCAGAATCTGGAGCCACCAGGGTTGGGGAGAGGTGAGACCTGTTTCTCCGTAGGGTACCTCCTCCGGGTGTCTCCACAAGGTAAGACCTGGGTGTGCCTGCCATAGACACCACTGTGCTTCGCTCCTTAGTGTCTCTGATCCACACATGTTCACCCGGTTGGATGAGGGGCAACTGATGTGTTCTGTGTCTTCGATCGTAGTTCAGTCGCTGTTTTTGTCTGTAAACTTGTTCTGTCCTTCTTAGTTTCTCTGTGTCGGCACATCTTGGTTTTAGTTGGGACGGGATGACAGGAACAAGAGTTCTGATTTTTCTCCCCATGAGAAGCTCCGTGGGACTGAATCCGTTTGCGAGTGGGGCGTCGCGGTAGGCCATTAGAGCAAGGTAGGGATCACTTGACTTTTTGATCAGGCTTTTTATAGTTCTCACTGCACGCTCTGCCTCCCCATTGCTCTGTGGAAAGCGAGGACTGGATGTCACATGGCTGAAACACCAGTTGTAACTGAGGGGTACAATTCCCTGACTGTATTACTAGATATGATACTTACTACCACTACCTTTGTACTTAATATTCGGCCACCCAGTACACGGCATAAATATATTATCATGAACACTCTCACGTAGATGAAACGGATCCAACACAAATGTACGAATTAGAAACAGGTCTTTATTTCCTACACAGCGATGGTGTGTAGAATAAACACTTAATCACTTAATTACATTTATGAATTGAAATAGTATGCACTTTTATGGCAAGGAGTATTCGTCGGTATATCAATAGATAATGTCCAATCTCTGAAGGCGCAGGTGGTAAATATACGACCTGGAATAGTTAAGGAATAACAGCAATGATACTTTAATGATTATAGGCTGGATACACTAGAGGGGGTTAATCCGGTCGCTTGTAAGCCGACAGGAGTAGGAGGGGGGGGGGGTAGAATCCAGCTGCCTCGTCCGGCCAAGGGTATCCCAGGTGAACCCACTGTAGTGCCGTTCAATGCGCCGGCGATCCTTGGACCACAGATGAAAGCAGGTGGACTCTTTGTGGGCCGGCTCTCTCCGGTCCACGGGGGAGAGATGTGGAGAGACCTCGTCTTGCAGAGCGTCTCCTCACCTTGCGTCCTCTCCAGGGGGGGGGTTCCAACACACGGTAGTGTCGGGGGTCTTTATCCATAGAATAATCAAAGTATCCAAAGCATAATCCGTGCCTGGGAAGGCGGGCTGTCGTCGGTAGAATAATCCGGTATACAGGTCCACTCGCTCGTCGGCTCTGGGGCTCCTCGGGTGCAGCTTCACATAGGGTCAACCACCCTGGGTAAGCAGCCAGTTCTCTGCCCGAAACGATGGGGTACTGACTACGGTAGTATTCTCACCGCACGAAGCACTATATATTAACAGACTATTATTAGCTTAATAGACTACGTCCAACTCGACGATATAGTGCCAAATATGACTATTCAAATATTAATATACACGATGTCTCAATACCGATGGTAGGCCGAACTTGGCCTTACTCCCACACGTGGCATCGCGGGGAGGCTTTACGTCTGTGACTCTATTGGAGGGTAAGAAACTGGACTGAAAAGAAAGTCCTACTTTAGTAGCGCAGTATATATACGCACTATGAACAAATAGTCCCATTAGTGGTGCGGTAGCCAAATTCCTACGCGGAACTAGGACTTGTTCGTACATGTCGAGCGGTACGTTTGAACTGGGTCTGAGGGGTATGGCAGCCTGGCACCAAGGTCTCGACCAATAGTAGAATGGAGACTATTATGAGATGTTCAGTAGGCTAGAATGGATATTCAATGCATATTGTACAAGGAATATACAAGGGATATCAGGGAATATTAGAGAATATACAAATACAATTAAATATATATATATAAATAAATATATATATTCGGTTTAATCTGGCCCTTCACAACAGCCACCCCCTGAATAGGTCCCAGACCTAATCAGTTAAACGGAGACAGATTAATCGCGTTGTCTATTTACACATAAGGGTTTGCTGTAGGGGTCAGTCAACTTCACAAAGTCATAGGGTTGTAGGGTCATGGTCATCATCGATTGTGTCTGGGAGTCGAGGCAGTTCTATGAGCCTTGCCACGGGACGGGTGTAAGTGCGACCCTGGACGAGCACTTCAGCTGCTCGGACCTTGCCGTCGGCACCGGTGATCACTTTGCTTACGCGGCCGGCCGGCCACATAGCTCTGGGCAGTGATTGATCAATAATCATGACGACTGTTCCTTCTGTCAAATTGTCTCTCTCCTTTACCCACTTCTGGCGGGTCTGTAGAGACGGTAGGTAGTGCAGTAGGAAACTGTTCCAAAACTTGTCGGCTAATACTTGGCTGTACCTCCACATTCGTCGGCCGTTCGCTTCTTCAGGCCGGTACATTGTCTGGGGTAATGTGGGATCTAGCCGCCCCATCAGGAGTGTGTTGGGGGTAACTGGGTCGATATCCGCCACATCACTGGAGACATATCCGAGGGGCTTCGAGTTAAGTACTCCCTCAATCTCCGTGAGGACTGTCATTAGGACTTCTTCCGCCACAGTCTGGGCCCCAAGTACTGCGTACAGGGCTGTCTTTATGGAGCGCACTTCTCGTTCCCAAGTGCCACCGAAGTGGGGTGCGTTTGGGGGGTTGAATTGGAAATCAACTTGTGCTGGAGCGAGGTGGGTCTTAAGTTCTGGGCCCATAGCTTGGAAGCTCTCTCTCAGCTCTCTTTCGCCGCCTTTAAAGTTTGTCCCATGATCGGACAATAGGGTAGACGGTCTTCCTTTCCGTGATATGAATCTACGGAAGGCCATAAGGAATGAGTCTGTGCTCATGGTCGGGAGAAGCTCGATGTGTATCGCTCTGGTGGTCATGCATTTGAATACAATACCCCACCGCTTCTCGGTTCCTCTTCCTTTCTTTATGTGCAGCGGGCCAAAGCAGTCCATACCCGTTGAGTGGAATGGCTTGTCACCGATTCGGAGGCGACATGGAGGAAGGTCAGCCATCCTCGGTATGCTGGGCTGCGCGCGCCACTTGCGGCAGTCTAGACATGTTCGTTGGAAGCGTCGTACCGCCTCTCTTCCTTGTAGGATCCAGTAACGACGTCTGATTTCCGCGAAGACTCTTTCTGCTCCTGCGTGATGTACATCCTCATCGTATTTCTTTATAATCAGCTCTGTGACCTTGTGTCGGCTGTTCAATACGATCGGGTATTTAATGTCATCCGGTAGATTGGGGGCTCTGCATAGGCGACCACCCACTCTGATGAGGGTGTGAGCGTCGCTCTCGGGGGCCAGGTGAATTAATCTGCTGTCGGATGGGACGGGCTTTCCTCCCTGTAGACAGGCCAATTCATCGGGGAACGAGTCTCTCTGGGCTCGCTGCAGTAGAAGCAATTCTGCTTCCTCGTAGTTAGCTGCTGACATATCAGCGGGGGACTTGCACTCCGGGTGGTACCGCAGGAATGTTCTTTGTTGTGCACTCTCTATGGACGTGCAATCGTTTATGTTAGGGTCGGTGGAGGCTACGGTGCTCAATCCACAGAACACAGACTTCTTAATTTCCACCTCCTCTGGACTTGCTTCCCTCGGGATAGGCATGGGCCACTGTCCTTCCGGGAGTCTTAGGAATGCGGGGCCGTCACTGTAGACATTGCGACGGGTGAGGTCATCCAGGGGCATCCCCCGGGTGATGACGTCAGCTGGGTTCTGTTTTGTATCAACGTAGCGCCACTCTGTTTCTCCGGTTAACTCTTCGGTTAAGTCTTGAATCTCGGTGACTCTGACTCCCACGAAGACTTTGTACTTGCATGAGTCCGATTTGATCCAGGCGAGTACCGTCGTGGAATCTGACCACAGGATTGTTCTAGACACCGGTATGGTGAGCTCACGTTGGATGAGCGTGGCTAGGTGCGCTCCGGCTAGGGCTGCGCAGAGCTCTAGACGTGGGATAGATTGTTGCTTGCGTGGGGCTATTCTCGAGCGGGCGAGGACAAATGCTGTGTAGATCTCTCCCCCCTGGTCTTGGGCCCGCAAGTAGGCTACTGATCCGTATGCGACCTCTGAGGCGTCACTGAAGACGTGTAAGTCCATTTTACATGTCTCTGGCCTCACCTTGGGTGGGAAGTAGCTTCGGCGCATATTAACGCCTGGGAGTGAGTGGAGCTCCATCTCCCACTCTCTCCAGGTGGATGCAAGGTGTGCGGGAATGGGGTCGTCCCAGCCC
Organism: Notolepis coatsorum; assembly: GCF_963971535.1. NCBI lineage: Eukaryota > Metazoa > Chordata > Actinopteri > Aulopiformes > Paralepididae > Notolepis > Notolepis coatsorum. The sequence goes on along the minus strand of NC_140170.1, from coordinate 106,240,227 downwards.
TGGTCCTTGTCCCACAATGCTCGTACAATCATTTTTGCCCTGGTGGTGTACGGTAGAATACATCCTAGCGGGTCATATTGTCGGGCGAGTGTTGTGTACACACTCCGTCTGGTGGTCGGCGCCGCCGCCGGCCTTCCCTGCTCCGTAGTCAGGGGCTTGTGTCTGTAGTGCAGCGAATCTGTTTTGAATCGCCACACCAATCCCAGGGTCATCTCCTGGGCTTCTCCCGGGATTGTAGCCATCCAGGTCTCGCTGCTGGCTGCCTTGTCCTCGGAGGAGAGGCTGCGCAGTACTTGCGGATCGCTGCTGGCCCACTGCCTGAGATCAAAGCCGCCTTTGATCAATGAGGCGCGGAGTTTAATCAGGAGAGCCTCGGCTTCTTCCTGGGTTGAAAGGCTTTGTAGACAGTTGTCTACGTAGAAGCTGTTCTTTACGCTGTGTCGGACCTCTTCGTCCGCTGCTGGGTCCTCTGCTACATGTTTCTGTAGTGCAAATGTCGCACAGCAGGGGCTGCACGTCGTTCCGAAGGGGAGGACTTCCCATTGGTAGATGGCTGGGTGCTCATCTCCTGGCTTCTCTCTCCATAGGAACCGTAACAGGGGCTTGTCCGCCTCTACTAATCTCACCTGCAGGAACATTCCTTTAATGTCCCCGCTGATGGCCACCTTTTCCTGGCGGAAGCGGAGTAGAACGCCGAGTAGGGAGGGGCCGAGTGTGGGACCGGGCAGTAACTCTTTATTCAGATTTTGGGATCCGATCTGGTAGCTGCAGTTAAATACTATGCGGTCTTTACCGTTGTGATGGACCTTGTGGTGGGGCACGTACCACGATTCAGTGGTCTGGTCAGCCTCTTTAATGTCCATCTTTGTGACGTGTCCCGCTGTGATGAGCTTCTCAATCTCAGCGCGGTATACACTCTCTTGGGCGGGGTTCTTGGCTAAGCGCCGCTCCGTGTTCAGCAGGTACCGTTCTATGGCGTCTGTCTTGGCGTGGAAAGTAGGCATTCCTTCTCGACGCAGGAGTGGCTTGGCGTATCTCAACACGCCGTTGACCGGGACTCTCTTGGTCCCTGTCTCGAGGAGGTGAATGGCGTAAATGTCATCTTTAGAGCGAATGTCTTTCTTTCCATTCTTAAAGGGCATTTGTTCCAAGCTCCATAGCCGCTCTACGTGTTGCAGGAGTGCGGTTTCTCCCTCTGTGACTCGGGAGTGGAGACATCTAGTGGCTGTACTTCGGTTGAGAGATTTGGCGAGCGGGCCTTGGAGAGTCCATCCCAAACGGGTCTCGACTGCTGCAGGACAGCCTCGGGGTCCGGTATGAACCCGGTCTATCGGGACAATGAGGTCTGCATGGTCGGAGCCTATCAACAGGGTCGGCATAGCATTGTCTATGAGCGGGATCGGTAACTTGCGCAGATGTGCATATTTCTCCATCAGCTTGGCGACAGGGTATGTGTACCGCGACAGTCCTATTTCTTGGCTGGTGAAAGCGTCTGCAATCTGGTACCGTCGCTCAGGCTGGCCGCTTGCTGCGATAGAGAATGAGACATTCTCGCCCTTTATCGTCTTCAAATCTCGTCTTATTGTCCGAATTGTCATTTGGGTTTTGCTTCCCCGCAGCCCTAGCTGGGCCGCAGCGGAGGCGAGCAGCAGGGTCTTCTCTGACCCGTCATCGAGGACGGCGTAAGTGTCCAGGACTTTATTCTGGTAGCTTAGTGTCACACGCACTACTTTTAGGAGTACTCGGGCTCCACTGCTGCTGGCGGGATCGATGTACATGACGCTCGCTTTGCGGCTGGATGGTGCAGGTGAAGGGCGCCGTCTGTTACTGTCGTGAAGTATGTCCAGATGGGCTCCATCGCACTTGGTGCACCTTTTCTTTAAGCGGCATTCGGCTGCCATGTGTGAGCGCGCACAGCGAAAACAGCGCTTGTTGGACTTTATCCATTGACCTGCTTCCTCCGCGTTCAGCTTGGGGAAGGAGTCACATTGCGCTAGCCAGTGTTCTTTCTCACAGTAGGGGCACACTATCTTCCACTTCTCCGTTCTGGAGGGGGTACTGTGGCTCCTGCTGCTCGGTACTGACTCCGATTGGTGCATCACAGTCACCGATCTTCTTCCATCATTTAGTCGTCTGGTTCCTTCTCTGGAGCCAGGGGTGCTCCGTCCGAATGTATCTAGCCGTAGGCTGCTGACTTCTCTCGCCAGGAAGTCTGCTAGATCGAGGAGGTTCGGTTCGGGGCCATTCGGGTCTCTGTGGTCCCTCTGCCGCCTAAAGCGCTCCTGACGAGCGGGCGGCAGCTTCTCCAGGATCCTTTCCACATTTGAGTTGGCGTAAAGTTCATACTTCCCCTTCTCTCTTTGCGCTCCCAACATCCCTACCAGGGACTGCACTCTGATGGACAGGTCGTCCAGTGCTCGATTGTCTATTGCTGGGGGTAAGCGGTCGATGTGTCGGATCTCCCGGATCACGTAATCCCATATGCGCCCATACCTCTGGTCCAATGCTACCAGCGCTGCTGTGTATGGGGTGGTGGAAGTCGCGTAGGCGAGCGCTATATTATGTGCGCGGGGCACCTTTAAGTGCTGCAGTAGGATGGCGTATTTGTGGCGTTCATCCAATACATCCACCAACATGGTCTCCAGACACATGCGGAGTTCTGTATACTGGGCCCGGTTCTCTTGGGTGAAGTCGGGTACCATAGGCGTGCCAATGTATGACACTGACTGTGGATACATCGGCGAGCGTTGGGGGAGAGGCCTCCTAGGCGAGTCTCCTCCCGCTCCTTGGTATGGGCTGGTACCGGCAGTGTACCATGGCCCGCTTGTCCAGGTGCTGTTCCTCGGTGCGGGTCGTGCGTCGTGCTCACCCGTGTATAGAGTCGGGGGTCTGTAGCGCAGCTCCGCGGGAGTATAGCCTGGGCTGTACCGGACCTCCTGGTCCGGTAGAGTACTGTGCTGTCTTCGGGCGCGGTTCTCCTCCTCTTCCTCTTCGTCTTCAGTTAGGTCATCCAGTGCTTGTAGTCTCTGGTTTAGCCTCTCCACAGGATATGCTGCTCCTTCCCGGTTGCTAGGTCTCGCTTGGACCGGTGGGGGGAGGTGGTCTGTGGGGGGTATAGACCTCGTCTGTTGGTCAAGTTCAGGGTTGTTTACTCGGCTAGGGGATGCCGCCCTGGAGGTGTGTCTAGACGAGTTCCTGGAGCCTCTGGCGGAGGGAGAGGGTGTTGTCCGTCTGATCAGCTGTTCTATTAGTTGCGCTTGCTGTCTGTCGCGCTCTGCGTCCCGTAGAGCACCAGCAGCTGCTCGCTGGCTGTCTGCTCGGTCTCGGGCCACATTCTCTTCCATCTGAATGCGTCTTATTTCCAGGCGTATGTGCTCTTCTTCGCTCCGTTGCTGTAGCTGCAATCGATCGCGTTCACCCTGGAGTCTATCGCGTTCAGTAGAGGCTTTCAGGCTGACGAGGAATGCCTGCTGTAGGGTCCTCTCTGCCTCGCTGGGAGAAGGCGGTTGTATAGGGGAGCCTTCCCTCGGGGTACTCCTTGCGGAGCCTTGGAGCTCTATCTCCACGGTGCTCTCCCCGTCTTCTTCCGTGCCGAGTTCTCTCTCGGTAGCGTTGTATTCCTCCCGGGACTCATCGGGGACTACTTCTTCAGTACTGGCGGGGTGTGAAGTCATGTCTGGTTCCCACTGGTCCCCACCGTGAACTTGGTCAGTTACATTAGAGCCCGTAGGGGCCTCTATGGTCGGGGTAGTCTGGGCGTTGGGGTTAGACATACTTTTACTTTCTAGTTTTACCGTGTTTACTGTTAGTAGAAGACTAGGTTGTTGACTGACAGCGTAAGCCTCTAAGTACTGAGGGAGCCGTCGTTCGCACTGCGGGCGTTGGTTAGGAGGATCGTTTCGTGGAGTGTTCATCATAGGCCATTTCAATATTAATAACACTATATTAATATTACACTAATTACCCTCCGGCTCGAAGGACCAATTGTAACTGAGGGGTACAATTCCCTGACTGTATTACTAGATATGATACTTACTACCACTACCTTTGTACTTAATATTCGGCCACCCAGTACACGGCATAAATATATTATCATGAACACTCTCACGTAGATGAAACGGATCCAACACAAATGTACGAATTAGAAACAGGTCTTTATTTCCTACACAGCGATGGTGTGTAGAATAAACACTTAATCACTTAATTACATTTATGAATTGAAATAGTATGCACTTTTATGGCAAGGAGTATTCGTCGGTATATCAATAGATAATGTCCAATCTCTGAAGGCGCAGGTGGTAAATATACGACCTGGAATAGTTAAGGAATAACAGCAATGATACTTTAATGATTATAGGCTGGATACACTAGAGGGGGTTAATCCGGTCGCTTGTAAGCCGACAGGAGTAGGAGGGGGGGGGGGGGTAGAATCCAGCTGCCTCGTCCGGCCAAGGGTATCCCAGGTGAACCCACTGTAGTGCCGTTCAATGCGCCGGCGATCCTTGGACCACAGATGAAAGCAGGTGGACTCTTTGTGGGCCGGCTCTCTCCGGTCCACGGGGGAGAGATGTGGAGAGACCTCGTCTTGCAGAGCGTCTCCTCACCTTGCGTCCTCTCCAGGGGGGGGGTTCCAACACACGGTAGTGTCGGGGGTCTTTATCCATAGAATAATCAAAGTATCCAAAGCATAATCCGTGCCTGGGAAGGCGGGCTGTCGTCGGTAGAATAATCCGGTATACAGGTCCACTCGCTCGTCGGCTCTGGGGCTCCTCGGGTGCAGCTTCACATAGGGTCAACCACCCTGGGTAAGCAGCCAGTTCTCTGCCCGAAACGATGGGGTACTGACTACGGTAGTATTCTCACCGCACGAAGCACTATATATTAACAGACTATTATTAGCTTAATAGACTACGTCCAACTCGACGATATAGTGCCAAATATGACTATTCAAATATTAATATACACGATGTCTCAATACCGATGGTAGGCCGAACTTGGCCTTACTCCCACACGTGGCATCGCGGGGAGGCTTTACGTCTGTGACTCTATTGGAGGGTAAGAAACTGGACTGAAAAGAAAGTCCTACTTTAGTAGCGCAGTATATATACGCACTATGAACAAATAGTCCCATTAGTGGTGCGGTAGCCAAATTCCTACGCGGAACTAGGACTTGTTCGTACATGTCGAGCGGTACGTTTGAACTGGGTCTGAGGGGTATGGCAGCCTGGCACCAAGGTCTCGACCAATAGTAGAATGGAGACTATTATGAGATGTTCAGTAGGCTAGAATGGATATTCAATGCATATTGTACAAGGAATATACAAGGGATATCAGGGAATATTAGAGAATATACAAATACAATTAAATATATATATATAAATAAATATATATATTCGGTTTAATCTGGCCCTTCACAACACCAGTCCTGTGAGAACTTGCGGAAACACTCTGATGCATACTGAAGGTCCAGCTGCAGAGCCGGAGAGACAGACAGCAGAGAGACAGACAGACAGACAGATAGACACTGTTCCACAGTGTGTGTGTGTGACCACTAGTCTCCTAGTAGAGACCCCCCCCCCTCTGGACCACCTCCCAGTAGAGACCCCCCCCCCCTCTGGACCACCTCCTAGTAGAGACAAGTTTTCTGAAATGTATGTTTATATATGCAAATGAGGCACTTCCCCATTAAATATGTGGACATTTATGGATGCAATAAGGCAAAATGAAGTAAAATGAACAACTAAATGTGTGTTATTGACGTTTTATTGTCACTAGTTTCATAGAAGACATGTTTAGGAAGCAAAATATAACAAAATCTCAAAATCAACAAAAGAAGTATATTTGCCTATTCACCTGCAGTGTCTCGCCTTAATCCTCATCTTCGTCTTCTTCCTAAAGAAGTCTCTACTAGGAGGTGGTCCAGAGGGGGGGGGGCTGAGTCTCTACTATTAGACTAGTAGTCACACACACACACGCACACACACACACACGCACACACACACACACACACACACACACACACACACACACACACACACACACACACACACACACACACACACACACACACACACACACACACACACACACACACACACACACACAGTGTCTGTCTGTCTGTCTGTCTCTCTGCTGTCTGTCTCTCTGCTGTCTCTCTCAAAATAGTATAAGTGCTATCTTGGCCCTGAGAGTTGCTCTCCGGCTCTGCAGCTTGACCCTTCTGAAATCAGCACGAAAAAAGCTATAAGCTTATAAAACGATTTAATATGCTAAACTTCGTTTTAAATTCCTTAATTCACTTTTGTTTATTTCATAAAGATTTTCCCGACATAATGCTACCTGCCCCGACCAGATCCGTGACTCTGTTGCGATACAGATGAATTATCTACTCAGAAAGCTTATAAAAGATTTAATATGCTAAACTTTGTTTTTAAATTCTTTAATTCACTTTTGTTTATTTCATAAGGATTTTCCCGACATAATGCTACCTGCCCCGACCAGATCCGTGACTCTGTTTGCGATACAGATGAATTATCTACTCAAAATAGTATTATAAAGTGGCTATCTTTTATGCTGTAGATCACTGCTGGTATGTGCGTGCAGAACCTTTATTTCAGCGGGGACTGTAGTATTTATTTGACGTTACTGTACAATATATGTGTATTAAAAGACGGAGCTGTCTTTTATTGTATTATAATAATTATTAATATTAAAAATAAATTAAGAAAGGCATTCTTATTCCAGCATGCATTAATGACACTAACGGGCAACGGCAAAACAGTGGTTAATGGTCTTTATTAGTGTTTGCGGTGTCCAGGCAGCAATGGTCTTTTAGGAAGTTAATAGATATAATATCCGACAGTGTACAACACCCTCGGTTTAGTCCATTCTTCCACATTTCATGGGGGTGTCCATTACCGTATATGGTTAATCGGGGCGGTTTTGGTATGCAAATACGTGAAAGTGTGCACGAGCCTCGGCGCAGGGCCAAGGTGAGATTCATCATGACAGGTGTGCGTAGAACCTGTGTATGCACGTGTGGTGAATCCCGTTTTTTCTGTGCGTGCACTGATTCTACATTCTGTGCTTACGTGTGGAAATAGAACATTTTCTACGCCACGTTGATGAATGAGGGCCCTTGAGTCCAGACAAGGCAGGGACAATTGTCGGATAATTGGAGTAGATGAACGTTTTGGAGGTGCGCGTATGGAATAAACGGTGGCTAAGCTGCTCCAAGATTCACTCAACCTGGAATACAACCACCCAAGCCAATGTGCTGCACACAGCAGCATCACACCTGGACAAGAGGCAGGGGAACTATGTGAGAATGCTATTCATCGACTACAGCTCAGCATTCAATACCATAGTCCCCTCCAAACTCATAGCCAAGCTCAGGGACCTGGGCTTGAACTATGACCTCTGCCAGTGGGTCTTGGACTTCCTGACGGGCAGACCCCAGGTGGTGAGAGCAGGCAACTGCACCTCCTCATCCATCACCCTCAACATAGGGGCCCCCCAGGGCTGTGTTCTGAGTCCCCTCCTCTACTCCCTGTACACACATGACTGTGTGGCTCAGCGGAACAACAACACAATCATCAAATTTGCTGACGACACAGTAGTGGTGGGCCTGATCTCTGCAAACGACGAGAGGGCCTACCTGGAAGAGGTCAAGGTCCTGGCGGGATGGTGCCAGGAGAACAGCCTCTCCCTGAACGTCAGCAAAACAAAGGAGATGATTGTGGACTTTAGGAGGTCGGGGGTCAGGGACTACAGCCCCCTCAGCATCGACGGGGCACCGGTTGAGAGAGTGAACAGTTTTAAGTACCTCGGAGCCCACATATCCGAGGACTTGACATGGACCACACACATTGACAGTGTTGTGAAGAAGGCATGCCAACGCCTCTACTTCCTCAGGCGCCTAAAGAAGTTCCAAGTTGGTCAGAAGATCCTTAAGAACTTCTACTCATGTACAATAGAGAGCATCCTGACTGGCAATATCACCTCCTGGTTTGGGAATAGCACCGCACAAGACCGAAGCAGACTACAGAGAGTGGCACGTTCAGCCGAACGCACAATTGGAGGGGGGCTTCCCACCCTCCAGAACATTTACAACAAGCGGTGCAGGGGTAAGGCTAAGAGAATCATCAAGGACTCCAGCCACCCAAACAACTGCCTCTTTGAACTGCTGCGGTCAGGCAAGCGATACCGGAGTCTGATGGCAAGCACAGAAAGACTCAGAAGAAGCTTCTATCCCCAGGCCATCAGGCTGCTCAACGAACAATAACACTATGCAACAACCATCAAATGCACACAGCACACACATCCACATGCACACACTCACTTTAAACAAACAACACACTGCAGCACCCACTCTCCACACTTTAAAACACCTAAACACACTTTTAATTTATTGGTAAAGGATTTGCACTACAACCCATACATCAGTACACCTTACTGTAAATTGTACCTAAATTGTACCTCATCCCATTTCTGCTTTGCACTATATAGTATTGTATATTAGTATATTGCATAGTATATTGTATATTGTATGGTAACTCAGTTACTTCTATTCTGCATCGAACATTGTACATATGTATATAATGAACACTGTGACTTCTAATTTTACTTAAATTTTTACATGCTATACTATTTATTTCATACTTATCTTGTCTAGCACAGTCTCTGGAGCGTAACAGTAAGAAGCATTTTGTATAAAAGTATTCTGTACTTCTGTATGACAACTATTAAAGAAACTTGAGGATGGGGAACCCCCGCGACAGATTGTGATCAAATTCCACTACTTCCAGGAGAAGGTGGATATCGTGAGGAAAGCATCGACTCAACGACCCATCCGCCACAACAATAAACAGATCTACATCTTCCCAGATTACACGATTGCAGTAAGGAAACAATGGGCAGTCTTCAAGGAGGCTAGAGAGATGCTACGTAGCTGCCCGAATATCAGGTTTGGTCTGCTGTTCCCGGCGACGTTGAAAATCACATCTCCTAAAGGGGAGCAGAAATGGTTCGACGACCCATCCGAGGTGAAGGATTACATAACCAGGCATCTGCAAACGAGGGACTCGAGCAAACAAGGTGAAGGTATCGGCTAACCTCGTTAGCCTGCTATAGCAATAGCACAGATATCCCTACTGCCTGCCGAAGCCAGTCAAGCTATACGTTATTATTATGACAACAGTTAACAGAGGTTGTTACAATGAAGTGTGTTTGTGTATATTGGGATTGTGCTATGGACTTTATATAGACATTAGTTTGCAATAGCCACTGCTCGCTGCAAACTCGGGTCCGGAGCGGACTGCAGCCTTTTTAGACTATGGCTAATTTGAACATATTGATCTGGAATACAGGGGGTCTTAATATTCTGCATAAACGCACAAGTGTACTAACATGGTTGAAAATGGAGGAGGTGGACGTTGCTTTGCTCAGTGAAACGCATATTTTAAAGGCTGACAGTGCAAGACTTGCAAACAAATTTTATCATAACATAAGCTCCTCTTCTTTCTAGCACTAAGTCTCGTGGAGTAGCCATAGTAGCTAAGCGAAAGTTGAATATTAAATTATTAGACGTGTGGTCTGATGCAGAAGGTTAAATTACTATTGCTAAGATGGAATACTCTAACAGGAAAATTGCTCTTGTAGCCGATTATGCCCCTATTATGCCGATTATGACGCTAACTCACTACAGAGATGTTGAAACTACCTGAGTACTCATTTCAAGTTCAAGTTCAAGTTCTTTAATAGTTGTCATACAGAAGTACAGAATACTTTCATACAAAATGCTTCTTACTGTTACGCTCCAGAGACTGTGCTAGACAAGATAGTATCAAATAACATAATAACATAATATAGCATGAATTTAGAAGAAGAAAAATGAGGTCACAGTGTTCGGTATAGACATATGTACAATGTTCTGAGTTACCATATAATATACAATACACAATACTATGCAGTGTACTAATGTACAGTACTATCTAGTGCAAAGCAGAAATGGGATGAGGTACAATTTTAGGTACAATTTACAGTAAGGTGTACGAGTTGTAGTGCAATCCTTCATCCATAAATATAAAGTGTGGGGAGTGGGTGCTACAGTGTGTTTGTTTAAAGTGGGTGTGTGCTATAAAGTGTGTGGAGTGGGTGCTACAGTGTGTTTGTTTAAAGTGAGTGTGTGCGTGTGGATGTGTGTGCTATGTGCGTTTGGTGGTTGTTGTTGTGTAGTGTTCATTCATTGTTCATTCATTTATAGTGGGTGTTGATTTCAATGCCATTTGGGATCCATTGATTGATAAGTCCGGTAATGCTGAAACCCACGATCAGAAGCAAGCTACCGCGGCCCTACGTGACTGGTCTAAAGACACAGGGGTTACTGATATGTGGCGGTTACTCAACCCAACCGCGCGAGACTACTCTTTTTTCTCCATGAGACATAAAACTTTTTCCAGAATTGATTATGTTTTTTCTTCCTCTAGGCTATTCGATAGCTTTGACGTTGACTTGAGGCCCATTGCACTGTCAGACCACAAATACATCCTCCTTAAGGGTTCACTCAGTAAAATAACGTCCCGTGCCCCTAGATGGCGCTTTAACTCAACGCTGCTGAATAACGAGGAATTCAACCTACGATTTAAGGAGAAGCTCATTGAATTCTTGCAGTTTAATGCTGGATCGGTACAGGACCCCAGAATTTTATGGAATTCGGTTATGGGGTTTATTAGAAGTAACACCACTCTATTTGCCTCCAATCTCCGCAAGGGTCGTCTCTCCAAGTTAGTAGAATTGGAACATCTTCATAAAACAATGATGTCCTCTATGCAGCACAACTACTCTAGCCGACTGGAGCTCCAAATTAAGGTGGTGAAAAAGGAGATTAACTCCATTTTAAGAACAGTCTGAATTTCAAATGCACAGAACAAGACAACACTACTACTTTCATGGCTCTAGACCTAGTCACCTACTAGCTATGAAGATACGGGCCAGTGAACAATTTGCAGATATCCCTGCCATTAAGAACCAACAGGGGGAGATAACCACCAACCCCAACAAAATCAACGATACATTTCGCTCGTTTTATTCCAACCTGTACGAGTCAGAAGTGGTCTAGGATCATACCAAGCTGGAGGACTATCTTAGTCAAATTAACTTACCACAAATCTCAGAGGATGACGCTAAACGGTTAGCTGAACTTATCACACTAGATGAGCTCAGGGAGGCGATTGCTGACATGCTCCTGGTTGGGATGGCATTCCACCGGAACTCTATACTGCGTTCTGGGATGTACTCTGCCCCTTATTACTTTTTTTTTTTTTTTTTTTTTTTTTTTTTACCTTTTTCCCCCTCCATTTTCCTCCGATTTTCTCCCATCCCAATGTTAGTCGTTATGCCAATTCCCAATCCCCCTTCCTGGTCACTGCGCACTTACCCCCCACAGTCGGTCTGGGAGAGTGGAGGCTATCACGTGCTTCCTCCGACACACGTCCAGCCAATCAACCGCTTCTTTTCACCTGGCAGCGTGGATTCTCATTGAGAGGGCGTAGCGTGTGGAAGGATCACACTATCCCACTCAAGTCCTATCCGCGCTTAGCAGGCGCCCCGACCGAACTGTAGGAGTTGCTGTTTACAACGACCCGGACCCACCACGCCAGCTTCTCCCACCCTCTAATACTGCCAATTGTATTAGTGTGAACGGCCAGCCAAGCTGGTGACAACCCCGAACGCAATCTCCGTTACGCCACCTGACCGCCCCCAACCCCCCTTATTACTTTCAATGATTTTACACTTAGTCAAAGAGGCCAATTTTCCCAGGGATGTCAATATGGCACTTATATCTGTCCTACTCAAGAAAGATAAGGATCCCACCGAATGTGGCAACTATAGACCCTTAAGTCTCCTCGGAGCCGATCTCAAGCTATATGCTAAGGTGCTAGCCATCCGACTTCAAAAGCATATGACATCTCTAGTTAACCCCGATCAGACTGGCTTTATAAGAGGCTGACTGGTCACGGATAATATCAGACGGTTACTGCACGTGATTGATGCCAGCAAGGATGTAGCAACCCCTACGGCTGTCATGTCCTTAGACGCGATGAAGGCCTTTGACAGATTGGAGTGGTCATATTTGTGGGCAGTCCTTCGAAGGATGGGGTTAGGTGAGGGGTTCATTCACATGATCAAAGTTTTCTACACAGGGCCTTCGGCCATGATCTTAACAGGGAAACTCTGCTTGGCGGGCCAGGATCAAAAACAATGGCTAATTTAATATAGTGAAAAAAGATAAACGTTTTTCTCTGGTCTGCATCCCCTTAACAATTGTGTGTATTGCGCCGTACTGTATTGTACCCATTCTGCAATCTGTTAAATAAAGTTTTCATTCATTCATTCATTCATGAACAGCAGATCAGCTGTTGCAGATCACCGCAGCGCGTGATGAACAGATCAGAAGACAGAATGCATGAAACACGACTCACCATACCTTATTTGTTGTTAAGTCCTCCAAAATCCCTGCTAATGTTTGAAACATGTCACATATCCACTCGCCGTCCTCCAATTCCAGATTGGCGTTGAATGCAGCTACTTTATCTGCCAACTTGAACACAGTTGTCATTTCCTCGTTATTGTTGTTGTTGTCGTCGCCACATATTATGCAGAGAGGACGTCGGCTCGGCACGCAAGAATCACTGACCTGTTGCGATAAACCCGTATTTTAAGTATGGCTCCTGTTTATTAAAAGAAGCGTTATATTTCCCCGTTGCAAAGAAGCTATCCAAAGATGTTTGTTTTGTTTTTTTAACACATTTTGTTACTCGCTCCATCTCGAACGCGGAAGTGAAAGTGCGTTAGGGAAATATACATGCGTTGAAATATACACGCGCCCATTGGTTCTCCCAGTCCACGTGACCATTTCTAGCATTTCGATTGGCTATAGTGACAGACATGCTTTTGATGACTACCGGTAGATAGATACAGCTTCACAATAAAAGACACCCTGGCGTCCCGAGTCAATATTTCCCACACGTAAAATAAATATCATATTCTCAAAATAATCTGACGGGGCCAGAAATTATTGCTGGCGGGCCAATGTCGGCCCGCAGGCCGCCTATTGCCAATCCCTGACATAAAACAATCCCAGATTATATCCCCTGTGTCAATTAAGGGCACACATCACCATATCATCTTATACGCAGATGATGTACTCCTATTTATGCAGAACCCCGCCGTCTCTCTACCTCATCTTCTCCAAGTAATAGATGATTTTGGCAGTCTATCTGGATTTAAGATCAACTGGCCAAAATCAGCCTTCCTCCCACTCAATGAGACTGCGAAGGCAACCATCCTCCCTTGGGATTGAAATATTCCCCACTATTAACCAAACAGTAAAGTATAACTACTCCAGCTTGGGTGACAGGATTACGAATGATTTTAACAGGTGGTCCAAATAAAAAAACTGGCCCGTGCCTCAATAATTAAGATGAATGTTTTACCCAGAATTAACTTTATCAGCTCCATGCTACCGTTATCTCCTCCTGTTGGTTACTGGCAAAAACTGCACTCTGCTGCATATAAATTTGTCTGGAACAACAAACGGCCACGCTTAAAGAGATCCACTGCACAGAGGAGTAAGCTCGACTGAGGTTTAGCATTTCCAGACTTCAAATATTATTTTCAAGCTTACTCTTTGAGACCTCTCATCACTTGGTTTGACGCTCATGCAGCCGAGTCCTGGCGACCATTGGAGGCGAAGATAGTGACCGCTTATAGACTTCAGGATATTGTGTATACCAACATTTCAATTAAGCAATGCAAATTACGATTTGGCCCTCTTATCACACATGTGATCCAGATTTGGCGTGACACCCAGATAGCGTGTACTAACTGCCATAAATGGCACACGCACTCCCCTATATTTAACAACAATTTACTCCTTATTGGACGGCAACCTATTAGGTACCCTAGATGGGAAAATAAAGGCATCCATACATTGGGGGATATCTTCGATAACTCTGGTCTCCGCTCTTTCCAGGATCTATCCAACGGATATGATCTCCCCAGAACCTCCTTTTTCTTTTATTCACAAATGAGAGCAGCTCTGAAGGCTCATGGCGTTCCATGGGACGTTCCACTAGAGCGACACCGGTTTCACAAATTATTTTATGACAGGGAGACATCAAGAGGCTTCGTCTCTGACTTTTATCGGCACTTACTTATGTCCTCATATAAGGACCTACCCCTAGATACGATTTGGAGAAAGGATATCCCTGAGTTGGATATAGATTTTGATTGGGATGCAGTCTGGGAAAATATTATTTTTAAAATTTTGTTCATAGGACTTATTTGACCCACAGGCGATTGAACCTAATGGGTCTCAGACCTGACTCTCGATGTACCTTGTGTCCAAACGGTGCCATTGGAACATAATATGTTCCAATATATACCAATATACAATATATGCATATGTACTGGGAGTGCCCTCCTGTTGAGATCTTCTGGGAAAATGTTACCTCTCAGCTATCAGAGATTTTCTGTTACCGACCATACCGACCTTGCCTTCTGTATTATTGTTAAATGATGTTTCTCAATTGCCGACCTCTGTACATGTAAAGAGACTCATTTTGGCCGGCCTTACGGCTGCCAAAAAGTTGATTGCTTCACGCTGGATACAACCAGATAAGTTATGTCCGAAGGTATGGATTCTCACCTATCTTGATGTGATATATCTGGAGATATCCACTGCACAAGTTTTAGGGCTTAACAAAGCAAATATTGCTATCTGGTTGGCAGCGGTTGCAAGACTTAAAGAGTGCATATAACGTTCAATTGCTAGATAATCTATTATATATAATGTTTTTAACTCACGTTGAGGTCCTGGGGTGAGTGGGGGGGGGGGGGGGGGGGGGGGGGGGGGTGGGGGGAGCAGAGCGAGCGGGGGCCATTGTTTTTTTTTAATATTTTTATTTTATTTTTATTATGTATATTTTCTGGGCCCCCTTTGGCTGTGGGTCTGGTGGCCATGGGCTCTGACTGGGGGGGGGGCGTGGTTCGGGGTCTCTGTGGGTCGAGGCATTAAAGGGGCGTGATGCTTTGGCCCACGGGGGCGCCGGACTCCGGGTCCTCCGGGATTGGGGTTCGTGGCTGCCCGGCCTGGAGATGGAGGGGGCTCAGGAAGCCCGTTTTATAGTAAATGTTTTATTTTCCTTATACTTTGTGACAACTTATTTTAACTGGTTATGTATGTAAATGTATAATCTGTCTAATTTATTGTCTAATCATTGTTGTGTTAGTCTATGTTTTTGGATGTCTTTTATGTATTATTGTTATTATTGTGTTGTGAGTTGTGTTGTTTCATGTTTGAAAAATGAAAAATAAAAAAGATTTGATCACAATAATTTTTTTATATACTCTCTTTTCTAGACTATTTTTGTATCACAGAAACAGTACTGTATTTGCAAATCTGGTATGTCATAAATGTCTAGATGTAGCAGTATTGTCTATCTGTATGTCATGATGAATTGAAAATGGGGGACCCTGATGTAAACAAGACGAAAGTATTTCTCTGGTCAGCATCCCCTTAACAATTGTGTTTATTGAGCCGTACTGTATTGTACCCATTCTGCAATCTGTTAATAAAGTTTTCAATCAATCAACCAATCAAGCCCTGATTCCAAACTCTAAGCAAATACCGGAAGTGTTGCGGTGGTCTATAATATCAATGCGGACACCATCCCAGCAGATGGCGGTAGTGAGCGAGCACACTCACTTAAAACAGCACAGGTTTGTGGCTCCCTTCGAGAAACGTCCGTACTTTCCGTCAATCAGCGCAGACGTACTTCGAGATACTTCCGTACTTTCCGCCAATCAGCGCGCGTCCTGTGGCTGGCACAGAGGATTCTCCAGGGCTGCAGCTGGAGGCTACTCCCTCACCCGCTACTTTACTTACTCCCCTCTCTGCCCCCCCCCCCCCCCCCTTTGCCCTTTCCCTTGTGATGTGTATTCGTTGTTGTCCTTCATTGTCCTTAGTTGTAATTTGTTTTGTCAATGTCTAGTCTGAGTTCCCCCCCTCCGAGAGGGCAATGAAATATATTTTTTTATATATTTTTTTATTTTACTACACTTTTTATAAAGGGGGGGGGGGGGTGGATGGAGTGCCCTCAAAAAAGGGCAGGGAAAAAAGCAAAACAAATAAAAATAATAAAGTGCATATTAGGGATGTGCATATATGTCATTATCTGTATCTGTATCTGTTCAAGCAACAAAATGACCTGTGTCTCTGTATGTATTTCAGATAGAAGACAGGAAGTGGACGTGGTTTATGTCACTTTAAAATGTGCAAATTCATATCTTCTAAACAAATTCATTGTTAATGCAATTGTTGTGCCTTCAAAGCATCAAAAGGTCTTATATTTGGACCAATACAGTATATGCCAATGGAACTATGTCAGAAAAAGTGGGGTTGTCGTATACAGTATTTAGGGTCTAGACGAGTCTAGACCTTTAAATGTCAATTCACAACAAAACAGATGGCACCAAATATCTGTAAAACACAAGTGATGGATCATAACTCTTATATAAATGCTGATCTTGCTTGATTGATTGATTGATTGATTGAAAACGTTATTAACAGATTGCAGAATGGGTACAGTACAGTTCAATAGATACAATTGTTAAGGGGATGCAGACCAGAGAAAGACTTTCGTCTTGTTTACATCAGGGTCCCCCATTTTCAATTCATCATAACATATATGACATACATGACATACAGATAGACAGTACTGCTACATCTACATTTATGACATACCAGATTTGCAAATGCAGTACTGTTTGTGATACGAAAAGAGTGCAGAAAAGAGAGTATATACATTTGACGTAGAAACTGTACATTGGAGGAGGTTGGGTATGTGGGGGGGGGGGGGGGGGGGCTGTACATTGGAGGTGGTTGGGGGGAGGTTGGGTAGGAAGGGTGGGTGGGGGACACTGTACAACTGTACAAGCAAAATTGTACATTGGAATATTGACAAGACCATACTTGGTCATTTACTGTACATTGGAGGGGGTTGTGTTAGGACATTTACAAGGGCCAGTTTCGAATTGCAGTCTCCCGTAGGTGTTTTTTGAGAGTGTTTTTGAAAGTGGTAGTGATTCACATTCCTTTACAGCTTTGGGTAGGGCGTTCCACATTGATGTGGCATAATTGCGAAACATGTTTAGTCCCTTGTTTGAGCCGAATCTGGGTTTAACATGATTTGTGGAGCTCCCTCTGGTGTTGTGATCGTGGTATTCACTGACCTTTGGGAAGTATTTTGACATGTACATGGGTACCTTGGTCGTGTAGTGTATCTTGTAGACCAGGCCCATTGCAAGTTGCTGTACTCTGTCGTCTACTCTAAGGCATCCTAGTTTGTCAAAGTGGGCAGGGGTGAGGTGGGTTCTAGGAGTAAGGTCAAGCAGTAGTCTGACCAGTTTGTTTTGAGATGTTTGTAATTTTGTTTTTAGCGCCCTTGAGGTGCTTTGGTACCATGAGGTGCAAGCATAGTCGTAGTACCCTTGAATGACTGCTCCTGCCAGAGTCTTCAGGGTATTCTTGTTTACCAGTGAGAAGATCCGGTACAAGAATCGAGTTCGTTGGTTGACTTTTTTTATTACATTGGATGCTTCACCTATTGGACTGCTCTGTGTGCCAATGGTTCATCACCAATGAACCTATCACTGACCAGTTACTTTCATGCTAAATAAAAACTAGGGACAACAGGGATTTAAATAACATTCATAAGCATTCATATAACTAGAGTTATGATTCATAACTTGTATTATATGTCATGCTTTGCTTATTCGACAATAGGGCTAGAGCATAGCCCTGATCAATATAACCCCTGTTGGCCCCTATTGTTAAACCTGGAAGAAATAAGTAGGGGCCAGAGTTAAAACACACCAGCCACATCCAAACGCACAGAGTCAGAGGGAATAGCTGTGGAAATAACCTGGCGCTATCAGAATGAGAGTTCGCTGCTCCTTTTTTTGTGGATGTGGGGAAACCCATAGAGGAACCTGTCCTGCCACGGGAACAGGGAGAATGTGTCCACTCCCTGTGGAGAGTTGTCCATCGACTTGTTGGAGAACCACAGGGGTCAGTGAGTGTTCTTTTTGTTTGCAAAGAGGTCCACTGCAGATTCCTCAAACTGGTTCAAAATCAATTTGACAATGTCTGGATGTAACCACAACTCATCTCAAGGGGGTCCGCTCCGACGCCCAAAGCCACAGATCCACTGCTGCTCAGTGAGGAAGGGGAGCTAACTCCGCGCAGGTCGAGTTCTACTCTTGGAACCTGTCGGCCTGGATTGAGGGATCAACCTCCTTGGAGGGTTGTCTCCCCGGTGCGGCGGCTGGCCCCACGTTATTGTGGGGGGGAAGCCTCCTTGGGAGCGCTTCGGAGCGGCGTGCCAAGGGCAGAAGGGCCTTCACCTGGTTTAGGCCCTGTCCGATACGCTGGCGATGTGGGGGGTGGTGTCACCAGTGACCGTCTGGTGGGGTCTCGATGTCAAGGCCTCATGGACCTCACCAGGCCCCTTTTTTCAGGGGGTACTATCCCCGGGATGGCCTGAGGCTGGGACCTCCTCCGCGCTCCGCTGCTACGGCCTTGCCACAGGGTTTTATTTTTTTTACCCCGACCCCGCAATATTGGGGGCTGTGACGGGGTTTTGCTCACGTCCGTTTCCTGGTGGCGTGTGGGATGCACGTCTGAGTAGTCGCGGGCCCTTCTAAACAAAGGTAAGTCCCACGGTCTGCTCGCCCTGTGCGTTTGAGGCGCTAAACCCTCTTCGCACAGTCGGGTCCGATCTCCCTCCCGTCCCTCGCTAGGATCCTCCCCGGTTCTGATGGTTGTAGGGGACCTCAGCGGGTGCATCTGTCGGGCTTACGCTCTGCTCTGCGTAAGCTATTAACGAAATATAATGAAGGTTATCCTATAACCTTAGTTATATGAGTAATAGCGAGCGCTTTGCTCTGACTCACTGAGGACCCCACGGTCTTCCGTTTCGGCAATGAAAGACTGGGGAAGGAGCTGTGGTGTGGCCATGACCCCGCTTATATAGGATGGTATATAGGTGGTGAACATTTTCATTTTAGAATATGATTAAAGGGATAGTTCCAATAGAGCAAAGCGCTCGCTATTACTCATATAACTAGGGTTATAGGATAACCTTTGTTATATACAAAAAATATGCACTAGCCTATCTTAACATACATCAATCATGTTATATAGGTTAAAAATATGCACTAGCCTATATATGTTAACATACATTCGTCATGTTATATAGTTTAAAAACATGCACCATCCTATTATATTAACACACATTAGTCATGTTATATAGGTTAAAAACATACACTAGCGTATTGTCAATCATGTTATATAGGTAAGAAATATGCACTAGCCTATGTTAACATACATTAATCATGTTATATAGGTTAAAAACATGAATTAGCCTATATGTTAGCATACATTAGTCATGTTATATAGCTTCAAAACATGTCTATATTCATTATGCATGTTATATAGGTTACCAACATGGACTAGCCTACATGTTAACAACATACTGTATTCATGTTATGCACTAGCCTATATGTTAACATACATTAGTCATGTTATTTAGGTTCAAAACATGCACTCGCCTATGATAACAACATACTGTATTATAGGTTCAAAACATAGACTAGCCTACATGTTAACAACATACATTATTCATGTTTTGAGGAGGTTCTATTTCATTATGGCTGCCGCTCAGCGTCATCTGCACGCACTTCACTTCGTGCACGAGCACTGAATAAAAAATTTCACAATGTACCTTTACATCCGAACATTCGTCTGGCCACACCCCTATCCGCTTACCTTCATAAGCAGGTGTGTGGTCACCTACTCGCCTCCTTCTTCACTTTTACCACAAGGAAGTGCCTTCGGTAGATCCCACACTTGACGAGGTTGTTAGCTGAAGAAAGTTGAGACGTGTTTACATTTTTTCTTGCTTTTTTCTTCTCTCATATATTTCTAAAGAAAAAAGCTAAGTCATAATGTCTACTTCGGAAGGTCGCGCTCGCAACGCCACTCTTCACCAGCGGTTCTCCATTGCCGCCTCTGTCGTGCGTCTTGGAGCGGGGTTGAGGCCTCTCTCGTGGTCGGCAGCCACGCCCGGAAGGCGTCCGATGGGTAGTTTGCCTCTCCAAGGAGCTGGTGCACCAGTGCCGTCTCCTGTGCGATGGCCTGGTTCCGGCTCTGGTTCCTCTGCTTCCGGGGAGTCGTCTGCTGTTCGGCGGCCGGCTCCTTTGGTTGCGGGGGATTTGAGACGCAAACTTTTTGCGTCAGCTTGCTCCCGTCGCAAGATGGTGGCTTGCAGACGCGAACGGCCTGGTTTTGCTGAGTTGCTGGAGCCAGATGAGGATGCGTCGGTCTCTACATGCCCGATGGAGACAGAAGACTACATGATAGAGGCGGACGGGTTCTTGTTTGAAGGCCCGGTGGAGACATGTCCCCTGCCTGTCCAGGTAACACTGGAGGGGGGTGAGATGTCTCCTTGGGGTTCCCCGTCCGCAGATGTTGGGTTAGAACCTCCGACTCGGCGGCGGGATGCCCTACTATCAGCCACATCAGAATGTGGCTCCTTGACCAGTAGTCTGCTGTATGTGAGGGACGCGGGCTCGGAGGAGGAAAGTATGCAGGGGGAACTGCGTGCTTTGTTTCCCGAGCTCATGGCGGCGGCGGCAGTCGCAAACGGCGTGCCGCTGCCGCAGCCACTGCCTGTTCCTGTCCCTGATGATCTCATAGATCATCTATGGCAACGTCGCCCGGTGAGAGGGGTGGACGTTGTCTACCCATTTTTCCCCTCAATGGCGGCCTATGTCCGTCAGGGCCAGGTGGTCTCCCACATCATGGGCCTTACTCCCGCCTACATGCAAGTCACGTGGGTGGCGGGTTTGGTAAACGGCATGAAGGAGGGCGTGCCATGGCTTGATAGGCCGATGGCGGCGCTCTTTTGTCCGGAGGTGGTGTGGGAGCCGTTACGGAAGCCGGTTCCCCAAGGGAAATCGGTGAGGCGGTTGGCATTTTGGAGCGACCAGTTATTTATCACCGGAACACAATCTCTAGCTGCCACTTCTAACATTGCGCAGCTGGCGAGATTCATGTCCAGGATATTAACGGGCGGCACGGAGCTGACTGATTTACAGCATGATCAGCTCGCCCAGTCGGCAGGAGCCATCCTGCATCTGATTCAGCCACAGGCTATAGCCGCTGGGAAAGTGCGCGCCCTGGCCACTCTGACCCAGCGCCACCTTTGGCTGGAGCAGGCGCGTGTGCCGGAGAAGAAGAGGACTCCCCTTCTGAGGCTGGATTATTCGGGTCGGCACTGCAGCTGATGACCTCAACCTGCAGGGAGATGCAGGAGGAGCGCTCCGTGCTCCAGCCTCATTTCCCCCTGCCCGATGTTGCCGGTGGAGTCAGACGGCCGCCGCGTCGTCGAGGTTCCTCCGCCGTGGCCGCCGCTGCCACCACCGCCACTGCTGGACCTTCAGCGAAGAAGGCCAGGAGGAGAGAGGGCGCCTCCGCCACTGCAGCCGGCCCATCTATTCACACACACACACAACTTGGTCTTGCTATAAACCCTGTTCACAGATGTGTCTGTGGTTAGTGTGCATTGTATTAGCTTGCGCTATTCATTAGCATTGCTACTAAATGTATCATATGCCTATTGTTGTTGTCGTATGCAAGGGTTGGGCTTGTGAGGGGGTGCCGGATAAACCCCTCCTTCCCTCTTCTGATTGGTCAGGGGGTTTATTGGACTCTTTTTTCGTACAGTCAGGGCCAAGCTGTTAGGCGGCTTGGCAAGGAGGGGGGGGGGGAGGGTTTCCCAGACTCTGCACCCATCACAGGCGTTTGAGTCTTGGGTTTCCCCCCGTCATAGCACACGTCACTAGGCACGTTGCTATTGGACGATGACTTCCGTGAGTTTAGACCCGTATGTAGGGTCTGTTGTTGTCAAGTTGTCGGGGCAGAGCGTAATAACTTACTGTTCTACTACGCTCGATATACGCGTAACTTGAGTCGGTTGGTCACATGACTCAATGTTACCGTGACTTTTCAATCTATGGCTCACGTGGGAAGTCTCTCTGAGGAGTTCCATCTCTCCTCTGTGGTGAGGATGACGGGATGTAAAAATGTAAAAAAAAATTACCCTCGGCTGCGTCATGTGGGATTCATGTCAGTCGGTGTTTCTTTCTTTTTTAATGAAAAAGAGTGGAGAATGTGAAGCACGACAACCTTTTTGTCGTTCTCCCAGGCGCCTTGAAGGATCAATGTGGGGTCTGGTTAGACTGTCCATTGATATGTTTTGGGTCCCGACGCATACATAGTGCTGGCTCGGGGTGTTTCTGTTAAGAATCATGCGGGTGGCTAGTACGCCTTGGTTACTTGTTATTTAAATTTTTTTATTTTTTTTCCCTCTTCCGAGAGCCTGTTACTGGGTCTCGACGGATTCTCGTTCATATCTGGGGGATGTTAACAGAATAGATCAGAACATAGGTAGAGGGGTTTCACGCCCTTGGGGTGGGCCACCGAGCGCGGTATAAACAGGACCGTCTGGGTGGCGCCCTCTTTTCATGTTTTAGATCAACACGCATATCTGCCCCTTCTCCTGGAGTAGGCATGTCGGCGTGGTTAGGGCACGGGACTGGTTCTGGTCACGCTGGTCCAGGTCAGTTAACCCGTTGTCCGCCGGGGATGCAGATATGCTGTTCTGGTACCCTGAGGGACTTGGGCTTTTTTCAGGGGGAAAAATGCCGGGTCGGCCCGGGTGTCACAGGGTTAGGCGTTATGGAGACCCTTTGTTGGGTACATGTTGTACCTGGCACTATTATAAGGGGCTGGTTCTCCTTTCTTTCGCTCCTCTCTCACGCATGGCGGAGAGGGGGCTGTTGGGGTGGTCTTCTGGACCTCCTCTGGTAACCCTGTGTGCTTCCTGAGCCGCCGGGCCCGGTCCGGAGTAATGTTTCGTTGATACCGTAGGCCTGGGATAACCCTTTTTGGAAACTGAAACACTTGTACTGCGGTATAGCTGGTGTATACCCGCAGGTGTGTTTTGGAGTTTTTTCTTGAGGGGTTATAGGAACAACCACCGTCTGTGTACCGAGAGGGTGGTTGATTCCCTGGTGTGTTGGAGCAGAGTCAACTCCCGGGTTACCCGGTTGAGTGTGCCCCTGCACGTTCATGACGTCTGCCAATCGTGTCAGCCTTCTCTGCCTCGACCCCTCTGGGTGGGTTTTTTTTTATGGAGGCTTTGTCATGGTGCTCAACAATGCCAGCATACGCCCCTTCCGCCGGGGGGGCTGTTTTCAGTTGACCCCTTTGGCGCCTGTCTCGTCCGCAGTGCTCCAGGCTCAGGTCTACAGCCTGCTGCCTGGTTTCCCTGGTGCGCTGCCTGCTTCCGTTGGTTAACCTTTTTTGAGTGCTTTACGGCCATGCTGACTGCCTGTGTTGCAGGGTCAGTGTGCCAGGCGGTGTACTATTGGGGGGTACTAAAGGGCTCGCTCTTGGAGGGGCCCTATCCGAATACGCTGGCGATGTGGGGGGCGGTGTCACTAAGTGACCGCCTGGTGGGGTCTTGATGCCTGGCGTCATTGACTTCTCCGGGCCCCCCTTTTTTCCAGGGGATCCAGTCCCTTCGGTGGGTCTGGGTCTTCCTTCGCGCTCCGCTGCTACGGCCTTGCCACAGGGTTGAGTTTGCTCTTGACTCCGTGATTTTGGGGGCAGTAACGAGGGTTGTTCCTTCCGTTCGTTCCCTGGTGGCATGCGGGTTGTGCGTGTGCGTAGTCGTGGGGTCAAGCCACGATCTGCTCACCCTGTGCGTTGAGTTGCTTGAGTTCCTCTTCGCACAGTCGGATCCGTCTCCCTCCCGTCCTCCAATAGGGAGGGTATCCTCCATTAGGGAGGGTCGGGAGGCTCGGTCCTCCCCGGTCTGATGGTTGTGGGGGGCCTAAGCGGGGTACATTTGTCGAGCTTCAGGCTCCCGCTCAGCTCCTGTAGTGCAGATGACGCTGAGCGGCAGCCATAATGAAATAGAACGTAAGGTTATGTATATAACCAAGTTCTATGAATTATGGTGACGCTCAGCGTCGGGACGCCACTGCGGCCCTTGATCTCACCTTGTGGTGAAAGTTTGGGAAGGAGGCGAGTAGGTGACCACACACCTGCTTATGAAGGTAAGCGGATAGGGGTGTGGCCAGACGAATGTTGGGATGTAAAGGTACATTGTGGAATTTTTTATTCAGTGCTCGTGCACAAAGTGAAGTGCGTGCAGATGACGCTGAGCGTCACCATAATTCATAGAACTTGGTTATATACATAACCTTACGTTCTCTTTCTCTCCTCTACTTTTCATAGGTTTGTCATTGAGTTGCCTACATAGAGAGGTCACATTTTCATAATTTCAAAGTGTGCTTCATGGAATCATGCTTTAGAATAATTATGCTAAACATATTTCTTTTAATATATACATATATTGTGTTGACTGCTGTAGTGTGTTGGTCATGTTAAATAACAAGTACATTCATGTTTGGAATAATGCACCACGTTAGAGAGTTTCTTGTACAAATTACAAGTACATTGTAAAACTGGTAAAACAGTAAAACTCGTATTGTAAGTGAAATATCTGTATCGATAAATCAAATCAAATCGGGACCTTGTGAATCGGAATCTAATCAATTCGGGAAATCAGTGGCGATAACCCAGCCCTACTCTGGGATGTCTAATGTTTTGGCTGATGATAAGAAAGATAACTTGCTCTTCTTCCAAGAATCCATTTTCATTTAGCCTAGTTGTATGGGGAAACTGCAACCTGGGAGGACAAGTGTTAGGCTAGTAAATCAATCAGTCTGAACCACAGACACAAGCCCACAGCTTTATCGATCCTGGAAATACTGGGGCTATACTTATGTAGGCTACAGCTTTGTGACATACGTGGGTTGGTCATTATCATTATTACTGTATTTGGAAGACCATGTGAACATTAGATTAGTATCGTTTGTATGTGTGTGTGTGTGTGTGAACATGAGAGCTAATGATATCTCTTCTTCTCTTCCTGTCAGGTGCTGCCCGTCCCTATACTGAAGGGTGCTGATTGCCTAATGAAGGACAGCTGATGGCAATCACATCAAGAGGGGCGGGTGCACAAGTAGCTGACAGCACACACACGTCGGGATTCCTTCTTTGTGTCATTTTCCAGTGACCTCAGTGTATGAGGTTGCCTTTGTTTGCCACTGCGTGGATATAGATATATGTGTGTATGTTCATATAGTATGGATATGCAGTTAGCCCTAGTCCATAGACCTGATGGACTGATGATGGTGCCAGCCGGTTTCTGCACATTGTGTATGGAACCGTGTGCTCTCTGATGTTCACACGGCCACATAGTACAGTAGCCTCAAGGTTTGTCTATCTGGGTTGAGTTGCCTTATATGTATGTCTTGTTTGTCCTCCCCTACCTTTTCCCCTGTGCACCATGGAGGAGGTTTAAACCCCTACCTCCATTCAATATATAAGTTACGATTTGGAAAACGTCTTGTGTTGTGTCTTTTTTCACCTACACCTGGGACCTTGATTTTGAACATATTTACTGAGAGGGGCTGCTTTTGCTCATGTGCCGCCCTCCAGTTGTTATTATCAGACCTGCGTACATGACATGGGGGCTCGTTAAGTTTGCGCAATTGTATGGTTCCTTGTTGGTAAAATAACGGGGTGACTTGTCGATTGAAGCATATCAGGTGTAATAAGATAGCGTTTTCTAAATTGGTAAGTTAGTGGGTTCCATTGTCTGTGCACAGTTGATTGATGTAAACCATTGTTGTTGTGATGCTCTTAACCATTCTATTTTTCTGCCACATAGGTAACAGGGGGGGGTCACCTGCTTGGCTAGAGGGTGGGGGGCACGAGTCGTGATTCCGGTGGAGCGCGCAATGAAATCGGTAAGCGACTGAAGATATGTGTAGCCTTCATCCAGGTAGTGGAGTAGTTTATCTGGGATAGGCTAGAGTGACACAGGTGACTCCTAGTTGAGTGGTTAGGACCATTTGTTATTGTTTTCATTTAGTAGATGTGGTCAGTTGGATTGTTTTGGTTAAGAGGTATAAAAGCAGAATGTGTCTATTATTATTGTGCACGGTCATGGTTAATTAAGTGAGGACGTGATATATATATATATATATTTTTTTTTAACGCACGCATAAAGACATATTATGGCTGCGTCGGCGTTTGTTTTTGAAGTCTTCGTGGCGGATCCGACAGAGGATCAGGTGAAAGGTTGCACTAAGGCGGAATTATGCCTTATTGCTAAGCATTATAATATTACTGTGCAAAGTTCCCAATCCAAGGCGGATATGAAGGCAGCTGTAATAGCGGGGTTGGTGGAGCAACAGGTGTTCAGCACGGCTCGGGGAGTAGTGAGTCATAGTGACCAGGAGGTTGAACACACTGGCGAATGGGTTGACTCTCCCTTGCGTGATCTTAACCCGGAGGGTGGTGCTATTAGGAAGAATGGTAGTACGCCCAGAGCTGAAAGTGAGGGCGCGGGCGATTCGGATAAAGAATCCACGTCTTCTGGCCATACGCGCTCTAGTCTGCGTTTTGCCCGTCTCCAGATGGAGGAGAGAGCGCTTTTGCGCAGAGAGGACAGAGAGGACAAAGCAGCTGTACGAGACAGAGAGGACAAAGCGGCTGTACGAGACAGAGAGGAGAGGGAGAGGGAGAGAGACAGGGAAGAGCGAGGAAGGGAGAAGGAGAGAGATAGAGAGCTAGAGATTACACTAAAGGAGAGAGATAGAGAGCTCCAGATTACACTAAAGAGGATGGAACTGGAGAGTGTTGGCTCTTCTTCGCCCTCATCTGAAGGTTACCAGGGCAGTTTTAATGTTGGGCAGCATATTGCTATGGTTCCTGTTTTTCGAGAGTCTGAGGTGGAAGCATTTTTTGTTAATTTTGAGCGGGTAGCGGGGGCTGCGCATTGGCCGGAGGATCAGTGGGCACTATTAGTGCAATATAAGCTCACGGGTAGGGCTCAGGACGCATGCCAGTTATTATCGAAGGAGGACAGCATGGTATATGAGAAAGTGATGGGTGCTGTCTTGCGCATATATGAACTGGTGCCGGAGGCGTATAGGCAGCGGTTTAGGGGACTAAGTAAAGCTCCCTCGCAAACACATGTGGCATTTTCTCATGAACAACGGATGATGTTCACTCGTTAGTGTGAAGCGTGTAAGGTGGATGGGGTCGAGGCTTTGAGCGAGTTAATCCTCATTGAACAATTTAAAAAATGTGTGCCCGAACACATGATAATACAGTTAGAGGAGCGAAAGGTTTCTACCCTCCAGGAAGCTGCAGTTTTGTGTGACGAGTTAGCAATGATCCACAAAAATGTTTCTGTATGAAATGGTGTGTATGTAGGAGGGGGCGCGTTTTCTCCGTTGGGGCCGCCGTATCGCGGAGGTGACGAGCGACCATTCCGACATCGCTCACCGCCGTCTCGAAATGCCTTGGGTGACGAGCGAGCATTCCGATCACGCTCTCCGCCGTCTGAAAGGGTGTGTCATTATTGTAAAAAAGAAGGGCATTTTGTGAAGGACTGTCATGCGCTAAGGGATCGACAGGAGACCAGAGAGTCATCCCAGGAACCGAAAGGGGTGGGGTTGATTGGTACGGTGTCATGTTCTGACCAGCGTAGCTCTTTTGAGCCCTTTTTGTTTGATGGTTGTGTGTCCCTGTCGGGTAAAGTTGGGGACTACCAACGGGTGAGAATACTCCGTGATACAGGAGCCTCTCAATTGTTCATCCTGGCTGATGTATTACCGGATGTGTGGTGGTGATGGAAAGCAGCGCAGACTCCAGGAAAAGAGTCTGCAAGGCCACTATAGTTGACCCTTGACAGGGAATGGACGGCGACCAGTGAATGTTCCCGACTGCATCGTCAACAAGAGACACATCATCAGAGACCTGTGAACCAAGAGAACTATATAGGGCTCCTCCCGACCACAATCGGGGTCTTCTTACCTGGGTCATTTCAGCTGATCACCTGGGGGAAGCCCTCAGCCATTCTCTCTATGTACTTACTATCTGTTTGGTTAATAAACCTTTGTTATTATCCAAACCTCGGTTGACTGAGAACATTCTTTATCAGGATATCCACAAATATCCCACAATTGGCGTCTACGAACTTGTGACGGACCTCTTTGCGTCCCACCGGCATGATGTATTGTTTCATCGATACAGAGAAAAGTGAGTATAATAGATGGTCGACCAAAAATGTATGGCAAGGAATTAAAACCTTCCCGCTTTTCTCTGTGCCAGGTGAATATTACAGAATGTTGTCAAATATTGAGATCATGGCTGAGTAAGAATAATGTGCATTAATATATCTGATCTGTATTGAGAATCGTACTGGGGAACGCGTGTACCTGGGTCCTTTATCTGGACAGATGTTCTGAGAGGATGGGTTGTTAGTGCTATTCCCGGATTTGAGCTGTTGCCAAACCGAAAGTTAGGGCACAAAATAAGGTTGTTGGATTGCTAACCCAAGTCTAGCCGATGCAGACTAAAATATAGGCAACAAGGCAAGAACCGTGGGCTTATTAGATGTGATATCCTTGAAAACGCTACTCTGTTAAAAACGATCTGTGATTCCTTTGCAAAGAGGCGGGAAGTTAGGACCGAGAAGCTGATGGAATCATAATTAGAAATTACCAGAGTAGCGTCATAATATTCATTGTTTCAACCTCAAACTAAGCCCACAATCTCTTCCATTCCTGAAAACGATGTATTTCGGAATAAATTAACCAATTGATTATACAGATAGCGGGAAGATGACCGGCGATGCCTCGGCAGTACGTGAATGTACATTTAACGAGACATTAGTCGCGGGTTGAAGGGACCGAGAGTATGATTAAAAGGTATATATAATCTAATATATCGCTGGTAAATTTCGAAGTCAGGTTCGGTCGTTATGACTTTAATAACGATGTATAGTTATGTCAAGGGATAAATGCCTTGTCGCAGCAGATGCTGGTCGACTAAACGAACAGCGATCCAATACAGTCAGATATACACACACGTTAACTTATATGTATTAATGTTTGTTTGTCTGTTTTAAGTCTCGTTTGTATGTGCACAGTATAGAACCCGCCGCGGTGCTGTATTGAGTAAAGAAACCGACGGATAGCGCAACGAGCATAGGGAGACGAGTACCGTTATACAGAGGATAACATTGAGGTGCAACTCACGGGACAAACTAGGATAGTAATTT
The DNA here is from genome assembly GCF_963971535.1 of Notolepis coatsorum. Lineage (NCBI taxonomy): Eukaryota > Metazoa > Chordata > Actinopteri > Aulopiformes > Paralepididae > Notolepis > Notolepis coatsorum. Next base: position 106,210,891 of record NC_140170.1, on the reverse strand, counting down.
CCGGATTCAACAAAACCGGCCCACGGGAACGACCATTTGGGGAAGTATAGGTTTATCGTTTCAGTTTGTTTACGTTTCACATATGCACAGGTGCGTTCATTCGGTAACAAAACGCTGGTTTAGGAATTCCAGGCTATTGAGAGCTCGTGGGAAAAATACTGTATGGATTGCAAAGCGTTATTTCCGAGATGAATGGGAACGCGTGAACGTCGCTTGGACTGATGACGTCATACAAAAGTGCGATATGAAACTATCATTGGGCGAACGGTAAGGTTTAATATGCCGAGGCCGAAGGTATATGAAATCCACGTATAATATACGACGTCAACACAACAGCTTTCACCGGTGAGTATGAAAATCATACTCTCGAGAAGCTGTTATAATCTAATTAGATTTAACAGAGTAACGTCATATATTCATATAGATGCCTTGATTGATTGATTGAAAACTTTATTAACAGATTGCAGAATGGGTACAATACAGTACAGCTCAATACACACAATTGTTAAGGGGATGCAGACCAGAGAAAGACTTTCGTCTTGTTTACATCAGGGTCCCCCATTTTCAATTCATCAGGACATATATGACATACATGACATACAGATAGTCAGTACTGCTACATCTATACATTTATGACATACCAGATTTGCTAATTCAGTACTGTTTGTGATACAAAAGGAGTCAAGAAAAGGGAGTATATACATTTGACGTAGAAACTGTACATACACAACTATCATCTCAGTTACAGTAAATTACAACTATCTCAGATCACTTGAGTGTTTATGTTGCTTTAATTTACACATTATAAGTCACATAAAGCTAATTACAATGTCTGTTTCAGAATTATAATACATCTGTGGGCGTACCGGTCATACTGACCAATACGGGGAGCTAAACAAACACTTCCGGTTTCCGGTATATGGCAGTACAGGAATTGTAGTCCACATAAACAGCGTTAGATTAGACTTTATAAGCTTTTAATGTTGAAAACATGGACACAAACAACATAGATTATGTTTAAAAGTAAGATATTTAGGTTAACAAGTAGGTTATATTCACTTGAGTTAATGTGTTTATCTAAAGAACCAATGAAAGATAACTAGCCCTTTCCATCGTAAGACATTTTTAAACATGATTCAAAATGTGTGGTTCCACATTCATATGATGCTTGTGTACATATGCGATATGATTGATAAATGATAACACTATCATTACATCCTAGGATGGGATGGATGAGAACTAGCTGATGTTTTTGTTAAGCTCACAGACAATCAACAAAGAACCCATTCAAATGGTCTTAGGAGTGGAAAATTAACATGTGTTTTTATTTTCAGTCAGGCTCTGAGGCGAAATGCAGAGACCTACACCCAAATTGTATCACAAAAGACTGAAACTCCAACAATTTGCATGTCAACATGTGTGGAGCTGAAAGACAATCGATTGACCATTTAAAACAAATCTGCATCCAAACACCCACATGTAAATTGTGTTTACAAGAAGCAAACAGACAATCAAGAGACAGAAAGGGACTGAGTTAATCTACATTAGAACAAAGCAGTTTGGAGCTAAAGGGAAATCAATTGTGAGACGATAGCAGACACTATTCAGGATGGGCACTGGAAACCCACAGGGTATGCCTACACTCTGACCACAGACTTGGTGAACCAACAGAGAACCACTTAGTTAACATGAATCAGACACGGGTGAAGAATTTGCAGTCATGAAAGGCACCATATTTCCCATACTAACAAAATAACATAACTTGCATGCTATCCCCTCCTTCTATTCTCTGCTTATAACCAATAACATGCATGATTCTTTTAACAAACTAATACATTTCCATGACTGCAAAATATCAACCACCAAAATTGAAACACAATGATTATCAAAATGCACAAGGTGTATTAGAGGTAATTACATTAATGCTATTTAAGAGTAAATGAGAAAACGAATGATTGTTTTTCATGCAAAATTAACTGGCTGCCTAGATTTTATGTTTTTTCCCCATGCTAAATTATGACGAGCCACACTGAGACGTGAAGAACGCCAGAGAAGGCGTGACGAGGTAAGTATCCTGAGGCACACCCATCGCACAGGTAAGATCAACTTCAATTTAACATCACAGACTATGAAGAAAAAGAGCTATTTTATCTGATTCAAGACTTTGGCCATTCATTTACAATTTTATTTAAAGCCTAATGCTGTAAGATCTAGTTAGATACAAGATCTGATAAGATTGTAGTGAATGTGACCTTCTTAACATAAGGAATCACTGCTAATGCAATTGGCTTGCATTTCCTATTTTCAATTAAGTGATTTTATTTACAATGAATTGAATTAATCCCAAAATGATTTTCTTCTTTAGCAGAAAGGCGTTGAATCATTTATGTGAGGAGGTTTTCTAAGGCAGTTTTCATCATCCTCAGATCATGAATTGGTGAGAGGACAGGACGAGTGAGACGACGCGTGACCTGAACCACGAACAACAGCAGAGGACCACGAAGGACACCGCCAAGGAGCTGCGGACGCAACAGGGCGACGACAACAACCGTGGGAGAACCACCAGCACACACAACACAGACGACCCCAAAGGAGGGGGAGCAGAGACAGAAAGGACGACATGCTGCGCCACCCCGACAGCCTACGACAAACCAAGGCCAACGCCATGTATCTCCACCATCCGTGTGAGAGAGAGCGTCCTACTGACTAGCCACTACACCGGCGGGCCCTCGCCCTCCATCAAGTGGTACCGCAATGACGAGGAGAGGACAGCGAAACCAGCACAACACATTCAAAAACGCCCTGACCACCATGTCTCTGGGCCTGATGGGGGCCAAGCGTGAACACAGTGGCGGATGTGTGGTGGTGATGGAAAGCAGCGCAGATTCCAGGAAAATAGTCTGCAAGGCCACTATAGTTGACCCTTGACAGGGAATGGACGGCGACCAGTGAATGTTCCCGACTGCATCGTCAACAAGAGACACATCATCAGAGACCTGTGAACCAAGAGAACTATATAGGGCTCCTCCCAACCACAATCGGGGTCTTTTCACCTGGGTCATTTCAGCTGATCACCTGGGGGAAGCCCTCAGCCATTCTCTCTATGTACTTACTATCTGTTTGGTTAATAAACCTTTGTTATTATCCAAACCTCGGTTGACTGAGAACATTCTTCATCAGGATATCCACAAATATCCCACAATTACCATTGGATGTGGACTCCTGTCGGTCGAGCGGATTGGTGAGAGGTATTGGCATGGGGTGTGTGCGCGTGCCGTTGCTTGAGGTGCATGTACAGTCTGCACTGATCACAGGTTGTTTTCCGGTCGCGGTTCGCCCATGTTTTCCCGTAAAGGGTGTGGATTTCGTCATGGGGAATGATATCGCTTGGCGTAAAGTCGTCCCTGTGTTGGAGATTGGAGACGCTCCGTTTACTAACTTGTTGTGTGATGCATTGATTAATAATCACCCCAATGTCCCTTCTATTTGTGCTGTCCCTAGGCATTTTGAGGCGGGGGATGAGGTGTTTATTGTGCTGCCCACGCCTAGTACGGTGCTCACTGCCCGGTTCTCAGGACCTTATGTGGTAAGAGGAAAGGTCTCTGCCACTAAGTATATGTTGCATACGCTCGGGCGGCGGAGGAGGACACGCTGGTGTCATGTGAATAGGCTAATGAAAAGTCCTGCCTGCGTCTCGTCGGAGTTGAGATGTGACAGGACTGTTGTTTCACATGCTGTGTTGTGTTCTAATGTGCCTTACAGGACGCACAGGGTTGATGTTGGGAGTGCGAACACCATTGAGCAATTTGCGTATGGTTGACTACAGTATACCGGCATTGCCTCGGTATGAGGAAGGTGCCAGCCACGTCCGGCGGCTGATGCGTCTGGTATTGGGTGAGGTGGTGGTTGACCGTGTGGGCCCAAAATAGGGGCATGTGGTCTATATGGAGTGTGATTCCTATTTATTTTTGTTCTGTTGGTACTAATCGGATGTTGGTTGATAATAAGTGATAATGTTTTGCTAACCCTGCGGGTTCGCTCTTATGGGGGGAGGTGTGACGTACGTGGGTTGGTCATTATCATTATTACTGTATTTGGAAGACCATGTGAACATTAGATTAGTATCGTTTGTATGTGTGTGTGTGTGTGTGTGAACATGAGAGCTAATGATATCTTTTCTTCTCTTCCTGTCAGGTGCTGCCCGTCCCTATACTGAAGGGTGCTGATTGCCTAATGAAGGACAGCTGATGGCAATCACATCAAGAGGGCGGGTGCACAAGTAGCTGACAGCACACACACGTCGGGATTCCTTCTTTGTGTCATTTTCCAGTGACCTCAGTGTATGAGGTTGCCTTTGTTTGCCACTGCGTGGATATAGATATATGTGTGTATGTTCATATAGTATGGATATGCAGTTAGCCCTAGTCCATAGACCTGATGGACTGATGATGGTGCCAGCCGGTTTCTGCACATTGTGTATGAAACCGTGTGCTCTCTGATGTTCACACGGCCACATAGTACAGTAGCCTCAAGGTTTGTCTATCTGGGTTGAGTTGCCTTATATGTATGTCTTGTTTGTCCTCCCCTACCTTTTCCCCTGTGCACCATGGAGGAGGTTTAAACCCCTACCTCCATTCAATATATAAGTTACGATTTGGAAAACGTCTTGTGTTGTGTCTTTTTTCACCTACACCTGGGACCTTGATTTTGAACATATTTACTGAGAGGGGCTGCTTTTGCTCATGTGCCGCCCTCCAGTTGTTATTATCAGACCTGCGTACATGACAAGCTTACTTTGGGAACAGATCAAGTATATCAGGATACAGAGAAACAAACACACATTGTTCATCCAAGAGTTTTTAGCTAAATTTGAAAAATCTGAAAGTATTTTTTTCCAGAATAACCTTTTAGTAGCCTAATTAATAGAGGCAGTCAGTTAACATGAGTCATCTCCCAAAGACAAAAGTATTTGTAATGGCAGTGTAAGGTATTTACATACATTTTTTTTGCCAATTATGTTGACTGTAAACATGTTGTTTTCAAATGTTCATCATATCGACACAATACACTGTTTTCATAAATACAGTGCAATTTTTATGTTTGCCATGTGCTGCGTTCATTATAGGTGGTTCTTGTATCTGACTATGAAAATGATTAGCCTAATTCAGCAAAGGTTGACCTGAGGCTGAATTGGTGGAAAATACACAAACATATTACCTACATTTGAAATAGCAATGAATTAACATTTAACAAAGAGAGAGGGGCGTCTGAATAAAGGCTCTTCAGATAATGTCCCGACACAAGCTTTGAGATATTGAATTGTTTCTGTTGTAAGTAATATTAATATTGATGTTACGCCAAAGAAAGACTGAATTAAATGACCTCCGCCTGTTACTCTCTGCTCCATAGTTCCATTGTGGATCACAAGGATGCTTTTGATCAGATATGAATAGATCTGCTGAGTGCTTGTACAGAACAATTTGGAAATTACTATGAGAATAATTTACTTACATACATAGGCTAGCCATATCACTGAAGAAGGACATTGTCCGAAACATGTCTGCTTTTTATTCAGGCTGCCATTAAAAAATTTTGAACCTGTGAGTGCTGGTCCGGCTACCCTGCTTTTTGATATACTGAACTTTATGGGATTACAGCACCCAGTGTGAGAACTTGTGAGCGCGGTCTAACTTGACTATACTAACATACAAAGACCAATTGCAGATGGGCCAAAATGATAAAAGAAAGACTAAACAATAAATAATTCCAACTATTCTGTCTGAAACAGGTACAATATATACCTCAACACAAATGAGTGTTTCAGTGACTTTGCTGTAATTGGAGTTTGTGGTGTAAGCCAATAGCATAAGGGAGTGGGCGGGACTTCAGTAGGATTCAGGCTGCAATTGTATTGTATATGCTCACGGCATGTTGTATGTGATACACCAACGTTCAGTAAAAGCTAACTAAAAGTACTTACGGTCTGACAGTGTGCTCATTTGAGGTATAAGAACACATTACACAACAGTGGCGGCTGGGTGGCGCAGCAGACTAAGCGCTTGTCACCAACGCGATAGACACTGGTATCGAATCCGGCTGTCAGCATTGCCTCCGGCTTGGCCGGCCATCATACTGGCTCAATTGGCAGAGTCAGCGGGAGGGAAGCCGGTGGGTGGTAATCTGGTCGTTGTAAAACAGCGACTCCTACAGGTCGGTCAGGGCGCCTGCACAGCGAGGAAGGGAGATGGTGAAGGTAGTGTGAGCCTCCCACACGTTACACCTCACCAATGAGAGTCCGCGCTGGCAGGTGAAAAAAAGTGGCTGGCTGACTCCGCATGTATCGGAGGGGACATGTGATAGTATCTATCAACCCTCCCTAGACCGACCAGTGGGGGGCACATGTGAGCAGTGTGCGAACCATACCATGGTCTTCGGGGGAGGGGGGGAGGGGGGGGTCAGCAGCGCTGCGCGTGCCTCACAGGGAGGACTTTACTGTGACGCTTGCTGACATATTTTCAGACAATCGATCACAGCCAATCATATTTACCGTGCCGCTCGTGATTGTAACCTGACACCGGAGTTGCCTGCCTGTCTACCCACAAGAGACGGGCCAGGAGAAGTATGAGGGAAAGCGTCTGCTGGTTGGTGGTCATTGCGATTCGCGACAAAGCACAAATACACTAATAACTACACGAATACACTAATAAAAAGCTTCATCCCAGCACTACCAGCGCTCCGCCAGCGTTTTTCAGCTGAAAATATGCAGTAGGTGGATGCAAGCCCATAGGCTATATAGGTATGAGTAACGTTACAGAACTACACATAGTCCACAGTACACCACACAGGTGTCTGCATGCATGATGAAGACGCACATATTGAAATACACATGCTCAGATTAACCCCTCTGATCCAACACTAAAATGTACACACAACAGTCCTATTTACCCATAAACACACGGATGAACCAATACCGAACAACAAGTCCACGACAAACAAATCGCGTCTAACATTATTATAGTAGGCAAATGCAACATTATCGCCACCCACCTGATGGCTAAGATTTGCCCAATTCTCAAAATCTGCATGTGATTGAAATTGATTGATTGAAAACTTTATTAACAGATTGCAGAATGGGTACAGTACAGTACAGCTCAATACATACAATTGTTAAGGGGATGCAGACCAGAGAAAGACTTTCGTCTTGTTTACATCAGGGTCCCCCATTGTCACAGAAGTATAGTCCCCGCAGCAGGCTGCTTCGCCTTTTTTGTAAAACCAAAATTGGTTAGAAGGCTTACTTCTTTGATATTTCGTTTAACTTTCGACATTATCCTGAATACCTGTATTATTTTTGTTTGATTTGTGCCTGCAGGCTGCAGCACCGCCATGCTCCGAATGGTAAACGCAAGAATAGCATGCATATTGCCATCTATTACGAGTAGGGTATATCTGCAGTGACGCAACCCCATAGATTTATGCTATTGTCTATTACGGTGAATTAGTGCGCAAATCATTAATCAGAATAGCCTAATTTTATTATTATACACGATGATGACGATACAGAAAATTACAGAAAAATTTGAAATGCATGGCAAAATAGCATTTATTGTCAGTATTTTAGAAACCCCCCAAAAATTCACAAATTCTGTTTTCAAGGGAGCTGATGTCTCATATAGGGGAGCCATGGCTCCCCCATCTCCCCCATGGTTCGCACCCTGCATGCGAGCAACGACCAGGAAGGGGAGGGGGGAATTGGCATGAGCAAGTGCTCTGCTGGAAGGGCCACACTCTCTCCTCTAATAGTGTTGCATATATCTTCCTCTAACCCTGACAAAATGGTCTGACCAGTGCCCAGTCTTGAAGCAAAAAGTAAGAAAGTTTGATATAGTATTTGCCGCATCATGCTAGCCCGTTAGCTTGGATGCCTGCTGTTCATAATTCTGGATGGTTAAATTGTCATGAGGTTTATGAGGTTGTGTTTATCTTGCAACTCCTATTGACAACACTACTTCAAAAGTATTTATAAAATCCATCAACTTCATCAAGAGTGTTCAGTTTGTTCATACATTGAAATTCCATTTAGGCAAAACCTTCATTGTAAATATTTGTTATATTATTTATAGAATTTCTGCCACTCCCACAGATTATAGGTGTGAAGGCGATAAATGGAATAATTATTAAAATCTTAAATTTGATTTCAAAGGAACATAATCTCTTGTTATACCCAGAGATGTTGCCCCTCATGGAGAGAAGATTCACCATAAGAAGAAAATGCCATATTGGATTTTCTGCCATTTAGAATTTTTAAATGTCACTCACCACTACTCACTCTAGGCTGTTCACCTGATTCTCACAAAACTTGCTATGTAGCATCTTGGGACCTAGGAAATATTGTTACCGTCTTGATTTTTTTTGTTTTGTTTTGTTTTATGGTAAACCTGAAATGTGTTGCCTGAAAAGTCCCCATGAAACGGCTAGCAGAATGCTATTTGTTTCCACATATTTATGTGTTTCCTGTCAAAACAGGAAGCTACGTAGGGAGGGACTTGTCGTAGATATTGGTTGGCAAATTGCATAGTAGCCAATGGTGCTGAATGTGCATTACAGTCGACCGACCCATTAGCTAGCAAGCTAATGTTAGCAACATTACGCAACATTAGTAACATTAGCTAGCAAGCCAACATTGAACATTTGTTCAATTTTGTTAAAGAGGCTACTGTAGCTCATTTACAATGTGCTGTAAATGTCATTCTAGAAAGCATTTCATTGGACGCAATATTATTACACGCCCCCGTGTGCTGGATGCCTTTTTTTTCCTTCTGTTTTCCATGAAATTACAAACATCTTTTTTTATTTCATGGGGCCTTTAACTCTTTTTAGTTGTCTTATTTGCACCTAACTCAACAACTATGGTATGTTTCTCATACACTAGCTCCCCTAAATCTTCTCCTTTTCTGATTTAAAATGTAGAATAGGTACTGTAGAAGGTGGAATTCATTGGGAATAGGGGAGCAGTTGCTACTGCTGGCCACACCTCATGCTCTACCAATATACTGTATGTTACTATACTCCAACCCAGTCAAACCAAAACTAAAAAGTAAACAAAGCGCAATACCAAGCAGGGCTCTTTTGCCTGGAGGTTGCTGTTTGACAGACTTACAGATTAGACCTTTATCTTCACATGTGGGCCCTCTTGAGGACGATTTGCCCACCAGCACTTTGGCAACCTCTATTGGCTCGGGTGGGCATATTCTTTAATACAATATACATATCGAATTAAAGCCCAATTTATTGCCTGTCGATAGTACACGGTATTGCACAAATACTACTCCCGACTCTTGGGGCTCTAGTTCCGTCAATCATTTGGCGATCTCGAAAATGATTGGACAGGGTTGTAGCCAATAAGTGTGGCTTTCCAATGATATCCAAGCTGGGGATGTACGAATTAGGGATCTAGGTGAAAAGTCACAAGCGAAAACTGGAAGAGAAAAACTGCCGAATGAATTGAAGTCTATGAGAAAACTGAGCTTTTCTTTGTTTACCTAAATCACTCCTAATCACTCATTCCCGAACGGATCTTTATGAAATGTGGACATGTACTACATAAGACCTCAGGCTATGGATCTCAGCCATTCTTGGGAAATACTACTTCTGGACTACTAACTACTACAGAAAAACGTGAGTAACAAGTTTTTCTACAACTCAAGTTCAGATCTATGTTACTTTATTTCATTAGCACTAAAGGTCAGTTTTATTGTATCCGAAACTTCAGAATGTCATCTTTCAAAAGAGACCAGGCTCATGCATGTGGTATAAGTATAAAGTATAGTATTTTGGTTTGCAAAAAAAGTATGCAGTCCTCAAAAACGAAAACTAAAATGGCCAATTTAAGTTAAGCACAAAGTTGTGTAGAAATCTCCACCCAGTGATTTAAAATATAAATAAATGGACTGCATTTATTGTATCCTTGTATCCAAAGCACTTTGCAACTTATGCCTTACCCATTCACACACCGACGGTGTAGGCAACCATGCAAGGCACCAACCTCTATATACATGCTCCCCCTGGCCGAAATCATCCAGAAACACAATATTTCATAACACTTTTATGCCGTTGACTCCCAAATCTACCTTCCCCTCAACCCCTCTAACACAGTTAACCTAGACTCAGGGACATAAAAAGCTGGATGGCCCTCAACTTCCTTCAGCTAAATGAAACAAAACAGAGATCATTTAGTTTGGCCCCCCCTCTTCCACCAAAACACTCTCCAACAGCCTAGGACAACTCTCCACCCACCTCAAACCCCACGTCAAGAGCCTGGGTGTAATTTTAGACCCAGAGCTCAAATTCGACCGGCAGGTAAATGCCGTAGTCAAGTCATGCTTTTTCCAACTCCATAACATCACTAAAATAAAACCAATTCTTTCACCCATCGACCTGGAAACAGTAGTTAACGCATTCATCACATCACACCTTGACTACTGCAATGCCCTCTACACCGGCATCAGTCAGGCAGCCATGTCCCGCCTCCAAATGGTACAACACTCACTAGGTTCCTTACCGGCACCAAAGAAAGAGAACATATTTCACCAATTCTAGCCTCTAGGCTCCCAGTCCCACTTAGAATAGACTTCAAAATCCTCCTCCTGTCCTTTAACCTGTTCCACTCGACGGGGTCGGTACCGACCCCTTTTGACATTATAATCATATAGGCATATTTTTATGAATGATGAAAATAATTTGTGATTTTAAAATCAACCGTTTTCAAGTATTAACATCACCACTATGTCACAAATGCATGTAGAATGTAAAACGTTAGATTGGCAATAGTTTAGCAATAGGTTAAAAGTGTACTTATATCGTTTTAAGTTTTCGATATGACCCGGAACCGGAAATGGAAATGTTGAACCATGGGAATTGTAGTTTTTTGCGGCCATTTTGTAGAGGAGATTCATAGCTATCGGCCAGCGTTGAAATGTCTCCGATCTACACTTCCTGTCACATACTATGGTTCAAAGTTCAGCGTTCTGAATGAATCATATCAATAATTGTTATGATTCGCGATAATAAGCTACAAAAAGGTAACGTTTTTGACAAATATTGAAACGCATTCAGTTTCTACTCACTATTGTTACCATGTAGGAACAGTTAGATCTGAAATTAGTTTCAAAATGGTTACACTGTGGGGGAAATTAAAAAGTACAGTCGATTACAGTAAATATCAGTATCTGTTATTATGCACGCCTGGTGATACTATATCCAAATTGAACTCTGCCATTTGAAAGATACTATATATATTAGAGCTGGGCTGTTAACGGCGTTAACGTGCTGCGTTAACGCTATACTAGTATCGCGCGATAATATAATTAACGCATGAATCTACAATTTTTTTTTTTTTTTTTTTTTTTTACATTTTTTTTTTACCTTTATTTACCCAGGGTAGGTTCGCTGAGCACAGATGCTCTTTTTCAGGAACGCCCTGCTTCACATTCACACAGTTCCATTCACACCTGGGAGCTGCCCAGTACAACCACTACTTACTTACTTAGGCCCATCGCTCCCAATGGAGCATAGGCCATCTACGACTTTTCTCCATCCAACACGGCTTTGGGCTGTCCTTTCTGCCTCCCCCCAGGTAGTTCCTTGTCTCTTGAGCTCCGCCTCAGTGTCCCGCCTCCAGGTGTTCTTAGGCCGCCCTCTCTTCCGCTTCCCTTGGGGATTCCAAGTCAGGGCCTGGCGTGTAGTACTGGTAGCCGGTTTCCTCAAAGTGTGGCCTATCCATCCCCACTTTCGTCTCAGGATCTGCTTCTCCACTGGTTCCTGTCTTCCTTTCAGCCATAGTTCCTCATTCTTGATTTTGTTTGGCCACCGGATCCCAAAGATGCGTTTCAGACAGCTGTTTATAAAGGTCTGTATCTTCTGCAATGTTCTTTTCGTCATTCTCCAAGTCTCTGAACCGTAGAGAAGGACAGATTTGACATTTGAATTGAAGAGCCGCACTTTGGTTGTCATGGCGATGTCCTTGGAGGACCAGATGTTCTTCAGAATGATGAATGCTGCTCTGGCTTTGCCTACTCTTGCTGTGACGTCGCCATCTGTGCCGCCCTTCTTATCCAAGATACTGCCTAGGTAAGTGAAGGAGTTGACTTCCTGTATGGATTCATCACCTACTGTGACTGTGTTGTTGGTAGAGGTGTTGATCATCATTAGGTTGGTTTTCTTCCTGTTTATTCTCAACCCAGTCTCAAGGGATGTAGTTGCCAGCTTGGTTGTCTTGTCCTGCATCTGGTTGTAGTTGTGTGACAGGAGAGCCAGGTCATCAGCAAAGTCGAGGTCATCCAGTTGTGTCCATAGGGTCCACTGTATGCCGTTTTTATTTCCTTTTGTGGTGGTCTTCATAATCCAGTCTATGACTAGAAGGAATAGAAAGGGCGATAGGGCGATAGGCATGCCTCCTATCGCCCAGTACAACCACAGTTGACACCATTGGCCACTGAGCAACTCCACTGGAGCAGTTGATTCAAGCCATGTCACATAGTTCAAGTTTGAAATGATTCTTTCTGTTTTGCTCCTGAGAGTGTGCTAGATACTGTACTGTAGGCTACTGGTAATATTATTTATTTGTGTTAACTTCTGAATAAAACAACTTATTAAACACAAGTACATCTTATTGAACATTATTTTGATATTTCATTACCAATTATCATCAACAGCTTTTTCAAACAGTCTGTAATGCATTTTGGAAACGGGAGATGGGCTCATGGTGTAATGGGCCACCTGGCCTGAGAAACATAAGGAGGAAAGAAAAAGTAAGGACTTACTTCTGGTCATTATTTGGGTAGAACACACATATTTTGAATGCCTTCGGCATTAGCCATTTTAATCTAGATTAATCTAGATTAAATCCAGGATTGCAGATAGATTAATCTAGATTAAAAAAAATTATCTATGCCCACCTCTAATATATATATATATATATATATATATATATATATATATATATATATATATATATATATATATATATATATATATATATATATATATATATATATATATAAATGTGCGAATTGGCTATAATAAGGTAATGTATAAGCATATATTCTATATTCTATAATAATATTTCAAATTGCATTGGTCCGGATGGGAGAATTCAGTACTGTATATACAAAACCTTCAGTTTTATCATCTTCCCTTTATTAATTTCCTTAGATCTTTTGTACACATGATCTCAAGAGGGTACTGAATGAGTTCAGTGGTAGTTTTTTAAGTTTGGTCATTATTATCATGGTGTTATTCACTGTCAAAGATGAAAAGAAAAATCATAATTCATATTTTCCTTTGTTTCATCACAATTTAAGCAAGCCTATAATAATAATTATAATAATAATTTAGGACCTGCTCAGAGGTCATCAATCGGCACACATGCGATGCATGCATGCAATTCGTATCTGCAATTAACCCATCCCGTCGTCCTTCCCCCCCAAGGGCAGCCGGGAGCAGACAGGCGTCAACGTGAGCCGCGCCAGGGGACCAATCCAAGTGCTTCTGTCCGTCTTCGTCAAGGACGCCACAGCGTTAGCGATCTTGTTGTTGTGCATGTTTTTCCATTGGGTTTATCTTATCGGGGGGGAAACCCTTGCGAGCACGGGGAGAACATGCAAACTCCACACAGAAAGGCCTGGGAGATACCCCACTTGGGTACCTGGCGATGCGGAAACCTGGTCCCCAAGCGGGAATCGAACCCTGGACCTTCTAATAGACACAATATTTCTGACACTGAGAATACATTCACTGAGGTCCATAGATATACCTAGATACCAAGAATATGCAAATAGCCCTTGTAGAAGTGGAGCAATATTCCATTTACCTAGGTATACATTTTATGCAGATTTTCACCTGGGGTGGAACATGTCCTTTAAGGCACTATCGGGTGCAGCACGCTTATACATACAGAGCTCATCACCCCCTATGCAGCACCCAGGTCACTAAGATCCTCCAACCAGGCTCGGCTGGTTCCCCCCTGCACCAGACTCAAAAAGAGAGGCGATCCATCTTTCAAGGCCGTCGTCCAGGGGCGTCATTCTGGTATGGCAAGGTATGGCACTCGCCATACCTTGGCAAATAAAAAAAATAAAAATAAAAAATGAACCTTTTCTTTTTTTTTTATATAATTACAATTTTTTATGTTGATTTAGAATTTGAACTATTCGGTACAGCCCTAGCATGTTTTGATATTGTCAATTATCTCACTTTTACTAGGTGACTTTTACTGTGACTAACTGAAATATGCCACAAAAAAAAGAAAAATGGACATACAGAAGTTTTTTAATCAAAGGGCAGCAGAGACAAGTGATACAGGGACACAGGTAAGGTCTGGCTTAGTGATTATAACAGTGCAGTTCAGCATTCAGTAACCCATACTTTTTGTGAATGTGTTTTTGATACTACATTCTGTTGAACACACCTCAAAACCGTACCTAAGGAAAATTGGCTCAATTGCAAGAAAAATAACAGACAGTTATGATATTACATTCTGCATAATTCGTATGCAAAATATTGTGGTTCCCTGCTTTAGTCTGTTGACACATTTCTATACAAAAAATGCTTGTGTAGTCCTGTGTCATACCTAAATGTCATATAACTGAATTGTATAGAAACAACTCACCAAAAGTGACTATTGCACAACTGATTTGACAAAAAAATATATACAAGGGGGGGGGGAAACCCCTCCTACCCCCCCCCCCCCCCCACCCCTACCCCCCCCCCCCCTCCCTCCTCGCCATACCTTGGTTTTTACTGAAACGACGCCACTGCCGTCGTCCCCAAACTGTGGAACCAGTTACCCCTGGAGATCCGATCTGCCCCCTCGCTGGATGACTTGACTTGCCTTAACTTGACTTAAGAAGAAGAAGAAGAAGAAGAAGAAGAAGAAGAAGAAGAAGAAGAAGAAGAAGAAGAAGAAGAAGAAGAAGAAGAAGAAGAAGAAGAAGAAGAAGAAGAAGAAGAAGAAGAAGAAGAAGAAGAAGAAGAAGAAGAAGAAGAAGAAGAAGAAGTCTTTATTTGTCATGCAGATTTAACAGACACACATGCGATAGGCAACCCACAGGAACACACATGCACTGAGTCGCTGATAGGATGTTGTCAGCCGGGAGCAGCCAAGGACTGCAGTGTGCGCCACGCCCGGGGACCAATCCAAGTGCTCCTGTCCATCTTCGTCAGGGACACGACAGCGTTAGCGATCTGTTGTACATGTCTTTCCATTTGGGTTTATCTTATCGGGAGGGGAAACCCTTGCGAGCACGGGGAGAACATGCAAACCCCACACAGAAAGGCCTGGGAGATACCCCACCTGGATAACTGGCAACATGGCAACCTGGTCACCAAGCGTGAATCGAACCCAGGACCTTCTAGCTGTGATGCAACAGTGTTAACCACTACATCAACCTGCTCATCAGGAGCAATTCAGGGTTAAGTGTCTTGCTCAAGGACATTTTGACACGCTGCCAGGAGGAGCCGGAATCGAACCAGGAATCTTCTGATTACCTGGGCCCAGGAGTTCAAAACTTGTAATCCCTATTGATTGATTGATTGATTGATTGATTGATTGATTGACATTTTTTATGAACAGATTGCAGAATTGGTACAGTACAGTACAGCTCAATACACACAATTGTTAAGGGGATGCAGACGAGAGAAAGACTTTCATCTTGTTTACATCAGGGTCCCCATTTTCAATTCATAATGAGTTGAAATTAACCTGATCCAATCAGATAGTGATTACAAGTTTTGAACTCCTGGGCCTGACAGTCCTACCTCCTAAGCCACCTTCGCCTCACCATATAAAAAACATCCTGAAAAAGAATAACCCATTTAAAGGTCCCCTGTCCCCTGTGATGCCTACGGTACTCGAGCTTCGCTCTGGTGCCTGCGGGCGCATCACAGCCGTCGCAAAAATTCATGACATACCACAGCTTCTCGTGTATTATTTATTTTCTTTTTTTATCCACTTTTTCTCCTTATTTTTCAAATTTTCTCCCATCCCAATTTCGTATCGCCAATTCTCCCCTTCAATTCTCCCCTCCCCTGTCTTGAACGTTGCTAGACTATGGATCCCACTGGTCGGCTGTAGTGAGGATAGAAGCCTTGCATCACGTGTCCCCTCCGGTACACAAGGAGGCAGCCTGTCGCATCTTTTCACCAGACAGCGTGGACTCTCAGTGGCGAGGAGTAACGCGTGGGAGGCTCACGCTGCCCCCGATACTTCCTGTCTCTGCTGTACATGCGTCACCCAACCGACCTGTAGGAGTCGCTGTCCACAACGTCCAATCCCCACCCATCGACTTTCCACCCGCTACCTCTGCAAATTGAGATAGTATGACGACTGGCCCAAGTCGCAGGCAACGCTGACTCGGGGGGTCGAGACCGGAGTTTCTTGCATTGGTGACGAGCGCAATCTCCGCTACGCCACCCAGCCGCCTCATGTATTATTTCTTAATTTATTTATTAGCAGTAAACATGTCCCATCAGCGGTTGCATATACGAGCATGAATTGATCACAAGTTTTTGCTGTATTGCTACAATGCGGGGGTATAGGACTCAATTGCAGGATGAAGGAGGCAGTGGAAGGTTCCAAGGGTGTTTATTTGAAGACAAAGACGAAGTAAAAAAATTGCAAAAATTAAATAGCTCACAATTAGGGAACCGGAGAAATAATAGTCCCAAAAGCCCAAAAACTTAAATATAAAATACCACAGTCAGTATAGTAGTGGACAATTACTTACGTAAGGCATAAAAACATAGAACACAAATCTGTCTGTACAGTACATTCGTTAACAGAAGGATACAGTGGACAAGCACAGAGAAAGCACAGAGAAAAAAGGTCACTTTAAAGAAAAAAGATAAAAACATAACTGGATGTGTTGTATAGTATAGTTAGGATTGCATAGTGACATAGAGTATAACTGTATATTGTATAATAGTGTGCATAGGACTCATTACCTTTTGTATTTTATCTTAGTACTTTTATCATGTCTATTTTATTTCTATTCTATAGTATTCTCAATAGCCAAATGGGATGTGACGTCAGAGGAGACGCTCCAGGCTGCGTTTGAGTGCACAGACTGGAGCGTGTTCCGCGACACAGATAACATTAATGTCTACACGAAGACAGTGCTGGACTATGTTCGTACTTTGGTGGAAGAAACAATCCCTACTACCACAATTAGAGTTTACCCAAATCAAAAACCCTGGGTAGACAAATCCGTCCGTGAAGCTCTGAAAGCGCGCACCAAAGCATACAACGACGGCCTGGTGGCAGGCAACATGAATGACCACAAGGTGGCGCGATACAACGTAAGGAGGACAGTGACAGAGGCCAAACGGCGCTACAGAGATAAAATTGAACTCCAGTTTGAACAGGCTGACTCCAGAGCTATGTGGCAGGGGCTCAAAACGATGACAGACTACAAAGGCACCTCCCTCAAACTGAACAGTGACATCTCCTTAGCAAATGACCTCAATACCTTCTATGCAAGGTTTGATGCTGGTAATAACAACACCAGCCCACAAGCCACGGCAATGGGGGGGGGGGGGTCTGCTGCTGATGGAGACTCAGTGTTCAGGGTAACAGAGCATGAGGTGAGGCGGACCTTTAAAAAAGTGAATATCAGGAAGGCAGCAGGACCGGACGGCATCCCCGGCCGCGTCCTAAAAGTCTGTGCCGACCAACTGGCCCCGGTATTCACTGACATATTTAACCTGTCCTTAGAACAGGCTGTCATCCCCACCTGCCTGAAGAAGTCCACTATTATCCCTGTACCCAAAAAATCCAAGCCTGCTTGCCTCAACGACTACCGCCCTGTAGCTCTCACCTCCATAGCCATGAAGTGCTTTGAGAAGCTAGTAAAGGGCTACATCTGCTCCTCCCTCCCCATCAACATGGACCCCCTGCAATTTGCATACCGCCCCAACAGGTCCACGGAGGACGCCATAGCCCATGTGCTGCACACAGCAGCATCACACCTGGACAAGAGGAAGGGGAACTATGTGAGAATGCTATTCATCGACTACAGCTCGGCATTCAATACCATAGTCCCCTCCAAACTCATAGCCAAGCTCAGGGACCTGGGCTTGAACTATGACCTCTGCCAGTGGGTCTTGGACTTCCTGACGGGCAGACCCCAGGTGGTGAGAGCAGGCAACTGCACCTCCTCATCCATCACCCTCAACATAGGGGCCCCCCAGGGCTGTGTTCTGAGTCCCCTCCTCTACTCCCTGTACACATACGACTGTGTGGCTCAGCGGAGTAGCAACACAATCATCAAATTTGCCGACGACACAGTGGTGGTGGGCCTGATCTCTGCCAACGACGAGAGGGCCTACCTGGAAGAGGTCAAGGTCCTGGCGGGATGGTGCCAGGAAAACAGCCTCTCCCTGAACGTCAGCAAAACAAAGGAGATGATTGTGGATTCAGGAGGTCGGGGGTCAAGGACTACAGCCCCCTCAGCGTCGACGGGGCACCGGTTGAGAGAGTCAACAGCTTTAAGTACCTCGGAGCCTACATATCCGAGGACTTGACATGGACCACACACATTGACAGTGTTGTGAAGAAGGCACGACAACGCCTCTACTTCCTCAGGCGCCTAAGGAAGTTCCAAGTCAGTCAGAAGATCCTTAAGAACTTCTACTCATGTACAATAGAGAGCATCCTGACTGGCAACATCACCTCCTGGTTTGGGAATAGCACTGCACAAGACCGAAGCAGACTACAAAGAGTGACACGTTCAGCCGAACGCACAATCGGAGGGGGGCTCCCCACCCTCCAGAACATTTACAACAAGCGGTGCAAGGGGAAGGCTAAGAGAATTATTAAGGACTCGAGCCACCCGAACAACTGCCTCTTTGAACTGCTGCGGTCAGGCAAGCGATACCGGAGTCTCAAGGCGAGCACAGAAAGACTCAGAAGAAGCTTCTATCCCCAGGCCATCAGGCTGCTTAACAAACAATGAACACTACACAACAACAACCATCAAACGCACATAGCACACACATCCACACGCACACACTCACTTTAAACAAACACACTGTAGCACCCACTCCCCACACTTTATAGCACACACTCACTTTAAACAAACACACTGTAGCACCCACTCCCCACACTTTATATTTATTGATGAAGGATTGCACTACAACTCGTACACCTTACTGTAAATTGTACCTAAATTGTACCTCATCCCATTTCTGCATTTCTGCTTTGCACTATATAATATTGTACATTAGTACACTGCATAGTATTGTATATTATATGGTAACTCAGTTACGTCTATTCTGCATCGAACATTGTACATATGTCTATACTGAACACTGTGACCTCATTTTCTACTTCTAATTTACATGCTATACTATGTTATTTGATACTATCTTGTCTAGCACAGTCTCTGGAGCGTAACAGTAAGAAGCATTTTGTATGAAAGTATTCTGTACTTCTGTATGACAACTATTAAAGAAACTGTCTGTAAAGTGTCTGTTCTCTTTAAAAGTAGTCTATTCCTTCCTCTTTCCTAAACTCCCTAGAACAGTCACCTCTGGGCCTATAGGATTAATAATATGCACCCTCCACTCACCCAAAATGGCCCTGCTGAGCTGCCTTAAAGTTCAAATATTGAAAACACTCATGCACTATAGTTAGCAGGGGAGAACTATATTCAAATGGACGAGCAGAGAATCCATATCAGCCTCCCTATGTGGTTAAACCTACGACAAGGCTGACAGGGAAAATGCATCAACTCAATGCCTTTGGTTGCCTTTATGCAGGGCCGCCTCAGGGGGTGTGCGAGCAGTGCGGTCGCACAGGGCCTCGCGGGAAGGGGGGCCTCGCAAAATAAAAAATAAAAAAAAATAAAAAAAATATATTTAGCTAACCTGCAGCCAAGGATGAAGAGGGCCGTTTGGCAGATGAACTTCGTCAACTCCACGCGGTTGTCTCCATCCTCTTGGACGTTTGGTGAGTTTTTAACCTATTCTATTAACTCTATTCTATTCCCGCCGTGGACATCGCTCTCTCTCTCTCTCTCTCTCTCACTCTCTGGAGCTAAACTGGCCGACTAGCTAATAGTACTACTAGTAGCTAACGGTGTGTGCCTGGTGTCAGCACCTGGCTGTATGTAGCCGCATAGCTTGCTTCTGCGTTAGCTAATGGTTAGCGATAGCCTGGTTGAGCTAACTGTTAGCCAGTTAGCTGTTTAGCTTCGACGTTAACTGCCGGCTGCGCTCGGCTGGGAACGTTCGTTTGATGCTATCAGTTAGCTGTTAGCTTGTGCTACGACCATTGACATTAGCCGTGAGAATAGCAGGGGGTTCTGGCACTCTGACTACGACATCATCTTTGACAGAAGATGTAGTCGGGCCTGCACCATGACAAGGCTCTGGCAGCAGCTTATTTTTGTCCCGACAGCGAGAGGCCTTTCGTCAACGTGGATACCTGTGTTACGGCCTTTCGCCCTGCGTTCCTTGGTGCAGGTAAGATTAATGAAAATGTCATGACATTACCCCACTCTTCCTTCCTTCCCCTCCCGAATGTTTTGTTAATAACGATGTTTTTTTCCAGGCAAAACATATGCTACTTCACAACATTTGGAGATACGACATGTGCTGTGTGTGAATGTCTTGGTCGTTTGTGTAGCTTGGGTAGCGTTGGGCCGTTGGCCAAAGCTGTGTGTGTCACAGTACCTGGCTAGCCTATTTAGCTGATGTCGGCCATTGGCTCCTTGCTGCTTTGGTTTCTCTGGTATAGACCCTCTTCTCTTTGGATTTAAGTGTTGATCTTTGTCCTTTTGGATCTCTCATACATGCTCTCTCTCTAACACACACACACATGCTCTCTCTCTCTCTCTCTCTCTCTCTCATACATGCTCTCTCTCTAACACACATGCTCTCTCTCTCTCTCTCTCTCTCTTTCTAACACACACAGTCTGCCTATGGCGGCCTTTCTCGATGGCTAGGCTGTGCTCGCTGAGTCTGTATAGTCAAGGATCTTCAGTCACAGTGCTCAGGTATTCTGCCACTGTGTACTCTCTGTTTAGGGCCAAATAGCATTTCAATTTCTTTCCAATGTGTCTCTCTCTCTCTCTCTCTCTCTCTCTCTTGGATTTAAGTGTTGATCTTTGTCCTTTTGGATCTCTCATACATGCTTTCTCTCTAACACACACACACATGCGCTCTCTCTCTCTCTCTCATACATGCTCTCTCTCTAACACACATGCTCTCTCTCTCTCTTTCTAACACACACAGTCTGCCTATGGCGGCCTTTCTCGATGGCTAGGCTGCACTCGCTGAGTCTGTATAGTCAAGGATCTTCAGTCACAGTGCTCAGGTTTAGGGCCAAATAGCATTTCAATTTCTTTCCAATGTGTCTCTCTCTCTCTCTCTCTCTCTGTACACTGTATATTGACTGTAGAACGGGAGCTCTCTCTCGCTCTCTCTTTTGCTATATGTTGACTGTATCATGCCCCGCCTCGGGCAGCGCTATTATTTAAGAATATGTTGACTGTATGAAAAAAAAAATCGTTAAATCTCGCACAGGGCCTCGCATTTCTCCCAGGCGGCCCTGCCTTTATGCTAACTACTATAGTTGCCTCACAGCATGAGAGACTAATTACAGTGTGTTAGATGCATAGATACATAGATACATATAGACAACAATCACAACTCAGTTTTACAGGAGGGCACACAGGCAAGCACACAGGAAAACAGGGCATGAGTCAGTGAATGGGAAAAGCTAATAGGTAGAAGTGGATTTTGAGCCTAGATTTGAAAGCATCTATCAAGGGGGCAAGCCTAATAGAGGTGGGAATGCTGTTCCACAGTTCAGGGTCTGCGACAGCAAAGGCACGGCCCCCCCTGAGCTTAAAAATGTGGTCTGTGTGTGTAGTGTGTGTGTATCTGCTTCTAACATGCAGTGTGAGTGGAGGACGTATGTCAGTTTGACGTATGTCAATTTTCCTGAGGGACACACTGAAGACGGTTAGAAGGTTTGAGGGAAAATGAAAAATGCAAACTTTTGAGTATATGAGATTTATTTCATTCAAGTGAAAAAAACAACAACAATGTCCTTGTGGGTTGTGTGGCAGGGAATGAGCACCACGACGAGGTCAGGAACGTATTATTTCTTCCTGCAACTGCTGTTAGAAAAGATCACCCACGGCACACACCACGTCTATCTTGACAGCCATAAGATAATCCTTTAATATCAGTGTTCAAACACAGTGCATGCCTAAGGCTCATATTAATCAAAAGTTATGTGGGTGTGCTAACACTGGATATATTTTTTTTATTTATTTTTTTATTGCCGGAAAGGAATACATCAAATATCATCAGGGAACATGGGATTGATTTTTATCATTGTGCAGACCAATACGCAATTGTACATTTCTGTATCACCAAATGATATCAGCCCTATTGATAAACTGGTTAATTGCATTGATTATATCAATGTGTGGTCACAAAACACTTCCCACAATTGAATAAAGACAGAGGTTTTAATTATTGGAATAAAAGCCCAGAGAGAAAGAAAGAGTTAAAATCCTTGGCACAAAATGCCAAGCCCCAAGCAAAACATTTTTAATACATGTTCCTTCTAGATCCCTCTGGTCCTTTGGTCTTCTGGTCCCCTGGTCCTCTGGTCTTCTGGTCTTCTGGTCCCCTGGTCATCTGGTCCTCTGGTCCTCTGGTCCTCTGGTCCTTTGGTCCTCTGGTCCTCTGGTCCTCTGGTCCTGGCCTTTTAGTTGTTCTGCAGGCTATAGCACCGGAACCTGAAACACTTTAGTGTCTATGGACCTCGCCTCTGGAACAGCTTGCCAGAGGACCTGAGGGCATCAGAATTTGTAAAATTATTTTAACTAAATAAAAACATATATATTTGCAGCTTAACTTTCTCATAGTTAATCAAATGCAAATCATGTGCTGCATTAGTCTCTCTGTCTCACAGTGGCGTCGCGTGGGTAAAATAACTGGGGATGCCAATTTTTTTTTAATAAAAAATTTGTTTAAAAAAAAAGAAAAAAAAACGTTTTTATATATATATATATATATATATATATATATATATATATATATTTAAGCCAAATAATATTGTGACAAAATGAAAATGCACACTAAATAAAAAAACACATTTCAAGTGTAAACACACAGCTATACTATTCCATGGGCTAGATTTAATAAGATTCAAGCTGAGTAAAGCGCAAAGGTGCAGAGGCTAGAGTACTTAGTTTGCTGACGGACCCGTTTTAAGGTGTGGGAAGGGCTTTAGTAAGCTCGAATCTTATTGGCTAGTAAGTCTGACAGTGTGTTAGAAAGAGTGAGAAGGAGAAGAGGGAGACATTTAAAAAAAAAATTATAACACAGAGATGAAAAATAATGATTTTTTATTATTATTGTAAACTATATATAAAAAAATATATATTATTTTTTTAATATTTTTTTTTTTCATATTTCATATTTCATATTAATTCATATTTTAATAATGGGGAAGCCTGGCTTCCGTTGGCTTCCAGGATGATTCGCCACTGCTGTCTCACCATGCTCCATTTTATTTTATTGTCCTTTAGCCAATGTATTACTTAATTACTACTACTATTGTTATTTATTTATCATTGATATTATTATTATTATTATTATTATTATTATTATTATTATTATTATTATTATTATTATTATTATTATTATTATTATTATTATTATTATTATTATTATTATTATTATTATTATTATTATTATTATTATTATTCAATCAATCAATCGTCTTTATTAACAGACACAGGGTCCACACTATTATTGTTTTTATATTTTCTTTTATTCCTATTTATTTTATTGATTTATGTTAAGCAGTATGCATTATAATCTTGCACACTTTTTTTTATTAATTAAAATTAAATTAAATAAATTTGAGTTCCTTTATCATTGTTCCTTAA
Organism: Notolepis coatsorum; assembly: GCF_963971535.1. NCBI lineage: Eukaryota > Metazoa > Chordata > Actinopteri > Aulopiformes > Paralepididae > Notolepis > Notolepis coatsorum. The sequence continues at coordinate 106,186,922 of NC_140170.1, read as the reverse complement.
TTTTGTGGAGTAATTCAACGTATGACATGAGGTGTAAACTAAGCCTACTGTATGTAGACGTTGCATTGTAGCTTGTTGACACTTGATAGACTGAAAAACAAATATCTGCTGTTTTTCCATGGATTTCTGTGACTCATTATGTATGTATGTCAGGGGACAGTAATCTATGAGATTACAAATAAGGAGTGATGCCACAGATTACTTGTAAAAGTAATCCGATTACTGATTACTGATTACTCCTTTAAAAAGTAATCCAAGTTACTTTACTGATTACTTGATTATCAGAGTAACTTAGTTACTTTGAAAGTAACTAGGTTACGAAGTCGTCGTCGTTCCCCCAACAGTTTTTTTTAAACGCTTTATTGAAAGTGCATAAATTGTTTTTAACTTGTTTCTCTGCACATAACGTAAATTGTTAAACTAGTGCTTCAGCTTCTGTACCATCAAGTATGGTAAAGCAACAGTCTATGATGCTCACAGCATTAGAGCAGCCAGCCAGTGGTTGTACAAAACCAGTGTATCTATTCACATCTAACAAATGCAGGCTGAACTATTCAATTATATCAACTGTAACTATTAAATTGTTTTTATAAATGTCTCTCTATAAACATACAATCAGTCTCTCTTTAACATGTAAATTAACTGTAAATCTGGCAAATAAGAGCTTTTGCTCTGCCACCATCAAATATACATTAATCAATAGGGAAAGAAACAATCTCTCTCTTTTGCTGTTTGGCTGGCCTCCGAGTCCTCCTGTACCTGAATGAATGAATGAATGAATGAATGAATGAATGAATGAATGAATGAATGAATGAATGAATGAATGAATGAATGAATGAATGAAACGTTTATTTAACAGATTGCAGAATGGGTACAATACAGTACGGCTCAATACATACAATTGTTAAGGGGATGCAGACCTGAGAAAGACGTTTGTCTTGTTTCCATCAGGGTCCCCCTAAACTTCGTTTAGACAAGCGTTTTGGGGTGGAATTCTCAGACGAACATAACAACGGAGCCCTGCTGTCACACGATTGGCGCATATGTCACATGACGTGCTGTGAAGACCCGCCCTACTCTGCCTCTGATTCGCAGACTGTGGATGGGGAATGTGATTGGGCCAAAGCAGAGTCACTCACAGACAGAGAGTCCAGTCACGCCGCGGGACACATTCTTGTGTAACCCTTTCACTGCCACACCACGTCACTCCATAATAATAATAAGAAAAACAGCTCAAAATGTATTTTTGACTGTCGAAAACGAAATAAAATACTGCATTCCGCCTGCATTATGAATTTATGATGAGATAGTAACGAAATAGTAACGCACAGCCACTTGGACAAGTAACTGCAATCAGATTACTGGCTTTTAAAGATTAACGCGTTAGATTACTATTTTCGGGGAAAAGTAATCAGATTACAATTAGTTACTTAGTAACGCGTTACCGGCATCACTGCAAATAAGTGGGCCTGGCTGCTGGAAGGCAGGATGTGTGCTTTTTACGTGGGGAGCAGTGGCGGCTCGCCACTAGGGGCGCAAGGGCGCCGACCCACCTGCTGGCCAGCTGCTGTTAAATCAGAGAAGAAGACAATAAAACTTTTTCGTTTTTGTGTTTTATAGCCCTATAAATAATATAAACATGTTTAAAATGAATAATATTTACTCATTTTAAGTATGTTTGTATTTCCAATGCACAATATAACGTTATTATCTAAATTAAAAAAACATCGTTTTCATGAGCAGGAAGTGACGTTTTTTTTAATTTTTTCGTATTTCTCGCCCGGGCTAGAAGCGATAGCGCTCTGAGTGCGCGTCACAGTTTGATCGCTGTCTCCGTCACAGCCAATCAGTGCATACGGCGTTGTGCATTGAAATATGACTATTATGTTGGAATCCGAGCGCGATTTGAAGCGGTCTAGGCAGCAGCGTGAACTTCCGTGAAGAATTTCCATAGCCGCATTTCGCGGAGACGCTCTCTGATTGGCCGACGCCAGTATTTTTTTCCATGGCAGAATTTCACAGAGACGATCTCTGATTGGCCGAATCCAATTTCTAATGTTCCAATTCTAGCTTCTAGCTTGGTTCCTAGGTTGGTCCTAGGTTGTTTGTCGTGCCGTGACTGCAAGTTCTTTAGACTGTTAAGCTTAGGCACTCTTTCAAAGTTGGTTAAGGTTAGAGTTTGTCTTAGAGCATGGCGATAGAACGCCAGGTAGTTTGCAGTCTGTTCGAGCGGAAATGGACAAAGGAATGTACTTGTTGAGTGTTGTGCTAACGAGCTCAGCTAACACTTGGCTAACAAGCTATATGGCGGATTATACACGTTTATCAAGCTCTCCTGCCCTGGACGTTTCAACTAAACAGTGAGTCTCTCTCTCTCTCTCTCTCTCTCTCTCTCTCTCTCTCTCTCTCTCTCTCTCTCTCTCTCTCTCTCTCTCTCTCTCTCTCTCTCTCTCTGTGCTTAACGTTAACGTTTGTAAATAGTTTTTTTTAGGAGCAGTACTACTGCTGGCCATTCATGAAGCGAGACATTGCTGATTGTTTATTTATTTTATAACACAAGACTATGACTACCAACTGCCTAGCCAGCCGTGTATCAATCTTGGATGCAATAATAACGTTACTTACCACACTGACTATGTCGATGGCTCATTGATTTAACTACTGCAGCTCTCTCGGATTGAAAATACGTGGATTATGGCTTGTTCAATATTGTCTATGTTTGAATGAATGAATGAATGAGAACTTTATTAACAGATTGCAGAATGGGTACAATACAGTACGGCTCAATACACACAATTGTTAAGGGGATGCAGACCAGAGAAAGACGTTTGTCTTGTTTACATCAGGGTCCCAGATTTTCGATTCATATCGATAGTTTAATAGCTAGCCTTGGCTCGTTTAACAATATGCAAAATATGTGTACAGCCCTGTACTCATACTGAAGTTATTCTTGGTATATAATAGGTCTGATTGTGTAACGAATCGATTCCACGTCACGCTGTGTGTGAGAGAGAGAAGGAGAGAGGGAGAGATCTGCCTGTGTTTGGAGACGGGCGAGTTTTATTTCTAACTTTTCTATTTATATTGTGTTTCAAGTTGTGAATTAGAGTCTAGACTATACTTTATTTGACTGGTTGTGTGTTGTTGTAGTAACAGCTGAGCGACTCGTTCATAAGAGCCGATTCATTGCCATGAGCGTGAGTCGAATCGCTCACGTCTTGCCATGAGTCTTGCGTGGTACAGTACTGTACTGTACATGTTTGCAAAATATTTGGTATAGCGCCCCTAGTGGCGAAGTACCCACCGGCCGCCACTGGTGGGGAGAGGGATTTTAGTGGGCTGCTGAAAACTGCAACTGAAATGGTTCATCAAAGAGAGAGAGAGAAAGAAAGAAACAAAGAGAGATAGGAGATAAAGAAATGGGGAGGTAGAGATAGAAGAGAGAAAGAGGCTACATGAAACGAAAGAATAGCTGTGTTTACATGGACGCTAATATTCCACTAATAATGGGAATAATAGCCCAATTAGAATATCAAAATGCCTCATGTAACCACCTCACTCGGAGGTTGAGAGGGGTGGTGCAAGCCAGGGGTGACCTTTGATAATCGATATTAGAGCCTATACCCATGTAAACCCTTAATCCGATCGAAAACAATAAAAAATGTCCCACGTGGGGGTAACATCTATTCTCTTTGACGTTGTTAAGTGACGTGAAGGAGTTTCTGGGCAAATTCCAAAACAAAACATTTCCGTGGCTGTCTTTATTGGAAGCTTAGCATTAGCTAAAAGGATATGTGAAAGCCTTGATGGTTCACGTAGTGAAAGTCCAACTTGTTCTTCTATCACATTATCCAAATGAAGATGTAAAAATACTCTGTTTTGGACATTATTAGTACAGATGAAGCCCTTCAGATTCAGGTCCCTTCTGCCACTCCTTTGTCACTTTAGAACTAGCACTCAGGAATTTTCTGGGGCTGGTGGCTGGGACTAAACATAAACAAAGGAAGGGTATGTAACTTCCCCAGGGAAGGGGTCGGGGGCTACTGCCCTCAGACCGCCAAGATCATTTTTATATGGGCAGTCTGACTTGGGGTACTGACCATATTAGTGTTGCAATGCATGATAAATAAACAGTGAAAAAAGCTAAGAAATCGGATGGGGCTGGGACATTTGGGACGAATAAAAATGTAAGATGAAAATCACCCCAGCCTGTGGGAGGCAGTGGAGGTGTGCAATCTGGCCCGGTCCAGAACAATAGGAGTCACAAAATCAGTTTGGAGTGGAGTGGTGGTGTAGTGGTAGAGGAGCAGTAGAGGCTTGACTATTTTTGGCTTCATCTGTACATGGACCATGATTGAAAGTTGTTGGTCCCTGGCTAGTGTGGCTTTACGGCCGGGGATGAGCAAGGTTGAAAGGCTTGAGTTGTTCAAAATTAACCCATGTGCTGGGCATGGTATTTTAATTTCTGTGATTTTTTCTTAGTCAGCAGGAAATTAGGTGGTGGGTGCAAGTGGGGCTACTATAAGTGCCGCTACAATACTTATTGTCAATAAAAAAAAGTCACAGTTACCTTTTGTAATGTAATAGCCAGTCTGTCTGCACTGCAACAGCCCTCTCTCTCAACTCATTGAATGGCATAATTCAGTATTGTGTGCCGGTGTTGATTACACAAGGCTACACGTGAGCCACACAAGGCTACATGTGAGCTACACAAGGCTACACGTGAGCCACACAAGGCTACACGTGAGCTACACAAGGCTACACGTGAGTTACACAAGGCTACACGTGAGCTACACAAGGCTACACCCAGTGTTAATTCTGTCAACTAAAATGATGACGAAAGATGTCCGTCAACAACGTTTTTTTCATGATGACAACGAGACGTGACGTCACGTTATTGAAGACCATGTGACGCTAACAAGACTAAATAATAGTTTATTAAATATCGTTGACCACAACTGAGGACACAAAAATTTAATTTACAAAAACCAGGACAAAATTTCTCTTCATGTATGTTGATATTGTTGACTAAAACAAGACGAGACAAAATAATTATAACTTTTCCTAATGCCATCGTCCCGACAGAGCAGTGTGATGGGGATCTCTGTTATTAGCATTAGCTGAAGAGCTATTTGAAAAGCTAGTTTTAGCTTAACGTTACCTTGGCTAAAGTTGGGACTATTCATAATCCAGCTGCAGACATGCAAGCAAAGTACAGCAAGTTGGCAAAGGAGCATTCCAAGGTAAATCACTTTTTCACCAGTTAGGTTACATTGTTTGTATTTCCATCTAGCTCGCGTTAACTAGTGGCTAACCTAGCTCACGCTAATGTGGCTAACTGATCGACCTCTCGCACACAATTAATGACATGTTGCGGACAGCCATACCGGTGACAATGTTTAGCTTTTAGTGCCAAATGATAAGAGTCTGAGGCGGAGTCTTAAAAGAGAATGTTGAATATTTATTGTGCATTAAAAATCACAACAGAGCCTCTGCTACTAGCTAACCTAAACGGAGCCTTCTGGAAGCAAGTGCAACAACGTATAATGTCCGTGTAGAAACAATGTGCCAACAACCTTTCCGTGGGTGAAGCATAGTTGAGCATATGTCATAATCACAGCACGGGCCTACTTCACTCCCCCTCCTTTTCCCCTCACGTCCTCCACACGCTCCTCTTCATCCCCCTCTCCATCCACTGCGCACTCCTCCTCATCCTCTCTTTCTCCAGTCACCCCTTCCTTCACCCTCATACGCCCAGCTGTATTCCATCCCCCTAATTCACACGCGGTCAAGCACCCCACTCTCCACAGCTGCACTCAAACCTTCCCTGATGGGGGGACTATTTCTACACCTCGACGCTGACCAGAAGCTGTCGTGGTATTAATTACCACTGCCCAGGTACGACGTCTCTGCCGAAAGCTCTGCTGCTAGATACCCACCGTGTATTTGCTTGCTCTAACCCGTTTCTCTCCTGTGCCGCAAAGGACCGCCGTCCCTGCCTGGACGTCACCTGTTCCCGAATAGGAACACTTGTTCTCCCGCTGCAACCCAGCAGCTCCCAAGACAAGCACCAGGACCGCTTGCTCGCTCACTGCCACAAGACAGAACATAACCCCGTTCTATTTCCCCCCAATTCCTGTGTTGCTCAATTGACATTAAACACCCTTGAAACCGCTCCTATCTCTTCTCGTGTATTCAGCAATTGGGCTGTGCTCCAGACCCCAGTTCTCACAGTATACCACGACCATGATGACAGCACCAGCTGTACACGAGACCGAGGAATCGAAGAAGTTTCAGAAGCAGTCTGTGAGTATCATCAACGGCCAGACCGCCCGTGTTGACCAACTCGCTCACTCCCTAGACGCCGTCACGGCGCAGCTGGCCACTCTCGCCCTCGACTCCGTTGAGCGAGAAACACAGTATCTACGTATCGAGGCACACTTGGCACAGCAGGGCCCACCAGCCGCTACCCCCGCTGCACCAAGCCCCCCGCATAGAGAACCCCCTGTCCCCGCACCAGAACGTTATGACGGAAGCGTCTCCAAATGCCGTGCGTTTTTAATCCAGTGCTCGTTAGTGTTCGAACAACAACACCACACGTTTCACAGCGATAGGTCTAAAGTGGCTTACCTGTCGGCGCTGCTCACAGGCGCTGCGTTGAAATGGGCCACCGCTCTCCACTTCAACAATTCCTTCCTCTGCAATTCGTACTCTGAGTACGTCGACGACATGCGTAAAGTGTTTGACCACCCTCCAGATGGCTCAGAGGGGGCCTCCGGCTTGTTTTCGATCCGCCAGGGAAGCCGCAGCGTAAGCGAATACGCTATCGATTTCCACATCCTCGCCGCCGGCTCCGACTGGGGGGACACACCGTTGCGAGGCGCCTTTCGCCAGGGCTTGAACGACGCTATTAAAGACGAGCTTGCATCCAAAGAAAGACCCACCTCCCTGAGCGAGCTAATCCATTTGGCCAGGGAACTGGACCTGCGTCTTCGGGAACGTCGTCGAGAGAAAGCTAGCACCGCTCGTTCGCCTATACCCGGTCCGCCTCGTCGCGCCGCCCGCGCTGAAGAAAATAGTTCCTCCGAGCCCATGGATCTCAACCGCTTACGTCTCCCTCCCAGCGAACGCCGACACAGGCTCGCTACAGGAGCATGCCTGTACTGCGGTCAAACGGGTCACTCCGTTGCCTCTTGCTCGCTTCGCCCAAACGACGGGGCTTGACAGTAGCGCTGGGCGTCTGTTCGAGTCTAGATATCGCTCCCAGCTCCGGCCCAAACATGCTATTCTGTGCCACGCTGTGTCTGAATAACCAATCACTCCCGTTATCTGCCCTGGTTGACTCAGGGGCCGACGAGAACCTCATCGACGCCGGAGTAGTCTCCCGTTACAACATCGCTACTGACGCCTTGCCGATACCCCGTGACGCCCGGGGGTTAAACGGGAAACTTCTCACGCGGATTACTCGCCACACCGTACCCCTTCGCCTTCTGTTATCCGGGAATCACAGCGAGAATATTCGGTTTCACGTTACCAACTCTCCCCACAATCCCATTGTCCTTGGCATGCCTTGGCTCAAGTTACACAATCCTGTTATCAATTGGCCTACCGGCCTGGTGACCAGCTGGAGCGCCCACTGTCATGTCGCTTGTCTGCAGTCGGCTCGGCCGCCACTAGAGGGCGCCGGTTTGCACCCCCCCAAAGAGAACATAGATCTGTCTGCAATTCCGCCGGCCTACCACGATTTGAAAGCAGTTTTCAGCAAACAACAGGCTCTCTCCCTGCCTTCCCATCGCCAATACGACTGCGCCATTGATTTACTCCCCGGGGCGCCACTCCCCGCTAGTCGCCTGTTCAACCTCTTGCGCCCAGAGAGAGAATCAATGGAGAAGTATGTTCACGAATCCTTGGCCTCGGGCATAATCACCCCCTCCTCCTCTCCAGTCGGCGCAGGATTCTTCATCGTTAAAAAGAAGGATCGTTCCCTTCGCCCCTGTATCGATTACCGGGGTCTCAACAACATCACAGTAAAGAAAAAATACCCCCTACCTTTAATCAACTCTGCTTTTGAGCCCCTGCAAGGTGCCACCATCTTCACAAAACTGGACCTCAGGAACGCCTACCACCTTGTCCGCATGCGGGAGGGAGACGAGTGGAAGACGGCCTTCAAGACACCACTCGGCCACTTCGAGTACAAGGTAATGCCCTTCGGCCTGACCAACGCCCCTGCTGTCTTCCAGGCCCTCGTCAATGACGTTCTCCGTGACGTACTCCACCGCTCCGTATTCGTCTACTTAGACGACATCCTGATCTTCTCCCGCTCCATGGAGGAGCATGTCCAGCACGTCCGCCGGGTCCTCCAGCGTCTTCTAGAGAACAAGCTGTTCGTCAAGGCGGAGAAGTGTGAGTTCCACGTCTCCTCCATCGGCTTCCTCGGCTACATCATAGAGGGCGGCAAGATCCGGGCGGACCCAGAGAAGATCAGAGCGGTGTCCGACTGGCCCCGTCCCACCAACGTCAAACAGCTCCAACGCTTCCTGGGATTTGCCAACTTTTATCTGCGCTTCATCAGGGACTACAGCCTGGTCGCCGCGCCCCTCACCCAACTCACCTCGCCTTCGGTGCCCTTCGTCTGGTCCGACGCAGTGGACTCCGCCTTCGCCGAGCTGCGCCGGCGCTTCACCACCGCTCCCATCCTCGTCCAGCCGGACACGTCCTGCCAGTTCGTGGTGGAGGTGGACGCCTCCTGCACCGGAGTAGGGGCGGTTATTTCCCAGCACTCTGCCACCGACCAGAAGCTGCACCCCTGCGCCTTTTTCTCATGCCGCCTAACCCCAGCCGAGGTCAACTACGACATCGGGAACCTGGAGCTCCTGGCGGTCAAGCTAGCCCTGGAGGAATGGAGGCACTGGCTGGAGGGATCGGAGGTCCCCTTCCTGGTTTGGACGGACCACTAGAACCTCGCCTACGTCTCAACGGCCAAGCGCCTGAACTCTCGCCAGGCTCGCTGGGCGCTCTTCTTCACTAGGTTTAACTTACCCTGACCTACCGGCCTGGTTCCATGAACACCAAGCCAGACGCCCTCTCCCGGCAGTTCGTCCCTGACACACACACCCCGACACCATCCTTTCCACTTCCTGTCTGGTGGCCACCGCCACCTGGGAGATCCAGTCCATCGTCAGGGAGGCACAGCGTGCCCACCGGGCCCAGGTAATGGTCCACCTAACAGGCTTTTTGTCCCTGACCTCGTCCGCTCCCAGGTGCTCGAGTGGGTTCACGCTTCCCGGTTCGCGTGCCACCCGGGGATCGACCGGACACTATCCCTGCTGAAGAGGCACTTCTGGTGGGTCACCATGAGAGAGGACACCCGCGCTTTTGTCCTGGCGTGCACCATGTGTGCTTGTGCGAAGGCCTCCCATCGACCGCCCGCCGGGCTTCTTCGTCCACTCCCAGTCCCCGGTCGGCCCTGGTCGCATGTCGCCCTTGACTTCGTCACCGGCCTTCCCCTCTCACACGGTAACACTGCCATCCTCACCATTGTTGACCATTTCTCAAAGGCTGTGCACTTCGTTGCTCTTCCCAAACTCCCCTCTGCTGCAGAGACTGCTGACCTGATGGTACTCCACGTCTTCCGGCTCCATGGGATCCCGGCTGACATCGTCTCCGACAGGGGCCCTCAGTTCATATCCCAGGTCTGGAGGGCTTTCTGTCGGGCTCTGGGGGCCACGGTCAGCCTCTCCTCCGGGTTCCACCCACAGACCAACGGCCAGTCAGAGCGGGCCAACCAGGACCTGGGATCCGGACTCCGCTGCGTGACAGCCCGGGACCCCTTCCGGCTGGAGCGCCTTCCTGCCATGGGTTGAATACGTCCACAATTCCCTGTCTTCGGCGGCCACAGGTCAGTCCCCCTTTGAGTCATCTTTGGGCTACCAACCCCCGCTGTTCCCTACCCAGGAAGAGGAGATTGCGTGTCGTCGGTGCAAGACCATCTCCGTTGCTGCAGGACGATCTGGGAGGAGACGAGGGCTGCGCTGCTCCGGACTGCGGACCAGAACCGGCGCTTTGCCGACCGCCACCGGACCCCGGCTCCCGCCTATGTACCAGGTCAGATGGTATGGCTCTCGTCTCGGGACCTGCCACTCAAATCCGTCTCACGGAAGCTAACCCCCCGTTTCGTGGGGCCCTACAAGATCCTGTCCCTCATTAATCCCTCTGTTGTCAAGCTCCAGCTCCCCCCCCATATGCGCATTCACCCTTCCTTCCATGTCTCCCAGCTCAAACCAGTGGTCTCCAGTCCCCTGTCTCCCCCTGCTCCAGAGCCCCCTCCTCCGCTGGTGATAGACGACCACCCGGCCTACGTGGTCCGGGAGTTGCTGGTCGTGCGGCGACGCGGCCGTGGCTTCCAGTACCTGGTCGACTGGGAGGGCTACGGCCCGGAGGAGCGGAGCTGGATCTCCGGGTCGATGGTCCTGGACCCAGATCTCGTCCAGGACTTTCATCGGGCTCACCCTGACAAGCCTGGGCCGCCGGGAGGCGCCCGTCGAGGGGGGGGTCCTGTCATAATCACACCACGGGCCTACTTCACTCCCCCTCCTTTTCCCCTCACGTCCTCCACACGCTCCTCTTCATCCCCCTCTCCATCCACTGCGCACTCCTCCTCATCCTCTCTTTCTCCAGTCACCCCTTCCTTCACCCTCATACGCCCAGCTGTATTCCATCCCCCTAATTCACACGCGGTCAAGCACCCCACTCTCCACAGCTGCACTCAATCCTTCCCTGATGGGGGGACTATTTCTACACCTCGACGCTGACCAGATGCTGTCGTGGTATTAATTACCACTGCCCAGGTACGACGTCCCTGCCGAAAGCTCTGCTGCTAAATACCCACTGTGTATTTGCTTGCTCTAACCCGTTTCTCTCCTGTGCCCCAAAGGACCGCCGTCCCTGCCTGGATGTCACCTGTTCCTGAAGAGGAACACTTGTTCTCCCGCTGCAACCAAGCAGCTCCCAAGACAAGCACCAGGACCGATTGCTTGCTCACTGCCGCCGCGGCAGCCACAAGACAGAACATAACCCTGTTCTATTTCCCCCCAATTCCTGTGTTGCTCAATTGACATTAAACACCCTTGAAACCCTATCTCTTCTCGTGTATTCAGCAATTGGGCTGTGCTCCAGACCCCAGTTCTCACAGCATTAGGGATGTGTACCTTTCACATTTGAACCGATACCGGTACCGGTACCTGTGAATCGATACCGGTACCCAACGGTACCTTTTTTCGGTACTTTAGTCTCAAGAAATTTAATTGTTTCTTTATTTAATTTAATAAGTGGTAAAAAAAAATCCAAACTTCAAATAACTACAATTTCGACAGTTTTCGGCTTGTCATTGCTCCGACTGCTTTGTTGTTGAATCAAGTCAAATCCTAGGTAAGCATATATTGTGCGTGTGAACATTGACACGAAAAGAAAAAAGTTTAAAAAAAAAAAAAAGTAAAAAAAAAAAAAAAAAAAAAAACGGTTTCTCACTTGATTCGATACTCGGTAGTACCGACGTGTTTCGGTTCGGTACCTCAAAAGTACCGAATTCGGTACCCATCCCTACACAGCATAGTTGTCATTTAATGATACTAATACTAATCTATACGATCACCTGTTGTTGAATAAATACCATTACTTTCTAGTTATTACTAAACAGTATATAAAACAGTAGCTGTAAAAGAGAAAAGAAAAAAAAAGTTTTATAATTTATATAATATAAAAAAAATTGTTTAGTACATTAACTAAAAATAGACAAAAGTGTCATCCGTTTTCGTCGACTAAATCTAGACTAAAACAAAAAAGACAAAATTGAGACAAAAACTGACTAAGACTAAAATGCTCAGACATTTATTTGACAAAAAATAAATTAAGATGACTAAATATGATGAAAACGAAAAAGGAGCGCTTGACACATGACTAAGACTAAAACTCAAATGAAAATAGCTGCCAAAATTAACACTGGCTACACGTGAGCCACACAAGGCTACGCGTGAGCTACACAAGGCTACATGTGAGCTACACATGAGCTACACAAGGCTACACGTGAGCGACACAAGGCTACACGTGAGCTACACAAGGCTACACGTGAGCTACACAAGGCTACACATGAGCCACACAAGGCTACATGTGAGCTACACAAGGCTACACGTGAGCCACACAAGGCTACACGCGAGCTACACAAGGCTACACGTGAGCCACCCCACCTTAGGAGACCAGCGATTTCGCAGTGAACGAATAGGGACAGTGGCAGTCTAAGGGTCTGTTCCATTTTCACCCCACTGGCTCTGCTTTGAATGTGTTATCTTTTCTTGTACTATATTTGATAGCTCCGTTGGAATGAGAGCTGTCTGTTTGATGGGGAAGTTATTTTTTCTTTCTTTTCTTCCCCCTTTAATTATTCCTCAAAGAACATTCGTTTTGGTCTAATAATCTTTCTGATAATCAAAGTCGTTGATGGGAGAGAAGACATTCAAAGGAGACATTTACCACTCAGTAGATGAAAGGGTTAATTAATAAAGCCGAACCAGATAGTGTTATAGTGCTGATCTGAGAAGGGTCCGGCTGCGGCCTTCCGTGGACCCATGCAGCTGTTTTTTCCTGTTTTGAATAATGCTAATCAGCCAACTACCGCATTGTCATGAGTGTGTAGTGAAAACAACTGCGAAAGCCTTAAATTATGTCACGCAAGTTATATGATGTAACTTAACCCCGGGCAGTCGGGCACATTTAGCATAAAGCGCCTGTCGATTGCATACCCAAAGTAATTTGCAATTTATTTTACTATACTAACAGCACATGCAGGAGTCTGGTCTATTTTGAAAGGTAACATTCTGAAGTTTCTTACATAATAAATAAAAATCACTTTGAGTGCTAATGTAATAGAGAAACAGAGGTTTGAACACATTGAAATAAAGAATTTGTTGACTGGTTGCCAGATGCCAGTTTTTGGGTTCCAGCTGAGAGGTAGGAGCTGGAAAACACAATGGTTCCATAGCCTGAAGTCGTATAGTCATACAGGTCCAGTTTATAAAAATCCCACGGAAAATTCGTGTTTTACAAAGGTTTTTGTAATGTGTGTACCGCAATAATTCAGTGTGATTATCCAAAATGGCTGTCCGCTTCCATTCATTCAGACGCAATCAGCGCTCGTCTGGGATCGCTTTCGGAGCAGACGCTCCTTGGCTACAACGGTGGTCAATCATTTTCGCCATCAGCAGTGACTTGTCAGATCAGGACCGTTTACAACCGGACCTGCTCACTTGTCAAATGACGCTCGCCGGATATTTCGTCTTGTAACTCGAGACCCGAAGCACTGAATAGGTTGAGTGTGGTGACGATCAAAAGGCGGCAAATTCAACATTCCAACAATGTATTGGTTGCACTGCAAAAAATGCTGCCCGGGGCCAGCAGATGAGCGCAAAGTGTGTGGCAGCGTTTTTTGTACATTATCTAACGTTAACACGAACCTAAACTAACTTTACGTTAGTTGTAACGTTAGTTTAGGATCGTGTTAACGTTAGATAATGTACAAAATAAACGTTTTCCGCTGCTATAAATGTCACACTTTTATTTTGACAACCCCAGAAAGGAAGTCATTATATATGCTTTACCATCCTGATCTGTGTTAGCTCCGGTTAGCTCAGAGCGTCCGGTATAACAATACCAGCCATTGGATTACTGTTTTCTAAATTGGGGAGGCTTTTAATCGTCAAGGTAAGAGGATTTCAAGTCATGGTATCCATAAACTTCAATCGGTTCGGATCCTTTGAATGAATGAGAATGTCAACAATCACGACGACACGTTGAAATCACTGGCTGCGCTCAGAGAGGAGTGGTTAGGCAAAAAATAGTTCTGAGTATATTTGATTATAAAACGTAATTGTCTAATTCAATTATTTTTTATTTCTCCACGTGGTGAATACACAGGTCACAACATGTTTACATGAACGTTTTGGAGTTGTATTTGGAGTGTATTCTGCAATCTGTTAATAAACTTTTCAATCAATCAATCAAACTATACACTGTAAGGGAACGCCAGGCTCCGGCCCCGCCTCACTTCCAGTGATGAAGCTAAGCTATGCTAACGGAGCGACTGTTCCCTAAGCCTAATGCATGCACAGAGACAAAAAAGGTATGTATCTTCTTGTCTAACTCGAGGGAAGATGTTAAATAAGCTAATTTCCCAAAATGTTGGAGTTTTCCTTTAAGTCTAGAAGACCAACTTCCGCTGTTGAGGTCCCGTGATTTCCTATCAACTGCAGAGGTGAGGTTCGCCATTTTGGTACTTTTGGTGTCACAAGCTAAAGGGGGAGCAGCGTGAGGTGGGTGTGGCATGAGGTGACCTGAGGTGGGAGCGGTGTGAGGTGCTACAGGCCACAGCCGACCCTATTGGTGCAGTGTGTCAGTGCAGTAGCCTACAACAGTACAATATTAATAGGGCTGACCCCTATTAGTCGATTAGTTGACTAATCGGTCGAAAGGAGCCGTAGTCGACTGCCAACCTCTTAGTCGAATTTGTATCATTCTTTCCAAAAGAAAAGAGGCCTAGACACGTGGCTAACGCTAATGGCATGCATACCAGAGGCTAACTGACTATGAAAACAGGCACAGAGGCACTGAAAGAGGATTTCAACCATCTAATGAACACAATAGACTAGACAAATATCAAGATGTATCCATCAGTGGACCAATTGCATGCTTTTGCAGAGGACAAGAAGCCTTCAGTCGACTTCTTCAGACATTAAGCACCCTCCACAGCCCAAATGGAATGATTTAAAAAAAATATATATATATATATATATATATATATTTTTTTTTTTTTTTTTTTTTTTTTGACTAACGGCACATTTTGGCCAATCATAGTCGACTATCCAAATCCTTAGTCAAATATGGAACTCCCATACTATTTTGGTATAAAGTGATTTTGGACATTCACCCAAAAATGTCATCTTCCCTAACTTTTTCAATACAAGTTCTGTTGGCCAGCTATGTTGAGAAGCTGGCAAATCAATTTGGTGTTTGGCTCATTAAAGCTGCAGTTACAGAATATTTCATAAACCTGACTGAAACCATTTAGATTGAACATTTCAAATCAACTGTTTACATGAACTCTAGGTAAAAAACAATATGGTGTGCCTTTACATGCACAGAGAGACTCTGTCTACACGTAGCTCCTCTTGCACTCGCCTCCTATAGGGAGGTGTAGTCTGACGTCACTGTAGTTTCCTTGCACAAAATTAGTTCCTTTCTATTACTAACATTATTGTTTAAGCATTTTTGGTTGAAATAAAGTTAGTTATAATAATAAAATATGCTTTATTTGTTTTAAATGAGACGATTTAGAAATGGGTTCATTGGAAATACATTGCCATTTCAAGGAGGGTGGACCGCGCTGGAAACATCAATGGCGTAACCACTACAACTCCCTATTATTCTGTTTATCAAGAAAAAACAGGAGACACTCAAATATTGTGCCACATGTGGGTTCATTTTGACAGCTCTGTGGATAATTTTCAATGACATGTGACAATGACATTTCAACTCCATCACAGCATGGTACGCAAACTGCACAGAAAATGAAAGGAAATCCCTCCAGAGAGTCATAAACACCTCCCAAAAAATCATCGGTCTCCCCCTGCCCACACTGGAAGACATCTAAAGAACACGCTGCCTCCGCAGAGCTAGCAGCATCCTGAAGGATGAAACGCACCCCTCTCACCACCTCTTCTCCATGTTGCCATCTGAGAGGCGATACAGGGCCTTCAAAGCCCGCACCTCCAGGCTGCAGAACAGCTTCTTCCCGAGAGCCATCACTGAACTGAACAATCACCCCCCCCCCTTATTGCCACCACATCTACACCTACCTCACCAGGGCTGCCTGGGAGAAATGCGAGGCCCTGTGCGAGATTTAACGCGAGCCCCCCCCCCCCCCCCCCCCCCCCCCAAAGGTTAAAAAAAAATATATATATATATATATATATATATATATATATATATATATTTTTTTATACAGTCAACATATTCTTAAATAATAGCGCTGCCCGAGGCGGGGCATGATACAGTCAACATATAGCAAAAGAGAGAGCGAGAGAGAGCTCCCGTTCTACAGTCAATATACAGTGTACAGAGAGAGAGAGAGAGAGACACATTGGAAAGAAATTGAAATGCTATTTGGCCCTAAACAGAGAGTACACAGTGGCAGAATACCTGAGCACTGTGACTGAAGATCCTTGAGCACAGCCTAGCTATCGAGAAAGGCCGCCATAGGCAGACTGTGTGTGTTAGAAAGAGAGAGAGAGAGAGAGAGAGAGAACATGTGTGTTTGTCATGTGTGTGTGTGTTAGAGAGAGACTAGAGCATGTATGAGAGATTCAAAAGGACAAAGATCAACACTTAAATCCAAGAGAGAGAGAGAGAGAGAGAGAGAGAGAGAGAGAGAGAGAGAGAGAGAGAGAGAGAGACACATTGGAAAGAAATTGAAATGCTATTTGGCCCTAAACAGAGAGTACACAGTGGCAGAATACCTGAGCACTGTGACTGAAGATCCTTGAGCACAGCCTAGCCATCGAGAAAGGCCGCCATAGGCAGACTGTGTGTGTTAGAAAGAGAGAGAGAGAGAGAGAACATGTGTGTTTGTCATGTGTGTGTGTGTTAGAGAGAGACTAGAGCATGTATGAGAGATCCAAAAAGACAAAGATCAACACTTAAATCCAACAAGAAGAGGGTCTATACCAGAGAAACCAAAGCAGCAAGGAGCCAATGGCCGACATCAGCTAAATAGGCTAGCCAGGTACTGTGACACCAGGCCACACACAGCTTTGGCCAACGGCCCAACGCTACCCAAGCTACACAAACGACCATTCACACACAGCACATGTCGTATCTCCAAATGTTGTGAAGTAGCATATGTTTTGCCTGGAAAAAAACATCGTTATTAACAAAACATTCGGGAGGGGAAGGAAGGAAGAGTGGGGTAATGTCATGACATCTTACCTGCACGAGGAACGCAGGGCGAAAGGCCGCAACACAGGTCTCCACGTTGACGAAAGGCCTCTCGCTGTCGGGACAAATAAGCTATGGCCAGAGCCTTGTCATGGTGCAGGCCCGACTACATCTTCTGTCAATGATGATGTCGTAGTCAGAGTGCCAGGGCCTGCTATTCTCAAGGCTAACTGATAGCATCAAACGAACGTTCCCAGCTGACACTAAACAGCTAACTGGCTAACAGTTAGCTCAATCAGGCACCTGGCTGTATGTAGCCGCATAGCTTGCTTCTGCGTTCTGCAAGCTATGCGGCTACATACAGCCAGGTGCTCTCACCAGGCACACACCGTTAGCTACTAGTAGTACTATATTAGCTAGTCGACCAGTTTGGCTCCAGATAGAGAGAAAGAGAGATAGGTCAGGTCCACGGCGGGAATATAATCATAGGTTGACTCACCATAACGCAGTATCAACGCGGCGCCAATGGTAAAGTTGGAAGGAGACTTTCTTGGCCCACGGTGTAATTTCTTCTTCTTCTTCTTCTTCGAGTACTTTCCGGCAGACTGGACACCTTTCGGCGTATTGCTGCCTAACAGATTTATCTGCTCACAAGTTCTCTTCTCCTTCTTTTGAAAAGACATCCACTCGCCTCGCCTCGCTCCTCTGAATAGGTTAGCTAACGCTAGTTAGCCTTTAGCTAAGCTAGCTACTAGCCGACATCATCATGGCTATACCATGACAAGGCTCCGGCCATTTGTCCCGCTAGCGAGAGGCCTTTCGTCAACGTTCCTTGGTGACCGACCGACTGATAATGACCGACCTCTTTCTTCGTCTTGGCTGGCATAACTAAGCATAATAGTCAAAAGCTGCACGCGCGAAATAGTCAAACGCAGCTGACTCACGCCGGCGTACTACACATGATGTAAGTAAAACCACTCCCTTCGTTGAAACCAATAGTATGTCTGCTGCAGAACCCCAGAGAGAGAGAGAGAGAGAGAGAGAGAGAGAGAGAGAGAGAGAGAGAGAGAGAGAGAGAGACACATTGGAAAGAAATTGAAATGCTATTTGGCCCTAAACAGAGAGTACACAGTGGCAGAATACCTGAGCACTGTGACTGAAGATCCTTGAGCACAGCCTAGCCATCGAGAAAGGCCGCCATAGGCAGACTGTGTGTGTTAGAAAGAGAGAGAGAGAGAGAGAACATGTGTGTTTGTCATGTGTGTGTGTGTTAGAGAGAGACTAGAGCATGTATGAGAGATCCAAAAAGACAAAGATCAACACTTAAATCCAACAAGAAGAGGGTCTATACCAGAGAAACCAAAGCAGCAAGGAGCCAATGGCCGACATCAGCTAAATAGGCTAGCCAGGTACTGTGACACCAGGCCACACACAGCTTTGGCCAACGGCCCAACGCTACCCAAGCTACACAAACGACCATTCACACACAGCACATGTCGTATCTCCAAATGTTGTGAAGTAGCATATGTTTTGCCTGGAAAAAAACATCGTTATTAACAAAACATTCGGGAGGGGAAGGAAGGAAGAGTGGGGTAATGTCATGACATCTTACCTGCACGAGGAACGCAGGGCGAAAGGCCGCAACACAGGTCTCCACGTTGACGAAAGGCCTCTCGCTGTCGGGACAAATAAGCTATGGCCAGAGCCTTGTCATGGTGCAGGCCCGACTACATCTTCTGTCAATGATGATGTCGTAGTCAGAGTGCCAGGGCCTGCTATTCTCAAGGCTAACTGATAGCATCAAACGAACGTTCCCAGCTGACACTAAACAGCTAACTGGCTAACAGTTAGCTCAATCAGGCACCTGGCTGTATGTAGCCGCATAGCTTGCTTCTGCGTTCTGCAAGCTATGCGGCTACATACAGCCAGGTGCTCTCACCAGGCACACACCGTTAGCTACTAGTAGTACTATATTAGCTAGTCGACCAGTTTGGCTCCAGATAGAGAGAAAGAGAGATAGGTCAGGTCCACGGCGGGAATATAATCATAGGTTGACTCACCATAACGCAGTATCAACGCGGCGCCAATGGTAAAGTTGGAAGGAGACTTTCTTGGCCCACGGTGTAATTTCTTCTTCTTCTTCTTCTTCGAGTACTTTCCGGCAGACTGGACACCTTTCGGCGTATTGCTGCCTAACAGATTTATCTGCTCACAAGTTCTCTTCTCCTTCTTTTGAAAAGACATCCACTCGCCTCGCCTCGCTCCTCTGAATAGGTTAGCTAACGCTAGTTAGCCTTTAGCTAAGCTAGCTACTAGCCGACATCATCATGGCTATACCATGACAAGGCTCCGGCCATTTGTCCCGCTAGCGAGAGGCCTTTCGTCAACGTTCCTTGGTGACCGACCGACTGATAATGACCGACCTCTTTCTTCGTCTTGGCTGGCATAACTAAGCATAATAGTCAAAAGCTGCACGCGCGAAATAGTCAAACGCAGCTGACTCACGCCGGCGTACTACACATGATGTAAGTAAAACCACTCCCTTCGTTGAAACCAATAGTATGTCTGCTGCAGAACCCCAGAGGCTGAGCTCCAATAGTGAGTATGTCTGCAGGACTGCAGACCCAGGAACAAGTCAGACACATTCTACAAACGTGTCTAATGTGAAATATATAAGCATATAAGCAAAACTAGATTTTAGGTCTGTGATGAAAAAGGGCCTCGCGGGGGGCCTCGCAAAAAAAATTAAAAAATTAAAAATATATTTTATTTATTTTTTTTTTGCGAGGCCCCCCTTCCCGCGAGGCCCTGTGCGACCGCACTGCTCGCACACCCCCTGAGGCGGCCCTGTACCTCACTATAATTATACTTGTATGTGCAAAATGACAGATTTTGGGACATGTGCAATTATGCAAAAATGGTATTCGTTAATGTGCAATATTTTCCGCCGATGTGCAATGGTTTTTTTTTCTGCTGTGATGTTTTTGCAATGCCTTTTTTTCTTTAAACCTTTTTAATGTTCCTGTGAATAAGTGCATATGTAGCAGAGGGTTTGAGTGGGTACATGAATGTGTGGTGTGTCAGTGAGTATAGCTACGACAAATGTATGTATGGCAGTGTTGGGAAAGTTCACTTTCTACATGAACTAGTTCAGTTCACAGTTCACACATTTTTAAATGAACTAGTTCAGTTCATAGTTCATAATTAAACATTTTGAACAAAAGTTATAGATCGTATAGCTACCGCTCTGCGTCCTTCTGAAACACATCCTTACGCCAGTATAATACTGAATAAAATCTCCACATGCACCTTTATACACCCATTCACCTGGCCACACCCCCATCCGCTCCTCTACATAAGCAGGGGTGTGGCCATACTATCAGTTCCTTCCTTACTTTCACCACGGCGAGTGTCTGTGTACACCACTCGAGTTTAGTGTAAAGTGTTGAAGATTGGAGCTGTTAGACATTATTTCTTTATTTTTCTCTCTCTCACAAGTTTAGAGAAAAGGCTAAGCTATAATGGCTTCATCGGAGGGTTCGAGCGTTGGCAACATCACCCTTCACCAGCAATTCTCTATTGCCGCCTCCGCCGTGCGTCGTGGGGCTGCTCTGACTCCACGGTCGTGGCAATCAGACACACCTGAGCGGCGTCCTGTGGAGAGTCTGCCTCTCTGGGGGGCTGTTGAGCCAAGGCTGTCTCCTGTGAGATGGCGTAGTTCCAGCCCTGGTTCCCCCTCTAGTGGACGGTCGGCCGATCTGAGACGCAAGCTCTTCGCCTCTGCTCGCTCCTGTCATAAGATGGTGAGCTGCAGGGGCGAACGGCCTGGCTTTGGGGAGTTGCTGGAGCCAGATGAGGGTGCTCCTGCTCGGTCTCCTTGTCCGATGGATACAGAGGATTTTATGGAGGGAGCGGGAGCGCTCTTGTTTGACGCCCCGGTGGAGACGTATCACTCTCCCCCTCAGGGTGTGGCAGGGTGTGATATGTCTCCTTGGGGCCCCTCGTCATCCAGTGTTGGGTTAAAACCTCCGACTCGGAGACGGGATGCCCTGCTATCAACCTCGTCGGATGGTGGCGACACACAGAGTGGCCGCCTCCCGTACGTGAGGGACGCAGGCTGGGCGGAGTGAGGTACGCATGGGGAATTACATTCCTTGTTCCCGGAGCTCATGGCGGCCGCCGCAGCCACTAATGGCGTGGCGTTGCCGCAGCCACTGCCTGCACCTGTCCCTGATGACTTGATAGGTCATCTCTGGCAACGTCGTCCTGTGAGGGAGACGGACGTTGTCTGCCCATTTTTTCCCTCAATGGAGGCCTACGTGCGTCAGGGACAGGTAATCTCCCGCATCGCTGGCCTTACCCCCGCCTACGTGCCAGTCACGCGGATGGCGGGTTTGGTCCAGGGATTGAAGGAAGGGGTGCCTCGGCTTGATATCCCGATGGCGTCTATCCTTTGTCCTGAGGTGGTGTGGGAGCCGTTGCGGAAGCCGGTTCCCCATGGGAAATCGGCTAGGCAGTTGGCCAACTGGAGTGACCAGTCATTCATCGACGCAACGCAGAGCCTGGCTGCGACGTCAAACATCGCGCAGCTGGCGCGCTTCATGTCGGGGATGATGACGGGCGGGTCGGTGTTGGATGAGCACCATCAAGTCCTACACGCCCAGGCGGCTGGAGCCATCCTGCACCTGATACAGCTGCAGGGAATCGCCGCCGGGAAGATACGCGCCCTGGCCACTCTGTCCCAGGGCCACCTTTGGCTGGAGCAAGCGAGGGTGCCGGCTTCCCCTGCTCACGGCCCCCCTCTCCGAAGCTGGGCTGTTCGGGTCTGCCATGCAGCAAATGACAGCTGGATGCAGGGACATGGAGGAGGAGCGCGCTGTGCTCCAGCCCCATTTTCCCCCACCCGACGCTGCCGGTGCTGTTCGACGGAGGCCACGTCGTCGGGGATCCCGACCGTCGCCACCGCCATTGCTGCTGGGCCCTCGGCCAAGAAGGCCAGGAGCGAAGAGGGTGCCTCGTCCGCCGCAGCCAGCCGACCCACGCCCGGCACCCCAGAACCGTCCCTCCGGGCCCGCTCCCCGTGGGGGCAAGCACCGGGCTGCACGTGGCAGGCGCTGCTAAGTGACTTTCCCCCTGTTACCCCTGTTCCCTTCCCCGCCCCAACCATATGATTTGTTCACATTAAATAAAGGGTCCCTCCTGAGTGAGGGACTATTTTTTGTTACAAACTGTGTGTTTATTCACTGTATATGTTGGGGATACGATGTGTGAACACTCGCCTAGTTGTGGGGTTATTAGGACTTTTAGTCCTTCTGGTCGCTACATATATATGTGCTTAGCAAGGCCTGTAGCTAGCACTCGGTCGAAAGGCTTTTTCTTTCCTCATCCTGAAGAAATATGTTTCTTCTTATAGTGGTAAATTTGTACCGTTGTCCGAGGGGGTTGTGTGTGTTCTGTTACATTGGTAAACAATGGCATTGAGTCCACAGCTTTGGAGTGTTAGCCTACAAGAAGTGCTCATGTGTATAGCTTGTACCGAGGTCTTATTGACCCTCTCTCAACCTTCTGTGTTTTTTTCTTGAAACATGAAACACGGGTGTTGTGTTCACACATAAGCCTTCGGCCTTGTTTGTAAACCCTGTTCGCAGACAAGTTGTCGTCTGTGGCTAGCGCGCGTTGGGTTAGCTTATCCTGATATATACGCTTCCCCATTAGCATGCTGGCTACATAGGTATCACCGCTAAATGGCTTGTTTTCTATCGTATCCGGGGTGTGGGGTCATGAGGGGGTGAACTGATAAACCCCTCCTTCCCTCTTTTCTGATTGGTCAGGGGGTTGGGCCTTCTATCCTTCAGGTTCCCTGCCGCACTGATTGGTCAGCACGGCACGGGAGAGGGGGGGGGGGGTAGGGAGTTCCCTGACTCCTCGCCTGTAATGGTCGGTTGAGTCATGGGATTCCCCCCGCCATAGAGTACGTCACTGGGCGCGTTTCTATTGGTTGCCGACTTCCGTGAGTTCTTTACAGGCTCCATATGTGGACCTCTGTTGGTGTTACGGTGCATGGGAACTCAAGAGTTATGCTGCGCTCTGTATATATGTCTTGAGCTTTTGGTCATGTGGCTCAAACTTTTCAATTTGTTGCTCACGTGGGAAGTCTCTCTGGGGGTTCCCCGTCCCCTCTATTATGGAGCAGGTTGACAGGGTGTTGTTTTCCCTCAGCCTATGGAGCTCATTTGACGGTACTGCAGTCTCAGGTCCACATCCAAAAGAACACTGAACAGCTACTTCCACCGGGCAAACAGACTACTGACGGACATACTCTAGTCTAAATCATCACCCAACACATGCAAACAGACTCTAAATTATCTCATGAGCATACATTACACACACAAGCACTTTAAATGACTTACATACCACACAGGCACACATATTACACACACACTGCTGCTATTTACAGTACACTATAGAATATTGTATATATATTTTTGTGTACCCACAGTTCTTTTTACCTTGTATTGTATAGTATAGATCACTGCATATATCTACAAATCTACTATAAGCATCTCACGTTTTTCTGAATGTATGTACATTTTAAAAAACTGTGGCAATAAAATAATCATAATCTGAATCAATTATGCTTTTAGCTAACACTAAGTTTCCAATAAGAAGGGTCCTATCAAACATGATTAAGCAAGTATCTCCATTGCCAGACTTTCATCTGTAGCCTACCTCACAGATACCAGAACCAGATGCATTTAGTTGCACACTGATTTTATTATATTATATTTAACTCTCATTTGTATCTATTTATTTTGACTTCCTTTCTGGCTTGATGCCTGTTGTTTTTGCTAGGCAAACTCATCACTCATGGTTGCTTGGCAACTTATGTACAGTGTGCTCTTGTTCTCTGTCCCTGTTCTCTTAGGCTATGTACACTCTCAAATGTATAATCTACAGTAGATAGCAGCATTCATGACATTACAGTGGGCTATTTTTGAAACATGAATCCTAAATAATGATATTTAACAGCAGTAAGCCATGTCATTCTGAAACAGCCCCAGCAAATGTCAGTGTGTGTGAGAGGGTGTGTGTACCAGAGACGGATTGGCCATCTGGCAAGGTTGGCAAATGCCAGAAGGGCTGAGCTATGGGACACTCAAAATTAAAAAGATGAATGTATGATTACATAAAAAAAGCATCTTAATACATTTGTCTTTAATTATAATTTTTTTAAATACTTTATTTTAACCCAAAATACTTACTTCCAGCCCTTACATTTTTGTGCTTCACCCTTGTGGCTTCCTAAGGATTTTGACGGATTTTGACAAAAATGGGCCTTGGATCAAAGCCATATAATTTTAACTGTTTACTAAATTCCCCCATGATTAACATTAATAGCCTAATCTCAAGATATCTGTAACAAATTACATATATTTCGGAATTTTAACCACTTAAATTCGTGTTCGTTTGATACCATGTCCGTTTTTATTGAAAAAAAACTGATAAATAGTCATATTTATCATATTTCTATACATTTCTGATACCACATTACAGCGTATGTAAACTCGACGAAATACCTCTGAATAAGAATCTGCCATTAGAAAAAAGAAAGGGTGACTAATTCGGTCAGAAATAGCGGAGACGCTAAACGTTAGTAAGCGCTTATTATTAGTAGTATATTCTGCGGGCGAGCATTATTCAATCTCCCGGTAGAATGCTGAACACAGGTCGCTGGTCGGCGGAGTACCAGAGCTCCTCCGCCAGTGACACTTCCTCATTGAAGCAACGCGGGCCCGGGGGGCTCGTATTTCAGCGTGTGACACGCGATAGGGCAGAGGGAGTGGAGGAGAGGTGGATCTTATGGTGCTTTTGTGTTGAAAACTTGCTCGCACCCCCCCCCCACCCACCAAGGCAGAATGGTGCCTTTTGAGCCACTTTCCCCGGCATGATCAACGCCCCCTGCCTGCTTACTTGCTGGCAAAGTGAGCTGTAGAGTAATTGCGCCACCGTGTGTTCGACATCGTGAACAGCACCTTTCAAAATTTGTCCTAGGATTGCATTAGACATTAGACATTGCATTTGGTAATTCTATCTCAAATTTAACGAATGAGAGCAGATTAAAAATGCCTTTTAACATGGGAGCGATGCAGATGAAAACTGACGCCAGGTACATGGTGGGTACCCTATGCTAATAACTTTTGTTTTAGAGCGTTTCAAATCATAAGCTTTTGACATAATGAAAATATATGTAAAATGAAGATATTTTCCCAATTTCATGAAATAATAATAAACACAGACACCGCTGTGCTCACACACACACACAAAACATTTCAAGAAAGTAGAAATCATGACCAGGAAGCCACAAGGGTTAAAACATTGCCTAACATCTTTTCCCATGATGCTGTTGTTGCTAACGTTAGACTGTCAAGTGAAAGACAAACCAGCATAAGGTGTATTATCATCCTGGAACAGAATCAAGACAATTTGGTGGCCTTCATGCATATGGATAAGTTATGGTGTTTTCCCTACCTCTGCTTCTGACGTCCCTACTTTTGGTCATTCATTTTTATTGCTGGTGGGAATACAATTCATCCTCCCTTCTAGTAGTCTGTAATAAACTCTCATTCATTCTTGCATTGTAATTAAATACACGGATTACTCCAGATCATCAGCAGCCTACACACCAGCGCCACCCTGCTTGCTAGTGCCTTCTGTCGCCATGATGCTACTGCAAGTTGGCCTCGGCAGCCGAAGATGCACTCTGACCGGTGGATGAATGGAGCAGAGAATTTGATGCAGCGTGGATCTTGTAAAGAGTGAGATTCAAGTCAAAGGGAATTATAAACATCCACTCTCCATGGTGCTGAAAACTATTTCTTCAATTTGTGTTTTGGGAGCGGTAAGTGCCAAACTAACAACTATGAAAACATCATTTCTATCTACAATTTCTGTTCTGTTTTGCAGTGTTTTTGCTGCTTAGCCAATTGGCCTATTTGACCTACTGTACTTACCCATACTGTGCTTTTAAGAAATCAGTCAATGAATCCGTAAACCATTATTCTTACATAATATTATTGTACAGCTGTTCTGCATTTGGCTACAAGATGAAAAGGGAGCAGCAAACCATTGCATTTTATTTCGTAAACCATTTGTTTGAAAGAAAAACAGAGCCTGTTGAGAATACGTTAATTTAATCTCTTTGCAAGTGCTTGAGGGCAAATCCCTCGATTTAGACAAATTAAAGCAAACAACTAACAAACTATACAGATCACCTTCTGTTACATTGTATGAGATACAGTATGTGAGCTTTATATGGATATAATTGTATTTCTTTTTATGGCCTACATACAAAAATACATTTAAAATGCACCCCCCCCCCCCCCCCCCTCACAAATCTAATTTCACACAATTGTGTGATTTCACAGGGTAATGTTATCCCACCTCATTGCTGTACGTGTGTGGTTTCAGTGTGGTTTTTCAGAAATGGGGGTCACTGTTCGGTTTGGAAATTGGGGCGCTTTATGTCATAAATGACAGGGCCGTCTTTTGTTCCCAGTCTGTCACTGGTGTGTACATGTGTGTGCGGTGCATGTGTGTGTGTGTCTGAAAAGATGCCTTTGAGGAAAATCAATATGCTCACCACAACCCACAATTGACTTAACCACACATGCCAACCACCTCTGAGGGGAGCTGAAAGCCAATGTTTGTTACAGATGAGCCACGCTGATATGATCTTGGGAGTTCCTCCGTTTCAGTTCAACACACGCTTCTGCCTGCAGGACCCCTCTTCCAGCTCCTCCCTCCATGATTGGGTTGGAATAATATTATTGGAGGTGGGTGGGAGAAGATATCACACTCCCCCAGGAGCTTTACTACTGTCAGCCTCCATCCAAGTCACCATGTGTCAAACTAAGCTCTCTGGGTCGGCATCTCCCCCAACAACCACACATCTTCCTGTGGTTTTACAGCTGTTTGGAGAGAACATCCTGAACCATAGAACATTCAAGTCAAGATAAACCCATGGATTTAGCTCAGAATATACTTTATGTCGAGCAGGTAGGTTCATAATCAATACTGTACTGATTTGTTGGTTAGAAATGTTATACTTACTGTATACTAATAGGCATAGGAAGGGTCAGAGCCAGATGACTCTGACTAGGGCTTGACCCCAGTTGCTAAAGGAATACAAGCCCAAAAAATACTGGATTTTCACACAATATATTTCTATCTCTATCCTTCTTTCTCTCACTCATACACAGACACGTGCACACATACACACACAATATTTATATAAACCTTATGCTATACCGAGTAAGTTGTTGTTGCTGCCATATTTTCATTCATCACACGAGGCAATTGAGCCCAGAGGGTATCAGCCTCAGATCACCACATTTCATATCAAATTGTGAGATGACTCATAGCCCTACAGGGAATCCAGACTAGACAACAAACATATATTAGCGCCATGATAAACAAAGCAAAATGTTGTTTCTTGTAAGTATTGCTTTGCTTCTCTAGTGTCAATATACAGTGTAACATGTGAATATCTGGAGTATATATGACAAAGCTACGGAGTACATATGTATGTATAGTGTTATTATATACTTATATTATATATGATATAGTATAGTGTTATTATATACAGTGCGTGGTACAAGTATGAATACACTATGGTAGTAAATAATACTAGCCAGTGGTATAACTAATAATAGTGAATATATAGGAATATATACAGATATAGGTAAACGTGTGGGGAGGTATGGGCAGGGTAATAGGGAGACAATATAGGGAATACAACATTTGAATATGAATATAAAATATGAATATTTTATAGCTTGTGCTCTTTTTGGACAGTGGTGGAGGATGTACACATTGAACTTGTATTTATAATGATGGAATATACACATGGATTGTTGAAGGACTTAACACTTTGAATGCCGACGACGTGTATTGTCGTCTTACCATGCCCCGCGTTGAGTGCTGACGACGCAATTTGTAGTTTTATTTTTTTATTAGCGATCTGAATTCATATTTCATCAACCGAGTCTCCCGTTGGTACAGCAGCCCCTCTAGGAGCCCCGATGGGGAAATACCGCCCCCTATCGTCTATCCCTGTGTAACTGCAGGTATTTCTATTATACTGCTGGATCCCTGTGGGGGGAGCCAACTGGCTCCACTGTGCTGGCAAGCCGTCTGATGATGAGGGACGTTATCGCGAGTTGGAAAGCAGCGTGGAATATATATTTGGAATGGCGATCAGGAATTGGAATAATCTTTTTGGAGAACATCTGATCTAAGGTAAGGAGTCTATGTTACCAGTTTTAGGATAATCAGAGCTGTATTCACTGAGATATCAGCATGTGCCGTGTATGTGTGTGATGTTGAGGAAATGAGAAAATAGATTTTTTTCAGCCCGCCTCTATAGCGTGCATAAGTACACATATACTATCGATAATCTAGCGTTTATTTGAAAACGATTCATAAATAGGCCGACAAATGACAACGTGTCTAGTGTATTCGAGAATATTCCAATAAATGCCGTTCATGGGGGAATCTTAACATTTTCCGAAAATTTTCGAGAGAACGATAGTTTTTCAAAATGCTATAAAAAGGATATGAACCGATTAAAAAACAATCCGTTTTGACAATGTTGACTGCAAACAAGTCATTGAAAAGCGACGGGCAGATTAGACACATAGCCATAATTTAAAACATAGATTATGCGTTTTTAACGCTAACATTGAAGTGGATGATGGTATTCAAGGGGGTAAAAAGGTAAACAAGGCCGGCACTGATAGTGTTAATGATGGAACACAACATCCTCACAACTTAAAAATCCTACACCTCAAAATATACTGTAGGTCTTTCTCATTCCATAAACAAACAATTTTTGTTTATATTTTTCTATAGACTCTATATTGCCATGTGATGCTTTTGGCAATGATGTAATTTCCCCTCAGGGACAGGGACATTCGTATCTTATATTTAGGGGACATGAGAGCTAATCAATTCATTTGAGATATAATTTCTTCAGCTCATTGAATTATGTGAACAAAGCCAGCATTAGACAAGAAAGAAAGAGGTGACAGCCCACTGTTAGGTGGCACCTCAAAGGAATCAACCTCTAGTCTAGTATTATTTAGGAGAGCGATGGATGTAGGAATGAAGGAGAGCTTGTAGCAGTTGCTCTTATCTACTTGCTCTGAGTCTGAACCGTCTCCCTGAGGGAAGAACTTCATAATCGGGATAAAGAATATGAGATGGGTCCTGTAAGATTTGTGCCTCATAGGCGTTATTGCAACAAGTTTAACAAGACTATGCAAGTCTAGCCGGACTCACACATGCGTCTTTCAATAATGGGGAGCCAGTCAACCAGTCAGTTAGGGACATTTGCTAATTGTAGGCTGGCCCTTCAGTAAAAACACTGAATGAGTCATAACTAAATCCTTTTAAATTAGCATAAATTCCATCAACAATAGAAAAATTGACATTTTGGATGATTTGGAGTTTGTTACATTTAGCTGATGTTTTAGTTGTGTATGGCCATTACCAGAGAGATATACTTCTTATTACCCCATATCTAACCATCATTGTTATGGTTTGTAACCGACCTCAAACGCAACGGCACAGACAGGAAGTTCAGAGTTAGCCAAATGCTAGGGCGTATTTATTTACAGAGTCAAAAGAAGGATAAGTACAATAATCAAACAAATAGGGAGACTGCCTTTGGCAGAGTCATCTGCCGCTCTGCAGAATCCTCCTGGTGATAGTGGTGGGGAATTGGCATGTGACGTTGTAGCGGCTCTGCAGATACTCCCAGCAGATAGTGGTGGGGAATTGGCATGTGACGTTGTAGCGGCTCTGCAGATACTCCCAGCTTTCGCTCAAGGTGGAAAACGGAGAGAGAGAGAGAGATATCAGAAACAGTCCAACGAAACACAGAGGCAGTGTGGTTCCCTCCTCCCTAGCTGGGTCCAGAACCAATTGACAGTGACGGTCTTCAGTGTTCCCCACAACACACAATTTAGAATAATCCAGAACCAATTGATAGTGACAGTCTTCAGTGTTTCTTCCATACACACAATCAGAATAATCCAGAACCAATTGATAGTGACAGTCTTCAGTGTTTCTTCAATACACACAATCAGAATAATCCAGAACTAAACGATAGTGACAGTCTTCAGTGTTTCTTCAATACACACAATCAGAATAATCCAGAGGGGTTTGGTTCCACTCACCCAAGCGCAACGCGTAAATCGGGCAAAACGAGGCGCAGCTCCAAACGGGGAACAAGGTTCTCAACAGCGGTTCTCCACAGAAAGATCCTGGAGAGAAAGTAGACCAGGAACAGCAACGGGGAAAAAACAGGCAAATGCAGTTGTATTCCAGAACGACCCGACAACGATAGAAGGAAGGTCCCGGTATATAAAGCCCTCTGGGGCGCTAATCACAAACTGTGACAGCTGCGTGATGAAAGTGGCAATCGTTCAAAAAGCGTGCGGCGGGGAATGCACCAATCAGCACCATACCTCAGGAGAGCGTGTGGCGGGGAACCAACCAAACCTCATAGTACCCCCCCCCTCCACGGGAGCCACCCGGCGACCAGCCCGACCCGGCTCGCCCGGATGGGCACGATGGAAGTCGGTGATCAGGCCGGGATCCACGATGAGCTGGCGGGAGACCCAGCTCCGTTCCTCCGGGCCATACCCCTCCCAGTCCACCAGGTACTGGAACCCCCAACCCCGCCGTCGAACGCCCATCAACCGGCGGACCTGCCACTGGGGGTGACAGTCCACCATCACGGGAGGAGGTGGTTCCGGAGCAGGAGGCATCAGGGGACTGAGAGAGACAGGCTTAACTCGGGACACATGGAAAACGGGGTGAATGTGCATGGACGCAGGAAGCTTAAGACTCACCGCCGCCGGACTGAGTACCCTCAGAACCTCAAAAGGACCGACGAACCGGGGGTTAAGCTTCTTGGCCGAGGACCGAAGCGGAAGGTCCCTTGCGGAAAGCCACACCCTCTGCCCATGGTGGTACGTCGGCGCAGGGACCCGGCGCCGGTCAGCCCCACGACAGGCGCGCTCCGATGACCGGAGCAGCGCAGTCCTGGTGATCTCCCAGACCCGACGGCACCGGTCGAGGTGGTCCTGTACGGAGGGAACTGCCACCTCCGACTCCTGTGCAGGGAAAAGAGGGGGTTGGTAGCACAGGGATACCTCAAAGGGTGAGAGGCCGGTGGCGGAACTGACCATGGAGTTGATGGAGTACTCGACCCAGGGAAGGAAACGGCTCCAAGAAGCGGGTTTCTCGGCAGCCACACACCGAAGAGCAGACTCCACACTCTGGTTCATCCTCTCCGTTTGTCCGTTAGTCTGGGGATGATAACCAGAGGAAAGACTGACCGTTGCCCCCAATCCCTTGCAAAAAGCCCGCCATACCTGGGAAGTGAACTGGGACCCTCGGTCCGAGACGACGTCCTGGGGAAACCCATGGAGGCGAAACACGTGGCGTGTCAGGAGGTCCGCCGTCTCGGCCGCCGAGGGAAGCTTGGGAAGGGCCACGAGGTGAACCCCCTTGCTGAACCGATCCACCACGGTCAGTAGGCACGTGTTCCCCTGGGAAGAAGGAAGACCCGTGACGAAGTCCAACGCCACATGGGACCAAGGGCGGCTCGGAATGGGAAGCGGCTGCAATAGCCCGGGCGCAGACTGCGCAGGCCAGTATGAACTCCTTGACGTCGTTCCTCATGGTGGGCCACCAGAATCGACGAGCCAGGAAGGAGAACGTGCGATGAACGCCTGGGTGGCAGGCGAACCGGCTGGTATGGCCCCACTGGAGGACCCGGGACCGGACTGAGTCGGGGACGAAGAGACGATGAACCGGTACATTGCCTGGAGCGCGATGGAAGCGTAGGGCACGCCTTACCACCCCCTCGATGCCCAAGGTGACTACTCCTACCACCCTGGCCTCTGGGAGGATGGGAGTCGGGTCCTCAGTGGTTGGAGCCCCCTTGGAGTGTAACCGGGACAGGGAGTCGGCCTTCGTGTTGCGGGAACCAGGGCGAAATGTCAGCCAGAACTCGGACCGACTGAGGAAGCTGGCCCATCTTGCCTGCCGGCCATTGAGGCGCTTAGAAGCACGGATGTACGTCAGGTTCTTGTTGTTCATCCAAATGGTAAATGGCTCCTCGGCCCCCTCTAGCCAATGACGCCACTCCTCCAAGGCAGCCACAACCGCCAGCAGCTCCCGATTGCCGATGTCGTAGTTCCTCTCGGCAGGGAGGAAACGACGTGAGTAGAAGGCGCACGGATGTACCTTCTGGTCCGTTGCCGACCGCTGGGATAAGATAGCTCCCAGTCCAGTATCCGAGGCGTCCACCTCTACGATGAACTGTCTCTTGGGGTCTGGATGGAACAAGATCGGGGCGGAAGTGAACCTCTTCTTGAGGGAGCGGAACGCAGCACACGCCGCTGAGGACCAGTCGAACGGCAGGGCGGGAGAGGTCAGCCTGGTAAGCGGTTCCGCCACCTGACTGTAGTTCCGGATGAATCTTCGGTAGAAGTTGGCGAACCCGAGGAAGCTCTGTAACTCCTTCCGAGTGGTAGGTTCCGGCCACTCCTCCACGGCCCGGATCTTGCGAGGGTCAGCTCGGGTCAAGCCTCTCTCCACGATGAAGCCCAGGTAATCGACGGAGTCGGAGTGGAATCGGCACTTCTCTGCCTTGACGAAGAGCCGATTGTGGAGGAGGCGCTCCAGCACACGGCGGACATGCTGGATGTGTTCCTCGAGGGTCTTGGAGAAAATGAGGATGTCGGCTAGGTATACTACCACAAACTCCTCCAGCATGTCACGAAGGACGTCGTTCATGAGCGCCTGGGATACCGCCGGAGCGTTGGTGAGGCCAAACGGCATTACCAGGTACTCGTAGTGGCTCCTGGGAGTCTTGAAGGCGGTCTTCCACTCATCGCCCTCTCGGATACGGACCAGATGGTAGGCACTCCGGAGGTCCAGCTTGGTACAGACGGTAGCCTGGGTGAGAGGCTCGAAGGTGGAGTTCATGAGAGGAAGAGGGTACTTGTTCTTAATGGTGATCTCGTTGAGCTGGCGATAGTCGATGCAGGGTCGAAGGTCTCCGTCCTTCTTCCCAACAAAGAAGAAACCGGCTGCCACAGGGGAGGAGGAAGGCCGAATGAGTCCTGCTTCCAAGGACTCAGAGATATATTGATCCATCGCTGCCTTCTCAGGGACGGTCAGACTGTAGAGGTGGCTGCCGGGAAGGGGAGCCCCTGAGCGGAGGTCGATGGCACAGTCGTAAGGCCGGTGAGGCGGAAGGGCCTGAGCCCTGGACTTACTGAAAACTTCCTCGAGGTCGTGGTACTCGGGGGGTATGGTCGAGAGGTCCGGAGGCGGCTCACAAACGGATCTCCGGGGCGAGGGACGCCGCCTGAAGATACTGGGCATGACAGGAGGAGCTCCACCCCCTGATGGTACCGGAGGACCAGGCGATGTGGGGCTCGTGCAGCGCGAGCCAGGGCCGGCCCAGGACTACTGGGACAAGAGGGGATCTGGTGATAAAAAACTGGAGTCTCTCAACATGGTTACCAGCAATGGTGAGCAGGACAGGATAGGTGCGTTGAGTGATGTCAGCCAGGCGGTGTTGGTCCAATGCGAACACCTCCAATGGCCACACGAGGTCCTCTAGTGGAATGTTGGCCCGGGTAGCAAACTCGAAGTCTAGGAAACTCTCGTCAGCACCCGAGTCGATGAGTGCCTCCACCGTGGCCCGTTGGTCCGCCCAGGCCAGGGTGATGCTCATCAGACGGCTAGGTGGTGCACGGCTCTGGGAACGAGAAAAACGGCTCACCAGGATCTCCCGGGGTCCCGGCGAGCCTGGTCTTTTGGCCGGGTGGGGCAGTTGGGGATACGGTGTCCCTCCCGACCGCAGTAGAGGCAAAGGCCGGACCTGAACCTCGCCTCCCGTTCAGCTTGGCTAAGATGTGAACATCCCAGCTGCATGGGTTCCTCCCCGGGCACCGAACGGGAGGGGAAGGAACCACCAGTTGTGTTGGGAGCAGGGCGGACCGCAGTACCGTCACGAGTACGGGGGGTCTGGGGAACCTCTGGAAGACCCGGTCGGGTTCTCTCACGTCTTCTCTCCTGGAGGCGTCCGTCGATGCGAATGGCGAGGCTGAATAGGTCTTCGAGGGACTCAGGTTCCTCACGGGTCGCGAGCTGGTCCCTGACAGCGTCGTTGAGCCCCCTCACGAAGGTGAGACGAAGTGCTTGATCGTTCCAGCCGCTCTCCGTTGCCGCCAGTCTGAACTCCAGCACGTAGTCGGTGACCCCGTCACTGCCCTGCCGGAAGGTGCCCAACCGAGCTCCAGGGTCCTGGCCACCGGCTGGGTGGTGGAAAACCCTGCGGAGCTCAGCCACGAAGTCTGGGTAGGAAAAACAGAAATCAGCCCCCATTGCCCAGGCGGCAGTAACCCACTGGGCTGCCCGGCCTGAGAGCAGGTTAGTCATATAAGCCACTCGGGCTCCCCTTGAAGTGAATCGGCTGGGTTGATGACGAAAAACCAACTCACATTGCATAATGAAAGTGGCACAATCCTCGAAGTTACCATCGAACAACCGTGGTTCGGAGAGACGGGGCTCCCGAGGTGCGGGATCGGGAGGCGCGGGGCCTGCCACGGCTGCGGGTGATGCTCCGGCCGAGGCTCCTGAAGTAGGTGGGGTCAAAAGCAAGGTGTTAACGGCTTCACTCAGCGCTTGTAATTGGTGGAGAATATTAGTCTGCTGATTCCCCTGGGCTGTCTGCAGGCTAGCCAGAGAGCCAAGGGACTCCTGAATAGGCAGGACCTGGTCTCGGAGCTCCTGTACAGCAGCCGCAGCCGCACCTAGCTGTAGGCTGTGGTCGTTGGTTAACTCAATCTGGACCGCCAACGCTGTTCTGACCCTGTCTGTGTCGGCTGAGGTCGTCATGGTCGGGTCGTAATGTTATGGTTTGTAACCGACCTCAAACGCAACGGCACAGACAGGAAGTTCAGAGTTAGCCAAATGCTAGGGCGTATTTATTTACAGAGTCAAAAGAAGGATAGTACAATAATCAAACAAATAGGGAGACTGCCTTCGGCAGAGTCATCTGCCGCTCTGCAGAATCCTCCTGGTGATAGTGGTGGGGAATTGGCATGTGACGTTGTAGCGGCTCTGCAGATACTCCCAGCAGATAGTGGTGGGGAATTGGCATGTGACGTTGTAGCGGCTCTGCAGATACTCCCAGCTTTCGCTCAAGGTGGAAAACGGAGAGAGAGAGAGATATCAGAAACAGTCCAACGAAACACAGAGGCAGTGTGGTTCCCTCCTCTCTAGCTGGGTCCAGAACCAATTGACAGTGACGGTCTTCAGTATTCCCCACAACACACAATTTAGAATAATCCAGAACCAATTGATAGTGACAGTCTTCAGTGATTCTTCCATACACACAATCAGAATAATCCAGAACCAATTGATAGTGACAGTCTTCAGTGTTTCTTCAATACACACAATCAGAATAATCCAGAACCAAACGATAGTGACAGTCTTCAGTGTTTCTTCAATACACACAATCAGAATAATCCAGAGGGGTTTGGTTCCACCCAAGCGCAACGCGTAAATCGGGCAAAACGAGGCGCAGCTCCAAACGGGGAACAAGGTTCTCAACAGCGGTTCTCCACAGAAAGGTCCTGGAGAGAAAGTAGACCAGGGCCCCGTTCCATGTACCTGGATAACTGAGTTAGCCGGATAACTTTAGCTGGATAACTGGGTTAGCCGGACTTTCCGGTTTCATGTACGTGGATTTTCCAGATCACCATGCCAACAGATGCAAAAGTTTGAGCCTGCTCGAAAGCAGAGTTCAAGTTCAAGTTAGCCCGATCACGCAGAGCCACGCCCCCGCAAAGAAGTGACAGCTCGTTTCCTGAAACTATTCCCACAGTCTACGATCTGCATTATACCATTCTGAATTACGTTTTTGTGCTCCATTCTTCCAGAGGGGGCTTTTGAAATGTAAAATAGACCCAAAATGCTGATATTAAATTCACTTTGTCCTAAATAATGCACGTTATATATACCGTGGCGACGGTGGCGCTCGCTCGTGCGATGTACACAAAAATGTGGTTATTTTAATTGTAACTGGGATTAAGATGTCTGATGAGATGCGCTGTTTGACGGATTTGAGAAATTGAATGAGCCGTTGACGTCACATGAATGAATGATGATAAAGAAATAAAACTTCATTCAAAATAAGGAATATTCTAAACACGGGTCTCTCGTTCATTAATGTATAAACAATGAATTTATCCCATCTGGCACAGTGGCCCAGCGGTAGTGCTCAAGCCTGCCAACCTTGTGACCCAGGTTCAAATCCCGGTGTTTCCAATATGATTTTTTTGAATATAATATTAATGATTATACGCCAAAGTAGCCTGGTTTTAAGTTAAAATATTATAAATCTACATGCATTGAGGATGTCATTCTTTATATAGCTCTCAACGTGCACCAAATTGAATTATTCCTATATTGCAAAAAAAAGGAGACGACTAGGGTCTTGAACCCCGGTCGTCCGTGTGAAAGTCAAAAGAACAACCCGTTAGACCACATTGGAGATAAGTTAAAGATTGACTATACATCAATCAATGGGCAAGAGGGCCGTATCGTAATTCTGTATAACAGTTAACTTATTATTGTCGCTAGCAAGATCTCATTTGATTATTCAATCCAGCAGGCAAGTTTAAAGAAATATAATCTGATTGATTGAGGTAATGAGGGACTTAGAATTAGCCTATAGATAACGCATTTAACTTGTCGGCGAGGCGATTGAGCCGTATTGCAATCTGTCAATAAAGTCTTAAATCAATTAAGCAATCAATGCCGTTGAGAATCAGGGTCTCTGCCATCGATACGTGCTGGCTTTTCACCTAAAACGGCCGCGCGCATTTAGCCTGACTCGCAAGTCTGGCTTGAGTTAACGAGACTGAATCCACCTTTGTGAAACAGGAAAATCCCGGCTTCGAACATCGGGTTAACTGAAGCTGGATAATGGACATCTTGATCGACTTAGTTGAACCACGTACATGAAACAGGGCCCAGGAACAGCAACGGGGAAAAAACAGGCAAATGCAGTTGTATTCCAGAACGACCCGACAACGATAGAAGGAAGGTCCCGGTATATAAAGCCCTCTGGGGCGCTAATCACAAACTGTGACAGCTGCGTGATGAAAGTGGCAATCGTTCAAAAAGCGTGCGGCGGGGAATGCACCAATCAGCACCATACCTCAGGAGAGCGTGTGGCGGGGAACCAACCAAACCTCACAATCATGTTGGTGAAGACATTCTTAGGTACATGGGGAGGGAGGCTGGGAGTTGACCAGTACAACCACAGCCTTGTACTGTGGATCAATGAACAGCTCCTCTGGACCCATTGAGGATTAAGCCCTTTGCTCAAGAACATTTTGACAGTAAAGAGACAAATCATGCTTTGTCTAATTTAATTTAATTAAATACAAATTTAGCTGGGATTTTGCTATTTTGTAATAACCAAATGAATTTATGCATTGCAATTTCATACCATAAACTACCCTCAGGACAAACACCATCCATTAAAAAAAATAAGCAAAGTAATTATGTTCTCCCTCAGTGCAGGGAAGCATTCCATCATCTTTGCATTGTTAAACTACAAGGACCAGTGGTCCAGTGATGTTCTGCTCCTGTGCTGACTATTCAAAGAGTATAATTATACGAACATATCACATTTCCTATATGACCCCTAACA
This sequence comes from Notolepis coatsorum, assembly GCF_963971535.1. Classification (NCBI taxonomy): domain Eukaryota; kingdom Metazoa; phylum Chordata; class Actinopteri; order Aulopiformes; family Paralepididae; genus Notolepis; species Notolepis coatsorum. The sequence continues at coordinate 106,149,130 of NC_140170.1, read as the reverse complement.
GATGAAATAGCACAACATAGCTCTAACGTCTTGCAAAATCGTAAATGCAAAAACCCAAGGGTTTCAAAGGACCTCGGTTTCTGCTCCTCTTTACTTAGCAAATTGAATTATTACCAACAGCATTTGAATATAAACTGTATTAGTTTAACTACTAGAAGCACCTGTCAGTCCTTGCCCTTTACCTACAGTACTTTGCTGGCACCGTTTATCTGGGCATTCGGCTACTGCTCTCACTGAAATTAAAAACGGGCCAGAGCAAAGTGGCTTTGTAGCAAATGTGTGCTATAATTGCTTTTTAGGGATGAAATGAATGCTACACTTTGTGATAAATTGGATCTCTGGTCATTGCAACACTTTGGAAATCATTGACGGACAGTGAGAAGCTGTTGGGGAGACCCGCTGTCTGAGGTATATTACATTGGACACCTGTTTTGAGTATTTCAGTAACGTCTGAGCAGACCAGAGTTATATCTTACCCAGGTAATCCTTACGGACATTTTCTATTCATAGTATTCCATTACAGACATATATTGGTCGGCAAACAACAGCTAATTGTAATGCTCATCAGATTTTCACTTTGATGTATGGTTTGAATACCTATTCAATAACCTGATTAATTCATTTAATTTATCTTAAAGCAAAAAACTGTGCATATACTAAGAAGATTTTCTTACATTAATCTTACACATTTGTGTAATGTTTAAAATGTTTGTAAAGTATTTATATGAATAATTCTGCTCAGGCATATTATGTGTCCCTATATGTTCAATTTCAAATTCATTTGAATAATAGTGCTTACACTGGAGGGACAGTCTTTCAGAGGCTGTAGTGGGCTCGGTTGTAAAGCTAGAGTGAAGCTACCGGTATCACATGAGCTAGACAACCTAAGGTATCCAATGGTACCATGTAATGCTAACTTGTCAGGAAGGGGGCTAAATAATACCCCAAGGAAATACTGCCATGGCCCAAAGGGGTCCCTTGACCTCTCACCTCAAGATATCGGAATGAAATAGGTTCTATGGGTGGCCATGAGTCTCCCCTTCACATACATGCCCACTTTATGCCAATCACAATCATGCAGTTCAGGACAAGAATGGAGTTATTTGCATGCAGTACAAATGATTAAATTAGCCTATTCTAAAAATAAGTTGGGTATGACCGGAAGTCTGAGATTCTTGTGGATCCAATAAGCCCAATTGTATTCATGTGTGATGATGTTGTCTCCATAGTAGCCATTTCATTGTAGTGAGAACATTTTTAAACTTGACCTCACTGTATAAAATGACTTATTGTGACCTCAGCCTCATAAAACGCTACAACCTTAAACTATAGATCTATGCACCTAGGTTTATTGACAATAAGGTGGGAGGGGTGCTCGCCATCAAATCAAGATGCAATTCTTAGAAATCAGACAGCTTCAAATATCAAAGGTTTTTGATACCAAATCACAGCATGCATTTTCTATGGTATTCCTCAAGGTCTTGGTGTCGTAATGTGTGGTATTTTGGAAGAATTTTTTACCATCTGTGAAACAAATCGTATGAACCCAAAACTACTGATGACTTGCTATCTCCCTCTAAGGACACCCTGCCCCCCCCCCCCCCCCCCCCCCCCATAACAAAGACAAAAACAGGTCTATGTGGGTCTCAGAGGGTTAAGAGATGACTGACACTGTGCTTCTAAAGTCCCCTCTGTGTCATTTCATAACCGGCAATATGGTGCAAACCTTAATTATTTTTAATAAATAAAACAGAGAGGTGTTGCTTGCATGGAGACTTGGCAGTTGTGTGACTTTGGAGGCCAGAGGGTGGGACCTATAAATTGATATACTATCCAATAGCATTGTGAGGCTGAACAACACGACCCATTGACTATGTAAATGTTTTAAAAAATAAAAAGAATGTACAAGACTTTTTTTTAACTAGCTAAAGGTGATGTTGTCATATTGCAGCTGAGGGTGTTACAGGGTTAATGGCAGAAAATTCAAGTCATTATTTCAGCTCTCAAATAATATGTATGTGTGTGTGTGTCTGCATGTGAGTGTGTGTGTGCGCTTCCATCTGTGTTCATCTCATAGATTACTACAAAAAAACTCCACTAGGGGAAAGGCTACCTTTTCTTCCCCCTGATCTCCACACACACATTTCACCTCTGTTCCCATCTCTCCAAGTTCATTATCTGCTACAGAATGTACTGCACAGTACTGACCCTGTACACCCCATTCGGCTTTTTGCAGACTAGTAACTCTTCATCCCTGACTGCATTTACTAATTGCTTACATCTTTGTTGGCTTTTATTTTCGTCTTTGTCTGATTACTCTACTCACCAGTGGCTTTGAACCAGTGAAGCTTTTGCTCTTTGTGCCAAATGGTTGTTTCTATGACTATGGGATTATTGGGGTGTGTTTTTGTTCATTAGCTAACACCATGATTAACATAAGTTTATGTATATAACCAAGTTCTATGAATTCTGGTGACGCTAAGCGTCAGTCTGCACTGACTTCACTTTGTGCACGTGCACTGAATAAAAAATTCCACAATGTACCTTTACATACCAACATTCGTCTGGCCACACCCCTATCCGCTTACCTTCATAAGCAGGTGTGTGGTCACCTACTCGCCTCCTTCCCAAACTTTCACCACAAGGCGAGATCAAGGGCCGCAGCGGCGTCCTAACGCTGAGCGTCACCAGAATTCATAGAACTTGGTTATATACATAACCTTACGTTCTATTTCATTCTGGCCTCCGCTCAGCGTCAGTCTGCACAAGAGGAGCTGAGCGGAAGCCAGAAGCTCGACAAATGTACCCCGCTGAGGCCCCCCACAACCATCAGACCGGGGAGGACCGAGCCCCCCCGACCCTCCCTAATGGAGGGATACCCTCCCTATTGGAGGACGGGAGGGAGACGGATCCGACCGTGCGAAGAGGAACTCGAGCAACTCAACGCACAGGGTGAGCAGACCGTGGCTTGACCCCACGACTACGCACACGCACAACCCGCATGCCACCAGGGAACGAACGGAAGGAACAACCCTCGTTACTGCCCCCAAAATCACGGGGTCAAGAGCAAACTCAACCCCGTGGCAAGGCCGTAGCAGCGGAGCGCGAAGAAAGACCCAGACCCACTGAAGGGACTGGATCCCCTGGAAAAAGGGGGCACGGAGAGGTCAATGACGCCAGGCATCAAGACCCCACCAGGCGGTCACTTAGTGACACCGCCCCCCACATCTCCAGCGTATTCGGACAGGGCCCCTCCAAGAGCGGGCCCTTTCCCCCCATTAGTACACCGCCTGGCACACTGACCCTGCAACACAGGCAGTCAGCATGGCCGTAAATCATTCAAAAGATTAACCAACGGAAGCAGGCAGCGCACCGGGGAAACCAGGCAGCAGGCTGTAGACCCGAGCCTGGAGCACTGCGGACGAGGCAGGCGCCAAAGGGGTCAACTGAAAACAGCCCCCCGGCGGAAGGGGCGTATGCTGGCATTGTTGCGCACCATGACAAAGCCTCCATCAAAAAAAAACCACCCAGAGGGGTCGAGGCAGAGAAGGCTGACACGATTGGCAGACGGCATGAACGTGCAGGGGCACACTCAACCGGGTAACCCGGGAGTTGACTCTGCTCCAACACACCAGGGAATCAACCACCCTCTTGGTACCACATACGGTGGTTGTTCCTATAACCCCTCAAGAAAAAAGGGTTATCCCAGGCCTACGGTTTCAACGAAACATTACTTCGGACCGGGCCCGGCGGCTCGGGAAGCACACAGGGTTACCAGAGGAGGTCCAGAAGACCACCCCAACAGCCCCCTCTTCGCCATGCGTGAGAGAGGAGTGAAAGAAAGGAGAACCAGCCCCTTATAATAGTGCCAGGTACAACGTGTACCCAACAAAGGGTCTCCATAACGCCTAACCCTGTGACACCCGGGCCGACCCGGCATTTCCCCCCCCGAAAAAAACACAAGTCCCTCAGGGTACCAGAACAGCAGATCTGCGTCCCCGGCGGACAACAGGTTAACTGACCTGGACCAGCGCGACCAGAACCAGTCCTGTGCCCTAACCACGCCGACATGCCCACTCCAGGAGAGGGGGTAGGTATGCGTGTCGATTTAAAACATGAAAAGAGGGCGCCACCCAGACGGTCCCATTTGTACCGCGCTCAGTGGCCCACCCCAAGGGCGTGAGACCCCTCTACCTATGTTCTGATCTATTCCGTCAACATCCCCCAGATATGAACGAGAATTCATCGAGACAACCTAGTAAACTGCCGCTCGGAAGAGACAAAACTCCATCCCAGTTGCCCTATAAAAACGCTGTTTTAATAACGAGCAACCAAGGCGTACTAGCCCCCTGCGTGATTCTTAACTGAAACACCCCGAGCCAGCACTATGTACGCGTCGAGACCCAAACACATCAATGGATAGTCTAGCAAGACACCAGACATTGGGGGGGGCGCTAGTGAGCGGTGAATGGAGTAGTCGCATTTTTCTGAGCTCCCTCCTCAACCTCTAATTTTGTATAAAAAACACACGTTTATCTAACAGTTTGCTTTAAAAAGTATCAACAGACTAAATATAACACTACCGCCGTGGAAAGTTGAGATTCTATGGAATTTACCGATGGGAAGGGGCCAAACAAACAAAAAAAAGGCAACCGCAGCTGGCAAACGACAAACAATGGCCACTACGAGACAAGCAGCAGCAGCCCAAACATCTGACGACACTGCCAGCGCTGCTATTCTGGCTGCAATTGAAAGTCAGGGTAAGAGTCTGAAGAAAGCGATGGACGAGACCCGAGGCTCTATCACATCCCGTTTGGACAAGTTTGAAGCGACTTTGGCATCCCTGCAGTCCGAGCAGAACAGCGTGAAGCAGCTAGTGACGGGGATAGAAGTGACGGTGAACGACCACGACGCGCGTCTGAAACTTCTGGAAGAATCCCAAAAATCCTTACGGAAGGAAAACACAGAACTCAGGGCTAAGCTCAACGACTTAGAGGGCCGGTCCCGCCGGCTGAACCTCAAATTCGTGGGAATCAAAGAGGGCGAGGAGAAGGGAAGGCCTACTGACTTTGTGAGCGAGTTGGTCTCGCAACTACTTGGCAGTGAAAACTTCACCAAGCCAATTAAAGTGGACAGAGCCCATCGTATCCTGCTAGCCAAGCCGGCTGAGGGGGAGAAACCACGCACCATTATCGCCAATATGCACCACGACAAAGACAAGGACCGGGTCCTGCGTCTCAGCCGCGAGCATGGCCCTCTTTACTACAAGGGATCCAGAGTGTATATTTTTCCTGATTATACAGCGGACGTGATGACCCAGCCTTCAGTGATGTGATGAAGACCCTCCGAGAGGCAAATGTGAAATACAGCCTGCGCTTCCCAGCCAAGTTGCGCGTCGAGCACAACTCTACTGTCACAATGTTTGGCACCCCGGGGGAGGCTGTGCGCTTTTCCAAGACTCTCTCAACTGATGGACCTGGTCCCATGCTGGCGGTCTCAAGCTGACTGTATATAAGCTGATTTGTTGACTATTCAACATAAGACACGTGTGAACACTTTATTATTTTTCATCCACTGAGTTGTGGAGGGACAGCTGTCTAGGTATTGGTAACTATAACGTTAACCGGTGCAATGCGATGCCTATTCTTTTGCCCAGCTGTCTTCGTGAGTATATGGGGATTTTGCCGTTCAGTTTTGGTAAGCGGCGGTGGGGGGGTGGGGGGGTTTATTGTGTTGCCAGTCCTTGTTATATTTTTGTATCTGAAGTCTCTTTCAAGAAGGTGGATGATCAATGGATTAAAATTTACTTCATATACCATGCTGTTTGTATTAAGATTGTTATCACTTGGTCGTGATGACGCAAGGGGTTAATATATCGGGGGGTGAGAAGCCTATTACGATGGTGTCATGGAACACTAAAGGATTGGGTAGTGCAGTTAAAAGGGGAAAAGTATTTGCTCATTTGAAAACATTGTCTGCAGATATTATATTTTTTACAAGAGACTCATATAGCTCCAACAGAACAGAGGCGCCTGAGGAAGCACTGGGTGTCACAAGTGTACCAATCTGCTTTTTCTTCCAAAGCAAGAGGGGTTGCTATTTTATTTAGTAAATCTGTCCCATTTCAAATGACCACGGTAGTCTCCGACCCCGGAGGCAGATATGTCATGGTGTCTGGTAGCATTAATTCACTACCAATAACATGCCTGAATATTTATTGTCCTAACATTGACGACCCAAGCTTTTTTCGTAAAATATTTGACATAATCCCTGATCTGAATACCACCAACTTGATTTTAGGTGGAGATTTTAATTGCTATCTAGATCCCTATCTTGATCGTACGTCCACTCGTCCGCCTCCAACCATTAATTCCGTTGGAGTACTAAACAATTTAATGCGTTCTATGAACATAGTTGACATATGGAGATTGCAGCACCCTACAGACAGGGATTATTCTTTCTTTTCCCACATCCACAAATCGTATACAAGAATAGACTATTTTCTTTTCGATGCTAAATTTATCTCTAGTGTGCTGCAAACTAAATATCATAGCATCCTTATTTCAGATCATGCGCCAATCACTATGTTGGTAAAGCTGGCACTGCCACAGACGCGATACAGTTGGCGCTTCAACCCCTCTTTGCTCTCGGAGAAAGCATTTCGGGATCAAATGAGATCTCGACTCATTGAGTTTATGGAGACTAATGATACCGGTGATGTCTCCGACGCTACACTATGGGAGTCTCTTAAGGTGGTATTGAGAGGGCACATTATATCTTATGAAGCCTTTGGAAAGAGAGAAAGACGTAAGCGCTTGGCTGAGATTGAGGCACGGCTCCCCTCGCTGGAGCAGGTTTACAGACTATCACAATCCCAAATGGACTTAAATAACATTTTAAAATTGAAGTATGAATACAATTCTATTCTGGGCAAGCAGGTTAGTACCCTCCTCCTTAAACTCAGACAGAAGCACTTTGAACTAAGTGATAAACCAGACAGACTGTTGGCTAGGCAGCTGAGGGGTGTACAGGCCAGCCAGGCAATTCATAATATCAAATCTATATCGGGCAGCTTGCTGACTAACCCTAAAGACATAAATTACCGTTTTAAAGAATTTTATACTGGCCTTTATACCTCTAGATGCCATGCCCCAGACTCTGAGGTTGAGAGCTTCCTGGACAATATTGATATGCCAGTGCTTAGTGATAAGGCAAGGGATGCGCTAGATGCTGATTTCAGCCTGCAGGAAATAACAAGTGCAATAAAGTCTTTCCCTAGCGGGAAGGCCGCTGGCCCGGATGGGTATGGGGCGGAGTTTTATAAAGCTTACAGTGACATTTTGGCCCCTCTACTTCTTAGAATGATTCAACATTCTATCACTAATAATGTCTTCCCTGACTCCCTTTACGAAGCAAATGTGTGCCTTTTACTCAAGAAAGGTAGGGATGGGACTGATCCAGCAGGGTTCCGGCATATAAGTTTGTTAAATTTTGACCAAAAGACAGTTGCCAAGGTGTTGGCCACTAGGTTGGCTCAGCATGTCGGAGCTCTCATCCACTCCGACCAAACGGGATTCATTCCTGGTAGGCTTGCTTTTTCTAATATTCGGAAATTACTAAACATATTGTACTCTAACCAAAGAAAGGACACTAAGCCGGCGATCATATCACTTAACGCTGAAAAGGCATTCGACCAGATCGAATGGAAATATATGTTCAGTGTCCTCCAGCGCTTTGGTTTCGGTGACAGGTTTCGTTCTCTTATTGAAATGTTGTATGCTCATGACATGTCGTCAGCTTGTGACTGCAACTTGTTCCTGTTTGCGGACGACTCAGCCCTGCTGGTCTCTGACAAGAACAAGTTACAGGTTGAAAAAACCCTCAGCTCGGAACTAGGCAAAATCTGCATATGGCTCGCCGACAACAAACTATCAATACACATGGGCAAAACAGAGTCCATTCTCTTCGGTTCAAATAACAAACTCAGCAAAACAGACGGCTTCTCAGTTACAGTGGGTGACAATATTGTCACAAGGAAAGATGAAATTACCTATGTGGGATATTTGTAGATATCCTGATGAAGAATGTGCTCAGTCAACCGAGGTTTGGATAATAACAAAGGTTTATTAACCAAACAGATAGTTTACATAGAGAGAATGGCTGAGGGTTTCCCCCCAGGTGATCAGCTTAATTACCCAGGTAAGAAGCCCTGGATAGATCTCAAGAGGAGATCTATATAGTTAACAGGGGGGGGTGTGGTCCCATTTGATAGGTCAGATGGGGGGGGGGTACATGTAATGGGGACACAGGGGAGGGGAGTGTCTTATTCCACAGAGAGGGGGGGGGCACAGGTAAGGGGATATAGGGGAGGGGACTATATTTACATGAGAACATTAGATATTATACCACAATACTCACTTTTCTTTCTTATAATGTGGGTGAGATTAATGTATAATATACCAGGATTGTTTGGAACAGGTAAAAGTGAAAATAGAAAACAATTAAAATAATGAAAATTTTGGCCAATGTGATTTGGTTGTTGGCATAACAGTTTAAAATAGAATTATTTACATACATGATTCATGACATGATCGACTGGACTGCGGTCTGTGTTATTTTGATATCAGAGATGTGGGAATAGATGTCACCCTTTTCTTTTATTAATCGCTCAAAATACCTATATCAATGAGTGGTCCTCAACTCTGATATCAAACAACAATTAACATACTCATTAGAAGCTATCGCTGTGCAAATATCTTGGCATACCTTCAGTCGTTCATGTCGTGACTCAGGGGAGCCAATGTGATCTGGTTGTACATACAGGCATCGTAAACCAATTAAATACATGCACTGTCTCTGTGTGGTCAGAGTGCACAGGGTGAAAAAACAAAATTGTGTGCATAATTATTAGGAATAGGATTTACACATAAGGATTAACTTAGTGGCTAATGTGTACAAAAACATTTAAAACCGTTAATCTAGTGGTTTGTATAAAAACTGATATAAAAGGTGATTATGATAATCATTATGCATTGTTCTAGTATTTTGCTGTGGTGTATACTATCAATGGTCAAAACAAACTTGGTGACTTGGAATAAACCAACTAGTTCTGTCTTGTTAACAATATAATTTTCAATGTGACTCTGTGATCATTCCTTATTGTTATTATAAATTGGTTATTGCAATCTTATTGGTTGTATTTCATCATATTCTTAGTTCATAATTTTCTTGATACATATGAACTTTGTGAAACAGCTCTTGTTTGTGAATCTGACAGTTGCTGCGTCGCTGTTGACCATCTGTTCTCTGCCAGGGATGTGTCCTTCTGTGGTGACCTGCTGTGTGTTGAACGTATCGTACATTCAGTTGATGTTTCTGTGAGCCTGTCGTGTGGCAGTAAAAAGTATGCTTTTTAAAAAGTAAATAAATACATAACAATTTTGACAATGTGTGTTCAGAAGTCTCTTGGTCCACAGGTCTCATTTGCTATGTGTCTCTTCTTGACAATGCAGTCGGGAATATTCACTGGTCGCCGTCCATTCCCTGTCAAGGGTCACTTGTAGCAGTCAACTATAGTGGTCTTGCAGACTTCTTTTCCTGGAGCCTGCGTTGCTCTCCATCACCACCACATGTCTGCCACTGTGCTCACGCTTGACCTTTATCAGGCCCAGAGACATGGTGGTCAGGGCGTTTTTGAATGTGTTGTGCTGGTTTCGCTGTCCTCTCCTCGTCATTGCGGTACCACTTGATGGAGGGCGAGGGCCCGCCGGTGTAGTGGCTAGTCAGTAGGACGCTCTCTCTGCCGTGGTCTGCAGTGCCGGGGTGGAGGCCGTCAAAGGTTGATCTCCTCTTCGTCAGTGTCTCCTTGGTCAGTCTCCTTCGTGGTCCCCTGCTCCACTTTCTTGGGGATGTCTGTGGGCTGGGTTGGATGGCGGTTCTCCCACGTTTGCTGTCGTCGTTCTGGTTGTGTCCGCAGCTCCTTGGCGGCGTCTCTGGTGGTAGTATGCTGTCGTGGGTCGCTCAGGTCGCTGGGTTGTGTTCCTCGTCCTGTCCTCTCACCAATTCGTGATCTGAGGATGATAAAAACTGCCTTAGAAAACTCCTCACATAAATGATTCAACGCCTTTCTGCTAAAGTGGAAAATCATTTTGGGATTAATTCAATTCATTGCAAATAAAATCATTTAATTGAAAATAGGAAATGCAAGCCAATTGCATTAGCAGTGATTCTTTATGTTAAGAAGGTCACATTCACTACAATCTTATCAGATCTTGTATCTAACTAGATCTTACAGCATTAGGCTTTAAATAAAATTGTAAATGAATGGCCAAAGTCTTGAATCAGATGAAATAGCTCTTTTTCTTCATAGTCTGTGATGTTAATTGAAGTTGATCTTACCTCAGGCCATGTACGATGGTGTGCTTCTTCAAGATACTTACCTCGCCATGACTTCTCGGTTGTTCTTCACGTCTCAGCGTGGCTCGTCATAATTTAGCATGGGGAAAAAACATAAAATCTAGGTAGCCAGTTAATTTTGCATGAAAAACAATCATTCGTTTTGTCATCTAACCCTAACTAACCTTACTGTCATGCATTTGTCCTAATAAACTAACCTACACTGTAGCACTCAACACTAATAAAACTAACCTACACTGTGGCACTCAACACTTTGATGAACATTGTTACTCAGCTGATAGAGTTGTGCCTTTTTTGATGTCCTGTCATACAGTGTCAGCTAAATGATCAATGTACGTGTATACCTTGTACATTTAGATAATTGTGTTTAAATTTTGTGGTTGATATTTTGCAGTCATGGAAATGTATTAGTTGTTAAAAGAATAGTCTAAGGAATAGTCATGCATGTTATTGGTTATAAACAGAGAATAGAAGGAGGGGATTGTAAGTAAAGTTGTTTTCATCATTAATCTTTCATCTCGGGCACTTCTCTAATTCATGTGCCTCTTGAAAAGAGATGATGAAAACGACTGGTTAGTTATTGTTAGTATGGGAGTTAGGTAGATTTTCATAACTGCAAATTCATCACCTGTGTCTAATTCATGTTAATTAAGTGGTTCTCTGTTGCCATCCACCGTCAGGTGAGTTCATCAAGTCTGTGGTCACGAGTGCAGGCATTTGCATTGCTTTGTCTCCCAAGTGCCCACTCTGAAGAAATGTACATGTGGGTGTTTGGATGTAGATTTGTTCCGAATGGTCAATCGATTGTCTCTCAGCTCCACACGACCTTCGGCTGAGTCTTGTGGTAACAAAGAGAAAATCTGCATCTAAAGCGATACTTCCTACTATACTAAGTGGAGATACTAAGTTGAGTCTCTATAGGTGTGGTCAGACTGGCTATTTGCATTGTCTTTCACTCCACATCGTCCTCAGCTGGTTTGCGTGTTCAAATGTAGATTATTTGGGTCCTCAATTTAAATGATTGTAGCTGGTCTCACTTTGTGTCTTGTCTGTGTTCAGATGCAAATCACTGGCGTTTCAACTTTTGTGATACAATGTGTTTACACCCATTCTGCATCTTGACCCAGAGCCAGATCTCTTGGTTGTCTGTAAATACAAACACATGTTAATTTCCCACTCTTTTCTTTTATTCTGGGTGAATCCTCTTTGACTGTCTGTGTGCTCAACAAACATTAGCTAGTCCTTCTCTATTTCATCATCTCACTCATCAATGTTACTGTGGAAAAAGAGGAGGCATGATTTTGGCCTCATTTAAACATTATCTGCATTTATTCATTATCTCTAAAGAAAGGTTGTTATTCTTTCTTTAGCTTTTAGATCAAATCTATCCAATTGATTAGAATCCTATTTAAAACTAGCTTTGGTCAATCGATTGTCTCTCAGCTCTGCACTGTCTCTCGGTTGACATGCAAATTGTTGGATTTTCTGTCTTTTGTGATACAATTTGGGTGTAGTCATGCACTGTTTTGCATCTCGCCTCAGAGCCAGATCTGTAAATACAAACACATGTTAATTTTCCACTCTTTTCTAAGACCATCTGAGTGGGTTCTCCTTGATTGTCTGTGAGCTTAACAAAACATCAGCTATTTCTCATCCATCTCGTCCTAGGATGTAATGATAGTGTTATCATTTATCAATCATATCGCATATGTACACAAGCATCATATGAATGTGGAACCACACATTTTGAATCATGTTTAAAAATGTCTTACAATGGAAAGGGCTAGTTATCTTTCATTGGTTCTTTAGATAAACACATTAACTCAAGTGAATATAACCTAAACATCTTACTTTTAAACATGATCTATGTTGTTTGTGCCCAAGTTTTCAACATTAACAGCTTTATGTGACTTATAATGTGTAAATTAAAGCAACATAAACACTCAAGTGATCTGAGATAGTTGTAATTTGCTGTAACTGAGATGATAGTTGTGTATATGTACAGTTTCTACGTCAAATGACTCCCTTTTCTTAACTCCTTTTGTATCACAAACAGTACTGAATTTGCAAATCTGGTATGTCATAAATGTATAGTTGTAGCAGTACTGACTATCTGATGAATTGAAAATGGGGGACCCTGATGTAAACAAGACAAAAGTCTTCCTCTGGTCTGCATCCCCTTAACAATTGTGTGTATTGAGCTGTACAGTATTGTACCCATTCTGCAATCTGTTAATAAAGTTTTCAATCAATCAATCAAAGCATCTATATTTATGATTTTCATACTCACCGGGGAAAGCTGCAATGTTCGGTTCGTTTCTCCGGTGGTCTGGGATAATGCAACCCGCATCTCGCCACCGCAACTCAACATTTTCCAATAGCAGCGCGCACATACTTATACAAATAAAACATATACTACAAGTGGATTTCACGCACCTTCGCCCTTGGGCACATTAAACTTTACGTTCGCCTATGGATAGTTTAATATAAAATCATAGCTTCACGGCGCGCATAGCGTGACGTCATCGCTCCATGCGACGTTCGTGCGTTCTCATTCGCCTCGGAAATAACGCTTTGCAATTCATACAGTATTTTTCCAACGAGCTCTCAATAGCCTGGAATTCCTAAACCAGCGTTTTGTTACCGAATGAACGCGCCTGTGCATATGTGAAACGTAAACAACTGAAACGATAAAACTATACTTCCTCAAATGGTCGTTCCCGTGGGCCGGTTTTGCTGATTTCGGAAATTACTATCCTAGTTTGTTCCCGTGAACTGCACTTCAATGTTATTCTTTGTATAACGGTAACTCGTCTCTCAATGCTCGTCGCGCTATCCGCAGCCGGTTCTTGACTCAATAAAGCAACGCGACGGGTCCTATAATACTTGTGCACATACAAACGAGACTTAAACAGACAAACAAACAATAATACATATAAGTTAACGTGTGTGTATATCTGATTGTATTGGATCGCTGTTCGTTTAATCGCCCAGCACCCTGCTGCGATAAGGCATTTATACCCTTGATATACACTATACACCGTTATTAAAGCATAACGACCGAACCTGACTTCGAAATTTACCAGCGATATATTAGATGTGAATATACCGTTTAATCATACTCTCGGTCTCTTGAACTCGCGACTAATGTCCTGTTAATGTACTTTCCGCGACTGATGTTCCGTTTAATGTACATTTACGTACTCCCGGGACATCGCGTAATCATTACTACTAGGACATCGCGTGATCATCTTCCCGCTATCTGTATTGATCAATTGGTTAATTTAATCCAAAATACATCGTTTTCAGGAATGGAAGAGATTGTGGGCTTAGTTTGAGGTTGAAACAATGAATATTATGACGCTACTCTGGTAATTTAATTATGATTCCATCAGCTTCTCGGTCCTAACTTCCCGCCTCTTTGCAAAGGAATCACAGAATGTTTTTAACAGAGTAGCGTTTTCCAAGGATATCACATCATAATAAGCTCACGTATCTTCTTTTGTTGCCTATATTTTTAGTCTGAATTAGACTTGGGTTAGCAAACCAACAACCTTACTGTGTGCCTTAGCTTTTGGTCGGCTCCGACTCGACCTGGAATAGCACTTCAACCTTTGTGCCTAAACTTTTGGGACTAGCACATATAACCCATCCTTTCAGAACCGCCTGATAAGGACCCAGGTGCACGCGCGCCCTGGTAACGATTCTCAATACAGATCAGATATATTAATGCACATTATTCTTACTCAGCCATGATCTCAATATTTGACAACATTCTGTAATGTTCACCTGGCACAGAGAAAAGCGGGAAGGTTTTAATTCCTTTCCATACATTTTTGGTCGACCAGTCTATTATACTCACTTTTCTCTGTATAGTTGAAATGATACAGCACGCCGGGAGGACGCAAAAAGTCCGTCACAAGTTCGTAGACGCCAATTGTGGGATATTTGTAGATATCCTGATGAAGAATGTGCTCAGTCAACCGAGGTTTGGATAATAACAAAGGTTTATTAACCAAACAGATCTACAAATATCCCACACCTACCTGGGTTCCATCCTAGAGGCTAATCTTTCCTGTGACAAAATGGCATCCAATGTAATAAAAAAAGTCAATCAACGAACTCGATTCTTGTACCGGATCTCCTCCCTGGTAAACAAGAATACCCTGAAGACTCTGGCAGGAGCACTCATTCAAGGGTACTACGACTATGCTTGCACCTCATGGTACCAAAGCACCTCAAAGGCACTAAAAACCAAATTACAAACATCTCAAAACAAACTAGTCAGACTACTGCTTGACCTGACTCCTAGAACCCACCTCACCCCTGCACACTTTGCCAACCTAGGATGGCTTAGAGTAGACGACAGAGTACAGCAACTTGCAATGGGCCTGGTCTACAAGATACACTACACGACCAAGGTACCCATGTACATGTCAAAATACTAACCAAAAGTCAGTGAATACCACGATCACAACACCAGAGGGAGCTCCACAAATCATGTAAAACCCAGATTCGGCTCAAACAAGGGACTAAACACGTTTCGCAATTATGCCACAACAATGTGGAACGCCCTACCCAAAGCTGTAAAGGAATGTAAATCACTACCCACCTTCAAAAACACTCTCAAAGAACACCTACGGGAGACTGCAATTCAAAACTGGCCCCTACAAATGTCCTAACCCAGTTGTACAATAAAGACCAAGCATGGCTTTGTCAGTATTCCAATGTACAGCCCCACCCAACCCCACCCCACCCCACCTACCCAACCTCCTCCAATGTACAGTTTCTATGTCAAATGTATGTCAGTATTCCAATGTACAGTGTCCCCCCCCTACCCAACCCCCCCCCCCCCCCCCCCCCCACCTCCAATGTACAGCCCCACCCCACCTACCCAACCTCCCCCAATGCACAGTTTCTATGTCAAATGTATATACTCTTCTTCTGGATTTTTTTAGTATCACAAACAGTACTGTATTTGAAAATCTGGTATGTCATAAATGTATAGATGTAGCAGTACTGTCTATCGGTATGTCATGTGTGTCATATGATGAATTGAAAATGGGGGACCCTGATGGAAACAAGACGAAAGTCTTTCTCAGGTCTGCATCCTCTTAACAATTGTATGTATTGAGCTGTACTGTACTGTACCCATTCTGCAATCTGTTAATAAACTTTTCAATCAATCAATCAATCATCCGAGAGCTTCCATTCTTACCAATTCTGATAGATCTGACTCCTTCCCACTCCATCGCGGCACCCGACAAGGATGTTGTATTAGTCCCTTACTGTTCAATTTAGCCCTCGAACCCCTGGCTATCAGTATCAGGAGTCATCCCAACATCACAGGAATAAAGTTGGGAAAGTATGAGAGCCGTATTTCGCTATATGCGGATGATGTGGTCCTGTATCTTGCTGATCCTGCCTCCTCCGTCCCATGCCTCCTAGATTTAATCAGGCAGTTTGGTACTTTCTCTGGTTACTCCATTAACTGGGAGAAAAGTGTGTTCATGCCCATCTCAGGGAGCCTAGACTCTTCCTTTACTGACAGCTTACCCTTTAAAATAGAATATGACCACTTCACCTATCTGGGAGTAGTTATACCAAAGGATCCCAAACTCCTATTTAAACTGAACTTTGGTGAAATGGTCTCAAAATTGAAGAAAAATATGGAGAGTTGGAGAATTTTGCCAGTGTCTTTGGTGGGGCGTGTGAATGTCATAAAAATGGTGGTTCTCCCCAGGTTCCTTTACCTTTTTCAGAGCGTGCCTATTTTTTTGACTGCCTCTTTCTTTAAACAGATAGACACTATACTTCTGCCATTTGTCTGGGGCTATAAAGCACACCGTATTTCAAAAGCACACTTGCAGAAGCCAAATCATATGGGGGGGCTGGCCCTGCCGGTATTCCAGCACTACTACTGGGCTGCTAATTCAAGGGCCATGACCTTCTGGCAAGATTACTTCATAGGTGATGCTACAGTAGATGATGCTTTTATCCTTCGGAACTCACTGAGAATACTGAGTCAAATCAAAAAGGTTTTCAAAGTACCTTCAACCTCGGCATATGCTCCAATATGTGATAACCATAATTTTCCCCCTGGTCAATCTGATATTGTTTTTTCATTATGGAAGGGAAAGGGACTGGCCACTATCAAAGATCTATATGTTGATCGTCACTTTGCCTCATTTAACGAACTTAAGTCTAAGTTTAATCTTACAAGCTCACACTTCTTTCGTTACCTGCAGGTTAGAAATTATGTCCGCAGTGATATCCCAGACTTTGAGACATGTCCTGCTGATTACCAGTTTTATAATCTCATGAGCCGATCACCAGTTTCAAAACACCTGATCTCTGATTTTGTTTCATATTTCTCTGTCCAATCTATGGCTTCCTCCGACCACATTAAAGATGTATGGTCCACAGAGCTTAGTATGGAAATCTCTGATGAGATGTGGGAGGAGGGACTTAGCAGGATACATAAATGTTCTATTAATGCCAGAGTCCAACTTATACAGTTTAAGGTCATTCACAGACTACATTACTCTAAAACCAAACTGCATAGAATCTATCCCTCTGTATCGCCTCTCTGTGATCGTTGCATGTTCGCAGAGGGTAATCTTTCACATATGTTTTGGTTTTGTCCCAAGCTATTTAAGTACTGGGTAGACATTTTTGACTGGTATACCAAGGTGTACAAAAGAGAGATTGCCCCAGACTGCCTTCTAGCTTTACTCGGCTGTTCAGCTAACACTGCGGAATTACCTTACAATGAGCAGGAGGCCCTGATGTTTGGTATGGCTGTGGCCAAAAGAATTATCCTGAAGGAATGGAAAGACACGTCGTCTCCAAGTTTTAAAAGATGGCTCACTGAGATGGTCTCCTCTCTGCAGCTGGAAAGCATCCGTCACAGTAGGTCTGAGACCTTGAACAAATTTGAAATGATATGGGGTCCCTTTTTGCAATGCTTAGCTAGAACATAAGTGCTTCTCAATGTCCTCCTGTGTATTTTCTGTACTATGTATTGGTGTTGTCAAGATAGTGGAATTTCGAGCTTCGATGCGATACATTGGGGGGTATCGATGTTGGATACCATTTTTTATACCACAGGGAAAAAGGTTCAATCTTAAATTATAATTTTTTTTGATAGGTTTTGCTTCTGTTGCTGGTTGGTTCTCCTCAGCTTCTCTCTGGTACTGTAGGAGAGGATAGATATGGCACTTTTGAAACCCTTTGTTGTTGTGTCTTCTTTTACCTACACCTGGGACCTTGATTTGAACGTATTTACTGAGAGAGGCTGCTTTTGCTCATGTGCCGCCCTCCAGTTGTTATTATTAGACCTTCGTACATGACAATATATGTATGTGTATATGTATGTGTATATATGTAATGTGTGTATATATGTCAGAGAATCAGCCCCTTGCGTCCTTAGTGTATAAATTATGACATGGTGTATGTTTGTTCATTGATGTGACAGTGTCTGGCAACATACTGTTTGTGTTCTTTTTATTTATTTTTTATTTTCTTTGTGTTTGTGATTTGTCTTGATGTGTGTTTGTGAAACTATAAAAGCTGAAAATAAAATATTATAAAAAAAAGACACCAGACATTGTTCCTCCAAGTCGCCTGGGAGAACGACACAGAGCCGTCGTGCTTCATGTTCTTTCCTCTTTTTATTTAAAAAAGAAAGAAACACAGACATGAATCCCACGTGACGCAGCTGAGGGTAATTTTTTTTAACATTTTTACATCCCGCCACCCTCCTCACAGGGAGGAGACGGAAATCCCCAGAGAGACTTCCCAAGCAAGCTGTATAGATTGAAAAGAAATATTGCAACATTGAGCTATGTAACACTTGGGGTAGGACTCTCCGAGGAGGAGGTTCTGAACCAATACACACTCAATAATCGAATTGAATCGAATACACACACAATAGAGCAGAACTCCTTTTTTGAAGTTCTACTCACCTTGACAATCTGAGGAGGAGGCTCTGAACTCTGAGGAGGCTCCCTCACTGGGAAGGAGAGTCCGAACTCACAGAAGGCACTTCTCCCTGAGGAGGAGCTTTGTGAGGAGGAGCTCTGACAACTCCCTGAAAAAGATCCATAACATGGACCTGAACAACCCACGGAAGTCTTACCAATAGAGACGCGCTCAGTGCCATACTCTATGGCGGGGATATTTCCGCGGTGCACACACCCAATATTTCAGGGCGTGGGACCAGGAAACTCCCCCCCCCCACCCTGTAACGTGCCGAACAGCAACGTGACAGGAACCTTGAAGGACAGGGGGTTTTAACCCCTGACCAATCAGAAAAGGGGAGGAAAGGATTACCAGTTCACCCCTTCACGACCCCTCACCCCTGATACGATGTAATGACAAGCAGAGCATGACACAGTCATAGCATGCTACATGAAGCATCTAACAGCTTCACATAGCTCATGTGCTAACCTGCTACCTGAGTTTTACTAAGGAAAAAACCCAGAACAGAGAGGGCCCCTTTAAGAGCCCCGGTCCAGACTTACACATGTGCTTCTGTGGGCCAAACCTAACCCAGTTGTAGATCACAACGACACACACAACCCTTCATCACAACAAAAAATGGCAAAAGTACACTCTGACACAGTGACACAATATATTGTAACCAAACATGTCTGAGAGGAGGGGGGGGAAGCCCCAGGGAAACCGGGGGGTCACCCCTCCTATCTTACCCTTGATACGACCAAGGCAAACAGGCACCTCTATTAATGTGTGAACATGCTGTTCATTGTCATCACAGGCTGAGAAAAAAGATTCATTCCTCAATCACATGTCACTAAGCATAGCTTTACAGGTTAATTAACCCTCTTAGTTGTGAGTTCACCCACGGTACAACGTTACATGAACACACATGTTCTCATCACAACCAAACCAGTTCATTTTTACACATGTAAAAAACAACGTCGATTTACTACAGAGAGAAAAGCTATACCAGTGACAAGACAATTCACACACAACACGCGTCGTATCCTCAATGTATTGCAGCAACACATGTTTTGGAACATCGTTATTACAAAACATTTAGAAGGGAAGAAAAGAAGAAGTGTTTAAAGTCCGGTCAGGACTCCTACCTTCACCCTGAGCGCAGGCCGAGAGAACAGCAACACTGGTTAACGGGACACCGAGTTGAACCCAGCATCTCCTGCATTGGTGACGAGGGTATGTCCGCTACGCCACCCAGCCACCGTTCTCCATGTTGACGAAGTCCTCGCTGGCACTGGCACCCGGGTGTAGGGTCGACTAACATCCTCTGTCAAAGATGACGTCTTAGTCAGAGTGTTAAAGGCATGTTATAGTCACAGTAACGTTTCAACAGTGTAGCATTAAGCTAACAGCCGTCCGACTGATAGCAACAAGCTAACGTTTACTAGCCTAGTGAACACAACGAGCTAGCGCCGCAGCTAACAGCTGACTGGCTAACACAGTAGGCCACAAACTAGCACGCCAGCTAAGCAGCTATCACCTGAACTGTACACAACGACATAACAAGCCACACTTCAGACAGGCCGCTGTCCAAGTCCCTCCCCATCCTAAGAGGGAAGAGAAAAAGAAATGTCAAACACAGTTTTCAACAGTGATTTACCAGACATACAGCGGAGCCGGCACAAATTCCCAGCCGGGCTGCAGCCGATTTGAGCATGGAACTCCCGATAATGAAGATCCCATGCCCACATTTCATCGTTAGTGTGTACTTCCACATTTATGTGAAAGATGGGGCCTGCACGGGACAGAGAAGCATCCGCTCGTCCAGAGAATCCCGGGTTTTAACCAGGTCTTGGTCGCGGCCCACTAGGTTGACCATCATGGGCGTCAGACCAAGATCCTCCGTCCGCCGCTTAAGAAGCCGAGCAGAGGACCCCAGTCCGGGATCGGCGTTCGTAAAATTGTCAGCTAACCCCCATAGCATAAACAGACAACCAGTGCTCGCAAGCAAAACAGTACTCACCCCACCCGGAAGCAAACCGGCTTCTTACAACAGCCGGTGCCTCCCACAGTCCAGCTGTATGACCGGAGAGCCAATACCCATCCAGCCGCAGCAAGGAGGACTGCAGTCGGGGAGTATATCAGCGGTGCGAGCCCCTAATACGAAAAAGCCGGTGGAGGTCAGAATGATCATCATCTTCCAGACACTCCAGTGACGAAGACAATATCGCCGTATTTTCTCGAAAATAGTGAGAGAGAAAATAAAGATGATGTCAACGTATCTTCCCGTTCTTCTGTTTTCCAACTTTCTTCAACTAAACAACCTCGTCAAGTGTGGGTATCTACCGAAGGCACTTCCTTGTCGTGAAAGTGAAGAAGGAGGCGAGTAGGTGACCACACACCTGCTTATGAAGGTAAGCGGATAGGGGTGTGGCCAGACGAATGTTGGTATGTAAAGGTACATTGTGGAATTTTTTATTCAGTGCACGTGCACGAAGTGAAGTCAGTGCAGACTGATGCTGAGCGGAGGCCAGAATGAAATAGAACACCATGAATAACACCATGATTAACACCAATGGGATCTTTTTTTGTTGCTACATCTATCCATAGTCCCCTGATACACACTGTATGTATAATGTTGAGTCTAACTTAATTTCTCTCTGTGCTAAATGGCTTCAGTGTTAACTGAAGCATGCAGGTTTGTGCAAATACACAGAATAAAAAGAGGCCTACAAGTATATGACCCTGACAGTGTTTCTGATATTGATCTGTTAGGAAGTATAAACAGATCAATAAAAAAAAAGTATAGGCTGATTGTCCCTTTTTCCAGATTTGAGGGTTTTCACATTTAACACAAATCTGGATTAAAAAAAACATTTAACAGCTCATTTCAGCACATGGATAAATAATTATCACAAAGTAATTGGAGACAAGTGAGCAGGGCCAGTGTAAGGAATCAGCCAAATGCTTGAGGAAATAGCCACCCTAGAACAGAATTCACATTGATATTCATTGGATCTTGGACAGTTTGATCAATATTTATGAACATGAATGATTCTCTCACAAAGCTAGAAACCAGAGCCAAGACTGTAATCTGTGATACCATCACTAGACACTGGAGGCTGCATTGACAGGAGGGTATGAATCTGTAGATTCTGTTTGTTTGAATTTTTACATCCAAATTAGCTTTTATTTCATAATAGTTGTAACAGCTATGAACCATATTCATGGAAAATCAATCGGGGAAATGTCACAGTGTTCCTGTTAGGACGCGGCCTAGGGGAAACTGAGGCTTGTAACAGTCCCCACCTATTCATTGCCAATGGAGCAGATCCAGGACGAGTCTTTTATGGATATCAGAGTGTAGCCCACCGTATGTTTTTCTTCTCAGTGCCCACTCTGTCATCCTACCAATGTTTTGAATATGCACTAAATAGTTTGAGGAAAGGACAGCCAAGCCGCCCCACTCATCTCAAACTATTGACTATTCGGTCTAATCTGAAAGGCTGCTACAATAGGATATTTATCTATATATTCCTAACTGGATAGTTTCCACAATTTAAGTGTGTGCAACTGTATACAATGTTCTGTGAAATGTAACCAAACATTTATGACATGCGGCACAGCTGGAGACATCCTCAACAAGTCCATTAGTACAGTATCACTGACAAAAGATAATATTTTCTAATTTGGTCTCCAATGCGATTATAACAACAGAATGTTTTATGTTGTTGGGAAATGAGATTTTAACGATCTGCCTGTTAGCACAACCCTAGAATGCTGCACATCTAAAGTGGTAACAGGACTTATTTCAAATGAGTCAAGAAATGAGGGTGGGTGCTGTTGTAAGCTATTGACATTCATTGACATGCTATGGTACTGTACTGCAAATGTCCACTGTCCATATTGTTCTGTAAACTCCAGTGGATGTTTGCCGAACCATTTTATGTACTTTCCTCATGAGGACCTCCTGCAGTGGAGTTAAAGGATAACTTTAAACATAAACAACGATAAATGTGCTTTTCTGAGACGGGAAGCTCAAGGTGTATTGCTACTGGTCTCAGTATGGTCTCCTGTGAAATGTATCATAATCCGAATGAAAGTCCATAGCATCGGTTGATGATCCAGTGTCATCCACGGATACATCCAGGTTTTCAATGGCATTCGGTAGTGCAAGAGCCCCCCAAATTCTTGGTCTAGCCTCAGTCGCGACTTCAGCTAGCTGCACACCTTCTCATCCTCTCTCTCTTCTCTTGCTTTCTTCTCATCCATCTCTTGGAGTTCTGCATCCATGCATTCTGGCTCAAACCTGTAGCCAGTGCCGTCAAAGTCAAAATCGAATTCTTCATCTTCATAATCAATATAATAATCCATCATCCAAAAACGTTTGGTGCAAATAGTGTAGTAGCATACGTTGCTGCAGATAAACAGACTGCTCACCTAGATATGGTTTAGTGAACAGACTGCTCAGATACAGTTTAGTAAACAGACTGCTCACCTAGATACAGTTTAGTAAACAGACTGCTCACCTAGACACAGTTTTGTAAACAACATTCCCGCTCCCTCACCCCGATACATAGTACTCTGCGGGAGCAGCAAAAACAAGCATTTACATTTACATTTAGTAATTTAGCTGACACGTTTATCCAAATCAACTTACAAGTTCGGTACACAGGGGCGTCGTTTTGGTATGGCACTCGCCATATCTTGGCTTGTGACTAAATCATCTAATTTGCGTGTCATTTGTGACGCGCTCTACCGCGTTGTAGTTGAACACCAGACAGAGGTGGCTGCTCTTTGTCTCAGAATAAACAACCAAGCCGCCAAGTACCCACTCTTTGCATAACAATTGCCCAGGCCAATGTATCGTCGCAGCCAATGGATCAAGCAAATACATTTGGCCTATCTGATCAGGGTCTTTAGATAATAAATAGCGCGATCTCTCTCTCCTGGCCCTGCTCCATTGGCAATGAATAGGTGGGGACTGTTACAAGCCTGAGGTCATACTGTATGAACAATATTGATGTATTTGCGTATGTGCTTTAACCCCCCTGTGCATGTGTTGTGTATCTCTTCCTCTCTTCCTCTCTCTCTCTCTCTCTCTCTCTCTCTCTCTATCTATCTCTCTCTCTCTCTCTCTCTCTCTCTCTCTCTCTCTCTCTCTCTCTCTCTCTCTCTCTCTCTCTCTCTCTCTCTCTCTCTCTCTCTCTCTCTCTCTCACACACACAACGCAGTACGCACGTTCCGAGACTGTCATAAGTGAATTGTATAGAAACAACTCACCAAAATTGACTATTGCACAACTGATTAAAAAAAATCTACAAAATCAGCCCCACGAAACCTTCCTACTATACGTAGCACCGGCCGCAACATCCACCCTCCCTCCTTGCCATAACATATGGTTATCCTATAACCATAGTTATATGAGTATAGCAAGCGCTCTGCACTCTAGTGGAACAACATCCCTTTATCAATCTAATACTGAATAATTGTCTCCACATGTACACACCCATCCGCCTGGCCACACCCACATCCGCACCTCTACATAAGCGGGGTCGTGGCCAAGGCAAAGGGGTCCTCAGTGAGTCAGTGCAGAGCGCTCGCTATACTCATATAACTATGGTTATAGGATAACCGTATGTTATATTATCGTATAGCTTACGCTCTGCACTCTAGTGTATCGACAAATGTACCCGCTGAGGCCCCCCACAACCATCAGAACCGGGGAGGACCCGAGCCCCCGGACCCCCCTAGAGGGGGACGGGAGGGAATCGGATCCGACTGTGCGAAGAGGGTTTAGCACCTCAACGCACAGGGTGAGCAGATCGTGGGACTTACCTTCACAGAAGAACCCGCGACCACTCAGGCGTGCATCCCACATGCCACTAGGGAATGAACGGGAAGAAAAACCCCTGTTACAGCGCCCAATATCACGGGTCAAAGGTCAAGAACCCAACCCCGTGGCAAGGCCGTAGCAGCGGAGTGCGGAGGAGGACCCAGCCCCAGGAGCAGCCTGAGGGCCAGGACCCCCCGAAAAAGGGGGCCCGGTGAGGTCAACAATCAGGGCTGTACAGTGCGACATATATATCACACGTGCTACAGCAACAGCGGTCTGTGCGATGAATGGATTTACTTCAGTAGCACTGGGGCGATAGGCATTCGGTTCATATTGATACTCTTATTTTGAAAATCCTGTCACAGGTCTCATTTCCGCCTAAGCGCAGCTCCAGTCATAATATCTGGGCTCCGGCAGCTAGCAACGGTCAGGTTCATATGATACTCTTATTTTGAAAAAACCCATAGCAACTCCGCGATGTCATATCCACCCCAGACCGTGCTTCTGCTTTCTGCTCTCAGCCGAGCGAGGCTGCACAGCAGTCGGCTATTTTGCGATCCGAAATAAGTCTGTGGTGTTTTTTTTTTCTCACAACGGGTCAAATGCATCTAACACGCTTTGCATAGTCGCCATTCCTTTATGCCCACATCGCCCGAAATGAACGTTACATTAGCATAAGCTAACAAGCTAATCCTGATCAGAGGCAGAGCCATAGAGAACAGGGGACTGGGGAAAGGGTGTGTGTGTCGAGAGGAGTGGAAGTTTGAAGACAGACTAGACTACAATATGATGCGGGGTGGTGAGTTGAAACAGTGTGAATGAATGAAAACTTTATTTAACAGATTGCAGAATGGGTACAATACAGTACGGCTCAATACACACAATTGTTAAAGGGGAACTATTTTACTATTTCTTTCACTATTTGGGCACTTTTACACAATTCCTGTGAGTCTATGGAACACCTCTGTAATATATATATTTTTTTTATACATTGTTTTGTATTTCTAATCAAGTCCTCAAAAACAGCATTTTTCTACCTCAAGATCTCGAGCTGTTTTGAGCCTGGGCTCCTAAACCACTGCGCAGCGTCGTGTTCGCCTGAACATTAACATGCAGCGGTGTCTTTATGACATCACATATAGGGCACATTTTCAAATGACTCAGTTCAGTGAGGGTGAATATTGTGAGAGGAGAATTGGAAGAATGCACCAATATGAGAATTTTGAGACATAGATCATATTAATATAAGTTCACATAGCTAGGAAACAATGCTAAACACTCAAAAAGGCCATTTATAAGATAGTTCCCCTTTAAGGGATTGCAGACCAGAGAAAGACTTTCGTCTTGTTTACATCAGGGTCCCCCATTGTGTGTCTGTGTGTGTGTGTGTCCCAACCGACCCCACTTCTATGTTTCAATAAATTATTTGCATTTAAAACTATTAACGCTGACTCATTCCTTCAGTCCACTCAAAATTATGCTAATATTCCTTATGTTGTTTATGATATTAATTGAAAATAGCATATGAGAGTATTATAGTAATAATAACACATGGCGATATACTAAAAAGCAATTTATAATTTTTGGCTGGTAAAAAATCTGCCTTTTTAAAATCTACCAGCCAAATGGCTGGTAAGTCAAAAAGTTAAATTTGTTCCCTGACTGCAACTAAATAACACAAATACAATAGGCACATTTGTGACTGTTACAAATATAACATGTTTTATACTTGTGCTACAAGATTTTGGCCAGTGCTACAAAACGATCAACCTCTGTAGCACCAGTGCTATGTGCAAAAAAAGTTAACGTACAGCCCTGACAATGCCGTAGCATCGGGACCCCACCAGACGGTCACTGATGACACCACCCCCCACATCGCCAGCGTATCGGACAGGGCCCAAATCAAGAGTAGGCCCTTCCCCCCTTTGGCACGCCGCCCTGAAGCACTCTAGCTTACTGCACCTGGTATTCCCAGGGGGTCCCCCATCCAAGAACTACCAGGGCCGAACCTGCTTAGTTTCCGAGATCTGACGAGATCGGGCGTGTCCAGGTTGGCATGGCCGTAAGCCCCAAGAGGCTACCCCCCCACAATACTGTGGGGCCAGACGGCGCGCCGGGGAGACAACCCCCAAGGGGGTTGATCCCTCAATCCAGGCAGCAGGCCAGAACTCGACCTGTGCCTGGAGCACTGCGGACTAGACAGGTGCCTAAAGGGTCTACTGTAAGAACAGTACCCGGCGGAAGGGGTTTCTGGTATGCTGTGCACCATGTCATGACCTCAACAAACCCGACCCCCCCAGCGGGGTCGCGGTTCAAAGGAGAGGCCGACACAATTGGCAGACGTCATGAAAAATGCGGGGGCAGACGGGGTCAAGCCCGGCCTCAACCCCGGCCTCAACCCGAGAGTCGACTCTGCTACCAACACACCAGAGAACCAACCAGCCGCATGCTGCCGCCTATAGGTAATGCGCTGCAGTCGGCTTATTTTTTCAGCGCTTTTCAGCTTTTTTGTGCGGCAGTACCCAGCGTTTACAGTTGAACACTTCTGAACTTTTCAGAGCGATGCGCTGAGCGTCTTTTCAGACAACCAATCACACCCGTGGTGCTCGTGACACATTCGTAACCTGACACCGGAGTTGCCTGCCTGCCTACCCACAAGAGACAGGAGCAGTATGAGGGCAAGCGTCTGCTGGTTGGTGGTCATTGCGATTCGCGACAAAGCAAAAATACACTAATAACTACACGAATACACTAATAAAAAGCTAATAAAAAGCAAAGGGCGAACTGTGGTGTCAGGCAATAACTATATATATATAATTAATATACAATAAAGTGTATTAAAATATGCTATATGTGCAAAAGCGCGGCAGTAAAATACGATAAAAAGATGGCTGTCGCGTCATCTTGCTACAAGGCACGCGCTGCGTTTTTTTTCTCTCACCGCAAGCGCTTCATCTCAGCACTACCGGCGCACTGCCAGCGTTTTTCAGAGGGGGGTAGGTACGCATGTCGATCTAAAACATCACAGAGGGCGCCACCAAGATGGACAGAATGTGAATGCGCTGCTCCTGGTGGTTCCACATTGGAAGCACCCAGGGCCAGCGCTATATGCACGTCAAGAACCCGAAACACATCAATGGTGAATTCTAATAAGAAAACACCAGACGATGTTCCCTCCATGCTGTCTGGGACAAGCAGCAGGAAGCCGGTCAATAAGAGACAGACACAGGCCTTATATGACGCGACTGAGGGCAACCCTATCAATTCTGCTCCTCACATAAGAGGGGAAGACAGAAGTTCCCCCAGAGAGACCTCCACGTGAGTACAATTGAAAAAGATACATGCAATAATAATTGGGCCAAGTGACCAACGGCTCAATACACACTGTAATAGAGAGCAGAGCAGAAAACGAACAGTTTTCTAATGCAACGCATCATCCAACTTTGACAAAGACAGCGGTCTGCAGCACAGAGCCTGTAACCTCACGGATGTCTCCTGGCCAATAGGAAACGCACCCAGTGATGTATCCCATGGCCGGGGGGAAAATCCCGTGACCCACCCATCCTAACAGGGAGTGGAACCAGGGAACCCCCCCTTGTCCCTCCCTGTGACGCGCTGCCCCTCAGCTGACAGGGAAAACTGACAGGCGGGAGGTCCCACCTCCCGGCCAATCAGTAAAGAGGGGGGAGGATTTTATCAGCCCACCCCTCATGACCCCTTGTGGTAAATTAGTTAAAATGAAACATTACTTTTCCTCAAGGGCTACAATCTACTGGACGGATCCTGTTGTAAGTGGTTATAGGAAACATTTAATGTATTTTATATCTGGCCAAACTATAGGATTAAAGAGTGTAAAACGACTATAAAAGGTTAAATATTTAATAGACTTCGGTTAGAGACAAAAGAATCACTTAAATTGATTAAGTAAAATGACATAATAACTAACACATAGGATTTATCAGGGAAACATTGGACAGTAGTCATCTAAATTCAATCAAAAAGTGTCTGTCTACTTGAGAACCAAACGGTCAGAAGAAGACACACACATACTATAGGAGATAGGGTTGTAAACCTTCCCCCACCAATCATACATTCTAAGGAGAAGGTCACCCAGGGCCACGCACTATCTTTAAACAAAGAGACCCTAGGCGGTGTTTATCACAGGAAGAAGCTGAAGGAGGTCTTGTCAGCCATGATGAGTGATAAGCCAACTGTATGCTATAGATAAGTCTTAGAGCCGCCCCTGTAGGAACACACCGTTTGGCACCGCAACTTCAAAGAAAAGTGTCATGTGACTCTTTCTGGTACAAAATGCCGGTAGGAGGGGCCACCTGTCTGCAGAGACAGAGCTGGAAAGCAAATTTGGATTAAACTGGTTTAAAACAATGAAATAGTTATAATAAATACAGGATATTATCAGAAATATTCAGCCCATAGAATATCAATAATCTTAAGACTAATAACAATGTTTTTGCTATTTGGAAAACTAACTTAGATAAAATAAGTAGGGTTTACATTCTTGTTAAACTAGTTAAAAATATATAGGAACGTACAAATAGGATAAATAATAACGGCAAGACAATAAAATTTAAATATAGATTCTCTTTTATTGTTTTTTTTTACCCATAATTAGACCAATTCATGTATACTATGACTAGGGAATTTGGTAAAACAACTAAACTAATATAGATTAAATAATCAGAAAGTAATCTGTAAGTTTTAAATCCTTACAAACAAGGTAAAACAGGTGCGGTTAGGTGGCCGAGCGGAGATTGCGTTCGTCACCAACCCCGGAGCTGTGAGCTGGATTCGCCTGTTCGAATCCAGCTCACAGCTCCGGGGTTGTCACCAGCTTGGCTGGCCGTCCACACTAATACAATTGGCTGTATTAGAGGGTGGGAGAAGCTGGCGGGGTGGGTCCGGGTCGTTGTAAACAGCGACTCCTACAGTTCGGTCGGGGCGCCTGCTAAGCGCGGATAGGACTTGAGGGGGATAGTGTGATCCTCCCACACGCTACGCCCTCTCATTGAGAATCCGCGCTGCCAGGTGAAAAGAAGCGGTGATTGGCTGGACGTGTGTCGGAGGAAGCACGTGGTAGCCTCCACTCTCCCAGATGATCTGACTGTGGGGGGTAAGTGCGCAGCGACCAGGAAGGGACTGGGAATTGGCATACAACTAACATTGGGATGGGAGAAAATCAGAGGAAAATGGAGGGGGAAAAAGATATATATAAAAAAAAAAAAAAAAAACAAGGTAAAACATAGGAATAGTGGGTCTCATTCCCGAAGATTTTTCAAAGATATATTCTGGAAGACTTATCTTGGAACCACTGAGAGATAATCTATGACAAGTACACTCTGAGTCCTGAACGTGCTGGAGATATGTCTTAAGTGGCTGAAACGGTCGCAGAAATTATATGATCTGATATCTGCTTGGAGAATGGCATTCTGTCGTAAACTCCAAAGCGAGTTCCCGTTCAGCTCATTTGCATACAAACCACGCCCCCGACAGTCCTTCTAAAGCAGTCAATGGGCATGTGCAAACCCTCGCTGAAATGTCAAAGCGCCGTTCTGATACGGACCTGCCTCTACGCAACGACGTAGGAATTTCACCAATGCTGAAATGGAGGTGGGGATCCCTTGTAAACAAGACAAACGTATTCCTCTGGTCTGCATCCCCTTAACAATTGTGTGTATTGAGCTGTACTGTATTGTAAATTCTGCAATCTGTTAATAAAGTTTCCATTCATTAATTCAGGTACCGATATCGGGAGTGGAGAATTATAAGGGGGTTCTTTTCAGCAGCGTCAGCTCCGGTTACAGGGGCACCCACAATAAACATCCCTGACACCCTTTGAGTATTACTGAGTGATGTGTTTAGTTATTGGTATACATTGTAAACTGCATCGAATAATGACAGAAGCAAGCAAGTCGAATTCAGGTCCAGATTTAATTCACCTATAAATAGGAATTAATTGCACGCATGTGCAACGCCTATTATCCGGGCCCATTAATGGGTCAGGATGCATGTCCTGGTCAGGTGGTTGTTGAGGTGGCTGGAGGGGTAGCGGGACACCACGCTTCTCCGCAATGTTGTGCAGGACGCAGCAGGCCATGATAATCGTACACACCTGGAAAGAATGAATAAGCCACAATAAATGACATGCAACATATGATTGTATTGGGCTGAGGTGGGCACTCATACATGTTTTAACACGGCACGGCCAAAACAATTTATCAGCTGTTGCCTTCATCCACACCTTATCCGGCTTGTACAGCAGCTTGCCACCTGCTGCGTCCAAACACATCCAGCGTCTCTTTATTGACCCAATTGTACGCTCCACGGTGGACCGGGTGCGCACATGGCGCTCGTTATACGCCGCCTCCTGCGCGGCGTGAGGGTTGGCAACTGGGGTCATCAGCCATGGGGCCAGTGCATATCCACGGTCTCCTAATAAAACAAGTCATTAGAGGAATAGAAGCCTATACTGGTGCAAGAACAATTCTAGACGCACAGATACTTACCAATTAGCCATGCGTCTCCTGCGTCTCCTTGTTCGAGGAGCATACAGGGTTGGAGCGTCTGGTCTGGCTCCTCAGTGCTGGCTCCAGCGTCTCGGACAGCTCCATTAGCACAGGTCTTGGCAGCCTGAAGCGTCCCAGCAGGTACGCGTCACTCTCGGCGAAGAGATCAGCGTGGTCCCTGTACTGGCGCACCCTATTCATTGCGCGTTCGTATCGGGCATAATTATGCTGGACGTTACCCATAATTGTGTGTGTAAGCCTTGGGTGCAGAGTTGACCATAAGTTTTAAGCATGGCGCGATTAATCACTGTTAATTGGATGCCAGGCTTCAATGTACATGATTGCTGTTCAAGTGCACCTGCAAGGTCAGGTTTATTTGTCACACGCAACATCGTACCGGTAAGATGAGCAGTGGAATGTTTATCCACTGGCTCTTATAATGTATACAATAAGCAAATGTCCCAAACTATAAATAAGAACAACAATAAAATTATAACAGAATTATGTGGCTGATGTATTTATTTATTCCGAGTCATTTGCAGTGTGTGTAGCTATTATTTATTTTTCCGACATCAAATAACGTAATTTCTTATCATACAAATATTGTCATATTTATTTTAATTATGATTAAGTAATTAATTCCAATGAGGCCTGTAGTGTTGACGTGAAGGAATCACTATGAGAACACAGTCTGTCAAGTTGTAATAAAGTTTTAAATTAGTCAATCAATCATGAGATTTGATCGTGGGCTGAGAGCATATTTAAGTGTGCTCCTCAGCACTCTTGGATCTGCTCTCAAATAAGATCTCAGGAAAATTTGAGGACTCCCACTCCCAGCCCTAATATGTCTTAAATAGGCCGAAATCTGGCTAAGACGAAATATTTTATCGTAACTACGTTCGAGAATGAGACCCAGTGATCTGAAGTAAACGGTTGTCTGCTGTATCTATAAAAATAGATACTTCCTCTATTTACGGAAAATCAGTCCCCTAAAACATCAATAGCTCCTTAGAAGGAGCTTTTCTCAAATACAAGCTGACGTGTCCACAAAATGGATGCCGTCTAAAACAATTCAGCCAATCAGAGAAAGCCATACTCCTAGGCAGGGGCGGACCTTCCTACAGGCGATATAGGCGGTCGCCTAGAGCGCCACCCAGAGGGGGGTGCCAAAAAAAAAAAAAAAAAAAAAAAATTTTTCTCTGTGCAGTTTTGGCGCCCCCCTCTATATCGGCAACCATTATTTTTACATAAAAAAAATTCTAACATAAGGGAAAATGAGCCAAAAATCTAAAACGGTCGGTCGGTCTGAGCCTCAGCTTTAGGTGTTCACAGTCAGAACATGCGCTGTGCATTGATGGGTATCGGTCAAGTGTTTATAGAATTGAGCGTTGAGGAAAGAAAGACTAACGTCAGAGAACTATGAAGAGGCAAAAGCTATAAAAAAAATTAAAAAATTAAAATTACGGCGCAGTGGTGAATCTCGCCTATGGCGCCAAATGTGCTAGGTCCGCCCCTGCTCCTAGGGCCTACGTCACATGACGGAACCGGACCAGGGTGTGGCTTTGGTTTCTTAAACAGGTTGTGCAAAGGAGGAGAAGACAGACGGAGAATCACCACACAGATCCTTCCACCAAGACGGGTTCGAGAAAAGAGACGATTGTACGAGACGCTGCTGGGTTGCTGGGCCGACGCGAACAGCAACAACCTGAAGATGAGATTTTAGATAGAAGTAATTCTGAGCTGTTAAACTTATGATTGAAACTGTGGTTTTATTGCTGATGAATAAAACACAGATTGCGTTCTGTTTGGACCCGCTGCGCTCTCGTTCGTGTCAGATTAATTCAAACCAACCAATTGAATGAATGAACAAAGTGTCTACAACGCAGAGAAAAGGAAATTCCACTATACGAGTTAAGAAAACAATCGATTAGAGATACGTTACCCTCACCCCTGATACGATGCAACGACAAAGCAGAGCCATGACACCAGTCATAGCGTGCTACATGAAGCGCATTATACCTGTAAAACTGGTTTTATACATGGCTTCAGGCTCATGTGCGAACTTGCCACCTGAATTTTTACACCTTTACCCTAAAGTACGAAAAACACAGACCAAGAGAGGGGCCAAGGGCCCTGGTACAAGAGCTACACATGTAACTTCTGTAGACCAACACCTAACCCAGTTGTGGATTCAAAGCCATGTTTACTTAACGTGAATACGATACACACAACCCTCTATCACAATAAAAAAGGGCAAAAGGTCACTCTCACTACTGTAAGAGGAACGCCGTTTTTTATGGTGAGAGAAGACAAAGTCCTCGAACAAGTGCTGGTCACAGGCCTTGCTAAGTCTACATGACAGCGACCAAACAATTTTCAGAGAAAATTGCCTCTCTCTAAGCAAGAGCACAACCCCAGCAGAAGCTGAGGGATTTACACCGTATCCCCAAAAATATAGTGAATCAACACACATTTTGTAAACAAAATCATATTTGAGGGGAGGGGGGGGGGGGGGGCAGGGGCAAACCTGGGAATAATTTCACCCACCCCTCACCACCTTACTCCTGATACGACGCCAAATGTGTAGAGTAAAAGCTTTACATCATGCACGCCAGAACAGCCGACAACCTTGTTTGAACAGGTTTCCCACAGCCCTGCTTATGTGTGAAAAAAACTTGCCACTTGTTATTTCATCATTACCCTCAAGTAAGAATAACAAGTTCTGTTTCATTATGGCTTTCGCTCAGCATCATCTGCACTGTACTTCACTTCGTGCACGTGCACTGAATAAAAAATTCCACCATGTATCTTTACATCCCAACATTCGTCTGGCCACACCCCCATCTGCTTACCTTCATAAGCAGGTGTGTGGTCACCTACTCACCTCCTTCTTCACTTTCACCACAAGGAAGTGCCGTCGGTAGATCCCCACTTGACGAGGTTGTTAGTAGAAGAAAGTTGGAAAACAAAAGAACGGGAAGATACGTTGACATCATATCTTTATTTTCTCTCTCACTATTTTCGAGAATAGTGAGAGAGAAAATACGGCGATATTGTCTTCGTCACTGGAGTGTCTGGAAGATGATGATCATTCTGACCTTCAACTGCTTTTTCGTATTAGGAGCTCACGCCGCTGACATGCTCCCCATCTACAGTCCTCCTTGCTGCGGCAGGATGGGTTTGGCCCTCCGGCCATACAGCTGGACTGTGGGAAACACCGACTGTTGTGAGAAGCGGTTGTTTCCAGGGTGGGGTACGTACTGTTTTGCTTGCGAGCTCTGGTTCTTGTTGATGCTGTGGGGGTTAGTTGACAATTTTACGAAACGCCGACTCCAGACTGGGGTCCTCTGCTTGGCTTAAACGGCGGTCGGAGGATCTTGGTCTGACGCCCATGATGGTCAATCTAGTGGGCCGCGACCAGGACCTGGTGAACCCAGGTTTCTCGAGCGGATGCTTCTCTGTCCCGTGCAGGCCCCATCTTTCACATAAAAATGAAAGTACACCCTAACGAGGAAATGTGGGCATAGGATCTTCTTTATCGGGCGTTCCATGCTCAAAGTCGGCTGCAGCCCGAAATGGGAATTGTGCTGGCCCCGCTGTATGTCTGGATCACTGTTGAAAACTGTGTTTGACATTCTTTTTCTTTTCCCTCTTAAGGATGGGGAGGGACTTGGACAGCGGCCTGTCTGAAGTGTGGCTTGTTATGTCGTTGTGTACAGTTCAGGTGATAGCTGCTTAGCTGGCGTGCTAGTTGTGGCCTACTGTGTTAGCCAGTCAGCTGTTAGCTGCGGCGCTAGCTCGCTGTGTTTACCAGGCTAGTAAACGTTAGCTTGTTGCTATCAGTCGGACGGCTGTTAGCTTAATGCTACACTGTTGGTACGATACTGTGACTATAACATGCCTTAAAACACTCTGACTACGACGTCATCTTTGACAGAGGATGTTAGTCGACCCTACACTCGGTTGCCAGTGCCAGCGAGGACTTCGTCAACATGCAGAACGGCGGCTGGGTGGCGTTGCGGACATAGCCTCGTCACCGGCGCAGGAGGTGCTGGGTTCAACTCGGTGTCCCGTTAACCTGTGTTGCGGTTATTTCGGCCTGCGTTCTGGGTGAAGGTATCATGTGTGCTTAGCAAGGCCTGTGGCCAATACATAATCGAGGATTCTGTATTCTCTCGTTATGAAAAACGGCGTTCCTCTGTAAGAGTGTACTTTGCCATTTTTTGTTATGATGAAGGGTTGTGTGTGTCTTGTGATCTACAACTGGGTTAGGTTTGGCCCACAGAAGCACATGTGTAAGTCTGGTACCGGGGCTCTTAAGGGGCCCTCTCTGTTCTGTGTTTTTTCCTTAGTAAAAATCAGATAGCAGGTTAGCACATGAGCTATGTGAGGCTGTTCGATGCTTCATGTAGCAGGCTATGACTGTGTCATGCTCTACTTGTCATTACATCGTATCATGGGTGTGGGGTCGTAAAGGGGTGAGCTGGTAATCCTTTCCTCCCCTTTTCTGATTGGTCAGGGGTTAAAACCTCCTGTCCTTCAAGGTTCCTGTCACGTTGCTGTTCGGCACGTTACAGGGTAAGAGGGGGGGGGGAGTTTCCTGGTCCCACGCCCTGGAAGATTGGGCGTGTGCACAGCGGAAATTCCCCCGCCATAGAGTACGTCACTGAGCGCGTCTCTGTTGGTAAGACTTCCGTGGGTTGTTCAGGTCCATGTTATGGATCTGTTTCAGGGAGTTGTCAGAGCTCCTCCTCACGAAGCTCCTCCTCGGGGAGGAGTGCCTTCTGTGAGTTCGGACTCTCCTTCCCTGTGAGGGAGCCTCCTCAGAGTTTCAGAGCCTCCTCCTCAGATTGTCAAGGTGAGTAGAACTTCAAAAAGGAGTTCTGCTCTATTGTGTGTGTATTCGATTCAATTCGATTATTGAGTGTGTATTGGTTCAGTGCCTCCTCCTCGGAGAGCCCTAACCCAAGTGTTACATAGCTCAATGTTGCAATATATTCTTTTCAATCTATACAGCTCGCGTGGGAAGTCTCTCTGGGGATTTCCGTCTCCTCCCTGTGGCGAGGGTGGTGGGATGTAAAAATGTAAAAAAATTTACCCTCAGCTGCGTCACGTGGGATTCATGTCAGTCTGTGTTTCTTTCTTTTTTAAATAAAAAGAGGAAGGAACATGAAGCACGACGGCTCTGTGTCGTTCTCCCAGGTGACTTGGAGGAACAATGTTTGGTGTCTTGCTAGACTATCCATTGATGTGTTTGGGTCTCGACGCGTATATAGTGCTGGCTCGGGGTGTTTCTGTTAAGAATCACGCAGGGGCTAAGTGCGCCTTGGTTGCTCATTATTAAAACAGCGTTTTTATAGGGCAACTGGGATGAAGTTTTGTCTCTTCCGAGCGCCAGTTTACTAGGTTGTCTCGATGAATTCTTGTTCATATCTGGGGGATGTTAACGGAATAGATCAGAACATAGGTAGAGGGATCGCACGCCCTTGGGGTGGGCCACTGAGCGCGGTACAAATGGGACCGTCTGGGTGGCGCCCTCTTTTCATGTTTTAGATCGACACGCATACCTACCCCCTCTTCTGGAGTGGGCATGTTGGCGTGGTTAGGGCACGGGACTGGTCTGGTCGTGCTGGTCCAGGTCAGTTAACCCGTTGTCCGCCGGGGATGCAGATCTGCTGTTCTGGTACCCTGAGGGACTTGTGCTTTTTTCGGGGGGAAAAATGCCGGGTCGGCCCGGGTGTCACAGGGTTAGGCATTATGGAGACCCTTTTTTGGGTACATGTTGTACTCTGCACTATCGTAATGGCTTACGGCCATACCAACCTGTACACGCCCGATCTCGTCCGATCTCGGAAGCTAAGCAGGTTCGGTCCTGGTTAGTACTTGGTTGGGAGACCGCCTGGGAATACCAAGTGCTGTGAGCTTAGGGCTGGTTCTCCATTATTTTCACTCTTCTCTCACGCGTGGCGAAGAGGGGGCTGTTGGGGTGGTCTTTGGACCTCCTCTGGTAACCCTGTGCTTCCCGAGCCGCCGGGCCCGGTCCGAAGTAATGTTTCGTCGACCCGTAGGCCTGGAATAACCCTTTTTTGAAAACTGAAACACTTGTACTGCGGTATAGCCAGTGTATACCCGCAGGTGTGTTTTGGAGTTTTTTCTTGAGGGGTTATAGGAACAACCACCGTCTGTGTACCGAAAGGGTGGTTGATTCCCTGGTGTGTTGGAGCAGAGTCAACTCCCGGGTTACCCGGTTGAGTGTGCCCCTGCACGCTCATGACGTCTGCCAATCGTGTCAGCCTTCTCTGCCTCGACCCCTCTGGGCGGGTTTTTTTTAATGGAGGCTTTGTCATGGTGCTCAACAACGCCAGCATACGCCCCTTCCGCCGGGGGGGCTATTTTCAGTTGACTCCTTTGGCGCCTGTCTCGTCCGCAGTGCTCCAGGCTCAGGTTACAGCCTGCTGCCTGGTTTCCCCAGTGCGCTGCCTGCTTCCGTTGGTTGGACTTTTTTGAGTGCTTACGGCCATGCTGACTGCCTGTTCTGCAGGGTCAGTGTGCCAGACGGTGTACTATTGGGGGGAAAGGGCCCGCTCTTGGAGGGGCCCTATCCGAATACGCTGGCGATGTGGGGGGCGGTGTCACTAAGTGACCGCCTGGTGGGGTCTTGATGCCTGGCGTCATTGACCTCTCCGGGCCCCCTTTTTCCAGGGGATCCAGTCCCTTCAGTGGGTTTGGGTCTTCCTTCGCACTCCGCTGCTACAGCCTTGCCACAGGGTTGGGTTTGCTCTTGACCCCGTGATTTTGGGGGCAGTAACGAGGTTTGTTCCTTCCGTTCGTTCCTTGGTGGCATGCGGGTTGTGCGTGTGTGTAGTCGTGGGGTCAAGCCACGGTCTGCTCACCCTGTGCGTTGAGTTGCTTGAGTTCCTCTTCGCACGGTCGGATCCGTCTCCCTCCCGTAAGCCTCCAATAGGGAGGTTATCCTCTATTAGGGAGGGTCGGGGGGCTCGGTCCTCCCCGGTCTGATGGTTGTGGGGGGCCTCAGCGGGGTACATTTGTCGAGCTATGGCTCCCGCTCAGCTCCTTTTGTGCAAATGATGCTGAGCGAAAGCCATAATGAAACAGAACGTAAGGTTATGTATATAACCAAATCTGTGAATTATGGCGACGTTCAGCATCAGACGCCGCTGCGGCCCTTGATCTCGCGTTGTGGTGAAAGTTTGGGAAGGAGGCGAGTAGGTGACCACACACCTGCTTATGAAGGTAAGCAGATGTTGGGATGTAAAGGTACATGGTGGAATTTTTTATTCAGTGCACATGCACGAAGTGAAGTACAGTGCAGATGATGCTGAGCGTCGCCATAATTCACAGAACTTGGTTATATACATAACCTTACGCTAAGAGAGGGACTCAGCCCTCGATCATATGCCACTATGCAAGGCATTGTAGAGTAACGCAGCCAGTTGTGGGCTCAGCCATGTTGTCTAAACGTTACATGAAGACACACAACTTCTCATCATACAACAAAAAAACCCAGTTTTTTACTCACGTAAAAAACAACGCTGTTCCTAGGTAGAGAGAAAGGCATAAGCCTTGGCCAAGGCTAACCCAAGCTATACAAAGCGACCAAGACAATTCTCACACAGCACACGTCGTATCTCCAAATGTAGTGAAGTAACATATGTTTTGTAGACAAAAACATCGTTATTAACAAAACATTCGGGAGGGGAAGGAAGGAAGAGTGGGGTAATGTCCATTGGACACCTTACCTGCACCAAGGAACGCAGAAGGTTGGTCCACTACGTCGACGAAGGCCTCTCGCTGGCCAGGCCAGAAGAAGCAATGGCCGGAGCCTCGCTCCGGCGTGACGCCCCCCTCCTGCAGCCGGTCATGGCGCAGGCCCGACGACATCTTCTGCCAAAGATGACGTCGTAGTCAGAGTGCCAGGGCCTGCTATTCTCACGGCTACGCCAATGGTTGTAGCACAAGCTAAACAGCTAACTCTAGGCTAACTGATAGCATCAAGCTAACGTTCCCAGCCGAGCGCAGCCGGCAGCTAACGTCGTAGCTAAACAGTTAACTGGCTAACAGTTAGCTCATACTGGCTATCGCTAGCCACTAGCTCACGCAGAAGCAAGCTAAGCGACTACTACTGAAAACTGTACAACGTGAGAAAAGCAATACAGGCCAACACATCAGACAGCCGCTGTCTTTTCCTCTTCTTATCCGAAGAAAAAAGGGAAAAACGCAACACAGAACGTGTTTACCAGACACAGCGGTGTCGGCAACAAGCCCCTCGTTGTACGCGGACTGTAGCCGACCTGAGCCCGGAGACATTCTCATAACGAAGCTTACCTCCCTTGCACCAGGTGTTTTTCATCTTGAAAAGCGGGGCCAGCATGGCGACAGTGGGTATCCGTTTGTCCAGAGACCCAGGGAATTGAACCGCAGATTTGGAATCACGGTCCCAGGAAAACAAAGCTACGACTTCACTTGAGGAGCTAATGTTATCGTGGGGCATCAAACTAGAACCCCCTCCACGCCGCTAAGTGTTATGGTTTGAAACCGACCCCAACAGCACGGCACAGACAGGTAGTTCAGAGTTAGCCAAAGACTAGGGCGTATTTATTTCTGAAACAGGAATGAGCGAAATAACAATAAGAACAACAAAGGGGAGAATGTTCTTGGCAGAGTTGTCTGCGGCTCTGCAGATCGTCCCGGTATTGAGATGGAGAAGCGGCGTAGCGCCACTGCCTCTGCGGCTCTGCAGCTACTCCAGGATCCAACTCGGTGAGGAACGGAGAGAGAGAGAGAGTGGTCAATAAACAAGCCAACGGAATACAGAGGCAGTCCCGTCCTCCTTAGCTGAGTCCAGGATAAACACACGTGACTTAATCTTCAGTGTTACCAACACACAAGTTTAGCTGAGCCCAGTACAATCCCACGTGACTTAATCTTCAGTGTTACCAACACACAAGTTTAGCTGAGTCCAGTACAAAACAAAAACGGCAAATCTTCAGTGTTATCCAAACACACAGAAAACAGAGAATCCAAAAGGTTCGTTCCAAAAACTCACCAAAGCGCAAATGCGCAAAGCGGGCAAAGAGGCACAGCTCCAACGGATGATAGAGATACACAACAGCGGCGACTTCCATGGACGTCCTGAAGAAAAACAGACGAGGCACAACAACGGGGGGAACAGGCAGTAGCAGTGGAAATCCAAAACGACCCGACAACGATTGACAGAAAGACCCGAGTATATGAAGGGCTCTGGGCGCTGATTACAAACAACCGACAGGTGCGTGACGGCAATTGGTACTTGACCTAGAAGCGTGTGGTGGCAATGAGCCAATCCTTCTCACAGTACCTTGAAGCGTGTGGCGGGAATGGCCCAATCCTCACAGTACCCCCCCCTCCACGGGAGCCACCCGGCAACCAGCCCGGCCTGTCCGGATGGGAACGATGGAAGTCGGTGATCAGGTCGGGGTCCATGATGAGCTGGCGGGAGACCCAGCTCCGTTCCTCCGGGCCGTATCCCTCCCAGTCCACCAGGTACTGGAACCCCCGTCCCCGCCGTCGGACGTCCATAAGCCGACGGACCTGCCACTGGGGGTGTCCGTCCACCATCTCGGGAGGAGGCGGGTCCGGAGCAAGAGGCATCAGGGGACTGAGGGAGACAGGCTTAACCCGGGACACATGGAAAACGGGGTGAATGCGCATGGACGCACGAAGCTTAAGACTCACCGCCGCGGGACTGAGCACCTTCAGAACCTCAAAAGGACCGACGAACCGGGGGTTAAGCTTCTTGGCCGACAGCCACACCCTCTGCCCAGGGTGGTACGTCGGCGCAGGGATCCGGCGCCGGTCAGCCCCACGACTGGCGCACTCCGATGACCGGAGCAGTGCAGTCCTGGTGATCTCCCAGACCTGTCGGCACCGGTCGAGATGGTCCTGCACGGAGGGAACTGCCACCTCCGACTCCTGTGCAGGGAAAAGAGGGGGTTGGTAGCCCAGGGAT
Organism: Notolepis coatsorum; assembly: GCF_963971535.1. Classification (NCBI taxonomy): domain Eukaryota; kingdom Metazoa; phylum Chordata; class Actinopteri; order Aulopiformes; family Paralepididae; genus Notolepis; species Notolepis coatsorum. Next base: position 106,108,383 of record NC_140170.1, on the reverse strand, counting down.
ACCTCAAAAGGCGAGAGGCCGGTAGCGGAACTGACCAGGGAGTTGATGGCGTACTCGACCCAGGGGAGGAACCGGCTCCAGGAAGCGGGTCTCTCGGCAGCCACACAACGGAGAGCAGACTCCACGCTCTGGTTCATCCTCTCTGTTTGTCCGTTAGTCTGGGGATGATAACCAGAGGAAAGACTGACTGTTGCCCCCAGTCCCTTGCAAAAGGCCCGCCATACCTGGGAAGTGAACTGGGGGCCGAGACGACGTCCTGGGGAAAACCATGGAGGCGGAACACGTGGCTTGTCAGGAGGTCCGCTGTCTCGGCAGCCGAGGGAAGCTTGGGAAGGGCCACGAGGTGAAGCCCCTTGCTGAACCGATCCACCACGGTCAGTAGGCACGTGTTCCCCTGGGACGAAGGAAGACCTGTGATGAAGTCCAACGCCACATGGGACCAAGGGCGGCTCGGAATGGGAAGCGGCTGCAATAGCCCGGAGGGTGCCTGGTGGGAGGCCTTGCTGCGGGCGCAGACCGCGCAGGCCAGAACAAACTCCTTGACGTCGTTCGTCATGGTGGGCCACCAGAATCGACGAGCCAGGAAGGAGAACGTGCGATGAACGCCCGGGTGGCAGGCGAACCGGCTGGTATGGCCCCACTGGAGGACCCGGGACCGGACTGAGTCGGGGACGAAGAGGCGACGAACGGGTACATTGCCGGGAGCGGGATGGAAGCGTAGGGCACGCCTTACCAACCCCTCGATGCCCAAGGTGACCACTCCCACCACCCTGGCCTCTGGGAGGATGGGAGTGGGATCCTCAGTGGTTGGAGCCCCCTTGGAGTGTAACCGGGACAGGGAGTCGGCCTTCGTGTTGCGGGACCCAGGGCGAAAAATCAGCGAGAAGTCGAACCGACTGAGGAAGCTGGCCCACCTTGCCTGCCGGCCGTTGAGGCGCTTGGAAGCACGGATGTACGTCAGGTTCTTGTGGTCCGTCCAAATGGTGAATGGTTCCTCGGCCCCCTCTAGCCAATGACGCCACTCCTCCAAGGCAGCCACTACCGCCAGCAGCTCCCGATTGCCGATGTCATAGTTCCTCTCGGCAGGGAGGAAACGACGTGAGTAGAAGGCGCACGGATGTACCTTCTGGTCCGTTGCCGACCGCTGGGACAAGATAGCCCCTAGTCCAGTATCCGAGGCGTCCACCTCCACAATGAACTGTCTCTTGGGGTCTGGGTGGAGCAAGACCGGGGCGGTGGTGAACCTCTTCTTGAGGGAACGGAACGCAGCGCAAGCCGCTGGGGACCAGTCGAACGGCAGGGAGGGAGAGGTTAGCCTGGTAAGTGGTTCCGCCACCTGGCTGTAGTTCCGGATGAATCTTCGGTAGAAGTTTGCGAACCCGAGGACGCTCTGTAGCTCCTTCCGAGAGGTGGGTTCCGGCCACTCCTCCACGGCCCGGATCTTGCGAGGGTCAGCTCGGGTCAAGCCGCTCTCCACGATGAAGCCCAGGTAATCGACGGAGTCGGAGTGAAATCGGCACTTCTCTGCCTTGACGAAGAGCCGATTGTGGAGGAGGCGCTCCAGCACACGGCGGACATGCTGGACGTGTTCCTCGAGGTCTTGGAGAAGATGAGGATGTCGTCCAGGTATACCACCACAAACTCCTCCAGCATGTCACGGAGGACGTCGTTCATGAGGGCCTGGAATACCGCCGGAGCGTTGGTGAGGCCGAACGGCATCACCAGGTACTCGTAGTGGCCCCTGGGAGTCTTGAAGGCGGTCTTCCATTCATCGCCTTCTCGGATACGGACCAGATGGTAGGCACTCCGGAAGTCCAGCTTGGTGAAGACGATAGCCTGGGTGAGGGGCTCGAAGGTGGAGTTCATGAGAGGAAGAGGGTACTTGTTCTTAATGGTGATCTTGTTGAGTTGGCGATAGTCGATGCAGGGTCGAAGGTCTCCATCCTTCTTCCCAACAAAAAAGAAACCGGCCGCCACCGGGGAGGAGGAAGGCCGAATGAGGCCTGCTGCCAAGGACTCAGAGATGTACTTATCCATCGCTGCCTTCTCGGGGACGGTCGGACTGTAGAGGCGGCTGCCGGGAAGGGGGGCCCCAGAGTGGAGGTCGATGGCACAGTCGTAAGGCCGGTGAGGCGGAAGGGCCTGAGCCCGGGACTTACTGAAAACATCCTCGAGGTTGTGGTATTCGGGGGGAATAGTCGAGAGGTCCGGGGGCGGCTCACAAAGGGAACTCCGGGGCGAGGGACTGGATGCCGCCTGAAGACACTGGGCATGACAGGAGGAGCTCCACCCCCTGATGGTACCGGAGGACCAGGCGATGTGGGGCTCATGCAGCGCGAGCCAGGGCCGACCCAGGACTACAGGGACAAGAGGGGATCTGTTGATAAAAAACTGGAGTCTCTCAACGTGGTTACCAGCAATGGTGAGAAGGACTGGACAGGTGCATTGAGTGATGTCAGCCAGGCGGTGCTGGTCCAACGCGAACACCTCCAAGGGTCTCTCGAGGTCCTCAAGTGGAATGTTGGCCTGGGTGGCAAACTCGAAATCCAGGAAACTCTCATCAGCACCCGAGTCAATGAGTGCCTCCACCGTCGCCCGTTGGTCCGCCCAGGCTAGGGTGACGCTCGTCAGGCGGTTAGGTGGTGCACGGGTGTGGGAACAAGAAAAACGGCTCACCAGGATCTCCCAGGGTCCCGGCGAGCCTGGTCTTTTGGCCGGGTGGGGCAATTGGAGATACGGTGTCCATCCCGGCCGCAGTAGAGGCAAAGGCCGGACCTGAACCTGGCCTCCCGTTCAGCCTGGCTAAGGTGTGTGCGTCCCAGCTGCATGGGTTCCTCCTCGGGCACCGAACGGGAGGGGAAGGGGCCACCAGTTGCGGAGGGAGCAGGACGGACCGCAGTACCGTCACGAGTGCGGGGGGTCTGGGGAACGTCTGGGGGTCCCAGTCGGGCTCTCTCACGCCTTCTCTCCCGGAGGTGTCCGTCGATGCGAATTGCGAGGTCGAATGGGCCCTCGAGGGAATCGGGCTCCTCACGGGTCGCGAGCTGGTCCCTTACTGCGTCGTTGAGCCCCCTCAGGAAGGTGAGACGAAGCGCTTGATCGTTCCAACCGCTCTCCGTTGCGGCCAGTCTGAACTCCAGCGCGTAGTCGGTGACACTGCCACTGCCCTGCCGGAAGGTGCCCAACCGAGCTCCTGGGTCCTGGCCACGAGCTGGGTGGTGGAAAACCCTGCGGAGCTCTGCCACGAAGTCTGGGTAGGAAAAACAAAAATCAGCCCTCATTGACCAGGAGGCAGTAACCCACTGTGCTGCTCGGCCTGAGAGCAGGTTAGTCATGTAAGCCACTCGGGCTCCCTCTGAAGTAAATCGGCTGGGTTGATGAAGGAAAACCAACTCACATTGCATGATGAATGTGGCACAATCCTCGAAGTTACCGTCAAACCAACGTGGTTCGGAGAGACGGGGCTCCCGAGGTGCGAGGTCGGGAGGCGCGGGGTCCGCCACGGCTGCGGGTGGTGCTCTGGCCGAGACTCCTGGAGTAGGTGGGGTTACAAGCAGGGCATTAAATGCTTCACTCAACGTCTGTAGTTGGTGCAGAATATCAGCCTGCTGATTACCCTGGGCTGTCTGCAGGGTAGCCAGAGAGCTAAGGGACTCCTGAATAGGCTGGACCTGAGCCCGGAGGTCCTGCACAGCAGCCGCAGCCGCACCTAACTGTAGGCTGTGGTCGTTGGTCAATTCGATCTGGACCGCCAATGCTGCCTTGACCCTGTCTGTGTCGGCTGGGGTCGTCATGGTCGGGTCGTAATGTTGTGGTTTGAAACCGACCCCAACAGACAGCACAGAACGGCACAGACAGGTAGTTCAGAGCTAGCCAAAGACTAGGGCGTATTTATTTCTGAAACAGGAATGAGCGAAATAACAATAAGAACAACAAAGGGGAGAATGTTCTTGGCAGAGTTGTCTGCGGCTCTGCAGATCGTCCCGGTATTGAGATGGAGAAGCGGCGTAGCGCCACTGCCTCTGCGGCTCTGCAGCTACTCCAGGATCCAACTCGGGGAGGAATGGAGAGAGAGAGAGAGTGGCCAACGGAATACAGAGGCAGTCCCGTCCTCCTCAGCTGAGTCCAGGATAAACACATGTGACTTAATCTTCAGTGTTACCAACACACAAGTTTAGCTGAGCCCAGTACAATCCCACGTGACTTAATCTTCAGTGTTACCAACACACAAGTTTAGCTGAGTCCAGTACAAAACAAAAACGGCAAATCTTCAGTGTTATCCAAACACACAGAAAACAGAGAATCCAAAAGGTTCGTTCCAAAAACTCACCAAAGCGCAAATGCGCAAAGCGGGCAAAGAGGCACAGCTCCAACGGATGATAGAGATACACAACAGCGGCGACTTTCATGGACGTCCTGAAGAAAAACAGATGAGGCACAACAACGGGGGGAACAGGCAGTAGCAGTGGAAATCCAAAACGACCCGACAACGATTGACAGAAAGACCTGAGTATATGAAGGGCTCTGGGCGCTGATTACAAACAACCGACAGGTGCGTGACGGCAATTGGTACTTGACCTAGAAGCGTGTGGTGGCAATGAGCCAATCCTCCTCACAGTACCTTGAAGCGTGTGGCGGGAATGGGCCAATCCTCACATTAAGGGGCAGCGAAAAGGATCCTAGCCTGGAGCTGACCTTCGTAAGCTGTGTAGTCGTCCCCCCACAACTGACACACCTGGCGCCCGTGTCGCAAAAAACATCACCCACCCAGAGATGCCGTCAGCCCCCACACGGCCGATCGTCTCCCAAGCCAAGTGTCCAGCTGCAGAGCCGGAGGCAATGCCGGCGGGGATTGCTCAGCGACGCGAGCCCCTAATGCGAAGCGCCGGTGGAGGTCAGAATGATCATCATCTTCTAGACACTCCGGTGGCGAAGACATCGCTGTATTTCCTCGAAAAATAGTGAGAGAGAAAACAAAGATATAATGTCAACGCAGCTCCTTTTCTCCAATAACGTAACTCCTTTCCAATAACTATTTCGGCACTAAACTAAAGTGGTGTATACAGTCACTTTTCGGTGGTGAAAATAGGGAAGGAGCTGTTAGTATGGCCACGACCCTGCTTATGTAGAGCAGTGGTTCCCAAAGTCGGGGGCGCGACCCAAAGGTGGGCCGCGAGCAGCCACGGGAGGGCCGCGAGATGATTTAAAAAAAAATAAATAAAAAAATCTTTATTTTTTTCAGGCCACTGAACTTAGAAGCAGGCCAGGACAGTGTTTCTAGTTGTATTCTAAAATGCTATTCTATTGTATTCTAAAATGTGACTATATGGTTTTATATTAACTTAATAAATAAACAAAAATTTAAAATCTACTTATTTCAACGAACATTTCAAACAAAATAACAGATTATGCACATAAAACGCTGAAAACAACCGAAGCAACAATAGTATTTTAATGAGGCTATTATTATTATCATTATTATTTTGCAACAAGTTAGCCCTCTCATAAATAGCACATATAAATGAATAACTAACTTGAACTAACTAGTGATATTTGGCAAAAAAAATCGGTCGCCTGGCAAAAAAAAAAGAAAAAAAAGCCTGACGATGTGCATTGGGCCGCGGCTCTCTGACGCCTTATTTTCTGGGTCCCGGCCTGAAAAGTTTGGGAACCCCTGATGTAGAGGAGCGGATGTGGGTGTGGCAAGGCGGATGGGTGTGTACATGTGGAGAAAATTATTCAGTATTAGATTGATAAAGGGATGTGGTTCCACTAGAGTGCAGAGCGTAAGCTATACGATAATATAACCTTGGCTTTTACTGAAAAAACATCTGTCTGTACAACAAGTTAGCAGGAAGGGTACAACTCCGGCAGCTAAGGGTAAGTAACATTGTTCGTCAAACAGTGTCGAACTTGAGTGCTACAGTCTTGTAGTGCATAGTAGTATTAGCATAGTAGGTAGTAATATAGGCGTGGTAGATTACTTAGTAGCAGAGTGCATACTAGTAAAAGACGATGGTTAGTAGTTTTTTCCCTTCTTCTTCTTCTTCTTCTTCTTCTTCTTCTTCTTCTTCTTCTTCTTCTTCTTCTTCTTCTTCTTCTTCTTCTTCTTTTTCTTCTTTTTCTTCTTCTTCTTCACCAGAGGAATGCTTATTTCAAAGCCATGCCAAGCTGGTAAAATTTTCAGATTGTGATACATTTCACAGGAGAGCATACTGATACCAGTAAGAATACACCCTGAGCTTCCTGTCTCGGAAAAGGACATTTATTGTTTTTTTTTGCAAGGATTTATGATTGCCCATGAGTACCGATCACTGAAGTTATGGTCTCTATGTGTTACATGGCAGACAGACCACAAATAGGGTCTAAGGTTCAAAATAGCAAAGTTATCCTTTAAGCCTTGGATCTTTTAAAAAAAAAAAACGTTCTGAGGGACTCGTTCAAACCTGGGATACACTTTCCAGTATCATAGGAATACCTTGGAATCTTGGAATACTTTGAGGCTGTCTGACATCAAAATAATAATGTTGAATACAGTTTTGCCGCCCCTCCTATTTATATAAGACCTGATAAGAGAAAGGCCTCCGTTAGTTCATAGGAAGTGATAAGAGAAGCTGTCACAGTAAATTACAATCTTGTACCAAACTTTGTACAGTGCCGGCCCAAAGGAACTCACATTAAATTAAGCTACAGTATAGGATTCAAATCAACAGGACATAGTCTGGTACATCTGCATCATGTAGAACAAAGAACAAGCTTTGTGATGTGCTGTTATGATATATATATATATATAACTTTTTTTAAATGATTATTAGTTTGGTATTATAATTATTTAAATTCTTAATGATTATTATTAAGATTTCGATCTGCTTTGTTTCTGGATATGCAAAGCTTTTGTGCATTTGGCATTGTGATACAGAATCCATGGGTTCAATGTCTGCTAGTCGAGTGAAATGTTCTATTAACTTCCTCCCCCGTTCATGTGAGGAAAATGAGGGAATGTAAATGAGGGAAACCTCAGATGCTTACGATTTTAAATAAAGGTTGAAATGAAATGTCTATTAAAATCACCTGTGACTATTACATCAGTCAGGACATTACCAGTAAGGTGATGTGGGGGGGGGGGGGGGGGGGGGTGGGGGGGGGGGGGGGGGGATAGATTTCATAATATGACAGCTCTTATCTGTCCTTCACCAAACACATTTGCAGGTAGGGAAGGGTAAACTAGATTAGTCAGTGTATCATGTGGAAGACGAACAGCAAGGACAGGTGCCAATAGCTCTATGCCAGATTGAAAATCAAGAATTTCTCTGCAAATGCAGCAAAGCGGACGAGCCCATTAAGCAACAGCAGCACATGCTCATTGCCCTGTGGCCACTAGGAGGCCCCAACCGTAGATCAACAGCTGAGGCCCCGTTTAGACGAGCGTTTTGTGAACAGAAACCGCAAAAGTCATCTTGCGGTTTCACTTTTAATTTTACGTTTAGACGAGCGTTTTGGAGTGGAATTCTCCGTGCAGACGACGCTGTAATGACGGAGACCCGCTGTCACACGATTGGCGCATATGTCACATGACGTGCTGTGAAGACCCGCCCTACTCTGCCTCTGATTCGCAGACTGTGGATGGGGAATGTGATTGCACCAAAGCAGAGTCACTCACAGACAGTGGGTCCACTCACGCCGCGGGACAGATTCTTGTGTATTTAACCCTTTCACTGCCACACGACAGCCGGTTGTGTGATAGTAAAGGGGTAACCTTCTGTCGTGTGGCAGTGAAAGGGTTAAAAGTACTGCCAATGTAGCCTTCAGGTGATCTCCGTTGATATAAGTCAGACATAATTGCTTTGTTTACGTCTCGGCTACTGGCGCATACCTGCTACCTGTGACGTAAGCAGTACGCGCGACCAGAGCCGTGACAAACCTTTCGTCATCGTTTTATCAGATGTAAACGTTTTAACAGTTTAGACGAGAGCGCAAAGCTTTTGCGTTTCTAGGAATTCCACCCTGGAAGGTAGTCTCACTTTTTTGCGGTTTCACCCCGTAAAAACGCTGTTTCCGTATAAACGAAAGGCACATCCGAAAAAATATTTTTGCGGATTCACCTGCTAGCGTTTCCGTCTAAACGGGGCCTGAAAGACTCAATGCCAAATTCAATGAAGAATGTTGCCGTAATGATGGCAAATTGTGTGGCAGCGATTTTAATAATTTCAGTCTTTTATTTTCTTTCAAATGCAACAATTTTGGGCACATTATAATAATGAATTAAAATGGCATAGGCCTATGCAAAAACGAATTACTTAGAGTAGAACAGTTCATGCAGACCGCAGATGACATCACGTCATAAATCAATCTCTCCAGACTGTATGACATAATGTTGCGTTTTGTTTTCTAATGTAGCGAAGAGTAAAGACATTAATCCTGTCAAAACAGCAGCCATAGTGTATATTTTAAACAATACGTTTGTTTACCAATAGTCTAACGTGTTATTAGTGAGATTTTAGTTTATGGAATGTCTTCATAATTTAGCAAATATCTGCCATTTTGAATTAGCGTTGCGTCACCGTTTGTAGTCATATGAGGAGAGGGAACATTTCGAAAAACTACATTTCCTAGCCGATTCCAGCTTCCTGCAAGCAAATTACTTCTGTATGAATTTTAAAATGTCTCTTATTTCTCGGGATTCTCTATCACAAAACTGAACGTTATTGGCCTAGATTTATTGGAGTGCCGTGAGTGTGTCTACCTTCTGTGAATGTTTAGCAACAATCGGCTTTGCAATCCGATCCAATAAAGGCGGAGCCATATCCATTATAAGAATGGAACTGTACATACAGTAGATTTCATTCACGGTTCTTGCTGCATGCCTGGAGATACTAAATCCATATTGAACTCTGCCATTTGAAAGAGGAGATTTGACCCGATCCATAGATGTGCAAGTTGGCTATAAAATTAAGGTAATTTATAGGCCTCATATTCTATAATAATATTTCAAATTGCATGGGTCCGGATGGCAGAATTCAGTACTGTATCTACAAAACCTTCTGTTTAACACATTGGGTGCCAACAACGAGAAAGCTCATTGTTGGCCGCCATGCGTTGTGTGCCAATAATGAGAAATCTCGTTATTTAATCGTTATTTCTTTTATTAGCGATATCCATTCATTTTTTATCCATCCAGCCTCACGTTATCATTGGGAATGGCTCTGAGCTTGAAAATGGCAAATACCGCCCCCTATCATCTCCCGGATGGTATTGCACCCATTGGAATGGACTCGATGGGAATGCATCAGAAAAAAAAACTCCGGGGTCCACATTTTACTTCTGAGGCATGTAACCTGAGACTATTGCATCCCCTGAGGGCACTGGAAGAAGCGTCGATTATGTGTTTCGGAGTATAAGGTTGAATCAATAAACGCGATCGATATTTGGAATGGCGATCAGGAATTGGATTAATCTTTTTGCAGAACATCTGATCTGAAGTAAGGACTTTATTTTACCAGTATTGGGGTATCAGATGTTTTTTTCACAGCGATCACAACGTGTCTCCTGTGTGTGTACAGTGTGTGCGTAACGTTAGCGCCAGGCACGACATAATCGATTTTTCAGCTCGCTTCTCTAGCGTGCATAAGTACACATATACTATCGATAATCTAGCGTTTATTTGAAAACTATTCATAAATCAGCCAGAAAATGACAACGTGTTGTGTGTATTCTAGTAAAGGGCTATTCCTGCGGAATCTTTATTTTTTTTCTAGAAATCTCCAAAACTATTGGACATTCATCGTTAGCAGTAGCACCCAATGTGTTAATCATCTTTCCTTTATTCATTTCCTTAGAAAGAAAGAAAAAATTGAGAACAATTTGAAAAAATTATTTTTATTATTATATTGTATGGTTAGTATGTATAGGAAATCAAGTCAATATACAGTATATGACAATGTGAATTGCCAAAGTGGGGAATGTGGTCATATTGACCTTGAATTCCATAACTAATATGTGTGAATAAAAGAAATTAATCCATAATGTAAAAACAGGGCTTAGCCAAAAGTGCAGTCCAAACAAACCCCCGCTCAGGGGGAAGACTGGAGTAGAGAACGACAGTTGCCGGTCATAAAAGGCCACAGGGGAAGTCACACCCCACAGTAAACAGTGGCTCACATTAAATAGCAGAGGAACAAGTGGTATTACACTCTTGTTATGGAAGCCTGGTATATCTATCACAGATAGACAGAGTGTCAGTCTGGTGAATAAAGGTTGTGTGGTTTCATAGGATGTCTCGTATCAGTCTGAGAAAGCACTGACTGTACTTGGATGATATTAGACATCTATAGCCATATAGAAGGAATGTTAAAGTTATATATTATTCATTTAGAGGAGATTTGGCCACACCAAGGAGGGGGGCCATCAAGACCCCCCTTCTGTTCACTGAAGGAAGACAACACCAACCCCCACAGAGAAACCCAGAGGTTAGGGCAGCCAGCCCCCTCAGAAGACCGCCCACAGAGGACCACCGGATTGGACCAAAATGTATTACTGGAATATTATGATTGGAGGGAAGTTTCAGTATATAAGAGCGAACATATTGGTAGTTCAGGAGCCCAGACCACCCCAACCCAGGTCTGCGGCTCCACCCCTCCCCACCGCTCCCCACCCAGAGACTGCTGTTGGCTGATGTTCATGTAAGTAGGCCGATGGACCCATGGTTGGTTAGAATAGAATGTAAAGATACTTATCTTATAAACCAGGCTTACTTATATGAACAGGGGCTTACAGTATTTTCTTTATGTTCAAATTATGTTAACAATGACTGTTGTATGTACCTGTTCTATCACTTATGATCCTTTCTCCTCCTTCCAGTTAAGCGACCTCCTTGTACTGTACAATAACCTTAGATTATTGTTAGGATTATACTACAGAAGTGGTGCCGTTCCACCCGCCCTGTTGTGCCCCCCCCCTGAAGATGTGCGGTGAGGTTTATGTGGCTGGCTGCTCAGAGCCACGACCCTGCTTGCATGTTGGGGACATACAGGAAAAGAGCCGGGGGTTGATGCGTTTTCATTTAGGGGTTGCAGTGCAGGGTTTTGCTGTCTGGATGGAGAACAAAGGGACAGGATGGAGGCTGGTGTGTAGGGCCACTAGTTGGGGCCTGGGGTGAATATAGCCTTTTGCGTACAGGAATGGGGGAGCGGTGTTTAGGTTAGACTGTCCAAAGGTAAAGGGATTGCGCTTGTTATGCAGTAAACATACAATCATGTGCTTTTGATGGTTGTATGATTATTCAGACACAGGAGGCCGTTCCCAGCCTATTCGTTTGAGGTTTATGGCAGTAAGTATGGGCAGCGTATTTGGTGCCAGGCCCTTGCGGACATGGGGATAGTATTTTTTATTTTTTGTTGAAAGTAATAGCTTAGGGGGATAGGTTAGGGATAGGTAATTTACATGAACGCGAAGGCGTGGAGTGGTAGAAAGTGGAGGATAGTCACAGATAAGCAGGAAGTGGGACTGTGAAGTGACTATGGGCAGTGATGGGTAATGCAGAGTAGTCAGATCTTAAAGAGAAGATTATAGGGTAAGGTAAAGAGTCTGATGAGAGAACCGTGATTGTAGTACAGGATTTCCTGGTTCCACGGTGAGAACAGAGATTGCCTCATGGGATTCTCGCCCAGGACGGAGCAGCCGTCGAGGGGGGAGATGATGAGGTGAGTAGGGTGTGCGTGGCGATCAGAGATCATATAGAGCAGAATGTCAGTTTAAAGCGGGGAGTCCCGGCCGGTCACTCGGTTGATGGTGTTGTACTGCGCGTCGGCGTGTGGTCCTCCTGATCAAGGCCACATTCGTCTTTGCGTTTAGGAAGTACGATAGGAGTACGCCCTGGGATACAAGACAGGCCGTGTCGTTCCAGGGAGCGTAGAAATGTGATGGTTATTTTTTTCGTGAATCTGAACAGTGAGTGGACTGGGTGTACGTCTTGCTGGGCTAACGCAGAATTTCCGTTTGTTGGCGCCTCTCGAGCGGCAGGGTACGGAGGTTTTAAACGTCGGCGAGCGATGCAGATGGAATTTACAGGCTCTATAGCCAACGCTGAAACAGATCCGCGGATTCAGATGGATATGTAGAGGGCGCTAATATGATGATGAATCGTCACGGGTCGTGAGATTATAAACGTGGTATGGTGATATAGGTGAACAGGGGCTTGTTCGAAGCATAGCGCGTAGGCTTTTGGAAATATTTATCAGATTAGCCGGACACCTCGACAGTTTTAACAGGGAGGGGATTTTTTCTGAAAATATCAGCCGATCTAACTATAGTCGATCCCATATTGAGGGTTGATTAGAAGGGTAGGCGGGATTTGCTTGTTAGCCGTGAGAAGGGTAATTACAGAAAGCAAAAAGCCGCAGCAAATCCGATTAGAACGTGTTTGGCTTCGGCGTCCTATTTCGACACGTTCGTCGCGGCAAAAACGGGGACAGTAGCTCTTAGCAACACATTGTTAAATAATACTGTTTACAAATGTAAGTGTACATTGCATGTATTGTATGTATGCAGAGCAGCCTTGGCCGGGTTGTTCTGTAGTTTTAACGTGGATCAGGGTGGTATACGAGTCTGAAGCGAATCATATTGGAGATTGGGGCTAACTAGCTTAGCTCTGTGGAAGAACCGCGGTAATCTATAGACGTTAAGGCGGAGATGTGAGAGAATTGACGAAACACTGTGGCGGCGATTGTTGTTGAGAAGCGAATCGAGTGGTTCGTGGATGTGATTATGGCCGTATTAGTGGTTATATTTGATGCGGTATTCAATGTGGACATCGATGTTGGTATGGTGAATGGTGTCGCAGGATGATGACGTCATGTGTTGAGTGGAGTGTGTGAAACGTCCTGGCTGTGCGTGGAGCCAGGCGAAGAGAAGGTAGGAAGATTGGTTTATGATTCGTGTTGGACTGCGTACGGCGTTGGTATATTAGAATGTTTTAAATTCTTTTACGGTAGATTGTTCTTTTAAAGTGGTTTGTTTGTGGACATGTGTAAGTTGTTTGGAGTTAGATTGGTACTGGGCGGATTGAATGAATGTACGGATCTCGAACGTGGCATAACTTGGGGCTCCCGGGAGCGCATGGAACCTCGCATCAGGTTGGCTAGCTACTTAGCTGGTATGTGAGTTTGGGGGATAACGCCGTGATGAGGGCTTGTACAATGTTATGATTAGAAGTGGTGTGGTGGCGTTAGATATGGGAGATTGGTGAGTAAAGCGATTGTTTGATAATAACGTTGATTGAGAGTTATTTGCAAAAGTAGGACGCTTCGGTTGTAATGTTGTATGGCCCTGGGCGAGAGCGCCGCGTGCACCCTTGGGAAACGGGGAGCTGGCTATTAGAGCTAAGCTAAGCTACCTATGCTAAGCTAAGCTGACGGGGCTATTGAGCTACCTGTGCTAACGATGCCGTGGTGCAGAGTACGGATGATTCTTTTCATGTTGTATGAACGAACGGTATTATGTTTTGTACTGCGTGTGACGTAGGATTGCGTTATACTGGAAACAGTTGACATTGGTTTGTGCAGAGTCTGTAGCATTGTGCAACTTGTGACCGCCAGCGGGGGGATAGCAGTGCACGACTTCCGTATTGACAGGAAGCGTCGTAGCGACCATTTTGGACAGGAAGCTCCATAGCAACCATTTTAGTTGTAGTTTTTATCGTCTTGTTCCGTTGTCTAATGGCGGAGGAGATAAATGTGTGCAGCTCTGGTTAGTGAGATTGGTAAGTGGTTTGTATTTTTGCTTTGTGTTGTAAACAATGATCTGGGAGTGGGTTTGGTTGTGCTACTACAGGTTTTGTGTAGCAAAGGGGGGAGTAGGTGCAGCATGTGATGATTAGACAAGGGGAGATAGTCAATAAGGGTTTACTTGGCAAATAATGCAGTGAGCCTATCAAACAAACAGGGATGATTTAATATACATGCCCATACTAAGCTGGGATTCACAAACCAGCTACACATTGGACCTGTAAAACTGGGCAATGATATGTTACACAAGGGTATAGTCTTGACCAAGTGGGGTTTGAGAGAAGCTATAGGCTGAGTTGGGAAAACACTCTACACTGAAAAAGACATATTGCTTGCATTATATTTGATTAATACATCTCCATTAGAATCACATGTCACCTATATACAGAGCTAACGTTCCCAGAAAATTCTGTTTACAGTTTTTGAGTCTTAGCATGATTGGAACTAACTAATAATGATGTTTTATTTCTAACGAGTGGCGTTTGATAATGATGCTTATATTTATGATATGCAGTCTGTTTATGCTTGGGTACTTTGTGTTAGCATTTTTTAAGAACATTGTTAACTTAAATAGAAAGACACTGTTGTTGTGTTTATGCTTGTTTTAGATTGTTAAATCATTAATGCCATTGGATTACATAGGCTGATGTTTTATATTAAGATTGATTGCAGGTCCTTGGGTCACAATAGGATAATTTAGTGACGGGGGACTTGTTTAGATGCTGCTTTGATGTAAGATTGTGTTTTGGCAGTTATTATAAATTAGTTTCTGTTTAGTCTGTAATTTCTCTCTGTTTAGCTGTTAGGGTCAGAAAGAATGTGTTTATTTGCCCCCAGGGTGAGATGTAATGATTAACCTTTTGATGGAGTTGCAGGGGGGCCTGCATATGGGACAAGGGGCGTGCGAGGGCTTGCACCAGGTGCCAGTAGCAAAAGAGACAAAAGTTGAGAAGGTTATATTGCCCAGGGGGGTGGAGATCCTTTTGAGACAGGTCACAGGAAGCCACGGGGGATGGTAGCGCCTGTTGTGTATGATCACTGTTACAGGTCACAGGGGGAGATAGGAGAGAACAGTCAAAGTGAGATAACAGATGACAGCTATTTTTACAACTGGGGCACAGGACGTGGTTTTAGGGGTCTATGCAGGATCAAAGGCTGCGTGAGGAAGTGACAGGAAGGTGAGACAGTTGGCGGCTATTCAGGAAACAGTTGGAGAGTGAGCGAAGAAAATCAATAGGTAGGCATTCATTTGGGGTTATGACTTATCATTTACATTTACATTTTGAATGATATGAATGATGAATGATGAATGATAACTGTTTTGGTAAGGGAATATTTGGGTCTGTCTGTGCACTGGAAGGCATGGATAGGTCTGAATTAAAGATGGATTCCAGTCCATCTTTAAAGTGAGGGAAGAGGAGCAGATGTGAGTGTAGACTGTGTTAGCCTGAAGTTGAGAGCAGGAAAGTTGAGAGCAGAAGAGGGAGGAACAAACTAACATTGTTTGTTAAGGATGTTGGTTGATTAACGAGTTGTATGAGAGAGAGTTTGAAAGTATTTGTTTATGATATGTGTAATATATGTGTTTGCAGAGGACAATGTTAAATGGTCAGAGTGACTGTGGATGATTGGGTGTGGTCTGGTTTTTGTCTGTGTTTTTTCTTTTCAGTGAATGATTGAGGCCAGTGATGACAGGTAGTAAACCGAGTCTGTTATCTAGTTAAGGCCTAACAATAGGCAGGATGCTAGATCTTGTGGTAAGCCAACTGACCACTTTTAGTGTAAGCCATGTCTAGTTATAGTTAAAACAATAGGGACGATAATAAGTGTTTTTATTTCTTTTACGTGATTTTGTTTCTTTTGAATCACTGCCTGGGAACTCAATATACGTATGAATGATATTGAAGTGTGAACTGTGAGAATTTGGATGAAAGGAGTTTGTTTTATTGCGTTCATTTGATTTTATTTCTTTAGAATGGTTTGTCAGTACATATGGCTATTTAAATTTTTGGTTGTGTGGACTGAATGTGTTTGTATGGAGCCTGTAGGGGGGACTGTACTAAACATAGAGGTGTCAAGTCACAAAGACATGTTTGAATGGGACAGTTGTGTGGTGGTGATGAGTGACAAAGTTGTGTACGTGTGAAGTTTGGTGCTTGTTGTTTTTATTGATTTACTGTTTTAGGTATGAATAGTGATAACATGTGGTTGAAGGATGTGGTTTATTGGGATATTTTGTTAATTGTTTGTCTTTTGTTTTTTCTAATCTGCTTTTTATGGTCTGGGTGAGAGAGGAGAGAGCTGGTAGCAGGAGTAATGGCGTCGGGACAGAATGTCAACGAAAGCTAAGTTGTTCCATCACATTTGCATATGAATGATCATTGGCTTCTCTTGAAAGTATTTGACATATTGTGTGAAAAGGATTTGCTTTGTGTTTTTCCCTCACAGATTCAGTCGAGGGGGGGAAGCGGAACGTCACATGTAGAGGAGTCATAAATGATGAGTATGAATACATTTCATTAGATTACGACACAGAGGAGTGAACCTGTTCAGTTGTCTCCTGTTGGAAATTATTAGGTTGTGAAAAGAAGTCGCTTGTGGACGCTAGCCCCTCCTTCATCATAGCCCCGAGAACAGAGGCCAAAACAGACGCAGATTTGGGAAACGTCCAGACTGAGAGAGCCGTCTGTAAATCCAAGGAAGGACAGTCATAGTTCAGAATATGACGCGATCACAGGCCTACAAACAGTGGCTACAGCTGAGGCTGGCTAGCATGGGGAGAAGGTGGAGGCGAGGCCGGTCTGGAATTGTGCAAGAAAGGTGAGCGAGGGCCTCTGTGAAGTGTGGAATTTGTTTGGTATGGAGGACGGGAGGTAACTGAACGGTAGCAACTGATATAGATTAAGACACAACGCAGGGTAAGAAGCTTAGAAACATACACATAGGTAGATTATTATACATAGATTATGGCCGAAGTGAGGTGGTGACATTTTTTTGCTCCTTGAGTGATTCTCCGCCTTCCCTGCCCGGCTGTGCTGTGACGACGAGGTGGTAAGGTTTTATGACCATGATATGGTCATAAGGGGGGTGGATAGATGAGAAGACCAATTGAAGGATTATGAAGATGTGATTGTGCTGTTTTAGGAAAAGAATTAGCAGGAGAAGGAAAAAATTAATGTAAAGTGAAAATATTGTGATACTAATTATGTTTTCTCTCCCAGATCATATAAAAGAATGTGGAAACAGACGTTCTGTAACTTAAGAAAATTGGGTTTTTAAAAATTGTGTTATTATACTTTAAAGTGTAATGTTTAGATTAAATTGTTTTATTGTTTTCAACAAGCCTAAAAGTTGTTGTTTAAAAGGTGGGCCTCTGGCTAATGAGCCTTGAGGAGAAGAAACTCATTGATGATATGTACTAAAGAATAATGAAAGAAAAATGTGAGAAAAAGAAAGAAAAAATTGAGAAAAATTTGAAAAAATTATTTTTATTATTATATTGTATGGTTAGTATGTATAGAAAATCAAGTCAATATACATTATATGACAATGTGAATTGCCAAAGTGGGGAATGTGGTAATATTGACCTTGAATTCCATAACTAATATGTGTGAATAAAAGAAATTAATCCATAATGTAAAAACAGGGCTTAGCCAAAAGTGCAGTCCAAACAAACCCCCGCTCAGGGGGAAGACTGGAGTAGAGAACGACAGTTGCCGGTCATAAAAGGCCACAGGGGAAGTCACACCCCACAGTAAACAGTGGCTCACTTTAAATAGCAGAGGAACAAGTGGTATTACACTCTTGTTATGGAAGCCTGGTATATCTATCACAGATAGACAGAGTGTCAGTCTGGTGAATAAAGGTTGTGTGGTTTCATAGGATGTCTCGTATCAGTCTGAGAAAGCACTGACTGTACTTGGATGATATTAGACATCTATAGCCATATAGAAGGAATGTTAAAGTTATATATTATTCATTTAGAGGAGATTTGGCCACACCAAGGAGGGGGGCCATCAAGACCCCCCTTCTGTTCACTGAAGGAAGACAACACCAACCCCCACAGAGAAACCCAGAGGTTAGGGCAGCCAGCCCCCTCAGAAGACCGCCCACAGAGGACCACCGGATTGGACCAAAATGTATTACTGGAATATTATGATTGGAGGGAAGTTTCAGTATATAAGAGCGAACATATTGGTAGTTCAGGAGCCCAGACCACCCCAACCCAGGTCTGCGGCTCCACCCCTCCCCACCGCTCCCCACCCAGAGACTGCTGTTGGCTGATGTTCATGTAAGTAGGCCGATGGACCCATGGTTGGTTAGAATAGAATGTAAAGATACTTATCTTATAAACCAGGCTTACTTATATGAACAGGGGCTTACAGTATTTTCTTTATGTTCAAATTATGTTAACAATGACTGTTGTATGTACCTGTTCTATCACTTATGATCCTTTCTCCTCCTTCCAGTTAAGCGACCTCCTTGTACTGTACAATAACCTTAGATTATTGTTAGGATTATACTACAGAAGTGGTGCCGTTCCACCCGCCCTGTTGTGCCCCCCCCCTGAAGATGTGCGGTGAGGTTTATGTGGCTGGCTGCTCAGAGCCACGACCCTGCTTGCATGTTGGGGACATACAGGAAAAGAGCCGGGGGTTGATGCGTTTTCATTTAGGGGTTGCAGTGCAGGGTTTTGCTGTCTGGATGGAGAACAAAGGGACAGGATGGAGGCTGGTGTGTAGGGCCACTAGTTGGGGCCCGGGGTGAATATAGCCTTTTGCGTACAGGAATGGTGGAGCGGTGTTTAGGTTAGACTGTCCAAAGGTAAAGGGATTGCGCTTGTTATGCAGTAAACATACAATCATGTGCTTTTGATGGTTGTATGATTATTCAGACACAGGAGGCCGTTCCCAGCCTATTCGTTTGAGGTTTATGGCAGTAAGTATGGGCAGCGTATTTGGTGCCAGGCCCTTGCGGACATGGGGATAGTATTTTTAATTTTTTGTTGAAAGTAATAGCTTAGGGGGATAGGTTAGGGATAGGTAATTTACATGAACGCGAAGGCGTGGAGTGGTAGAAAGTGGAGGATAGTCACAGATAAGCAGGAAGTGGGACTGTGAAGTGACTATGGGCAGTGATGGGTAATGCAGAGTAGTCAGATCTTAAAGAGAAGATTATAGGGTAAGGTAAAGAGTCTGATGAGAGAACCGTGATTGTAGTACAGGATTTCCTGGTTCCACGGTGAGAACAGAGATTGCCTCATGGGATTCTCGCCCAGGACGGAGCAGCCGTCGAGGGGGGAGATGATGAGGTGAGTAGGGTGTGCGTGGCGATCAGAGATCATATAGAGCAGAATGTCAGTTTAAAGCGGGGAGTCCCGGCCGGTCACTCGGTTGATGGTGTTGTACTGCGCGTCGGCGTGTGGTCCTCCTGATCAAGGCCACATTCGTCTTTGCGTTTAGGAAGTACGATAGGAGTACGCCCTGGGATACAAGACAGGCCGTGTCGTTCCAGGGAGCGTAGAAATGTGATGGTTATTTTTTTCGTGAATCTGAACAGTGAGTGGACTGGGTGTACGTCTTGCTGGGCTAACGCAGAATTTCCGTTTGTTGGCGCCTCTCGAGCGGCAGGGTACGGAGGTTTTAAACGTCGGCGAGCGATGCAGATGGAATTTACAGGCTCTATAGCCAACGCTGAAACAGATCCGCGGATTCAGATGGATATGTAGAGGGCGCTAATATGATGATGAATCGTCACGGGTCGTGAGATTATAAACGTGGTATGGTGATATAGGTGAACAGGGGCTTGTTCGAAGCATAGCGCGTAGGCTTTTGGAAATATTTATCAGATTAGCCGGACACCTCGACAGTTTTAACAGGGAGGGGATTTTTTCTGAAAATATCAGCCGATCTAACTATAGTCGATCCCATATTGAGGGTTGATTAGAAGGGTAGGCGGGATTTGCTTGTTAGCCGTGAGAAGGGTAATTACAGAAAGCAAAAAGCCGCAGCAAATCCGATTAGAACGTGTTTGGCTTCGGCGTCCTATTTCGACACGTTCGTCGCGGCAAAAACGGGGACAGTAGCTCTTAGCAACACATTGTTAAATAATACTGTTTACAAATGTAAGTGTACATTGCATGTATTGTATGTATGCAGAGCAGCCTTGGCCGGGTTGTTCTGTAGTTTTAACGTGGATCAGGGTGGTATACGAGTCTGAAGCGAATCATATTGGAGATTGGGGCTAACTAGCTTAGCTCTGTGGAAGAACCGCGGTAATCTATAGACGTTAAGGCGGAGATGTGAGAGAATTGACGAAACACTGTGGCGGCGATTGTTGTTGAGAAGCGAATCGAGTGGTTCGTGGATGTGATTATGGCCGTATTAGTGGTTATATTTGATGCGGTATTCAATGTGGACATCGATGTTGGTATGGTGAATGGTGTCGCAGGATGATGACGTCATGTGTTGAGTGGAGTGTGTGAAACGTCCTGGCTGTGCGTGGAGCCAGGCGAAGAGAAGGTAGGAAGATTGGTTTATGATTCGTGTTGGACTGCGTACGGCGTTGGTATATTAGAATGTTTTAAATTCTTTTACGGTAGATTGTTCTTTTAAAGTGGTTTGTTTGTGGACATGTGTAAGTTGTTTGGAGTTAGATTGGTACTGGGCGGATTGAATGAATGTACGGATCTCGAACGTGGCATAACTTGGGGCTCCCGGGAGCGCATGGAACCTCGCATCAGGTTGGCTAGCTACTTAGCTGGTATGTGAGTTTGGGGGATAACGCCGTGATGAGGGCTTGTACAATGTTATGATTAGAAGTGGTGTGGTGGCGTTAGATATGGGAGATTGGTGAGTAAAGCGATTGTTTGATAATAACGTTGATTGAGAGTTATTTGCAAAAGTAGGACGCTTCGGTTGTAATGTTGTATGGCCCTGGGCGAGAGCGCTGCGTGCACCCTTGGGAAACGGGGAGCTGGCTATTAGAGCTAAGCTAAGCTACCTATGCTAAGCTAAGCTGACGGGGCTATTGAGCTACCTGTGCTAACGATGCCGTGGTGCAGAGTACGGATGATTCTTTTCATGTTGTATGAACGAACGGTATTATGTTTTGTACTGCGTGTGACGTAGGATTGCGTTATACTGGAAACAGTTGACATTGGTTTGTGCAGAGTCTGTAGCATTGTGCAACTTGTGACCGCCAGCGGGGGGATAGCAGTGCACGACTTCCGTATTGACAGGAAGCGTCGTAGCGACCATTTTGGACAGGAAGCTCCATAGCAACCATTTTAGTTGTAGTTTTTATCGTCTTGTTCCGTTGTCTAATGGCGGAGGAGATAAATGTGTGCAGCTCTGGTTAGTGAGATTGGTAAGTGGTTTGTATTTTTGCTTTGTGTTGTAAACAATGATCTGGGAGTGGGTTTGGTTGTGCTACTACAGGTTTTGTGTAGCAAAGGGGGGAGTAGGTGCAGCATGTGATGATTAGACAAGGGGAGATAGTCAATAAGGGTTTACTTGGCAAATAATGCAGTGAGCCTATCAAACAAACAGGGATGATTTAATATACATGCCCATACTAAGCTGGGATTCACAAACCAGCTACACATTGGACCTGTAAAACTGGGCAATGATATGTTACACAAGGGTATAGTCTTGACCAAGTGGGGTTTGAGAGAAGCTATAGGCTGAGTTGGGAAAACACTCTACACTGAAAAAGACATATTGCTTGCATTATATTTGATTAATACATCTCCATTAGAATCACATGTCACCTATATACAGAGCTAACGTTCCCAGAAAATTCTGTTTACAGTTTTTGAGTCTTAGCATGATTGGAACTAACTAATAATGATGTTTTATTTCTAACGAGTGGCGTTTGATAATGATGCTTATATTTATGATATGCAGTCTGTTTATGCTTGGGTACTTTGTGTTAGCATTTTTTAAGAACATTGTTAACTTAAATAGAAAGACACTGTTGTTGTGTTTATGCTTGTTTTAGATTGTTAAATCATTAATGCCATTGGATTACATAGGCTGATGTTTTATATTAAGATTGATTGCAGGTCCTTGGGTCACAATAGGATAATTTAGTGACGGGGGACTTGTTTAGATGCTGCTTTGATGTAAGATTGTGTTTTGGCAGTTATTATAAATTAGTTTCTGTTTAGTCTGTAATTTCTCTCTGTTTAGCTGTTAGGGTCAGAAAGAATGTGTTTATTTGCCCCCAGGGTGAGATGTAATGATTAACCTTTTGATGGAGTTGCAGGGGGGCCTGCATATGGGACAAGGGGCGTGCGAGGGCTTGCACCAGGTGCCAGTAGCAAAAGAGACAAAAGTTGAGAAGGTTATATTGCCCAGGGGGGTGGAGATCCTTTTGAGACAGGTCACAGGAAGCCACGGGGGATGGTAGCGCCTGTTGTGTATGATCACTGTTACAGGTCACAGGGGGAGATAGGAGAGAACAGTCAAAGTGAGATAACAGATGACAGCTATTTTTACAACTGGGGCACAGGACGTGGTTTTAGGGGTCTATGCAGGATCAAAGGCTGCGTGAGGAAGTGACAGGAAGGTGAGACAGTTGGCGGCTATTCAGGAAACAGTTGGAGAGTGAGCGAAGAAAATCAATAGGTAGGCATTCATTTGGGGTTATGACTTATCATTTACATTTACATTTTGAATGATATGAATGATGAATGATGAATGATAACTGTTTTGGTAAGGGAATATTTGGGTCTGTCTGTGCACTGGAAGGCATGGATAGGTCTGAATTAAAGATGGATTCCAGTCCATCTTTAAAGTGAGGGAAGAGGAGCAGATGTGAGTGTAGACTGTGTTAGCCTGAAGTTGAGAGCAGGAAAGTTGAGAGCAGAAGAGGGAGGAACAAACTAACATTGTTTGTTAAGGATGTTGGTTGATTAACGAGTTGTATGAGAGAGAGTTTGAAAGTATTTGTTTATGATATGTGTAATATATGTGTTTGCAGAGGACAATGTTAAATGGTCAGAGTGACTGTGGATGATTGGGTGTGGTCTGGTTTTTGTCTGTGTTTTTTCTTTTCAGTGAATGATTGAGGCCGGTGATGACAGGTAGTAAACCGAGTCTGTTATCTAGTTAAGGCCTAACAATAGGCAGGATGCTAGATCTTGTGGTAAGCCAACTGACCACTTTTAGTGTAAGCCATGTCTAGTTATAGTTAAAACAATAGGGACGATAATAAGTGTTTTTATTTCTTTTACGTGATTTTGTTTCTTTTGAATCACTGCCTGGGAACTCAATATACGTATGAATGATATTGAAGTGTGAACTGTGAGAATTTGGATGAAAGGAGTTTGTTTTATTGCGTTCATTTGATTTTATTTCTTTAGAATGGTTTGTCAGTACATATGGCTATTTAAATTTTTGGTTGTGTGGACTGAATGTGTTTGTATGGAGCCTGTAGGGGGGACTGTACTAAACATAGAGGTGTCAAGTCACAAAGACATGTTTGAATGGGACAGTTGTGTGGTGGTGATGAGTGACAAAGTTGTGTACGTGTGAAGTTTGGTGCTTGTTGTTTTTATTGATTTACTGTTTTAGGTATGAATAGTGATAACATGTGGTTGAAGGATGTGGTTTATTGGGATATTTTGTTAATTGTTTGTCTTTTGTTTTTTCTAATCTGCTTTTTATGGTCTGGGTGAGAGAGGAGAGAGCTGGTAGCAGGAGTAATGGCGTCGGGACAGAATGTCAACGAAAGCTAAGTTGTTCCATCACATTTGCATATGAATGATCATTGGCTTCTCTTGAAAGTATTTGACATATTGTGTGAAAAGGATTTGCTTTGTGTTTTTCCCTCACAGATTCAGTCGAGGGGGGGAAGCGGAACGTCACATGTAGAGGAGTCATAAATGATGAGTATGAATACATTTCATTAGATTACGACACAGAGGAGTGAACCTGTTCAGTTGTCTCCTGTTGGAAATTATTAGGTTGTGAAAAGAAGTCGCTTGTGGACGCTAGCCCCTCCTTCATCATAGCCCCGAGAACAGAGGCCAAAACAGACGCAGATTTGGGAAACGTCCAGACTGAGAGAGCCGTCTGTAAATCCAAGGAAGGACAGTCATAGTTCAGAATATGACGCGATCACAGGCCTACAAACAGTGGCTACAGCTGAGGCTGGCTAGCATGGGGAGAAGGTGGAGGCGAGGCCGGTCTGGAATTGTGCAAGAAAGGTGAGCGAGGGCCTCTGTGAAGTGTGGAATTTGTTTGGTATGGAGGACGGGAGGTAACTAAACGGTAGCAACTGATATAGATTAAGACACAACGCAGGGTAAGAAGCTTAGAAACATACACATAGGTAGATTATTATACATAGATTATGGCCGAAGTGAGGTGGTGACATTTTTTTGCTCCTTGAGTGATTCTCCGCCTTCCCTGCCCGGCTGTGCTGTGACGACGAGGTGGTAAGGTTTTATGACCATGATATGGTCATAAGGGGGGTGGATAGATGAGAAGACCAATTGAAGGATTATGAAGATGTGATTGTGCTGTTTTAGGAAAAGAATTAGCAGGAGAAGGAAAAAATTTATGTAAAGTGAAAATATTGTGATACTAATTATGTTTTCTCTCCCAGATCATATAAAAGAATGTGGAAACAGACGTTCTGTAACTTAAGAAAATTGGGTTTTTAAAAATTGTGTTATTATACTTTAAAGTGTAATGTTTAGATTACATTGTTTTATTGTTTTCAACAAGCCTAAAAGTTGTTGTTTAAAAGGTGGGCCTCTGGCTAATGAGCCTTGAGGAGAAGAAACTCATTGATGATATGTACTAAAGAATAATGAAAGAAAAATGTGAGAAAAAGAAAGAAAAAATTGAGAAAAATTTGAAAAAATTATTTTTATTATTATATTGTATGGTTAGTATGTATAGAAAATCAAGTCAATATACAGTATATGACAATGTGAATTGCCAAAGTGGGGAATGTGGTAATATTGACCTTGAATTCCATAACTAATATGTGTGAATAAAAGAAATTAATCCATAATGTAAAAACAGGGCTTAGCCAAAAGTGCAGTCCAAACAAACCCCCGCTCAGGGGGAAGACTGGAGTAGAGAACGACAGTTGCCGGTCATAAAAGGCCACAGGGGAAGTCACACCCCACAGTAAACAGTGGCTCACTTTAAATAGCAGAGGAACAAGTGGTATTACACTCTTGTTATGGAAGCCTGGTATATCTATCACAGATAGACAGAGTGTCAGTCTGGTGAATAAAGGTTGTGTGGTTTCATAGGATGTCTCGTATCAGTCTGAGAAAGCACTGACTGTACTTGGATGATATTAGACATCTATAGCCATATAGAAGGAATGTTAAAGTTATATATTATTCATTTAGAGGAGATTTGGCCACACCAAGGAGGGGGGCCATCAAGACCCCCCTTCTGTTCACTGAAGGAAGACAACACCAACCCCCACAGAGAAACCCAGAGGTGGGGGCAGCCAGCCCCCTCAGAAGACCGCCCACAGAGGACCACCGGATTGAACCAAAATGTATTACTGGAATATTATGATTGGAGGGAAGTTATAGTATATAAGAGCGAACATATTGGTAGTTCAGGAGCCCAGACCACCCCAACCCAGGTCTGCGGCTCCACCCCTCCCCACCGCTCCCCACCCAGAGACTGCTGTTGGCTGATGTTCATGTAAGTAGGCAGATGGACCCATGGTTGGTTAGAATAGAATGTAAAGATACTTATCTTAGAAACCAGGCTTACTTATATGAACAGGGGCTTACAGTATTTTCTTTATGTTCAAATTATGTTAACAATGACTGTTGTATGTACCTGTTGGGGTTTTGAGATGCAAACCTTGTTGATTCTGTGTACAAAGCAGACATGATTAATGTATTCTGATAATCCTTGTATGTGAAAAGCAACCTTTTTATTCACTCTTGGTCGCAGAGACAAATAAATCCATGAGTTGAATTCGAACTCTGTTGTCTGGACTGCACATTTATTCCTTGCTGGCTAAATTGGGAGTCAGATGAGGAGACCAAAAATTCGATCACTTATGATCCTTTCTCCTCCTTCCAGTTAAGCGACCTCCTTGTACTGTACAATAACCTTAGATTATTGTTAGGATTATACTACACTTCCTCTGTTAAAAACTGCAATGCTCTCTTTAGCTCATCGACTTCCTCCATCGATGGGTTCTTTTTAGGTGGCATGATAAAAAGGGTGCTAGTAGAGTGATTCCTAGCAGGCTCTAGGAAAAATGCAACTCCGAGATTCTACATTCCAGTTATACAAATATGCTGATGATATGGCATTGATCGGGCTACTGCAAGAGGGTGACATCAAGAGTGAAGAGTCATATTTTAGACATATTGGTGAGCTGATCGACTGCTGCACTGACAGCACACTGGTCATAAATACTAGCAAAACTGTTACGGTTTCCCCTGCACAATCCTCTCTGTCTCCCTCACACACCCCCATGTCTGTCTCTAACCCTGTGTCTGTCCCATCCACTCCCTACAGAAACAAGCATTTCATCATTAAGTATTCTGTATTTTAATATGACAAATAATAATAATAATAATAATAATAATAATAATAATAATAATAATAATAATAATAATAATAATAATAATAATAATAATAATAATAATAATAATAATAATAATAATAATAATAACAAACTTGAAACTTGAACTTGCACTTGAACTTGCAAAAGGCACAGCTGATAATCATCACGCTGATGGATGGAGACTCCACACCTGCCGTCTAATCACCTCACCACCTACAAGAAGACCAGGATCTCCATGCATCAGCGTCAGATCTTCGTTTATTGGCGGCCTGGCAAGTATCTTAACATTACCTCTGTTACTCATGTTTTTTCCATCATCATGCTAACCTTAGTCCCGTTGTGTTTTTTCGTGTGTCCACGCGTTCCATGATTATTGACGTCTTGTGTTTTCCCCGTGTTTTTACCTCAGCAGCACAGCAGCAACATCCTTCCTAGTTCTCCTTATAATCAATAACCAACCTGGATAGTTATTTCTACTTCAAAAATGGGCTCACAGTGTATAACTCAATATCCCAATGTTATGGCAGTTCACCTGTAACAGTTAGATATAATTATGGCAGTTCACTTATAACAGTTGCATACAATTATGACGGTTCACTTATGATAGTTGCATATAATTATGACACAACAACAGCTCTCTTATAACTTCACAGAGGGAGTATTCACTCTGGATATAAATGTGATATAATCAGTCACCCACTAAGGGTTAACACATTACTTCAGTCTTATACAACTGACTTGGGTTTGATACAGTTAACTATCACTTTAACACAATACCTCAGTTGGTTACAACTGACAAGGGTATGATACAGTTACCACTCCTGCAGACTGCATACGAGATGTGGTTGGTGAGTCACTGGAAGATGTCTTCTGATGGCAGGGAAATGTTATTTTTCTATTGTTCTAAATGATGCGTGTAACTGCTTCAGTCACTGAGCATGTGTGTATGTTCCAATCTGTTTGTGTGTGTGTGTGTTCCAGTCTGTTTGTGTGTGCATGTATTCCAGTCTGTTTGTGTGTGTGTGCGTGTTAAGCTGTTGGTAGACACAGCCTGTCTCCCTCGAATCCTGCGTCTGTCTGGACAACAGGCACAACTTCTTCTTCAATCCAGAACGAATGCACAATTCAGTCTTTGCTGAGGTTGTCTTTCATCTTCTGTACTCGATACGATATGAACATCAACGAACACGACCGCAATAACGCACTCACTAGTATTTACTGCGTGTGCCGTTCAAGGCGCAAAGCTACATTTAACGTTAACACTACACGTACTGACCGCATGTATCGGCGGTAGCTACTGACTTTTAGCTTATTAAAAGTCCATCAAAACTCTCAGAATATCCGTATGTTTCTTTCTTCAGCAATGTCATTCGCTTTCTTGAAACTCACAGCACTGACGAAGCCTCTTTCGCTCTCAGTCGATGTTACTTTCCGGAAACGAACGCCGCCATTACCGCGGTTAGCATGGTATTCACACAGTCACAAGGATACTTGTCGCGTAAAACTCACGTTACGATAACAATGTGACCAGGCGCGGAACTTTGTTCCTAGCGGTGGGGGGGGACATATTAGGGGGCGTGGTCAGTGACGTCGCAGGGGGGGGGGGGGGTGGTAGGGGGGGGCGCCCCCCCTTCCCATTTATTTTTTCTAATACCAGGTGTGCAATACGCATTTTCCCAGGCGGTGGCGCCTCTTGTAAGAAGTGGTCATCGTGGAGCCAGGGCTTGTCCAGCTGCACGTCCGCTAATTTAATATAATGATACTAGTGACATTTTTTTAACTCTGTCAAAATAAACGAGTTGCATAGGCATAATAAACTGTAAGCGACATATACATGTTTGCACTGTCTTTTTTCTATTATAAAGTGCCTCTCGAGACTCGGGTCCATAACACATAACAGATCAGTCATTTGATTGTAATGCAGGTGCTCGCATTATAAATCGAATGTATGCGAGACAAACAATGTAATCGTTTTGATGCATACATCTCTGCCCAGCCTACCCCACCTGTTGCTGTTGCGCCCCCGCACAGAGAGACCCATATCCCCGCACCAGAATGCTACGACAGGGACGTCTCTAAATGTCATGCCTTTATTTTTCAATATTCACTAGTATTCGGACAACAGCCGCACACTTAAAGTGATACATCTAAAATCGCTTACCTTACCTGTCGGGGGTCCAGGACTCCTGCGTTAGAATGGGCGACAGGCAGCTCTCCACTTCCCTCTGCAATTCGTTCCCTGCATACATCGCAAAAGGTATTCGACCACCCTCCCGGGAGCTCGGATAGTTCTTGTAACTGCCTCCGTGTTCAAGTTTAAGTTAAGTATGATGTCATAGACTATGTCAAATGTCATGACTCATAGTAGAATCGGCTGGCTTGTTCGCCATCCGCCAGGGAAACCGCAGATATATTCCTTTACTGCGAATTGAGAGCGTCCCAAAAATGATTCCAGGCCGCTATTTCTTTACCAACGGATTTCCAGTTCTGCGTTGACGCTTCCAGGCCGCGTCTATTCGAATCCCAACTGGTTCATGCATCGGCTACACGCTGCTTTAATAACATTGCATTATCGAGACAGCGCCCCTATGTATGACTTTGAGGATCTGGCAATGAATTCCAAGAGTAGGGTAAATCTGCAGTGCCGGCACTGTGTAGTAGCGAGTCACAGTGCTGGCCGCCAGGCCGCGCAGTTGCAGCGGTTTGGGGGTAAAAACATGGGGGGGACAAATACTGCATTCTGAAATCATGCGGGGGACATTTTCCGGGGACCCCCCCGCAAGTTACGCCCCTGAATGTGACCACCAGTGATGGGAATAACGGCGTTATAAGTAACAGCGTTACTAACAGCGTTAGTTTTTTCAGTAACGAGTAATCTAACGGATTACTCTTCCAATCTTAATAACGCCGTTACCGTTACTGCCCAAAAATGCGGCGCGTTACTATGATTGAACAATCATTGAAGCTGTTTTTTTCATCAGACAGATCTCTGCGCCGAGAAGCAATACTTTTTTTCCTTGGTTAGTGGGCAGTGCGCGATTGGCTGAGGTTGAGTAAAATGTCATGGTAAGCCAATCAGAGGTAGAGGTGGGCGGTTGTTTTTCGAAAGCATCCAGGGTCTGACACACAGCCACAACACAAGCGACTCAGTCAACGACAGACCGCGGGTCCGTGTAGTGTACGTTTTGATAGTTGGTTTGGCGAGCCCAAATAATCCAAAACTAATCCAATGAACAACACAAGCAAGCAGTCAATGACAGACTGCGGGTCCATGATCGTTTTTTGTTCGCTCTTGTTATAGTTGTGTTGCAGCGCGCTACGCAGGGCACTACACAGTAGTGGAGGCTACAGCCTTATCAACCGTGCTGCACTTCCTGGTTTAATAGCGCAGTCTTCAGGTGCTCAGATATATATATATATATATATATATATATATATATATATATATATATATATATATATATATATATATATATCTGTATGTCATGCATGTCTTAAATGTCATGATTAGATTAGTTTAGATGATTAGATTAGATTAGTTTAGATGATTAGATTATAATCTTATATCTGTATGTTGTGTATGTCATAAATGTCATGAATTGAAAATGGGGGGACCCTGATGTAAACAAGATGAAAGTCTTTCTCTGGTCTGCATCCCCTTAACAATTGTGTGTATTGAGCTGTACTGTACTGTACCCATTCTGCAATCTGTTAATTAAAATGTTCAATCAATCAGTATTTGTTATTTATTTTTGGTATAGTGCTTAACAAGCATAATTTAATGTTGCCCAGTTGTGACCTGATAAGGGGCAATACATATCAAAAGTTCCAAAACATCTATTGTGTTTGTATTTGTATGATCCACTATATAAACATAGTAATTATAATATCTGCATACATGGCATTTGATTGGAGGCTAGTCTCACTTTGTCCCACAGCAACATTAACACTTTAACTGCAGCCTTGACACACAGTTCTGATCTCCTCTCAATCCTCTAGCGGTTCAAGACCGCCATCTGGTGGCCGATCGGCAGATCGAAAAACCGAATGTCAACCTTTAACCCGGCAGGACTCACTCCATATGTGGTCCGGGCACTCGCTAATGTTAGAGAGACTCACTCTTCACACAGTGAACATCGATCGGTGGAAATAACTTGAAAAAACAACATGATTTGGACGTATATACTATTATACAACCTGGAAATAGATCCGGTATTTCGACATCCCATAATTGAAAACTGTCTACTCCACGCTGATCGCTCAACGGCCCGAGGAGACTGGGGTGAGTTTTAGCCTTATATTCTAACGCGTTCTTTACTAACTGCTATGATGAACATATGACCCACATTAGATGAATGGTATAACGTTGCCCACGGAATTATAAACGCCCCCTCGCCCATCCGGTCAACATCAGATGACGTGTAGTAAATTCTAGAAGTACGTCCAATTGAAATTTTTGATCTTGCACAGATTCCTACCAAACTGTATTTCATCATCAATATAATGCATTTGGGGCTATAAATCACGTTCTGGAGAAAGCTGCAGAAAGAGATGAAAACATACTTATACTTTAGACTATATTTTAGTATGAATATGTGAATGAAAAAGTTTAACGTTGCTACACCATGAACAATACATATAGGACCTTGAATGGGCCCTAATAATGGCAATCTAGCAATAGAATTTAAAAAGTTATAGCCCTGCAAAGAAGGGGAACTTCTCCATGTTAAATAGAGCTGGCAACGGATGGTATATCATGAATTTAACCTTAGGCAATCAAAGTGTTAAAATAGTTTAGATTTGTGTATGTTGTTTATGTAAACAATTTACTTGAAAGTAACGCAATAGTTACTTTCTGAAGTAACTAGTTACTTTATAATTTGTAACTGAGTAAGTAATTTAGTTACTTTTTGGAAGAAGTAACTAGTAACTGTAACTAGTTACTTTTTAAAAGTAACTTGCCCAACACTGGTGACCACACACTGTTATTGAACTGTCCGTTCTGATGTCCGTTACCTCTTTTCAGAGTTTGTGTTAGCTTAAAGTCAACTTCTGGTAGTTTTCATGAAGAGACAGTATTTTCTGTGTCTCTCTCTCATGGTCAACGTCTCTTTCCAATCTGCCTGGATACGCCCCGTCACTCTGGGACTCCACTCAGGTACTCCAGTCTGATAGGCTGGTTCTGAAAACTCCTGCATCACTCGTGATATGACCATGTACCTGTTCAAATGATCTCACTATGTGTAGAAATATGATGGTAGAATAACCTAGAATAATCTATTTGCATCCCCTACACACTGTTTACCTATGCAATGTTCCACCAACATAATAGTTCAGACTGCCAAGTCCATACAAAGATGAGGACAAAGACATTTTCCAGATACAGTATGTCCCCTTTTAAAGGCTTTTATTGATGTGAACAGAAATCCTGGTTTGTTTGCACCATATGTCAACATGATTTGAGGAAGAAACGAAAAGGCACAAACCAACCATCTGTTCATCCTCAACCGTTTTTGAACAAATCAATTAATTTAGTCATGTGTGGTTATCCATAGACATTCCGTAAATCACAATAAATTTTTTTTATCAGTTAATTTTTATCACAGACTATTTTGAGATACAGGGCTGAGGAA
This sequence comes from Notolepis coatsorum, assembly GCF_963971535.1. Taxonomy (NCBI): domain Eukaryota; kingdom Metazoa; phylum Chordata; class Actinopteri; order Aulopiformes; family Paralepididae; genus Notolepis; species Notolepis coatsorum. The sequence continues at coordinate 106,076,402 of NC_140170.1, read as the reverse complement.
ATTTTTTTTATAATTAAAAGGAAGTCACAAGCAGTTCATTATGCAAAGGGGATCTATCCGTACTCCCATGCAGGTCCCATAAAAGGGATAAAAAAATAGGATTGGAACAAAGCACAGTGCTACTGAATTCATAGGGGAACCGACAGAGCCTCTTGGAGCAAACTTCACCACAGCTAATTAGATAAATGAGTCAATCATTCCTACTCCTTCACGGGATGCCATTTTTTCCTCTTAGGAGTCAAAGGCATATGTATATACTGTACATTATGCATAATTATGGCATTAAATATCTTAAAAGTTTCTATAACTAAATTAGTAATTCAATTAAAAAACAATGTTGCTTCTAGATTTGTATTGTTTTCCAAATTCTGGACATTTTTGTCTTGCCGTAAATATTGTTATCCCGGCAGTTAGGTGCCGTCAACACTCTGCTAGGAGCAGCCAGAATCGAACCTTCAGATTACCAGATGACGGCTCTACCTCCTGAGACAGTCAACCCCAGTTATCATTGTAGACGCCACCTATAACAGAAGCACAGCATTGGTACTGTATTTAAGGCATCTGCTATTACTAGTTATTTTTAGCTAAATGTATCTATATTCCAGTTTTATGTACTGTAGAGCTTCAATACATCAATACACTCTGTACCAATCACAAATACCACCAACCTGGTTGTGTGGCAATAAATTAATCTTGTATCTTGTATATTGTATTTGGAGACTCCAAGTGGCCATTTTGGAAAAACGCATAGACATACCATTATAGAAAGTTGTGTAAAACACAGTGGCGGCTCGCCACTAGGGGCGCTCGGGCGCCGCCCCCCCTCAGGCCCCTGGTTATATGAGAGAAGAACAAGAAAACATTTTTTTTTGTTTTTTGTTTTATAGCCCTATAAATAATATAAACATGTTTAAAATGAATAATATTTACTCATTTTAAGTATGTTTGTGTTTCCAATGCACAATATAACGTTAATATATAAAATAAAAAATACTGGTTTTCCTGAACAGGAAGTGACTAACTTTTTTTAATTTCTTTATTTTTTTGTATTTCTCGGCCCGAGTGCGCGTCACTGTTTGATCGCTGTATCCTTCGCAGCCAATCAGTGCGTAACGCGTTGTGCGTTGAAATATGACTATTATGTTGGAATCCGGGCGCGATTTGAAGCGGTCTAGGCAGCAGCGTCAAGAATTTCTGTAGCCGCATTTCGCGGAGACGCTCTCTGATTGGCCGACGTCAGTTTTTTTTTCCGTAGCAGCATTTCGCGGAGACAATCTCTGATTGGCCGAATCCACTTTCTATGTTCCAATTCTAGCTTTGGTGGTAGAGATAGTTGTGTTGTTGTGACTGAGATGCAGCTATTTGTCTTAGAGCGTGACTGCAAGTTCTTTCGACGGTTAAGCTTAGGCACTCTTTCAAAGTTGGTTAAGGTTAGAGTTTGTCTTAGAGCATGGCGATAGAACTCCAGGTAGTTTGCAGTCTGTTCGACGCGGAAATGGACAAAGAAATCAAATACTGTCTTGTTGTGTGGTGCTAACAGCTAACAAGCTATATGGCGGATGCAGTCTGGACAGTGGACAGTGGTCTGGATATACATCATCAACAGCGGATTATACACTTTATCAAGCCCACCACGTTTCAATTAAACAAAGTGAGTTTATGCTGTTGTGTTGTGAGATGCAGCTATTTGTTGTTATCTCACACAGTACTTGTTGGCTATAAGCTATATATGGATGCAGTGTGGAGGGACATGCACAATGGACAATGGAGTGGATATACCTTATCAAGCCCTTCTGCCTGCTCTGCTGTCAACTTAACAACAACAACAACAACAACAAGGTAGATTTGCAATATCGCTCTCTCTCTCTCGTTCGCTCTCTCTCTCTCTCTCTCTCTCTCTCTCTCTCGCTCTCTCTCTCCCTCTCTTTCTCTCTCTCTCTCTCTCTCGCTCTCTCTCTCTCTCTCTCTCCCTCTCTCTCTCCCTCTCTCTCTCTCTCTCTCTCTCCCTCTCTCTCCCTCTCTCTCTCTCGCTCTCTCTCTCGCTCTCTCTCTCTCTCTCTCTCTCTCTCTCTCTCTGCCTATGCGTGTGTTTGGAGACGGAGCGAGTTTGTTTCTAACGTTTCTATTTATATATTGTTTCAAGTTGTGAATTAGACTGTACTTTATTTGGCCAATGCGTGGTACATGTTTGGTATAGCGCCCCCTAGCGCCCCATCTGGAGAATAATTCAGCAGCCGCCACTGGTAAAACACTCATTTTCTGTGGTATTGTTATCAACTTTGGACCTGTACTAGATAAGGCTTTAGGCTATGGACCCATTGTGGTTTCCAGGTACCTACCATACCTATCAGCTGGAACCTGTAAGAGGCCTCTGTTTTCAAGATCATTCAATGTAAAAACTTAACAACTTAACTTAACTAAAATGTTTAAAGCACTCAGAGTGATTCGTCCTGTTGTGGATGAAAGAGACCAGACTCATGCATGTGCTATAAGTATAAAGTATAATAAATAGCAGATTACTTTGGGTATGCAATTTTCAGGCGTTTTCTGCCTGAATCAGAGTACACAGTATGTCCATACCTTGAGAGAACCAAAAGCTGCTGCTGTTACGACCCCCTCCACTCTGTCACCATTGTCCGCCTGTCTGTGTGTATGCTATGTTCTATGTTGACAGGTGCTAGAAGTGGGCGTGGCTGGAGCGCTCATCAGCGCAATGGGAGACACCTGGGCCTGTGTTCCCATTCTCCCTGCTAAAAGCAATGCGGACCTCAGATGCTGGGCGCTCTCCTCCTGAGACGCCAGTAGCATTGTTTTGATTGTACATTCTTGGACGTTGTCTTTGTTAGTGGAATAAATCCCTTGTTGCTTGACTTTGGTTGTCTGCGTCTCCCTTTTTGTCATCGCCGTACGGCCGGTTTGTGACACTGCCCAAAGGAATATCACAGAATGTCATAGAGATGCTGCTTTACATCTAAAAAGTTGAATGATTTCTGGTCAGCTTCCAGTGTCACTGAAAGAGAATGAACCAGGAGAGACTGACTGAACAAACCAGGAGCAGATCACTCCAGCTGGTTAACTATGGTGGCCCTATCTCCCTCTAAATGCTATTGAACCATTCTCAAATAAGTGCCCATGCTGAAAGCACTTGACATCTTCTTCTAAGGCTCCCCTGGGCATGCGTTACGTCGATATAAGTGGGATACACAGACATTCTTATTGAAGTTAGATGTTATGTATGATTGCATGTAACTGTCTAACTGTTTCCACAAGAGGGCGCTATAGGCGTAGCTATTGTAGCTGACGCCAGGTGAGAAGTATAAAAGGAGATGTTACCTCCCCCTTCACTCTCTTCCTCCATCGCTCTCACAAGAGAAGGACTCATGTTGGGTGCAATGTGAAATAAACCACGCCAAAGGCTAAAGAGAAACCTTGTCGTCATGAACACATTATTGTCACTCCATAGCTGACTCTGTCAACAGGTTATGGGCCCAGATCACGCAGGGGCGAAATAATAAGGGTAGCAAGTTTAGCTGAAGTATAGGCTAGTTTAGCACCGGGAGCACCGCGTGGCTAAAGCTAGGCTAACAGGAGCTAAAGCTACGCCTACCATCAAAAGAGGATGGCGACCAAAGGAAGGAGCGAATGGCCCTCGTTCAATGGAAGGGCAGAGGACTACGAGCTCTGGGAAGAGCGAATGTTGTGCTGTATGCACGGAGTGGGACTGAAGACAACGATCTTGACGGCCCCCACGGGAGGACTAACGGCGGAAGCGCAAGCCCAGGATACCAAGCTAAATGCTGACGCATACTGCGAGTTGGCACCACTCCAGGACGACACAAGCTTGGGGCTGATATTCCGCGACACAAAGGAGAAAAGGCCGAGAAAGGAAGGAGCGAATGGCCCTCGTTCAATGGAAGGGCAGAGGACTACGAGCTCTGGGAAGAGCAAATGTTGTGCTGTATGCACGGAGTGGGACTGAAAACAACAATTTTGACGGCCCCCACGGGAGAACTAACGGCGGAAGCGCAAGCCCAGGATACCAAGCTAAATGCTGACGCATACTGCAAGTTGGCACCACTCCTGCACGACACGGCTGATATTCCGCGACACAAAGGACAAAGGCAGAGAAAGCCTAAAAGTGTTGAGAAATCACTACATGGTAGCAGAGGCTACCACACACCCGGTCGCAGAGGAGCGGGTGCTGAAGGCCCGGGCGGCACCGAGAGAGAAGACCAGATCCCCGACGGAGCTGGCGTGTTGGCGATGCGGAGAAAAAGGGCATCGGAAAGATAACTGCACAAAGACTGTTTGGTGTAACTTCTACAAATCCACGGGGCACACAGACAAAGTGTGCAGAAAGAAACGTGACCAGAGCGCTCGGTACGCGCATGGACAAGATGGCGGCTGTGGACAAGATGGCGACACCGGTGGACGGGAGGCGAGTCGAGAAGACGCCCGGAGAGCAGCGGGACGAGAGGACTTCATCTTCAGGGCGCAGACAGCGTACGTCACCCAGCCAACGCAGCAGCAGCAGGTCCAAAGGAAGGGACTGATCGTGGACACAGGTGCGTTGTCCCACATCATCAACGACAGGAATCGATTCAAGAACTTTGACAACACCTTCGAGCCGGAGAGACACAGCATGGAGCTGGCAGATGGGAAGCGCACTTTCGGGTTGGCGCAAGGGAGAGGAGACGCACAGGTATGCCTCGTAGACAGTGAGGGGCGCCGGTGTACAGTAACGTTAAAGAACGCTCTCTACATACCCTCGTTCCCACAAGAACTATTCTCTGTAAAATCTGCTACTGCGAACGGTGCCAAAGTGTTCTTCAATGAAGGTAAAGATGTTCTTGTAGAGCCTGACGGTACGCGATTTAACATAGAGGTGTACAAGAGAATGTATTATCTACAAACAGAGTGTAATGATGACGATGAGTGTAATAATAATGATATGTGTAATGTGACTGTCAGTCACGATATTCAGACATGGCATGAGATCATGGGTCATTGTAATTACGAGGATTTACTGAAACTGCAAGCAGTGACAGAAGGCATGCACATTAAAGGTGAAAAGCGTAGACCTGACAAAGAATGTGAAGTGTGCATAAAGGGGAAGTTCACTCAATCGAGAAACAGAAGTCCCACAGAAAAAGTAAAGGTACCACTTGAGCTAGTTAACACAGATCTAGCCGGTCCAGTAAGCAACGAGTCCATAGGTGGCTTTAAATATGTACAGTCTTTTACAGATGTGTGTACAGGGGCAGTGTTTGTTTACTTTCTCAAAGCAAAGAGTGACACACTCTTCCTTGCCGATGTAGCCCCTTATGGCAACATAAGATGCTTGAGGTCCGACAACGGAACCGAGTTCACAAATAGAGAGTTCCAATCACTGTTGAGAAGGAACAAGATAAGACATGAGACGTCATGTCCTTACTCCCCGCACCAGAACGGGGTGGCAGAGAGGGAAGGACGTACTCTTTTCGAAATGGCTAGGTAAGCTAATAGATGGTGACTTACCTAAGAGTCTATGGCATTATGCGGTACAAGAAGCCGCTTACACCAGAAACAGGTGTTTTAATAAGCACACAGGCACCACCCCGTATACAGCACTGACAGGGAAAAAGTGTAATCTAGCTAGAATGCACAAATTTGGATCAGTGTGTTATGCTTACCAGCAAGACAGAGGAAAGCTCGAGTCCAGATGTGAAAAAGGACTATTTGTAGGGCACGACAAAGGAAGCCCCGCTTTCCTAATCTATTATCCCGGTAATAGGCGAGTCAATATATGGTTTAACCCGAAAAGAATTGATACAAAAGGTTTTTCAATGGATTCTGGTAGTATTGGGCGTGCTAAATAACATACTAAAAGTCGACCAAAGTCGACCCCTCCGAAAGCTGTCATTTCCAAGATGGCGTCCCAGATGGCGCCGGGGCAATTAAAATGGCTATATCTCAAATTAAGAAAATGGTGCAAAGGATTTCTCAACTGATTCTGGTACCTCTGGGCATGCTCACTAGCATACTAAAAATCTAGGAAAATACACCCTCCAGAAAGGCTTCATTTTCAAGATGGCGTCCAAAATTGCGGCTGGCCAAGCTTAAAATGGCTATATATATGTCAATATAAAAATTATATAAATGATTTTGTCATTTTATTCTGGTACCCCAAGTGCCCCTAGACATACTTAGGAACATACTAAAGTTATAGGGAAATACACCTTCCGAAGAGGCTTAATTTTCAAAATGGTGTCCAAAATGACGACTGAATGAGCTTAGAATTGTAAGGTTTGCCTGTTCCCTGGACCTTTAATTCCCTGTCTCCTCACCTCACCAGCCCCCACCCTCGCGATGTTTTACTCTCCTCTGCTCTTCACCAGCCCCCACCCTTGGACTACCTTTCACAGCTGTGATAAGTTATGATTAGCGCCCCAGAGGGCTTTAAATACCTGGACCTCCCCTCCAGTCCTCGTCGGGTCGTTCTGTATGCGGGTTCTTTGTTCTGGACTCTTTATCCTTTTCTGTGTTCAGTGTTCATGGAGTCCTGGACGTTACCATCACCTGCCGCGTCTCCGGCGTGAGACGAGGTGCCAGCCATCACCACCTGTCGCCGTTTGCCTGGAGTGGGACACCGTCTACGCTCTCTAATCCTCTACGGGAGGTTTTCCGGTGTCCCACTCCAGACGTCAAGCCGGTGCGCTCCAACTCCAGACGCTCAAGCCGGCACGCATCGCTTCCTATCCCGCGGGAGGATCCGTCTCTTCAAGCCGGCGCGCTCCTACTCCAGACGCTCAAGCCGGCACGCATCGCTTCCTATCCCACGGGAGGATGCGTCTCTTCAAGCCGGCAAGCTCCTACTCCAGACGCTCAAGCTGGCGCGCATCGCTTCCTATCCCATGGGAGGATGCGTCTCTTCAAGCCGGCGCGCTCCTACTCCAGATGCTCAAGCCGTCGCGCATCGCTTCCTATCCCACGGGAGGATGCGTCTCTTCAAGCCGGCGCGCTCCTACTCCAGACGCTCAAGCCGGCGCGCATCGCTTCCTATCCCACGGGAGGATGCGTCTCTTCACTTCCGAGGAGGATCTCCTTGCCAGGCCTCCGCCGTCTGAACCCTGCCATCCCTGTAAGCAGCTCTGGCCCTCGCCCTGTCCAAGGCCTTAATCCTGTTTCTCTGTCCCTGTCTCCAGCCCGCCTCCCCGGGCCTCTGTCCCTGTTACCCCCTCTCCAGTGCCCCTGTTCCTGCCCTGACCTTTTTGCCCTGGCCCTGTCCTTTAGCCTTAGCCCCTTAGCCTGCTCGCCTCTTAAAGGCACAGTGCCACATTTTTCCCTATTTCTTTGTTTCCAGTATTTTTGTGTTCTCCCTTAAAGGGACAGTGCCGCTTTTTGTTTGTATTGAATAAATGCCCTGTTTTGGCTTACTCTCATACCTGTCTTGTGTTGTGCGATTGGGGTCGGTTACAAACCATAACAGTACGACCCGACCCGTCGACGACCCCAGCCAGCACAGACAGTGTATGTTGAGTTTGCCCTTTTTAGTTCCCTCTAACCCACTCTAGCTCCCTCTAGCTCCCTTTAGTTTCCCCTGTTAGTTCTCTTTTTAGCTCCCCTGTTAGCTTCCCTGTTAGCTCCCCTGTTAGCCTGTCAGCTCCCCTGTTAGCCTCGTTAGTTTTCCCCACTGCTAGGACTGCCCCTTCAGCTAGCAAGGTCAGTTTCCCCACTGCTAGGACTGCCCCTTCAGCTAGCAAGGTCAGTTTCCCCACTGCTAGGACTGCCCCTTCAGCTAGCAAGGTCAGTTTCCCCACTGCTAGGACTGCCCCTTCAGCTAGCAAGGTCAGTTTCCCCACAGCTAGGACTGTCCTTCCAGCTAGCTTGTTCTCTCATGCTGGTCCAGCCCTGTCTGCTAGCCTAGCTCCGGCAGCTAGCGCAGCCTCTATGTTAATGTAGCAGTACAGCTAGCATAGGCCCTGTAGCTAGCAGTGCCCTGGCAGCTTCCCTGTCCCTCTGCTAGCCCCCTTTTGGTTTAGCTTCCCCTGCTAGCATGGCCCAATTTTTTTGTTTGTTGCTTTGTCGTGTCCCCTGCCCCACTGTCTGTGTTTTTGGGTCGCCCGGTGGCTCCCGTGGAGGGGGTGGTACTGTGAGGTTCGCCTGTTCCCTGGACCTTTAATTCCCTGTCTCCTCACCTCACCAGCCCCCACCCTCGCGATGTTTTACTCTCCTCTGCTCTTCACCAGCCCCCACCCTTGGACTACCTTTCACAGCTGTGATAAGTTATGATTAGCGCCCCAGAGGGCTTTAAATACCTGGACCTCCCCTCCAGTCCTCGTCGGGTCGTTCTGTATGCTGTTTCTTTGTTCTGGACTCTTTATCCTTTTCTGTGTTCAGTGTTCATGGAGTCCTGGACGTTACCATCACCTGCCGCGTCTCCGGCGTGAGACGAGGTGCCAACCATCACCACCTGTCGCCGTTTGCCTGAAGTGGGACACCGTCTACGCTCTCTAATCCTCTACGGGAGGTTTTCCAGTGTCCCACTCCAGACGTCAAGCTGGTGCGCTCCAACTCCAGACGCTCAAGCCGGCGCGCATCGCTTCCTATCCCACGGAAGGATGCGTCTCTTCAAGCCGGCGCGCTCCTACTCCAGACGCTCAAGCCGGCGCGCATCGCTTCCTATCCCACGGGGGGATGCGTCTCTTCAAGCCGGCGCGCTCCTACTCCAGACGCTCAAGCCGGCGCGCATCGCTTCCTATCCCACGGGAGGATGCGTCTCTTCAAGCCGGCGCGCTCCTACTCCAGACGCTCAAGCCGGCGCGCATCGCTTCCTATCCCACGGGAGGATGCGTCTCTTCAAGCCGGCGCGCTCCTACTCCAGACGCTCAAGCCGGCGCGCATCGCTTCCTATCCCACGGGAGGATGCGTCTCTTCACTTCCGAGGAGGATCTCCTTGCCAGGCCTCCGCCGTCTGAACCCTGCCATCCCTGTAAGCAGCTCTGGCCCTCGCCCTGTCCAAGGCCTTAACCCTGTTTCTCTGTCCCTGTCTCCAGCCCGCCTCCCCGGGCCTCTGTCCCTGTTTCCCCCTCTCCAGTGCCCCTGTTCCTGCCCTGACCTTTTTGCCCTGGCCCTGTCCTTTAGCCTTAGCCCCTTAGCCTGCTCGCCTCTTAAAGGCACAGTGCCACATTTTTCCCTATTTCTTTGTTTCCAGTATTTTTGTGTTCTCCCTTAAAGGGACAGTGCCGCTTTTTGTTTGTATTGAATAAATGCCCTGTTTTGGCTTACTCTCATACCTGTCTTGTGTTGTGCGATTGGGGTCGGTTACAAACCATAACAAGAATGCCTGTATCTCAAATGGGAAAACATTTCTAAAGGATTTATAAACTGATTCTGGCACCTCTATACATTAATAACGAGCAAAATATCTAGCTAAATATATCTGCTAGGAATGCATCATTTGCATCATCAAAATGGCTGCCTGTAGCTTATGTTGGCTAAAATTAAAATTGGTTATTATATTCAACCTAGAAAGCTGGCTTTGGTGTTGAACACAAAATAAATGACCCACTTATTGTGGTCTTTAGGCCTACTCATCATCATCTTCAGGATCCTCTGGGAGAAACTTGTTATGTGGATTGTCACATTCATGAAGTTGACATGGTCCACAGACAGTAGTACAAGGTAGTCCATATTTTCTGCATGAGCAGCGAAGTGTCTTGCAGGCAGTGGTACAGTTACAATGAATGACCTTCAAGAGACTGTCTGGAGCAGCATTCATTGTTGACATGAGTGGGACAAATCTATTGTCCTGCAGGTTCCAGCCCCAGTCTAGAGCATCTATACCATCATCTGTTCCCATCCAGACCATGACCTGGTAGTATGCTCTACGACAGTGGAATTTGGTAGCAGATTCAGTTGGTGGTAGACGTTCAGGCGTTACCGTTGATGAAGCTGAGACAACCTTCTTGCTGAAAATGTTATATCTCATTTTTGCAAGCGAATCTGTGCACTTTCCACCAAAAAAGACAGCCATTGCTTGGCACCCAAGGTCATCGATCACATCTGTTGTCTGGTTTGGTACAGTGAATGCATTGGCACAAGCCTGAAGGACAGGATCCCCTTTTACAAGTTTTTGGAATGCTGTCTTTTTGCCAACTCTGAAGATCCGGGAAGTTGTGTCACAGCCAGTCACAGCATGGATGAACAGCAACTGAGAACACACATCCTGTCCGAGTACTTCTTTCAAATGGTTTATGGCGTACACTTTAAAACTGCCATCAGCTTTCGACTTGTCTGATCTGAAATAAGGGCCCTTGCTATCTCTCTGTGCATAGTAAAGAAGTAAGACGAGGAGATCAGTATCTTCTCCAATCAGCGTCGTGGTGTGAAGAAGAGATGATCCCACTGCGGCCCTTACTATGTCTACATCAGCATCTCCAAGTGAATTGACCACAGTGCAATCCCGTTCTTTCAGTTCATCACTTATCATGTGGATCAGTTTCTGTTTATTCAGATCTCTTGACAGGAACTCCTCCTTCTTATCTGAGAACTCTATCTCAGCAGTGAAGTTGACAATGGGATGAATATTGTTTCCTCTTCTTTGATGTGTGTTGTCTTTAATGGATGGCCCATCCTCATAGCCATCAAACACAATGGTTGTAGCTGAGCCATAATGTTGGATGGTGAAGTCTGCATATGACTGTGCAATTTTACCATAGCTTTGTCCGTGCTTCCATTGTATTCGGTGAAGGAGTGAACCACCATCAAGAACATAATGCTCCGTTTCTGGTACAGAATCTAGGATTGCATCACTTGCATGATCACAGATCGCGTGCGCTAGTTGTGGTTTATCAGCTTTGCGGAAGACGTTTCCGGCTTCAAAGAGGGCAGGAGGGAAAGGACTGAGTTCGTAACGCATAACCTCCTCCAATGACAGCTCTCCAGTTTGGGAGACAATAAGGAAACGTTGAAAAAGAAGTGCAGAATCAATGATTCGATCAGGAGCAACCTTGATAGACGATTTTTGTCCAAGGGTTATGGCTTTATCCTTTCTACTAAATGAAAATGTGAATGCCGGCTGTCCGATCATTTTGTGCATGATGTTGCGTCCAACAGAGTCATAATGATGCACGTTCACTCCATCCTCAGCGACAACACCTGTAACAACATTCCTTAAAGAAGAGTCTGGAGAGAAAGGTGAACATATAGCAAGTTTTGAAGTGATCTTCTCCAGGTCAGCAGCATCCCTTTTCATCCTTGCCTCTGTTGAGTCCTTGTGCTGTTCTGATGTTGTGTATGTCTGGTTTGAGAACTCCTGCATTGCGGTGTTATACTCTGATGTTATGCCCTTTGACATTGTCCAAAGGGATCTCTGATTGTCGGTCATTCCACTTCCATGTGTCATCCCTCCTGTAGTCTTCAATGACCTCATCAATGTTGTTTCGATTACAAGATCTGAGCTGAGGCCTGCCCATGATTGGCTGCTGCGACGGATAACATGAAAACCCTTTTCAAATTGTCTGAAGACATCTGGGTGGTTGATGTGAAGCTGACTCATCTCTTGGACATAAAAGTGTGCCGATTTCAAGTAACTATGCTAGCTTGAGAGCTGAGAGTGCAAACACCTCTGTCAAAGACTAGAATGAAACTGGGGCTTAAATAACACTGCCAGGTCAGACACGCCCAGGCATGCCCAAACACAGGACTAGGTCAGAAAAGAAAGAAAGAAACTGATTCAGAAAAAGAAGGCTTCAACGATGGTAGTTTGGGAGCTGGAGAGTGCAAACACCTCTAACTATAACAACTATAATGGTCAAAAAGAAGGCTTCAACTATGCTAGCTTGAGAGCTGGAGAGTGCAAACACCTTTTTTAGTAAGCTATTTGTATTTGTCATTTTAAGCTCCTGGGCGCCAGTTTGGACGCCATCTTGAAAATGATGCCTTTCCGGAAGGTGTATTTTCCTAGATTTTTAGTATGTTCACAAGCATGTCTAGAGGTACCAGAATCAAGTGAAAAATCATAGTTATATATTTTTTTCTATTGAGATATATAGCCATTTTAAGCCTGGTCTGCCGCCATTTTGGACGCCATCTTGAAAATTAAGCCTTTCTGGAAGGTGTATTTTCCTAGATTTTTAGTATGTTAGTGTACATGCCCAGAGGTACCAGAATCAGTTGATAAATATTTTGCACCATATTCTTAATTTGAGATATAGCCATTTTAATATCTCCACCACCATCTGGGACGCCATCTTGGAAATGGCGGCTTTCGGGGGGGTCGATTTTGGTCGACTTTTAGTATGTTATTTAGCACACCCAATACTATCGGAATCCATCGAAAAACCTTTTGTATCAATTCTTTTTGGGTTAAGTGCTTTTTTTTCATAGATTGACTCGCCTATAAAGGGAAAGTGCAAAAACACAGGCTAGTCAAATTTGTCACAAAGACAACATGTGAGAACGAGACACAGACAGAGGAGCCAGATCTGGACTCCAGAGTAAGGTGTGAAGAAACAGAGACACCTCAGCCTAGTGTACTTAGCACAGTCGTGCCTCATGCAGTGGGAGGTATCCCTCACGGGAACACAAACCCCCAAAGTATCTGAAAGACTATGCCCAGAGAGAAAGTGACGAGGATGACAGTACACTTACCAGCATTGATTACTGCTACAGAGTAGTGAGTGGAGTACCTCAGACCTTTAAAGAGGCAATGGTGTCCCCTGAATCAAGGAAATGGGAGAGAGAAATGGATGAGGAGATGAGGTCCCTAGAGGACAACCACACCTTTACTCTAACCAAGTTACCAGAGGGCAGACAGACAGTGGGAGGAAAATGGGTGTACTCAATCAAGGAGGGTATTGAAGGCCACGACAAGTACAAAGCCAGATTTGTAGCTAAAGGTTACAGTCAGAGGAAGGGGATAGACTACGGTGAAACATTCTCCCCCACAGCCAATCTGACCAGTGTAAGGGTAGTGATGCAGAAAGCAGCTGAGGACAGTTTGATTTTACACCAGATGGATGTGAAGACAGCCTACCTGCACGCACCCATAGATAGGGAGATATATATAATAATATAATAATAACTTTATTTTAGGGATGTCCGATATTATCGGCCTACCGATATTATCGGCCGATATCGGCATTAAAATGTGATATCGGAAAATATCGGTATCGGTTTTCAATTTTTTATTCTTTTCTTTTTTTACATTTCTATAACCTTTATTTATCCAGGCAAGCAAGTAAGAACAAATTCTGATTTGATTTATTGTAAAAAGTATGCATAATGTTGTGTTAATTCCACAACAAGAGATATGTAATGTTAATTACCTGAAATTATTCCATTTTTGGGGGGGGGGGGGGGGGGGGGGGGGGGGGGAACCCTGCATATATCGGTATAGGTTGATATCGGTTGATATCGGTATCGGAAATTAAGAGTTGGACAATATCGGTATATCGGTATCGGTAAAAATGCCAATATCGAGCATCCCTACTTTATTTGTATAGCACTTTTCATACAGAGGTTGCAGTTCAAAGTGCGTCAATGGAACAACCTGAAGGTTACGAGAAGAAACGAGAGAAGCTAGTGTGTAAGCTAGAAAAATCCATTTACGGCCTGAAACAGTCTGGGCGAAATTGGAACGAGATGCTTCATACATGTCTCATTGAAGATCACTTCCTACAAAACCCAGTAGACCCCTGTGTTTACTCAAGGGAGTCAAAAGAGTCAGGAAAAGTAATAATTGTCATTTGGGTGGATGATTTGATCATCGCGGCTGACAACACTAAATCTAGAGCAGGTGAAAAGTATGCTCTCCACCAGATTCAAAATGAAAGACCTAGGCAGGTTAAAAAATGTTCTAGGCATGGACTTCAAACAGTCTTCCAGTTGTGTAAAAATATCCCAGAAGAGATATGTGGAGAAGATTCTGAAACGTTTTGACATGCAAGAATGTAGGACAAGGGAAACACCATGTGATCAAAAACTAGACTACCAATAGGATGCTCAGAAACTGACAGATGTAAAAATGTACAGAGAAGCTGTAGGTAGCCTAATTTATTTGACAACATGTGTCGCGGGTGGGGGTATAGGGGTATCTGTATGGGGGGTGTATATACCTGCGGGAGCCAAAGAGGAGGACGTGTCCCGGGATGGTCTGGAAGAGGACCTAAAGGCATACCTGGCTGATGGAAAAGGCAAGTGAATATCAGCTGATAATGATATGTGAAGTACCGTCGCTGTACTGCACCATGCTGTCCCTGTTGTTTTGTTTAGACGGAGTGGAGTCCAGGAGTTCCTGACGGGAGCGGAGAGAGAGCCATCTTGGGAGGATGGTGATTTTGTGCAGACGACAGCTACAGCAGGCGTGTGCAGGACCACCAGGGGGGGGTAGCGTATGTAAACATTATACAGGCTACACATGTGTGCCCTCTTCTTCTTACGCAGCTGGGGAGCGTCGTTGGAGGGAGCGCGAGGTGATTGGCTGGCTGGCGTGATGGGGGCGGTGCCCAGAAGTGCTGGCGCTACTGAAAGGAGAATCAATGACGGACAATGGCAGAACGAAAACGGGAGTCGAGAGGACGGTAGCAGAGGACGCAGGGCTGCGAGGACACACGGCTCTTTTTGTGTTTTTACCTTTCCTCCAGTGGAACCAGTTCATAGCGGCGACTGCAGTGTTTCCTCCAGAGTGGAAACGAGTGGAGCTTCAGACCGGAGGGACATTATCGCCACACCGGGCGCCGTGAGTAAAGAACGCAAGACAGTAGAATACGTGCCTAAACAAACAAACTATTTTCCAGAGTGTAAATGAAGACATAGACGAACGGTGACGGCATTTGAATTAGGAATATTATTAGTGGCGTGAAGCTGAAGATTATCGGAACGGCATACAGTAAAGCCAGTAATACTGTCGAAGACTGGAACCTAGTATTGTGGATTCTCCATCCTCTGTGAACTACCTGTTCTCTCTTTTCTAAATCATATGGAGGATATCTAATCCATTGTGCATTGTGACGAACCCGTGAACGGGGGGAACCTTGCTCTTACTGACTGTGCCTTTCATTACAGGCGGAAGGACATTATTGCACGCCTGGTGCTTGGAGGGCCTAAAACACCCCAGTACAGACCGAACAGTTTTTAGCCCGAAGCCGAGAGGGGCTACGGGAGCGGAAGGAGGTGGCGTCCTTCCGGCCCTCAGCTTCGGGCCCCGGTTATCATTAACCTTTTTTTTTGTATTTTTTAGGACCTGCTCCGAGGTCACCATTTGGCACACATGCGAACCATGCATACAATGCGTATCTGCGATTAACCCATCCCGTCGTCCTTCCCCCCCAAGGGCAGCCGGGAGCAGACAGGCGCCACGTGAGCCGCGCCAGGGGACCAATCCAAGTGCTCCTGTCCGTCTTCGTCAAGGACGCCACAGCGTTAGCGATCTTGTTGTTGTGCATGTTTTTCCATTGGGTTTATCTTATCGGGGGGGGAAACCCTTGCGAGCACGGGGAGAACATGCAAACTCCACACAGAAAGGCCTGGGAGATACCCCACCTGGGTAACTGGCATCATGGAAACCTGGTCCCCAAGCGGGATTCGAACCCTGGACCTTCTTGCTGTGAGGCGACAGTGTTAACCACTACACCACCGTGCCGCTTTGTATTGTTTGTAACTCAGCGCTTCCACTGCCCCAGACCTAGGTTAGGATATGGGAGGAGTATTCTAGGCCTGGTCACAACCCCTAGCGGTGAACAACACCCACTATCCTATCCAAACCCCCTTAATTTACCGTGTGAACACTTAGTGTGTATTTATCTACCTATATTCTCCCTAAATCATTTGCCGTGGCTCCCCGAGGGATAGTGTGATATCGATGCTTATTTCAGGATGTTTGCAGTGAACCGTGTGGTATAGTGTGATTCTAAGTTGACGTTTGATAGTCATAGACCCGTGTGCAGGGCAGGCTCTTTTTCCTTCACGTGTGTAGTGTCTCAGGGGCGGGGATAGGTGACGTGGGTGGGAGTAACAGTCTGGGTGTGGGTTTACGGGGCATGGAGCACTTCCTCCTTTTAAACTACCTTAGGCTTAAGAGGCGTGGGTCTTTTAAATAGGCTAACCGACCAGTTATTTATATCAAAATATAACCTTGTATTAAACTATCTATTTTTATGCAATAAAAGCTTTCTTACTGTTTCTCGGCGCATTCTCCCGTGTCTGTTTGTGGTCCTGGGGAAATTCATGGTGGTAGGTCGGCTGGCCCCTTTGGGAAGAGTATCCGTGCATGTGCACACCTTAGCCTTAGACCTGGATGCTTCCCGTGGGGGTCAGGTGACACATGTACTCGCCCTGACCTATGTTTTGTAGTGAGTAAATTGTCACAGCATTTTGCTGATCCCACAGAGGAGCACTGGATTACAGCAAGACATGTTTTTCGTTATCTCAAAGGTACAGCAGATAAACAGCTTTGTTTCAGAAAGAGCAGCGAGGGCTTAGGGCTTAAAGCCTACAGTGATGCAGATTGGGCGGCAGACGCCACAGACAGAAGAAGTACCACAGGGTATTGTGTGAGTTTGAACACAAACAGATCACTGGTTTCGTGGAAAACAAAGAAACAGCCCACAGTGCTGTCAACTTGTGAAGCCGAATACATGGCTCTAGCTATGACAATACAGGAATGTATTTATCTAGAACAACTGCTTGAAGGAATGGATACCTATGTATATAAGAAAACCGTTGTTTATGAAGACAACCAGGGAACCATTGCAATTGCTAGAAACCCTGTGTGCCGACAGAGGTGTAAACATGTGGATACAAAATATAATTTCATCAGATCTGTCATCAGGGAAGAAAGGATGACACTTGTTTATTGTCCTACAGACGACATGGTAGCAGACGCTATGACAAAGCCTGTCTCCAAACTGAAATTGAGAAGATTTGCAGAGGTCATGTTTGGTGTGTAAATATTGCCTGTTATGTAATATTGACTGCCATATTCTTTTTGATGTTCTGAACTGTATTATTTTCTTTAAAATATGTTTTTGGAAAAGTTGTACAGTATACAAGACAACCATATATATATTTTTTTTATCCTTTATTTATCCAGGAATGTCCCATTGAGATACAAGATCTCTTCTTCCAGGGAGTCCTGACCAACACGGCACACAACAAGTTTCAACATAAAACAGGGCATTAAACAAAAAACATACAATTCAAATATAAATACAGAAGGTAATTTGTGCAGTGGCAAGGAGCATAATCACATCAACAATAGCATCAGGTAAAACAGTTACATGTTTCATAAAGGGCCAATCGTAGCATACCTTTAAAAGCATTCACAGTAGGAAGTGCCTGTAGACAAAGTTTTACTTGCAACGTATTCCATAAAAAGGGAGCATAGTGGGAGAATGCAGCTTTACCAAGCTCTGACTGCATCAAGGAAACATTTAAAAACATCCCATTTGCTGCTCGTCTGGTATTAAAAGTATAAAAAAAAATTAAAAGTATAAAAGGACAGAAGTCTGGAGATATATAAGGGCAGCTTACCTAGCAATGACTTAAGGATAAAAATCAACATGTGTGATTGTCTTCTTTGGTACAGAGAGGACCATCCTAATGACTGATACAAAGTGCAGTGGTGGGTGCGAGAGCCTGCACCCGTTACAAAACGTATGGCAGTATGGTACGCAGAATCCAGCTTTTTAAGCAGGGAGGAAGGAGCATGCATATAGATTACATCGCCATAGTCTAATACAGGCAGAAAGGAACTCTGCACAATTCTCTTCGTGGCTTCAGACGGGAAACATTTCTTTAACCGGAACAAAAAGCCCAGTTTAGGTCTACGTTTTCTCAGTAGGTTCCCAATATGAACATCAAAGGCCATCTTTTCATCAATCCATATGCCCAGATATTTATAGGATGCTACTTTGTCAAGGCATGTCCCTTCCAGTGTCAGAATCGGAGGGACAGCTGTATTAGCTCGAGAGCGAGAGAAGGTCATGTACTTGGTCTTTTTTGCATTCAGGACCAGTCTTAGCCTTAGCAAGGAGTGTTGTAGTGTATTAAAAGCATCCTGTAGAAGCTCTATGGCCTGAGTTAAAGAGGAAGCCACTGTGTAAACAACTGTATCATCGGCGTATAAATGAAAATGTGCTGGGTTTATCCCATTTCTTAGTTCATTTATAAAGATGGAAAATAAGACAGGGGTCAAAATAGAACCTTGTGGAACACCTTTGTTTACAGTAAGAGCAGCTGAGGTATAATCTTCTACTGAAACACACTGAGTTCTTTCAGATAGATCGTTTTTAAACCAGCTCAAAGCCATTTTACCAAGACCTGTGCAGCCAAGCCTCTGCAGTAGCAAGCATGATCCACAGAATCAAAAGCTTTAGACAGATCAGCAAACAATGCTGCACAGTGTTTTTTCTTGTCCAGTGCTTCAAGTATGTCATTTGAGACTAGCATAAGGCCCGGACTGGCCACCGGGAGCACCGGGAGTTTTCCCGGTGGCCTGGCCTGGCCTGGCCTGTACATACTCAGCAAGCACAGCCTAGCCATCGAGAAAGGCCGCCATAGGCAGACTGTGTGTGTTAGAAAGAGAGAGAGAGAGAGAGAGAGAGAGAGAGCATGTGTGTTTGTCATGTGTGTGTGTGTTAGAGAGAGAGCATGTATGAGAGATCCAAAAGGACAAAGATCAACACTTAAATCCAAGAGAGAGAGAGAGAGAGAGAGAGAGAGAGAGAGAGAGAGAGAGAGAGAGAGAGACACATTGGAAAGAAATTGAAATGCTATTTGGCCCTAAACAGAGAGTACACAGTGGCAGAATACCTGAGCACTGTGACTGAAGATCCTTGACTATGTACAGACTCAGCGAGCACAGCCTAGCCATCGAGAAATGCCGCCATAGGCAGACTGTGTGTGTTAGAAAGAGAGAGAGAGAGAGAGAGAGAGAGAGCATGTGTGTTTGTCATGTGTGTGTGTGTGTTAGAGAGAGAGCATGTATGAGAGATCCAAAAGGACAAAGATCAACACTTAAATCCAAAGAGAGAGAGAGAGAGAGAGAGAGAGACACATTGGAAAGAAATTGAAATGTTATTTGGCCCTAAACAGAGAGTACACAGTGGCAGAATACCTGAGCACTGTGACTGAAGATCCTTGACTATGTACAGACTCAGCAAGCACAGCCTAGCCATCGAGAAAGGCCGCCATAGGCAGACTGTGTGTGTTAGAAAGAGAGAGAGAGAGCATGTGTGTTTGTCATGTGTGTGTGTGTTAGAGAGAGAGCATGTATGAGAGATCCAAAAGGACAAAGATCAACACTTAAATCCAAAGAGAAGAGGGTCTATACCAGAGAAACCAAAGCAGCAAGGAGCCAATGGCCGACATCAGCTAAATAGGCTAGCCAGGTACTGTGACACCAGGCCACACACAGCTTTGGCCAACGGCCCAACGCTACCCAAGCTACACAAACGACCAAGACATTCACACACAGCACATGTCGTATCTCCAAATGTTGTGAAGTAGCATATGTTTTGCCTGGAAAAAAACATCGTTATTAACAAAACATTCGGGAGGGGAAGGAAGGAAGAGTGGGGTAATGTCATGACATTTTCATTAATCTTACCTGCACCAAGGAACGCAGGGCGAAAGGCCGCAACACAGGTCTCCACGTTGACGAAAGGCCTCTCGCTGGCGGGACAAAAATAACCCCCTGCTATTCTCACGGCTAATGGCAATGGTCGTAGCACAAGCTAACAGCTAACTCAAGGCTAACTGATAGCATCAAACGAACGTTCCCAGCCGAGCACAGCCGGCAGCTAACGTCGACTCGTAGCTAAACAGCTAACTGGCTAACAGTTAGCTCAACCAGGCTATCGCTAACCATTAGCTAACGCAGAAGCAAGCTATGCGGCTACATTCATACAGGTGCTGACACCATGCCACACACCGTTAGCTACTAGTAGTACTACAACAGCTAGTCGGCCAGTTTAGCTCCAGAGAGAGAGAGAGAGAGAGAGAGAGAGAGAGAGAGAGAGTGATGTCCACGGCGGGAATAGAATAGAGTTAATAGAATAGGTTAAAAACTCACCAAACGTCCAAGAGGATGGAGACAACCGCGTGGAGTTGACGAAGTTCATCTGCCAAACGACCATCCTCTTCATCTTGGCTGTATGCGCTGTCTCTAGGTTAGCTAACGCTAGTTAGCCTTTAGCTAAGCTAGCTACTAGCCGACATCATCATGGCTATACCATGACAAGGCTCCGGCCATTTGTCCCGCCAGCGAGAGGCCTTTCGTCAACGTTCCTTGGTGACCGACCGACTGATAATGACCGACCTCTTTCTTCGTCTTGGCTGGCATAACTAAGCATAATAGTCAAAAGCTGCACGCGCGAAATAGTCAAACGCAGCTGACTCACGCCGGCGGCCGCGTACTACACATGATGTAAGTTTAACCACTCCCTTCGTTGAAACCAATAGTATGTCTGCTGCAGAGCCCCAGAGGCTGAGCTCCAATAGTGAGTATGTCACTGCAGACCCAGGAACAAGTCAGACACATTCTACAAACGTGTCTAATGTGAAATATATAAGCATATAAGCAAAACTAGATTTTAGGTCTGTGATGAAAAAGGGCCTCGCGGGAAGGGGGGCCTCGCAAAAAAAAAATAATAATAATTTTTTATTTTGCGAGGCCCCCCTTCCCGCGAGGCCCTGTGCGACCGCACTGCTCGCACACCCCCTGAGGCGGCCCTGTATGTATGATTGCATGTAACTGTCTAACTGTTTCCACAAGAGGGCGCTATAGGCGTAGCTATTGTAGCTAACGCCAGGTGAGAAGTATAAAAGGAGATGTTACCTCCTCTTTCACTCTCTTCCTCCGTCGCTCTCACAAGAGAAGGACTCATGTGTACTGTTGGGTGCAATGTGAAATAAACCACGCCAAAGGCTAAAAAGAAACCTTGTCGTCATGAACACATTATTGTCGCTCCATAGCTGACTCTGTCAACAATTCTGCATTAATGTTACTATTTTTATAAAAGCTCTGTGGTGCTGCATGCTAGCTGCTCACTCTTTTTCTGTTACTTGCAGAAGCTTTGTAATCGAGCTTGGAAAAGCAGTGTCTTTTTGGAGACTTTATAAAATGACTAAATCCAACTGTGAATGTCTTCTGTGATCATGTATCCATATGCATGTTGAATGCAGCAGCAGTTTTCTCTGCTAGGGCAGCTGAAGGGTATACTGTGGGCAATGGTGAGTCTGTGATGCATTGGTTGAGTCTGTCGACAAATTAGAGGCCAGGTTGCTTGTTGCCGAGCAGATCAATATGGAAATAGATAATATAATAACATGATACTCACCTTCCCTCATTTGGGCACAAGTACAGTATACTGTATCATGTTTTATTATTCAAATAAAGTGCATGCAACCCAGCAACCCAAATAACGAGTATAATAACTTGAGCATAATACATCATGTGTAGATTCTCCTTTGTGCATTTGTGTAGTATCGTAACATGATATATATATATATATATATATTAGAGCTGGACCGTTAACGGTGTTAACGTGCTGCGTTAACGCTATACTAGTATCGCGCGATAATATAATTAACGCATTAATCTAAAAAAATAATTTTTTTTTTTTTTTTTCTTTTTTTTTAACCTTTATTTACCCAGGGTAGGTTCGCTGAGCACAGATGCTCTTTTTCAGGAACGCCCTGCTTCACATTCACACAGTTCCATTCACACCTGGGAGCTGCCCAGTACAACCACAGTTGACACCATTGGCCACTGAGCAACTCCACTGGAGCAGTTAAGATTCAAGCCATGTCACATAGTTCAAGTTTGAAATGATTCTTTCTGTTTTGCTCCTGAGAGTGCTAGATACTGTACTGTACTGGTAATATTATTTATTTGTGTTAACTTCTGAATAAAACAACTTATTAAACACAAGTACATCTTATTGAACATTATTTTGATATTTCATTACCAATTATCATAGCAAAACAGCTTTTTCAAACAGTCTGTAATGCATTTTGGAAACGGGAGATGGGCTCATGGTGTAATGGGCCACCTGGCCTGAGAAACATAAGGAGGAAAGAAAAAGTAAGGACTTACTTCTGGTCATTATTTGGGTAGAACACACATGTTTTGAATGCCTTCGGCAGGTTTTTTATTTTTTTTGGGCCATTTTAATCTAGATTAATCTAGATTAAATCCAGGATTGCAGATAGATTAATCTAGATTAAAATTTTTTATCTATGCCCACCTCTATATACTGTATAGGAGCATTCTACCGAATTAGTTCAAAGTGCGGTCCCACAACAAGAAAAACTATTTAATGAAACAATTAAGTATTCAGACATAGATATTTACTAAGAATATGTTATGATGGGGGCCCAAGTGGCGAACCATGTAACGCGCTACGTCGCGGCACGGCCGACCCGGGTTCGATTCCCGGACCCGCCGTCATTTGCCGAATGTCTTCCCCCCACTCTGTCTCCCGTTCCTCCTCTCTCTCTCTCTCTCTCTACTGGACTGCCCAGTATGCAGTGGCGAATCTTCCTGGAAGCCAAGGGAAGCCATGCTTCCCCAGAAAAATATGAACAGTAAAACATTTAAATTTAAATAAAATTTTTAAATTTAAATTTAAATTAAAATAATATATATATATTTTTTAGATAGTTTACAATAATAATAAAAAATCATTATTTTTCATCTCTGTGTTATTATTATTTTTTATTTATTTGTTCCTCTCCTTCTCACTCTCTCTAACACTGTCAGACTCACTGAGGCAGGCTGGCAGTTACTCTCTGTGCTCACTGCAGCTCAGTCACTGCAGCTCAGGCAGAATAGAGAACTTATTAGCGAATAAGATTCAAGCTTAATAAAGGGGTTCCCACACCTTAACACGGTGCCGTCTGACAGCGAAGCACTCTAGCGTCTTCAAATTTGCAGCTCTGGAGGCGGGCCAGTCCAGAACGTTTCCACCTGATGTCCACCTAACGTGACAAACAACGTCTGAACGTCATCCCCTCGCGAGCACGTTCGAATCCTCTAGTAGTCGAAACATTAGCACTTTATTAGCAACTTATTTTTCGCCGGCGGGACATTTACCGAGGACCAGCACAGCACACCACTGTGGATATTATGATTTAACAAATCTATCTGTCCAGGAGGAGCGAGGAGGACCACATTATTGGCCAGGTAATCAGCCTAAGCAGTTTCTAGCTTGGATGCTAACTACAAACGTTATCAGGCTAGCTTGGATGCTAACTAACGTAACCAAGCTAGCTTGGTTGTAGCTGTTTGTGTTATAACGAGACAGCAAATGAATGAATGAATGAACACTTTATTTAACAGATTGCAGAATGGGTACAATACAGTACGGCTCAATACACACAATTGTTAAGGGGATGCAGACCAGAGAAAGACGTTTGTCTTGTTTACATCAGGGTCCCCCATTTTCAATTCATATTGACATTTATGACATACACAACATACATGACATTTACGGCATAGGGACATACAGGTATTTAGTACTGATACATTTGTGACATATGCGGTATCCAAATATACAGTACTATTACTCATAGATCCTGACAGAGTATATACATATGATGGGGAGGGGACTGTACATTAGGAGGGGGTGGGTGGGTGGGTGGGAGAGAAATATACATCCGGTGGTGAGGAGACTGTACATTTGGGGCCAGGGGCTCGAATACGCAGTCACTTATTCCTCCATAGTAGCCAGGTTAATTTGGACATACGTACCTGTGATGTTTGTTTGGTTTATTTAATTATTTTTTAGGCGTGCTGTCCTATAAATGCCAAGTAATAGTGGTTTCATGGACCAAGACCACAATAGTCTCCTCTCCTATAGCGTCAAATGTTTTATCTGCTGACAAAGCACAATACCTGTTGGTTTTTAGTTCACTCATTGTTCAGGGAAACACATTGTTAATGACATTGACGGATTGTGAATTTTGTGATTGACTCAAATTATATTTATTTGGAAAAATAAATATAGTCACTTTATTTGAAGAGTCAAAACTGTTCTCTTGGCTTTGTTTTGTTCATAGTAGTAACACCGCCGAGCCATACTGTACATGTTGACTGCTTGGTTTGACTGGCAGTGGCCGCCGAGCCATACTGTACATGTTGACTGCTTGGTTTGACTGGCCGCCGAGCCATACTGTACATGGTGACTGCTTGGGTTGACTGGCCGCTGAGCCATACTGTACATGGTGACTGCTTGGCTTAAATATAAAAAAAATATATATATAAAAAAAAAATTTATAACATATATATATTGTTTTTAATAACTTTTTTTTGGCATCCTTATTTTAATTTAATTTAATCTTATTAAACAAAAATAATATGTTATGATCTATTTAAACCCAAGGCAATAAATTAGATTGTGATGAGCTAATTATATACAAAATCATCATTTATAGGGTACTTTCTATTGGGAAGTAGCTGTCCCAAACCCATTTAAATGTATGTAAATAACACTTACATTTTTTTTAGATTCAGTTCAATAGTGTAATTTCAAAGATCTTCATGATTAAGTTTAAACAGGAGTTAAAAGATTTAGATTTATTGTGGGTTTAATTTTTTTATTAAAAAACTATACTAAAAAAATCTTGCCCTAGTTTTCATGTCACTACCGAAACACAGGAGTTTTAGTCCTTTGGCTGAGCCTGGTTTTTAGCCACACCCTGCATTATGACCAGGCAGTGACACTGCCTTCCTGTCCCTCATGGCTGCATGGTAAGTAGCTAAATCCCATACTTTTGAAATAAATGTGTTATGTGCAGGGCCGCCTCAGGGGGTGTGCGAGCAGTGTGGTCGCACAGGGCCTCGCGGGAAGGGGGGCCTCGCAAAAAAAAATAAAAATAATAATAATAATAATAATTTTTTTTTTTTTTTATATTGATCTTTTTCCCCCTCCTTTTTCCTCCGATTTTCTCCCATCCCAATGTTAGTCGTTATGCCAATTCCCACTCCCCTTCCTGGTCGCTGCGCACTTACCCCCCACAGTCGGTCTGGGAGAGTGGAGGCTACCACGTGCTTCCTCCGACACACGTCCAGCTAATCAACCGCTTCTTTTCACCTGGCAGCGCGGATTCTCACTGAGAGGGCGTAGCGTGTGGAAGGATCACACTATCCCACTTAGATCCTATCCGCGCTTAGCAGGCGCCCCGACCGAACTGTAGGAGTCGCTGTTTACAACGACCCGGACCCACCCCGCCAGCTTCTCCCACCCTCTAATACTGCCAATTGTATTAGTGTGAACGGCCAGCCAAGCTGGTGACAACCCCGGAGCTGTGAGCTGGATTCGAACAGGCGAATCCAGCCGCTCCGGGGTTGGTGACAAACGCAATCTCCGTTACGCCACCTGACCGCCCATTTATTATTATTTTCTTATTTTTTTATTTTTTTTTGCGAGGCCCCCCTTCCTGCGAGGCCCTTTTTCATCACAGACCTACAATCTAGTTTTGCTTACATGCTTATATATTTCACATTAGACGTTTGTAGAATAGTGTTCCGGTTTCTGCTCTGCAGATAGACACGTTTGTAGAATAGTGTTCCGGGCTCTTCCCGGATCCACGAGGGAAGGGGCTACAGTCAGCCAGGTACAGGATCTATTCAGCGCTATCCAGAGGAGCGAGTGGATGTCTTTTGAAAAGCAGCATGGAACAGAAGAAATAACACTGTGTGCCATAAGCTTGTTATCAATACCAAGTATGATGGTTATGCCAACTTTGCCAAGACGAAGAGGATGTTCGGCAGATGGACTGAAGATGAAAGTTGTTGCATGTTAGAACCTTCAGTCAGGCTATAGCTATGTCGGCTAGTAGCAATTAGCAAAAGGCAGGGACGCGTAACTAGCGTTAGCTAATGCTAGCTATCTAGCGAGTTAGCTATCTAGCGAGTGCTAACGTGTGGCAGATAAACTAGGACTCCCAAGGGACTGGTACTTTTCATCTCCACGGAAAATGCGTCGATGTCGTCTCCTTCCAACTTTGCCATTGATTCTGCGTTAGGGTGAGTTTTTCATGCAACCTATTCTATTCCCGCCGTTGAGCTCTCTCTCTCTCTCTCTCTCTCTCTCTCTCTCTCTCTCTCTCTCTCTCTCTCTCTCTCTCTCTCTCTCTCTCTCTCTCTCTCTCTCTCTCTCTCTCTCTCTCTCTCTCTCTCTCTCTCTCTCTCTCTCTCTCTCTCTCTAAAACACACAGTGCTTCCCAATCCTCTCCTCGAAGCACCCCAGCCGTTCCATGTATTTGTTAAATTCCACCACCAGCACACCTGATTCAACTTAACAAGCCCTTTATTAGTTGAATCAGGTGTGCTGGTGGTGGAATTTAACAAATACATGGAACGGCTGGGGTGTCTCGAGGAGAGGTTTGGGAACCACTGCTCTAACACACACACATACATGCTCTCTCTCTAACACACACACACAGACATGCTCTCTCTCTCTAACACACAAACACACAAACACACATGCTCTCTCTCTCTCTCTTTCTAACACACACAGACATGCTCTAATATCTCTCTCTAACACACAAAATTACATGCTCTCTCTCTCTCTATCTTTCTCTCTCTTTCTAACACACACACATATACATGCTATCTCTCTAACACACACACACAAACAGACATGCTCTCTCTCTACCTGCCGAATTTCTATCAGCATGTGACCTGTCCCACCAGAGGCGAGAACATATTAGAACATATTAGACCATCTCTACGACGAGCTAGTCAAGATGAGAAGCTCGTTCAGCCACAGACTCATCCCCCCCCGACACTCAACTAACCGCCTCGGACAGTCCTTCATACCAGCGGCCATCAGGCTCCACAACAGTGGGCAGCGACTAGCAGCCTCCAGGCCCCACAACAGGGGGCAGCGACAGCGACTGCTACCAGACATTGACCTGGGACTTATAGGAACCCAAGGGGGACAAAGTAGACTACCCTGGTACTTTGATTAATGTATACTCAGTAGATAGTAAATTATTATAACACTACCTCTTGCATACTGCACCTCATGTGACACTGTGAATAATGTGAATATTCCTCAGCTAGTCAGATAGTAAATTATATTGACCATATTGATCAAATTGTTTACACTGCCTGTGTTGTCTTTTACTACCTGTATACTGTGTTGTTTTACTACCTGTACCCCTCCCCCCTCCCCCCCATGCTGCTATGATGCCTGAATTTCCCCAAGGGGATCAATAAAGGAATATCTTATCTTATCTTATCTTATCTTATACTCGCAATTTAAGAATGGGTACAAGTCACAGGCTCTTAGTCCATTCGGTAAAAGCGATCACGCTGCAATATTTCTTTTGCCAAAGTACAAACAAAGTCTCAAGCGAACGCCGGTGGTCTCTCGAGAGGTTAAGCGTTGGGCCGTGACGTCAGAGGAGTCACTCCAAGCTGTACTGGAAAGCACAGACTGGAGTGTATTCCGTGATAACACAGCCAATATTAACGAATACACCGAAACGGTGATTGACTATGTCTGTACTCAGGTAGAAGAAACAATCCCCTCCACCAAAATTAAAATCTACCCAAATCAAAAGCCCTGGGTAGACAAATCCGTCCGTGAGGCTCTGAAAGTGCGCACATCAGCATACAACACCGGGCTGGTGACAGGCAACATGGAAGAACACAAGATGGCAAGATACAACGTCAGGAGAGCAGTAATAGAGGCAAAACGGCGTTACAGGGATAAAGTTGAACTTCAGTTTGAACAGGCTGACTCTAGAGGCATGTGGCAGGGCCTCAGAACAATGACAGACTACAAAGGAACCCCCCTCAAACTGAACAGTGACATCTCCTTAGCAAATGATCTCAATTCCTTCTATGCGAGGTTTGAGGCTGTGAATAACAACACCAGCCTACAAACCACGGCAATGGGGGGGGGGGGGGTCTGCTGATGGAGACTCAGTGTTCAGGGTAACAGAGCATGAGGTGAGACGGATCTTTAAAAAAGTGAATATCAGGAAGGCAGCAGGACCGGACGGCATCCCCGGCCGCGTCCTAAAAGTCTGTGCCGACCAACTGGCCCTGGTATTCACTGACATCTTCAACCTGTCCTTGGAACAGGCTGTCATCCCCACCTGTCTGAAGAAGTCCACCATCATCCCTGTACCCAAAAAATCTACGCCCGCTTGCCTCAACGACTACCGCCCTGTAGCCCTCACCTCCATAGCCATGAAGTGCTTTGAGAAGCTAGTGAAGGGCTACATCTGTTCCTCCCTCCCCATCAACCTGGACCCTCTGCAATTTGCATATCGCCCCAACAGGTCCACGGAGGACGCCATAGCCCATGTGCTGCACACAGCAGCATCACATCTGGACAAGAGGCAGGGGAACTATGTGAGAATGCTGTTCATCGACTACAGCTCAGCATTCAATACCATAGTCCCCTCCAAACTCATAGCCAAGCTCAGGGACCTGGGCTTGAACTATGACCTGTGCCAGTGGGTCTTGGACTTCCTGACGGGCAGACCCCAGGTGGTAAGAGCCGGCAACTGCACCTCCTCATCCATCACGCTCAACATAGGGGCCCCCCAGGGCTGTGTTCTGAGCCCCCTCCTCTACTCCCTGTACACACATGACTGCGTAGCACAGCGGAACAACAACACCATCATCAAATTTGCTGATGACACAGTAGTGGTGGGCCTGATCTCTGCCAACGACGAAAGGGCCTACCTGGAAGAGGTAGAGAACCTGTCACAGTGGTGTCAGGAGAACTGCCTCTCCCTGAACGTCAGCAAAACAAAAGAGATGATTGTGGACTTCAGGAGGTCGGGGGTCAAGGACTACAGCCCCCTCAGCATCGACGGGGCACCGGTTGAGAGAGTGAACAGTTTCAAGTACCTCGGAGCCCACATATCCGAGGACTTGACATGGACCACACACATTGACAGTGTTGTGAAGAAGGCACGACAACGCCTCTACTTCCTCAGGCGCCTAAGGAAGTTCCAAGTCAGTCAGAAGATCCTTAGGAACTTCTACTCATGTACAATAGAGAGCATCCTGACCGGCAACATCACCTCCTGGTTTGGGAATAGCACTGCACAAGACCGTAGCAGACTACAAAGAGTGACACGTTCAGCCGAACGCACAATTGGAGGGGGGCTTCCCACCCTCCAGAACATTTACATCAAGCGGTGCAAGGGGAAGGCTAAGATAATTATTAAGGACTCGAGCCACCCGAACAACTGCCTCTTTGAACTGCTGCGGTCAGGCAAGCGATACCGGAGTCTTAAGGCGAGCACAGAAAGACTCAGAAGAAGCTTCTATCCCCAGGCCATCAGGCTGCTAAACGAACAATAATCGCTAAACGAACAATAATCACTATGCAACAACCATCAAATGCACACAGCACACACACCCACACGCACACACTCACTCAAACAAACAACACACTGCAGCACCCACTCTCCACACTTTAGATCACACAAACACACTTACACTTTATATTTATTGATAAAGGATTTGCACTACAACTCGTACACCTACTGTGAATTGTACCTAAATTGCACCTCGTCCCATTTCTCCATTTCTGCCCTGCACTATATAGTATTGTATATTAGTACACTGCACAGTATTGTATATTGTATGGTAACTACGTCTATTCTGCATCGAACATTGTACATATGTCTAAACTGAACACTGTGACCTCTTTTTTACTTTTTTACTTGTACATCTCAGCCTGTCTGCAGGGCCGCGGGAAGTCCGCGGGAAGTGGGGGTGCTGAGATATTGATCGTTTTTGATAAAACAAAAAAATTATTTTATAAAACAAAAATTTAATCAAATATATTAATTATATAATTATACCTGTAGTTGTATTGTCTGCGAGACATCGCCACCACGCAACAAGTCAAAATGCTCGCTATCTGCAAACAGCTCCACTGTCTGTGTGTATACTCTGCTTTGGTCAAATCACATTCAGCGTGGGTGGGGCCTGAGAGTGCTGAGGCTGACGTTCTGCAGATACAATATTGAGTCAGAGCGTTCAACAGGGTCTGAAACGTGTTATGAGGGGGTGCTGAGATAAGTGATATAATAATAACGTCATAGGTTTACCACTCTGGTAAACCTCTCGTTCACTAGAGGAGACCACTGCACTGCCCAACTCCGCGTTCTCACGCTCAGCTCTGCGGCGCGTGCGAGACAAACATGTAACCGTTTTGATGCACACATCACAGCCCAGCTTACCCCACCTGTTGCGCCCTCCCTCTGCAATTCGTTCCCCGCATGCAAAATGTCTTCGACCACCCTCCCGGGGGCTCGGATAGTTCTGCTGGCTTGTTCATATATTCCTTTACTGCAAATTCAGCGTCCCAAAACTATTCCAGGCTGCGTCTATTTTTTTTACCAACGGATTTCCAGTTCCGCGTTGACGCTTCCAGGCCGCGTCTATTCGAGTCCCAACCGGTTCATGCGTCGGCTACACGCTGTTAATAACACTGCATTATCGAGACAGCGCCCCTATGACGATCTGGCAATGAATTCCAAGAGTAGGGTAAATCTGCAGTGCCGCTCCGCTCTGTGACATTGAGTAGCCTCGGTTACAAATTTGGAATAAAAGCCAAAACAACCTTGCAGTTGCAGTTACACTCCCCGCCAGCAGGGGGCGCTGCAGCCCCCGCCGCACCCCCAGTTGCCGCGTCCCTGCCTGTCTGTTGCCACCATAGTGGTCAAGATCTATGTGACCAGAAGGCCAGTGCATCTGTTGCTAAAAGTCACAGGCCCACAGACCAAGGACTGATGAGACAACGGTTTTGGCTGACCAAAGGAACTAATGTCAGGATCTGCAATATGTATAATATCTTGGCGACAGTGGCTCAAGAGGTAGAGCAGTCGTCTGGCAATCCGGAGGTTCCCAGTTCGATTCCCGCTCCTCCCGGGCAGCGTGTCGATGTGTCCTTGAGCAAGACACTTAACCCCTAATTTCTCCCGATGAGCAGGTTGGCACCTTGCATGGTTGCCTCCGCCGTCGGTGTGTGAATGTGTGAATGAATGGGTCAAATGTGAGTAACAAATTGTAAAGCGCTATATAAAAAAGCAGCCATTTACCATTTACCATCTATGAATCAATCCATTTATCCATTTATCTATTGTAAGAATGTATAGACAAATATCTACAAATGTGTGTACCATTAAGTGTGTTATTATATTGTATTAACACAAGCAAAGGCCTATGTGTCACCATGATCCCAGCTGTCCTTCTGAACCACCAGGAGACGGACTGTAATTCTAGATCCTTGCTATTTTAACTGTTACCTTGTTAAGTTGTTTGTTAAGCCCTGAACCACACTCCTAATTTGGAGGAGAGCCACCTCATTCGCTCAGAACACCAACCAGAAAAGTATAAATGTCAATGTGATGGAACGAGCTGGACGCACTCCTGCTGAGCCCAGAGCTAAGTAGAACCTTTGTCCACTCTCAGCTGTTTGTAAATACTCTGTAATATTGAATATTCACTCTGTAATAAATATTTGATTGCTAAACCTTTTAGGGCAGCGGTGGCGGAGCCCAATAGCAGAACACAGGGAGAGAGAGAATGGAGCGTTTTAGGTAGGTTTTAATTCGTTTGGGTACCAAGCAGACAAGGCAGTAGGGAATATACAAGAATGTGCGACTTTGGACGAGTAGTGACTCTTGCTAGAGTTCCTCAGGAATGTCCAGGCAGGTAGTACGTCAGGAGACAGCGTCGGCCGGGAGTGGTGGTCCTGGGCACAGGGAGAACAGAGGTTAGGACATGGCAGGCAGTACAGACAGAGCAGGCAAGGCTAAGTACGTCCTCGTACCTAGGGTAGATAGGATAACACTGAGACGATCAGGAACAGGATCCGCAGGGTTGATATCCAGACCGTTGATGAGCTGACGGCTCTCAGCTGGGCTGATGGGCTGATGACCCTCAGCTGGGCTGATAGATGGCGTCGGAAGCTGCCCATATAAGGGAGTGGAAGTAGGTAGAGAAATGGCGGCTCTCGCCATGATTGTGACAAAACCTTGTCCTCACCCTTTAAGGTCAATCTAAAGAACGCGACTGTTCCAAAGTCTGAAAATCGGTGTGTAACTTCTGAGAAGTTTTCTAGCAAGACACAGACCTTGGTCACCTGATATTGTTACGTACTCTGGCCAAGTATTAGATGCATGGCCCACAGACTAACCTCCAATTAAGCTGATACACAGTTATTTGGACCGTGGGTCTGCCATATCAAACACCCAGAGCCATCCCTCCTCTTGGCATCTAATTACTGACACAAATCATCCAGAGATAATGCATTCCCATTTGCGATTAGCATATAATTGACGATAATGCCATGTCTACCATGGGAGGCTCTTACAAGACGTCTGCATTTGGCACAGATGAGGTGAATGGACTGTTATCATAAATCAACAGTGGCACCATGCAAAGCACTGGTGAGGGGGTATTGCAATCATTCCTGTCAAGTGTATCTGTCTGTCCTCAACAGCCATAACTCCTATAATTTTAATCAGATGTGGATAACAACAGGCCAAGGACCCAGATTCCCAAATGTTTTTTACATCAGTGAATGACATTATTTAATTTGATTAATTTCCACCATTGTCCAATGTCATCAATATTGAGGGTAAACATGAACTCACAAGGGCGTTACTACACAACGCCTCACCAGACTCTGGTAATCAGCTCTCTAGCAACACTTTATTCTACACGGTCAGTCTCCAGGGAGAGAATCCAAACCATTTTTACTTGCCTTGCAAGTGAAATACAAATATTTGTGTTGGTATAAAAAACCAATCACAGCTATAGAAATAGAGTTGGATTGCCACAAATTATCAGGTGCTCTGTTATGGCCCAGACAGCCGTTCCAAAGTTGAAGGACATGCAGGCAGAGGAGCAGAGGTAAATTCTAGTGAGATATCTTGCTCCATTCACGTTACCCAGATGGGTAGGCTTTGCCTGCTCGTACAGGTGTAGGCATCTCTCCGAGTACCAGGTACATTTCAACATGAACATCACAAATTATTACTTACTGCTCTCTCTCGATTCAAACTAGGGATGCACCGATCCGATATTGATATCGGATATCGGCCCCGATATGACTAAAATAGCTAGATCGGGCAGGGACGTGCACAGGACTTTAGAGGGGCAGGTGCTCAAAGACTGAAAAGGGCACTACACTTGTGTGTATATATTAATCGAGCGCGCGTAGCGCGCAAGCATGATTTTTAAGGGCCCTTTTCGGGCGGGGGGCCCCCTTTTTATGTTTTTTGGGGGGTTTTGGTGATCAAATATTGAATATTGAACTATAATAATCAGTGCAGGAGCTCACTTATCATTGAAAGACACTTTTATCACTGACTTAAAAGGCCCATACATCGCCATAAATGTTCAGGGGGGAGGGAATAAGTGCTTACCCTACAGACCCCAAGAAGTGCTGTATATTCTGTATTGTTTAATATAAATGCATTTTTATTCCAATCCCGATTTGTATTTGAGATTCCCAAATCCCATCGGACTTGACTTCTTCGTGTCCCTCAATGAGTGTAATACCAGCATTCAACTGTATGCGCCACAGCGGTTTCTATCATCATCATCATCACCACCCACGCTGCATAAAATATAGGTCCGCGGAGAGGCACGGTGAGGAGGCCGTACAAACTGCTATGGAATATGGGGCATCTCTCTCTCTTTACCTAATATTTTGATTCTATCCTGACATTTTTCAGTTGGAAGGGCAGTCTATATGCGTAAAGGTAAAAAAAAAAAAAAAAATCAAAAAGGGCACTTTTTTGATGAGGCTCAAAAAGGCAGGTGCTCAAGCACCCCTTGGCCTCTATGTGTGCACGTGCCTGAGATCGGGCATCGGTGACAATTTTTTTTATAATAAGCTAAGAAGGGAGACCCCCCCCCCCTTGAATGGCCCTTCTAAGGTTTCTCTCCTCCACATTGCCTGTGGTGCATTTTTTTCCTATTGCTAGGTTTTAGTGAGTTTTTCGTTACCTTCGCGTGGGTGTGTTGCATTTATTTAGTATTTATTTTTAAAAAATTGGACCTTATGGTGTTCTTGTTTTGTTCTTGACTTATTGTGATGTTTCTTCTTGACTTGTTTAACACTTTGAGTGCCAACAACGAGATTACTCGTTAGTTCATGCCAACCATTGAGTGCCAACGAGATGAGAGATCTCGTTTTTGATCGTTTTTTTTTTATTAGCGATTTCTATTCAGATTCATCAATCTAGCCTCCCGTTACCACTGGGACTCTGTCTGAGCTCCATTGGGAAAATACCGCCCCCTATCGTCTCTCCGTGTGGTAATGCACCCCTTTGGATTGGATTGAATGAAACGCATGAAAAAAAATCCTGCTTCCACATTTTACTTCTCAGGCATGTAACTCGAGCCGATTGGATTCATTGTGGACCATCAGAACAGCATGGAATCGGTGTTTCGACCACCCAGCATTGGATCAATAAACGCGATCGATATTTGGAATGGCAATCAGGAATTGGAATAATCTTTTTGGAGAACATCTGATCTGAGGTAAGGAATCTATTTTACCAGTATTGGGATAATCAGAGCTTTTTTCACCTATATATCAACGTGGGCCCTATGTGTGTGTGTGCGTGTGTGTGTGTGTGTGTGCTGATCAGGAAATGGATAATGGATTTTTCAGCCCGCTTCTATAGCGTGCATAAGTACACATACTATCGATAATCTATCGTTTATTTGAAAACGATTCATAAATAGGCCGAAAAATGACAACGTTTTTTGTGTATTCCAGTGTATTCCAGTAAAGGGCGATTATCACAGAATCTTCTGACATTTTCTGGAACTTTCATAAAACAAGCGTTTTTCTAAATGGTATCAAACGGAAATCAACCGATTAAAAAACAATCCGTTTCGATAATGTTGACTGCAAACAAGTCATTGATAAGCGCCATATTATACACATAGCCATAATTTAAGATATAGTTTATGCGTTTGCAAATATGAGAGCTCTATCATTGAAGTGGGCGTTGGCAGGCAACAGGGTTCCGGGGCACCGGACCCGTGGCACGGAAAGTGTTAAAGAAGATGTGTCCGGCCCATGGGGACATTAACGTGTGTTGTCGGGCCTTACAAATAAATTTGATTTGATATTATATATATTTTTCATGCTTTATTCAATAAATTGTATTACAATATATATATATATATATATATATGTACAGATGCAATTAACATTTTTAAGTAGGGATGGGAATCGAGAATCGGAATCGATTGGGAACCGGTTCCTAATTGTCCGATTCCTGGAATCGCATGCCTCCGTGACTATCGATTCCTCTTATCGATGTCATGTTTTTCCGAAGTGTATAGTTAATTTCTTTTTTACAGTTTTTGTATTTTTCTGACATGGGGGCTCAACAATAAATGATAAATGACAATCAGAAATGTCAAGTTGCATGTTGTTATTCTAACCAGCTTAGTTCTGTTGCATTTCCAATTTATTTATTGAAATGATAAATGTATCAGGAATCAATAAGGGAATCGATAAAGAATCAAATCGATAAGCAGAATTTATAATGGCATCGTATCGATAAAATCTTATCAATTCCCATCCCTATTTTTAAGACACATTGAAAGCAAAACAAAAAGGTTAAAGTGCCAGGGGACAAACTACATACTTCAATTCTATGTGTGTGACACATACTACGTCATGCGACAGCACCACGCGCAGCACACTGGTAGATTTTTCTCAAAACACAGCAAATGTATATTGCTAATACAGCATGGAACGAGCGAAAGGGTCAGCTGTTTGGAGATTAAAGTATTAAAGGATACACAATCTAACAGTACTCTGGTCGTTCTGCTGTTGTCTCAAAAAGATGTAGCACGCTGTAAAAAATGAGTCCAAACAATTGATTGATTGATTGAAAACTTTATTAACAGATTGCAGAATGGGTACAATACAGTACAGCTCAATACACACAATTGTTAAGGGGATGCAGACCAGAGAAAGACTTTCGTCTTGTTTACATCAGGGTCCCCCATTTTCAATTCATCAGGACATATATGACATACATGACATACAGATAGACAGTACTGCTACATCTATACATTTATGACATACCAGATTTGCAAATACAGTACTGTTTGTGATACAAAAAGAGTCCAGAAAAGAGAGTATATACATTTGACGTAAAAACTGTACTTTGGGGACGGTTGGGTAGGTGGGGTGTGGTTGGGTGGGGGGGGGCGGGGGGGGGGGGGGGGGGGGCTGTACAACTGTACAAGCAAAACTGTACATTGGAATATTGACAAAACCATACTTGGTAATTTACTGTACATTGGAGGGGGTTGGGTTAGGACATTTACAGGGGCCAGTTTCGAATTGCAGTCTCCCTTAGGTGTTCTTTGAGCAGTGGTGGCTCGTGAATTCTTCACAGGGGGGGGCAGAATTAATTAGTATCCCCCTCTATCTCTCCTTCTCTCTCTTTCTCTCTCTCACACACAGCGCGAAGTGGAATCGATTCGTTACACAATCAGACCTAGTGTATGTGTAGTATTATATACCAAGAATAACTTCAGTATGAGTACAGGGCTGTACACATATTTTGCATATTGTTAAACGAGCCAAGGCTAGCTATTAAACTATCGATATGAATCAAAAATGGGGGACCCTGATGTAAACAAGACAAACGTCTTTCTCTGGTCTGCATCCCCTTAACAATTGTGTGTATTGAGCCGTACTGTATTGTACCCATTATGCAATCTGTTGATAAAGTTTTCATTCATTCATTCATTCATTCAAACATAGACGATATTGAACAATAATCCACTTATTTTCAATCCAAACGAAACTCCACTCCAGAGAGAGAGAGAGAGAGAGAGAGAGAGAGAGAGAGAGAGAGAGAGAGAGAGAGAGAGAGAGAGAGAGAGAGAGAGAGAGAGAGAGAGAGAGAGAGAGAGCGAGAGAGCGAGAGAGCGTTAGTTAGTTTAGCATAAACACGAGCAGTGAACTCCAAGCCCACGTGACTGAACTCAAACTGGAAAGAAACAGACTAAGAAATGATGTAAACTCCATGATAAAAACAGCAAAAAAAAATGTCATCAATGACAAAACCGAGGAAAACAAAAACAAACCATGTGAACTTTGGAAATTACTCAATAACCAACTAGGCTGCAGTAAAAAACTTAAAACCAGATTCTCAAACATAAACATAAAGACGGACAACACGCTCATCACAGAAAAGCTGGATGTAGCCAATTACTTAAATAGTTTCTTCACAAACATAGCCACAACACTGGTAAACAAACTACCCTCCCACTCAGGGAATTATGGGGTAGAACACATAGTAGCATACTACAAGAACATAGGGGTCCACAAAGACGACTTCAAACTGGAAATGGTAACAACAGATGAGGTACTCAAAAAACTGAGCGCCCTCCAACCTAACAAGGCCACTGGCCATGACAACATCCCCTCCAAATTCCTCAGAGACTCAGCAGCCGCCATCACCCCAGTCATCACACACATAATAAACCTCTCTGTTACAAAGGGTCAGATTAAACCGAATATATGTATTTATTGATTGATATATATTGCATAGGATTTGTATATCGTCTGATATCCCTTGTGTATTCTTTGTACATATACACGGAATATCCCTTTAACCTAGTACAGACCATAATATTTCGTTCTCTTATTGGATAGCGTTCCACCAGCGCCAGTGCCATACCCCCAGAGTCGAGTTCAAAGCCACCGTCAAGGCTTGTCTCAACATGCCCGGTTCTGCCCAAGACTACGAGACAGGAATAAGGCTGGTACTAGTTTATTCGCCTAACATATAAATATGGCGCAGGTGAATACAGAAGTAGTTCGAGTTACCCAAGTGAAGCCTCACCACGATACAACGTGCTGTGAAGTGGGCCCATTTTGCCCCAAAATAGAGTCTTGTCTTATCCTAATACGTTTGTTCAACGTATCGTTCGCTCCTTACTAGTAAAGCCTTCATCACGAGTCAACGACCAAGTGAAGTGAGCAACCGTGCGTCTAAATAGAGCACTTATAGCCGCGTGCGAATAGGATAGTAAAGTGTCAGAGCTTAGTTGAATAACGTCAAGTTCAACCTAGTTAATGTGAAGTACCGCGCACCGGAGGATCTACACCGGTGAATGCAGAGCCCTTTTCTGGCTGGATTATTATTATTATTGCTTTGGACCAGGCTGTTGGAGCGGATAAGAATCGTCTACACCCCACTACTGTGGGATTTACCCGTGACGTGAGGAACATCATTCGAGCCCGTCTCAAGGAGAGGCTGGCCGGCTTTCACCTGTGCTGCACGCATACTGGGATTACAGCTGCTGCTTTTCGTCTGCCGATCAGGGAGTAATATACCGCCTCCCATAGCAGGAGCTTATTGAGTCCCCGCTGATCCAGACTTTGCATTCGAACATTTCCTCCCCCTGCTGGCTTACAACCGGTGGGAACCCCCTACCAGTATCTCCCGCTGCCTCCCCAGAGTACCATAGATATAATTCCTAATATTCAGGTTGTATTATTATCTCCTGCGTAATATGAGAATGGACATACGTTATTGATTTGCCTACGCACATTCCTTTGCCTTATAAGCGCATTGAAAGTAAAGTATATTATGTATTCTTGCTGCTAATAAATATTCTTAACCCAGATTTGTGTGGAAACCGTGTCATTGTGGAGGTGTTCTCATCATATACTCGTGTACTGTATGGCCAGTAGTAATGTACATAAGACGGTAGTGGTTTAATGATACCATACTTATTAATACAGTCAGGGAATTGTACCCCTCAGTTACAATTGGTCCTTCGAGCCCCGGATAAGAATTAGCGTAATATTAATATAATATTAATATTAACATGGCCGATGATGAACACTCCACAAACGGTTCTCCTAAGCTAGATCGCCTGGAGCGCAGACGGCAGCCA
Organism: Notolepis coatsorum; assembly: GCF_963971535.1. Classification (NCBI taxonomy): domain Eukaryota; kingdom Metazoa; phylum Chordata; class Actinopteri; order Aulopiformes; family Paralepididae; genus Notolepis; species Notolepis coatsorum. The sequence goes on along the minus strand of NC_140170.1, from coordinate 106,037,473 downwards.
CCTCTTCACCTAGAGGACTACGTTGTCAGTCCAATACCTAGCTTTAAAAGGAAGTTAAATACGGATAAAGTAACTAAAGCGGATAGTAAAACTATGTCCAACCCTACCGACCAGGCTACCCCGCCAGTAGAGACCCTAGTGGGTTCTAACGTAACTGACCAAGCTCACGGTGGGGACCAGGAGGGACCCGACATGACTTTACCCCCCGCCAACGTCGACGAGGTAGTCCCCGGAGAGCTCCAGGATAAAGAAAGCCCTCCAGGGATGGAACCCGACCCACCACAAGAAGAGACGCGCACCCAGGAGATGGATCTCCTCGGTACGCGACAGGATCTCCAACGAGTACTGCCGGGAGCCGATCGCCTCGAACGGCGTCTTCCCCCAGCGAGGCGGACAAGATGCTGGCGCAGGCACTCATCGCCACCCTGGCAGCCTCCACCGAACGCGATCGACTTCAAGCGCAACAGACGCGCGAGCGCGAACATTCTGCAACCGAGCGAGAGCGCTTCCAGGCGCAACAAAGGAGTGAAGACGACCGCATAAGACTGGAGACCAGACGCCTTCAGACGGAAGAGAACATTGAAAGAAGCCGCGCCGATGCACAGCACGCCGCCGCCAATGCACAGCGCGATGTCGCAAATGCACAGCTCCACGCCGCCCATGCCAGCGCCAATGCCCAGCGCGACGCCGCCAACGCACAGCGCGACGCCGCCCAGGCCAGCGCCAATGTGCAGCGCGCCGCCGCCAATGCCCAGCGCGAAGCAGCGCGCGACGCAGCCCATGCCCAGCGCGAGGCAGAGCGCGACCGGCTGCAGGCGCAGCTGATGGACAAATTGGTTGCCATGGCGACACCCCCTCTCTCCGCACGGAGCTCCCAGAGATCGTCAAGACAAGGGTCTAGGACACATTCCCCTACCCGACCAAGCGACCCGGGACCCCGCCAACAGGAGGATCCTGTCCACGTCTCCGAACCCCCTCCCCGGCCGGTCCATACGAGACCCAGCAACCGGGAAGAACCGGACCACGCCGAGAGACTGAACAGAAGACTCCAGGTCCTAGCAGAGGAAGAGGAAGAGGAGGAATGTCAAGCCGACCAGCAGCAACGTACTCTGGACCAGGAGGTCCAGTACAGCCCAGACGTCAGCCCCGAGGCCTTGCGCTACAAACCCCCGACTCAACTCACGGGTGAGTTTGACGCACCGCCAGCCCCGAGGAACAGCACCTGGGGACCCGACCTTCGGTACCCACCAAGCACCAGCCCAAGACGACACGTAAGAGGAGACTCGCCTAGGAGGCCTCTCCCCCAACGCTCACCGATGTGCCAGTCATCCATGGCATCGTACCTTGGCACACCGACGTTCCCGGACTTCACACACGAGAACAGAGCACAGTACACAGAGCTACGAATGTGCTTAGAGACAATGATGTCCGATGTACCGGATGAAACGTACAAGTATGCTATCCTACTCAAGCACCTGAAGGTGCCCAGAGCGCACAATATAGCGCTGGCATATTCCAGCTCTAGTACCCCATATACCGCGGCTCTAGTAGCCCTCGACCAACGTTATGGACGCATATGGGACTACGTGATACAGGAGATAAGAGACATTGACCGTCTCCCCCCAGCCAGAGACAACAGAGCATTGGATGACCTCTCTATCAAGGTACAGTCCCTGGTAGGGATGCTGGGGGCCCAAAAGGAAAAGGGGATCTATGAACTGTACGCTAACTCTAATGTAGAGAGGATATTAGAGAAGCTCCCTCCCGCCCGACAAGAGCGCTTTCGGCGGCAGAGAGACCACCGCGACCCCAACGGTCCAGAGGCATCCCTCCTAGACCTATCTGAGTTCCTCGCCAGGGAGGTCAGTAGCCTACGACTCGACACGTTCGTATGGAGTGGACCAAGCCCAAGACTCGGACCTCGGGGATCAACAGATAACCGCCGGTTGGTGACCGTTATGCACCAAGCCGAATCAGTACCGCAGCACAAGAACCACAACACCCCCTCGACGAAAGAGGACCAGTGGAAGATTGAGTGCCAGTACTGTGAGGGAGAACATCGGCTGTACCAATGCGACACTTTCGGGAAGCTGACCATGGACGAGGTGAGTCAGTGGATCAAGGACCACCGCCGCTGCTTCCGCTGCGCGCGCAGCCACCTAGCAGCTGAGTGCCGCTTGAAGAAGAAGTGCAGCAGGTGCGGTGGCACCCACTTGGAGGTCCTGCATGACATCAACAGGCGTCAGCCAGGACAACAGAGTGGGCCCGTCGCGATAATGTACCATGCCGAGGCGGTGGCACCAGTACCAAAGTTCCACCAGACCGCTCCCTGGTGTCCCGACTGCTACAGCAGACACTGGGAGTCACGGTGCGACTCGCACCATATAGATTCTGTGTCACCACAGACAGGTGACAACCCCCCGGCAAAGGAGGTATGGAAGATCGACTGTACGTACTGCCGCCGAGGACACTGGCTGGACCAGTGCGACGTGTTCCCGGAACTGACCATCGCCGAAATGGAGCAGTGGATTGCGTCTGACCCCCCACAAGCCGGTCACCGCCGATTCTTGTGCGAGGATAACATGATAAGAATAGCCTGACGAGGCAACCGACCAACAGGAGTGCTCCACATCGACCCCAAGCAGAGCGGAACCCCCCGAGTGCTCCTCAAAGTGGTCAGAGTGCTCCTGAGCTACGAGGACAAGGTCCTGGACACTTACGCCGTCCTGGACGATGGGTCTGAAAAGACTCTCCTCCTCGCTTCCGCAGCAGCCCAGTTGGGCCTGCGGGGTGTCAAAGATACCATGACCATACGCACCATCAGAAGGGACCAGAAGACCATAAAAGGTGAAAAGGTCTCCTTCAAGATAGCAGCGGTGGACCAGCCCGAGAAGCAGTATAGTATAACCAACGTCTTCACCAGCCACGACATAGGCCTGTCCCAGTACACCTACCCCATCCCACAGCTGATGGCGAAGTATGTGCACCTACGTCAACTACCTATACCGCTGATCGACGGCGCCACACCGACCCTGCTCATTGGCTCCGACCACGCGGACCTCATTCTCCCAATTGAGGCGGCCCACATCGGACCCAAAGGATGCCCAGTCGCGGTTCAGACCCGACTGGGATGGACGCTCCAGGGCCCCCTCTACGGACTTGACAGTCAACCCACGTCTACACGCTGCCTACACACAAAGGCGAGCGACACCGGCCACTCCCTCGTACAGCCCGTTGAGAGGCTATTGACATTAAGCGAGAGGCCTGTGAGAGAACCGTGGGCACAAGAGGGAGTTCGGAACTCCACCCCCCTCAGCTGCGCTCCAGACGTAGCTGACCTCGAACCCAGCACCCCAAGCGACTCCTTGACGGTGCGGCCGGCACCGGCCCCTCCTCAGACGGGGTACAGAGCAAACAAGAGAATCAGACGGAGGAGGAGGAGGCACAGCCAAGCACAGATCAAAGCAGTCTCAGGCCCGCTTCCTCCTAAGCCCCCCTTCATCCCGTCCAGTCGTCATGACCATAGACCAGTCACTACCCCGAGCTGCGTGGCCGGCCGGCCGCGTAAGCAAAGTGACCACTGGTGCCGACGGAAAGGTCAGAGCGGCAGAATTGCTCGTCCAAGGGCGGACCTACAACCGACCCGTGGCGAGGCTGATAGAGTCGCCAAGGCTCCCCGACTCGCTTAATGACGACCAGGACCCCTGACTTTGTGAACTGCCCTACCCTCACAACGGACATTGAGTAGTGGACAGTGCGGTTAATCTGTCTCTGCTTATCTAATTAGGTGGGACTAATTAGGAGGCGGCTGTTACAAAGGGTCAGATTAAACCGAATATATGTATTTATTGATTGATATATATTGCATAGGATTTGTATATCGTCTGATATCCCTTGTGTATTCTTTGTACATATACACGGAATATCCCTTTAACCTAGTACAGACCATAATATTTCGTTCTCTTATTGGATAGCGTTCCACCAGCGCCAGTGCCATACCCCCAGAGTCGAGTTCAAAGCCACCGTCAAGGCTTGTCTCAACATGCCCGGTTCTGCCCAAGACTACGAGACAGGAATAAGGCTGGTACTAGTTTATTCGCCTAACATATAAATATGGCGCAGGTGAATACAGAAGTAGTTCGAGTTACCCAAGTGAAGCCTCACCACGATACAACGTGCTGTGAAGTGGGCCCATTTTGCCCCAAAATAGAGTCTTGTCTTATCCTAATACGTTTGTTCAACGTATCGTTCGCTCCTTACTAGTAAAGCCTTCATCACGAGTCAACGACCAAGTGAAGTGAGCAACCGTGCGTCTAAATAGAGCACTTATAGCCGCGTGCGAATAGGATAGTAAAGTGTCAGAGCTTAGTTGAATAACGTCAAGTTCAACCTAGTTAATGTGAAGTACCGCGCACCGGAGGATCTACACCGGTGAATGCAGAGCCCTTTTCTGGCTGGATTATTATTATTATTGCTTTGGACCAGGCTGTTGGAGCGGATAAGAATCGTCTACACCCCACTACTGTGGGATTTACCCGTGACGTGAGGAACATCATTCGAGCCCGTCTCAAGGAGAGGCTGGCCGGCTTTCACCTGTGCTGCACGCATACTGGGATTACAGCTGCTGCTTTTCGTCTGCCGATCAGGGAGTAATATACCGCCTCCCATAGCAGGAGCTTATTGAGTCCCCGCTGATCCAGACTTTGCATTCGAACATTTCCTCCCCCTGCTGGCTTACAACCGGTGGGAACCCCCTACCAGTATCTCCCGCTGCCTCCCCAGAGTACCATAGATATAATTCCTAATATTCAGGTTGTATTATTATCTCCTGCATAATATGAGAATGGACATACGTTATTGATTTGCCTACGCACATTCCTTTGCCTTATAAGCGCATTGAAAGTAAAGTATATTATGTATTCTTGCTGCTAATAAATATTCTTAACCCAGATTTGTGTGGAAACCGTGTCATTGTGGAGGTGTTCTCATCATATACTCGTGTACTGTATGGCCAGTAGTAATGTACATAAGACGGTAGTGGTTTAATGATACCATACTTATTAATACAGTCAGGGAATTGTACCCCTCAGTTACACTCTCCATAAAACAGGGACACGTCCCCAAGGACTTCAAAATTGCAAGAGTGACCCCTCTGCACAAAAAAGGCAGTAAATTAGACCCAGGCAACTACCGCCCTGTTTCTATCCTTACCTCCATCTCGAAAGTCATGGAAAAAATTGTATACGAACAGGTCGAAAAATACCTCGCGGAAAAAAATCTAATCTACAAATTCCAATCTGGCTTCAGAACATCCCACTCCACTGACACATGCCTTCTCTATTTAAACGACCACATCAAACAAGAGGTGGACGCAGGCAAATACTGCGGCATGGTCATGCTGGACCTACAAAAGGCCTTCGACACTGTCAATCACACCATTCTGATTGACAAGCTAAAAGCAATTGGTTTTGATAGTCTATCAGTGAGCTGGATGCAATCCTACCTGGAGGGGAGAGAGCAGATGGTGGAGGTAAACGGTACCCTATCCCCCCCCCTCACAGTAAGCTGTGGTGTTCCACAAGGAAGCATACTAGGTCCGCTACTGTTCCTAATTTATGCAAATGACATGTCGTCAGCTTGTGACTGCAACTTGTTCCTGTTTGCGGACGACTCAGCCCTGCTGGTCTCTGAAAAGAACAAGTTACAGGTTGAAAAAACCCTCAGCTCAGAACTAGGCAAAATCTGCATATGGCTCGCTGATAACAAACTATCATTATACATGGGAAAAACAGAGTCCATTCTCTTCGGTTCAAATAACAAACTCAGCAAGACCGACGGCTTCTCAGTTACAGTGGGTGACAATATTGTCACAAGGAAAGAAGATATTACCTACCTGGGTTCCATCCTAGAGGCAAATCTTTCCTGTGACAAAATGGCATCCAATGTAATAAAAAAAGTCAACCAACGAACTCGATTCTTGTACCGGATCTCCTCACTGGTAAACAAGAATACCCTGAAGACTCTGGCAGGAGCACTCATTCAAGGGTACTACGACTATGCTTGCACCTCATGGTACCAAAGCACCTCAAAGGCGCTAAAAACAAAATTACAAACATCTCAAAACAAACTGGTCAGACTACTGCTTGACCTTACTCCTAGAACCCACCTCACCCCTGCCCACTTTGACAACCTAGGATGGCTTAGAGTAGACGACAGAGTACAGCAACTTGCAATGGGCCTGGTCTACAAGATACACTACACGACCAAGGTACCCATGTACATGTCAAAATACTTCCCAAAGGTCAGTGAATACCACGATCACAACACCAGAGGGAGCTCCACAAATCATGTTAAACCCAGATTCGGCTCAAACAAGGGACTAAACACGTTTCGCAATTATGCCACATCAATGTGGAACGCCCTACCAAAAGCTGTAAAAGAATGTGAATCACTACCCACTTTCAAAAACACTCTCAAAAAACACCTACGGGAGACTGCAATTCGAAACTGGCCCCTGTAAATGTCCTAACAACCCCCTCCAATGTACAGTAAATTACCAAGTATGGTCTTGTCAATATTCCAGTGTACAGTTTTGTTTGTACAGTTGTACAGTGTCCCCCACCCACCCCTCATACCCAACCTCCCCCCCTCACTCCTACCCAACCCCCCACCCACCCAACCACCTCCAATGTACAGTCCCCCCCCCCCACCCCACCTACCCAATCCAATGTACAGTTTCTACGTCAAATGTATATACTTTTTTTTCTGGACTCTTTTGGTATCACAAACAGTACTGTATTTGCAAATCTGGTATGTCATAAATGTATAGATGTAGCAGTACTGTCTATCTGTATGTCATGTATGTCATATATGTTACGGTGAATTGAAAATGGGGGACCCTGATGTAAACAAGACGAAAGTCTTTCTCTGGTCTGCATCCCCTTAACAATTGTATGTATTGAGCTGTACTGTTATGTACCCATTCTGCAATCTGTTAATAAAGTTTTCAATCAATCAATCAATCAAGCATTAGCTGAGTGGCTAACAGCGGCTAACGTTAGCTGAGTGGCTAAGAGAGAGAGAGAGAGAGAGAGAGAGAATTAACTCACTTTGTTTAATTGAAACGTGGTCCAGCCGGAGGGCTTGATAAAGTGTATGTCCACTGACTGTCCCCCAGACTGTTGTCGATGTATATCCGCTGCCCACTGTCCAGACTCGAGACTGCATCACAACACACAGCATCGAACATCCTGCAAACTACCTGGCGTTCACTTTTAAGCAAAACCGAGAAATGCGGCTACGGAAAAGTACTGTCGTCGCCGCGTCGGCCAATCAGAGAGCGTCTCCGAGAAATGCGGCTACGGAAATTATAGACGCCTCTTGCTTAGACCGCTTCAAAACGCGCCCGTGTTCCACCATAATACATCATATTTCAACGCACAGCGCGTTACGCACTGATTGGCTGCGACGGATACAGCGATGAAACAGTGCACGGCATGCACGCGCACTCAAAGCGCTATTGCGTCTAGCCCGAGAGAAATGCGGCGAGGAGAATGCGGCTACGGTAACGGAACGTATTCTCTATCAGACAGTGAGTCACTTCCTGTTCAGGAAAACGATTATTTATTTTTGATATATTAACGTTATATTGTGCATTGGAAACACAAACATACTTAAAATGAGTAAATATTATTCATTTTAAACATGTTTATATTATTTATAGGGCTATAAAACAAAAAAACTAAAAGAAATATTTCTTATTCTTCTCTCTTTTAACCAGGGTTAACCAGGGGGGTCAGCGCCCGAGTGCCCCTAGTGGCCAGCCGCCACTGTCTTTGAGAGTGGTTTTGAAAGTGGGTAGTGATTCACATTCCTTTACAGCTTTAACAATCACTCAATGTCTTCCGATCGTATATTTATTGACCACAAGAATAACCCGTCAATCAATACTTGCTCACAAAACACTTGATTTAAAAAAGTTCAAGCTCTGAACGGCACCCAAAATATTGTAACAAAGATGTTCACCGGATATCAACAACACCGTTTCTTCCGTGATCTATTTGGCAGCGTGGAAATGAAATGTCCTTTATCGATGAGGTCTTCTTGAAATCTTCTTTCTCCTTTCTCAATGCTCTTCTGATCTCCAGTGTCTTGCGGCCCTCTATTTATAGCAGGGCCAAGATTCTGGTTTTGACTTTACAGGACGTGACCTCATAACCAGTTTTCGTCCAACCCAAAGCCAGCTAGTTTGAATTTGAAAATGTAGGCGTGGCTTACCATTAACGGCTCTGATAAGACAGCATTTCTTTCCAAATTATTTTAAGGCCTAAATCATTGTTACTATTATATTTGCCAAACCTGATACATAGATATTAATTAAAGTCTTTCAAAGACGCACATGTCAACATAACTCATTACTCGTTTGTGCCAGAGTAAACCACAAAGCTTATATTCACATTAGTTATTTTCATTTCATTGTATAAAGATTGCATTTCATCATTTGACTTACTCAAATTATTCACCTAGATTCCTTAGTCTTAAACCATGCCTTTCTTTTTTCTTTTTTTTTTGGATCTTTTCCCCCCTCCTTTTTCTTCCGTTTCTTTCTCCCATCCCAATGTTAGTCGTTATGCCAATTCCCAATCCCCTTCCTGGTTGCTGCGCACCTACCCCCCACAGTCCGTCTGGGAGAGTGGAGGCTATCACGTGCTTCCTCCGACACACGTGTAGCCAATCAACCGCTTCTTTTCACCTGGCAGCGCGGACTCTCACTGAGAGGGTGTAACGTGTGGAAGGATCACACTACCCCTCTTAGATCCTATCCTCGCTGAGCAGGCGCCCCGACCGAACTGTAGGAGTCGCTGTTTACAACGACCAGGACCCACCCACCAGCTTTCCCACCCCTAACACTGCCAATTGTGTTAGTATGAACGACCAGCCAAGCTGATAGCAATGCAGAGAGCTTGACTCGAACCCAGCGTCTCCTGCATTGGTGGCGAGCGCCTTGCCCACTACACCACCTAGCCGCCTAAACCATGCCTTTCTAAATAATTATATTATTTAATACTAATATAAACTATTTGCAAGTCTTCTTCCATTAATTCTTCCATTAATCCTGTGAATTTGGCTATAAACCACTTCAAGTTTAATATCATTCTGTTCCCCTTATTGAACACATCATTTCAGTGATAATTACAGTTTAATCAAAGCTATATTTCATATAGACAATTGCCTAAGCAAAGTTTTACCAATATCCTTAGTCCATATAAAATCCTCCTCCTTCTAACTTTGCATTCTCTGTTACAGAAAAAGTTAGCTTCTCACACCTCTGTGAGAAACAGCTGCTGGCCTGCTCTTAAGTCAAGTCAAGTCAAGTAATTTATTTATATAGCACGTTTAAAAGCACAAGAGCCAACCAAAGTGCTGTACAATCAAAGCTTAAAATCAATGTCCTAATATAAAATACACAAATACAAAAATACAAAAATACAAAAAGGCACAGCAGGACAAGACAGTACATTCAGAGAATAGGACAGTAGGACAACACACGGATAGGGGAACACAAAGTACAGTAGCACACAGGGGACAGAGGAGCATAAGAAGAGATACAAGAGGGAGGGGGCAGGATAAAATTGCATGGGAGTGTGTGAGTTAGGGTGTGGGAGAATCAGGGTTTATTGAAGGCCAGGGAATAGAAGTGGGTTTTTAGACGGGCCTTAAATGTCTCCAGCGAGGGGGCAGATCGGATCTCCAGGGGAAGCTGGTTCCATAGCTTGGGGGCCACGGCCTTGAAGGAGCGATCGCCTCTCTTTTTGAGTCTGGTGCGGGGGGGGGGGGGGGGGGGGGGGGCAGCCGAGCCTGGTTGGAGGATCTTAGTTAGTGATGTGCCAAACGGATAATTTCAGTGAGTGAGCGATTCGATGCATGCTCACTGCAATGAACCGATTCACTGATTCGACTCACGGTTCACGGATCAGTGCCAGCTGTAGCCAGCTGCCTAATCCAAACTATAAACAAAAATTTGGCCGATGTTATAGATACAATTACATACAATTGTTAAGGGGATGCAGACCAGAGAAAGACTTTCGTCTTGTTTACATCAGGATCCCCCTGTTTACATCAGTAATCATCTGTAACATTTAGAATTGATTTCAAGGTCCTCCTCCTTATATACAAAGTATAAACATTGCGATCATCTACTATTGAAGGTTCCAAGCCACAGTCTAAAGAAAATCAGGGATGCAGCCTTTGCTAACTATGCACCAAAGTTATGGAACACACTACCTATGGACATTAGGGAAGCTAGATCTCTTAATATTTTCAGAAATAAGCTAAAAACGTACCTCTTCACCATAGCCTTCTAATACACCCCGCTGTTGATTGTACTGTAGCACTATTTTACTCTGGCCATTCTATTGCATAATTTTACTATCTATTCTACTATTCTATTATTGCACTGTATTATTGGTGTGCAAACCAGTCAACTTACAAAAACGGTAAACACATAAACACATGAGTTTAACCCCATAGCAGTGTCTAATTAAGATATGTGAGCTTTAAAATGCAGCCTAAATAACCACTGCCAAATAATGTAAAGAATGTAACGCTTGATTGTTTAGAATAGAATATAAATACCTTTATTATCCAGAGGGAAATTTGACACTGCAAATCGCTTAATAAACTTTTCAATCACTCAATCAATCAATCAATCCAGAGTGTTATGCACCTATAAATAAAAGACCGCTTTAAAGCAGTTCTAGGACGAGGGTGATCAATTGCATATTTTTTTTATAGTTTGGATTAGGCAGCTGGCTACAGCTGGCACTGATCCGTGAACCGTGAGTCGAATCAGTGAATCGGTTCATTGCAGTGAGCGTGTATCGAATCGCTCACTCACTGAAATGATCCGTTTGGCACATCACTACTATTCATAGGATACTCTTGTTTAACAAAAGACACTCATTAGCGCCACTCGACTCCTATACAACCAAATAAGTTATGCTATTCATTCAGTTGTCTGTGTCAATGCCTGTCAATAGGTAGTACTACTATTCATTCAGTTTCTCATAGAAACGTGTCAGACTAGTTGAGCCCCCGATCGACGATATCCGTTGAGTTCATTGTGTGTGTCTGTGTGCGTGCCGGGGGGGGGGGGGGGGGGGGGGGGGCGTGAACCGACTCATTGCCAGACGTGAGCGATTCGACTCACGCTCACGGCAATGAATCGGCTCTTATGAACGAGTCGCTCATGACCGACCTGGGTGCTGCGTAGGGGGTGATGAGCTCGGTTAGGGGTGCTGCACCCGATAGTGCCTTAAAGTTGAGGAGGAGGATTTTGAAGTCTATTCTAAGTGGGACTGGGAGCCAGTGTAGGGAGGCTAGGACTGGTGTGATGTGCTCTCTCTTTCTGGTGCCGGTAAGGAACCTAGCTGCAGAGTGCTGGACCATTTTGAGGCGGGACATGGCTGCCTGACTGATGCCGGTGTAGAGGGCATTGCAGTAGTCAAGGCGTGAAGTGATGACTGCATTGACTACCGTTTCCAGGTCGACGGGGGAAAGGATTGGCTTTGTATGCAAACGCTCCTTGTCAGCTGTCCCCCTGCCAGTTTCAGTCACAGCATATACTGATCATTGAATTACTTAGTTACAGAATGAGTTATTATTAAAAGATATATACTTTATTATAACTGGTATTGCAAATTAAGTTGTATTTGGCTTCTAATATAGCAATTCACTTTTCCAAAGTAAAAAGGCTTTCTTTAATATCTATTTTACTGGCTACTTCTTGGGCGGTTCCCTTCTCTGGCTCTGTTCTTTGAAAAAGGGCCTGATAAATCACACTCTAATGTGATCACTGGTTTTCTTTGTGTATGTTCCATTGAAGCTGTCCTAGGTGTTTAAATTTGGTCTCTCTGTTGAGACTTCCTGCTTGCAGTGTTTAGACAACTCGTCCTGTGGTGGCAGAATGCCATGTATACCAAAATCCTATATAAACTAGGTTACACACGTATGAGTACAGGTCGTTACAAAACACATATGGGTTTGATGAAAATGACCATTTGTCAGGTTCCAAGTTGTAATATATGTAAGCATAAGTACAGCTGGATAAAACCTGTTTTATCAACAGAAAAGAGACTTCTGTATTTGATGAATAACAAGTAAAAAACACACCTCATGTCGCAGCCACACCAGAACACCAGAGGGAGTTCCACAAATCATGTGCAACCCAGATTCGGCACAAACAAGGGACTAAACACATTTAGCAATTATGCCACAACAATGTGGAACGCCCTACCCACAGCCGTAAAAAGATGTGAATCCCTACCCACATTCAAAACCTACGGGAGGCTGCAATTCGAAACTGGCCACCGTAAATGTCCAAACCCAAACCCCCCCTCTCCTAATGTACAGTCTCCTCCCTATTCTCTGTTAGGATCTATGGGTAACAGTACTGTATATTTGCATATCGTATATGTCACAAATGTAACCTATATGTCATGTATATATCCCTATGCCATAAATGTCATGATGTCATGTATGTTGTGTATGTCATAAATGTCACTATGAATTGAAAATGGAGGACCCTGATGTAAACAAGACAAACGTCTTTTTCTGTTCTGCATCCTCTTAACAATTGTGTGTATTGAGCCATACTGTATTGTACCCATTCTGCAATCTGTTAAATAAAGTTCTCATTCATTCATTCATTCATTCATTCATTCATTCATTCATTCATTCATTCATTCATTCATTCATTCATTCATTCATTCATTCATTAATTCATTCATTCATTCATTCATTCATTCATTCTGTTAGGGTTTGAAACCGACCTCAAACGCACGGCACAGACAGGTAGTTCTGAGTTAGCCAAATACTAGGGCGTATTTATTTTCAGAGTCAAAAAGGAGCAAGTAACAATCTTGAAACAAAGGGAGACTGCCTTCAGCAGAGTTATCTGCGGCTCTGCAGATCCTCTTGGTGTTCGAGGTGGGGAAACGGTGTTGACGCCGAAGCGGCTCTGCAGATACTCCCAGCTTCAACTCGAGGTGGAAAAGAGAGAGAGAGAGAGAGAGAGATCAATAACAGTCCACATCACACAGAGGCAGTGCGGTCTCCTCCTCCCTTAGCTGAGTCCAGAACAAACAAAACGATATCTTCAGTGTTCACCACAACACACAATTTAGCTGAGGGTCAGTGCAAAACAAAAACGATAATCTTCAGTGTCTCTTCTAAACACACACCCCAGCTGAGTCCAGTGCAAGCAAAATGATAATCTTCAGTGTCTCCTTTAACACACAACTTAGCTGAGTCAAGTGTAAGCAAAAATAGAACTCTTCAGTGTTCTTCAAAACACACAAAACAGAATAGTCCAAAAAGGGGTTTGGTTCAAACTCACCAAAGCGCAAGAGTAAAGCGGGTAAACGAGGTGCAGCTCAAAACGGGGGGACAAGGTCTTCACCAGCGGCAATCCACAGATGTCCTGGAGGGAGAGTAGACGAGGCACAGCAACGGGGAACAACAGGCAGAAACAGAAGTATTCAAAGCAGTAATACTCAAAACGACCCGACATCGAATGACAGAAGGTCCGAGTATATGAAGCCTCTGGAGCGCTGATTAGAACACACATCAGGTGCGTGATGGTAATTGGTACTTGACCTAGAAGTGTGCGTTAGGCAACGGACCAATCATCACAGCACCTTAAGAAGCGTGTGGCGGGGAATGAACCAATCCTCACACATTCAGAGATTTACTATTAGTTTATTCAGAGCATCAGATATTTAGATATACTATTGGTTTATTCAGAGCATCAGAGATTTACTATTAGATTATTCAGAGCATCAGAGATGTATTGGTTTAGTCAGAGCATAAGAGATTTACTATTGGTTTATTCAGTGCATCAGAGATTTATTATTGGTTTATTCAGAGCATCAGAGATTTACTATTGGTTTATTCAGAGCATCAGAGATTTATTATTGGTTTATTCAGAGCATCAGAGATTTACTATTGGTTTATTCAGAGCATCACCTCTCAGAGCGCAACCCAGCCACTCTGGCCAAGCAGTAGGTGCAGCAGAGCATTCTAATGTTGTCTAATGGCAGTTAACACTTAGGAGAATACAGAGGGATGGATTTTTTCCAAAGGTGTGCATTAGTTTATAGTATCCATATAGGCCTGCTTTACAGGGCTCATGGTTAGTCAAATTAAAATGCTCGCCACAGCAAATAAGACAAAAGTTGCCAGTGGAGTGTCCAGTGATGCAGTCGTAATATGGGAAATGCCCAAACGCCACGTGCACACAGAACAGATGATTATTATGCATAACAATGTTTTAAATGTAATTGTAGTTACAATTTCTTTAATTGAATTAACTTAAACTAGAAAAGTAAATACAAACTAAATTAACAATGTAACTTAGAGTTAGTTTACAGAAGGACAGTTTCCTTCAGACTGAAGCACAACTTGTCTCATCCTTCCAGTCGGGCACCAACCCCCCACCAATTGGTAGCCTACAGGGCTTGTATTTTGGTTTGGCACTTCTCGTTGTTATGCTATCGGTATCCTATTATTATGCAAAGTCTAGGTGATAAGTGCCGGCCAGGTACTTATCGCACGGCGCGACGAGTCCAGTGACAATTGTGAACGCATTTTTGTGTGCGCGCGTGCACATCATTGCGCGCACTTCTGCCTTAGTGACCTACCTAAACGGCGTTTAACCGCGTTTGTGCACGACTGCATGCCTGGGAGTGTCCATTGCAAATATCGAGTTTAGGATATTGTGATCAGAATCTGCTGTCTTTTATCCTTCTCTCTTACTTTTCGATCCAGACTTTCTGCCATGACTGCAGCAGTTTTTGGAGTCTATCTACAATGACAGGACAGTTAATGTTATGGGAATATCATGTTATAAAATTAAACGTTGACAGACCTATGGTTATTAGTTGCTCATTGGAAGGCTATATAAACGAACCCTTCGCTATAAACCAATAAAGGCATACATTTAAAACCAGTAGGGTTGCTTAAACATATAACTAACAATTGTATTGATATTTGTTATCTTTCCATGTCATGTCTGTTATCTGAGCTGTTCATAATTCCCTCTTGTATTTTGTGATAGGTTCCAAAGGAATCATAATCAATCTTAATGAATATAGTGCTCTTTATTTTAATCAGAGCGCCAGATTGAAAATGTACAAATCTTCTCAGTGAAACTCAAACAAACACTTTCTTCTTCTCCTTCTTTTGCTTTCCAGCAGGCTAGACGCCCATTGGTGTGTTACTGCCTCCCACTGGTAGGACCTCATGTTTACTGCCACCAAGCCTCTTCAACTCATTCAGAACGCAGCGGCCCGCCTGATCTCAAACCTACCGAAGTCGGCCCATGTCACCCCACTTCTTAGGGACCTGCACTGGCTCCCCATTGCTGCACGTATCCGCTTCAAGGCCCTCGACCTAGCATACCGTGCGGCAAAGGGAACCGCTCCCGCCTACCTCCGGTCAATGGTCTCTAACTACACACCCTCAAGACCCCTACGCTCTGCATCTTCTGGCTGCCTCAGACCTACTCCTATCCAAGCTCCGGGAGGGTCATCAAAGAGAAGTCGCCTATTCTCAGTCCTTGCCCCACAATGGTGGAATGAACTACCCACCCCAGTTAGGACAGCCGAAACCCGTCCAATCTTTCGCCGTCGACTAAAGACACACTTCTTCAACCATTATCTGAAATAATAAAAAAAATAAATAAAAAATAACCCTAACTAACCTTACTGTCATGCACTTGTCCTAATAAACTAACCTACACTGTAACACGCAACACTTTGATGAACATTGTTACTCAGCTGATAGAGTTGGACCCTTCCTGATGACTTGTCGTACAGAACTTGTAAGTAGCTTTGGATAAAAGCGTCAGCTAAATGACTAAATGTAAATGTACTCCAGCTCTGCTTCATGCTTGGAAGTGCCACGTGGCTAACTCTGTAACTCGCCGGACAGACAAACACACACACAATTATCGAAATTGTTATAAGTAAAAAAAAATTAAAAATAATTTTTTTATAAACAACAGATGTATGTTTATTTTGCAGCAATTATTTGTCGTTGCCGCCATCTTTAGTGTTACATCCCCTCACACTCCAGTTCTCAGGCTGTAGCTGGTTTAAAAGCTAAAGTAAACCGGCTTCTCTGCTGGCTGTGGCTCCAGGGGAGTTGAACAGTTCTGGCTCTGCACCGTGACTTGTGACTGGAGTCTAGCTCTGCTAGCACACATAGCCTACTGTGTACAGATGGTTTCAAACTGTATTTTAAATTAGAAAGCAAACAAAATAAATGGACAAGAGAAAAATAAATCTCAATTTGGTCAGTATTGTCATTTGGACAAGCAAAGCCATTGCTTTAAGTTGCAGGCAAGAAAGACACTGTCTCTGGTTTTAAAACTGCCCTGTTGCAGGTCACAAAAAAAATGTAAAAAAAAAAAACGATATTTTTATTTTTTGATATTTTTTTTCTGATATTGATTATTAAAATATATCGCGATATTTATTGTTATCGTTATATCGCCCAGCCCTACGCTGACTGAATTATAGTAGTACGCCCTATGCAACTAGTTGATTTGAAAAGTTTAGATAATATTGGGGACTTACGGAGATTTGCTTACCCCTGGAATCTTCGGGGTATGTTCCAACGACACGTCGGGTCTATTCTGATGTTCCCTCGTCTTGTGGCAGCAGATCGAGGAACAGCGTGCGAGGTTGGCTATCGAGCCGGCTCGCACACAGGTGAGCCCTGTGTCATCAGGCATTGATGCTAGTGTTAGTAATGCTGGGTTGTTTTGTTACACAACCATGTTGTGTGTCGGCGCCAGGGGCGGGATGGTTTGGTGAACGTTCCACTGAAGTGGACGGGTTCCAAGCGATCCTGGAGCGTGCTACTAAACACTAATGCTAACGCTAAATGCTAATGCTAATGCTAAATGCTAACACTACTGCTGAAATGCTGGGCACTGTTTTAATGTTCCCCGCCGTGGGATGTTGCCGCTTTTCCCTCCCTCTTAACCGGTTCATTGATGAAGGTCAGTCGGTAGCTAATGTGGGGGGTTTTGCTGAGTCCTATTTTTCCCTTTACGGGTAAATGGGTTGACAACAGGGTGCAGGGCGGGTGTGCCGTGGCTAGGTAGCCTAGCCAGGTAGCATCGATCCTGTGCCTCGGCGGGGCTGGTCGGTGCCCCACCCGGGAGCCGATGCTTGAGAGCGAGTCGGCCCAGCGGGTGGCAGTAGAGCTATACTGCTGCAGGATGGAATTTAGCGGCGGCCAGTGTTGTGGCTCAGCTGACTGTTTTCTGTCCACATTAGCGTCGAACGCTATGCTATAGTGGGGCTACTGTTTTTGTTCTGTCTCTCTGCTACGGGAATGTCTGTCTATGCTACAATCTTCCCTCCTCTCAACCATTCATGCTGACGGTCAATCGGTGTCTACTGGGGGAGTAGTGCGGGGGGGGGGGGCTTTGTTTACCTTCATGGGTAAATGGGCTGAGGTCTAGGGCTGGTGTGCTGTTGTGAATATTATGAATGAATGCGGGACTGGTTCTCTCTGGTCCGCCTCCCCTTAACGTTGTGTACATGGGCTTGCCCATTCTACAGTATGTTTGTGGTGTTAGTTCATTTATTCATTAACCCCTTCATGGTCCACACCACAGTGGAGGTTGCTGTTTACACCCACCACTGGTGCTCCGTGTTAGCATCAGTCCTTTGCTTTTGACATGTTGAAACAGTGCCCCGCCCGGCCGACGCCATGAGGTGGGTCGGCCCGGCGAGGGGCTGGTGGGCTGCTAAAGCCTGTACCGCCACGGTATGGAATTGGCAGCGATTAGAACTGTGTTTGAATTGCTGTTTTTTCTATCAACAAATGGTGTCTGGTGGCAGGGCCTTGAGGGCCAGCCGACTTCGACACATCGCGCGAGGTTGTTGACGTTATTAGCTTTGACCCAGCCGCAAGCTATAACCGCTTACGGCTCCCCTCTCCGCAGAGGATTTTGGTCTTCCGCTGGAGCGCGGGCGGTATTTGTCCTAGGCCCCACACCGCCTCACACCGCGCAGCCAGAAGAAGAGAGAGCACGGCCTCGTTAGCGGCGATGACGAGGCCCTCGACAGGCGGCCATATTTCCCCCCGCCAGAGGTATCCTGGGCGTTGAATCGACAGGTGTCCACAAGGCCGACAGCCTTGGCGGCCGAGGGATCGGCCATGTTGGATGGGCTCGGCTTGGAATATACAAGCCGTTGCCGTCCTGCCGCGAGCAGCCCGCTCTCCGATCACTCCCTCCCCCAACACCAGCGGAAAAAGGGGGCTCTGATTGTTTCCTTTGGCTGCGGGCCGCGTGCTTTCGTTGAAGGGCGGGCGGCCCCACTTTTCGCTTCTCATGGGGACAGGGGCTGACACCCAGTTGATGGCTGAGCCTGGGTCTGTCCGTGAGAATGTTGTGCTGTCAAGCGGCTCCCACACCATAAGCTGTGTTGGTTGAGCCTGGTGTTACGTCTGTCAACTATAGGTGTTGTCAGCAGGGGGGCTCGAAACCTTTTGAGGCACACAGTGCGGGCTTCCCCGGCCTCGCCTTCGCAAGGCCAGGTATCATGTTGGTGCCTCCCACTCCCGCGAGATCGGCAGTGGTCTGAAAAGAAGAGGTGCGCATGATTTAGGTGGTAGTAATATCACTGCAGGGCTACGGTGTGTAGGAACCCATGGGGTCCTCCTGCCTTGCATGTCCGGCTGCAGAACAACTCTTCAGCATGTTCTGGAGGGGTGTTCAGTGGGGGGGCTTTTGTCACCTAGATTGATGTCAGCTTCCCCCGTATCAAACCGGTCCTTTCTGTCAGGGTCCCCCCTTGGGTGCGATTGCCTTGTGGGTAGTGTCAGGTTCCGACCCGACTCCACGGAACGCTCTGCTCGCACGGGTCCAGGGTTGGCTATGCACAGTGGGTGGGACCGGGCCGCCTATCTACAGTTGCTTGCGGACCTGCGCCACATGGCGGCGGGTGCGTTGGGAGTGTCATATATGAGTGTCACATATGGCTACGGCAGTACCATATGTCAAGGTGGATGGAGAGAACGCTGAGGCAGGGACTTGTGTTTACACAACCCCACCCGTTTTTGGGTTTGGTACAGACCCTATTGTCAGGGTCACCAGCAGTGACAGCTCTGGTCGACGAGATCTGATCTCTGTGGACGAAGCAAGCCATTGTCGTGGCGTTTTCCTCCAGGTGTTCTCTGGTGCCTGAGAAATCGGGAGGGGGGGGGGGTGTCAGACCCATGTTGGACCATGGGAAGGTTTGGTATTTTTTGGATCGTCTCCTACCTGTTGAACACTGTCAGGTGGGGGTCTGGTTCTCCTCCATAGACCTGTAGGATGCGTGTTCGCATTCCCAATCTTCCATCCTAGGGCTTACCTACGCTGCCTTACAGGGTTAGCGTATGGGTACCAGGGGCTGCCGTTCGGCTTTTCTCTGGCTCCCTGCATCTTCACCAAGTGCGTGGAGGCCGCACTGGGGCCTCTGCGTCGTCAGGGGTTACGAAGTGTATTCTGCCCTGCCGACGTTCTGGTCCTTGGCGGTCAAGGTGGATCGTCAGGTCTCATGCCAGGCAGGGTTCCTACCAGCCTGGGGTTGCTGTAGACTGGAAGTGGAGTACTCCTCTTCCCAGTCAACGGGTGGAGTGCTATGGGCATCCCTTTCAGAGCGTGTTACGACGTCAGTGTCGTATATCGACAGACAGGGAGGAGTACACTCCCCCCGTCTGCACCGGGCGGCGGGCGGCTGGCTATGGGCGTCCTCCATCTGCGCGGCCTGAGGGCTCCCCACATCCCCGGCAGGGTGAATATGGGTACAGGTGTAATGTCGCTGGGCGGTCCTCATTCTGACGGGTAGGGATTACGTCCGGACATAGCCAGGCAGGTCTGGGACCGATGCTGTGCCGCCTGGGATTCTTTCCCCATACATCTGTTAGGTCAGTTGTTGGGGCGGGTACGTTGAGGAGCGCAGGTCCTTGATCCTGATTGCGCCGGACCGGGGCGCAGCTGTGTGGTTCCCGGTCCTGATCCAGCTACTGGTAGCTCCGCCATGGCCTATTCCTTGGCCGGTGAAGGCCCTTACTCAAGCACACGGGTCGCTGTTCAGCACCCGGTGTTGTGCCAACGTCTGATGGTTTGGCTGGTGAGAGGGTAAGTCTGGAGAGGATGGACCCTTCTATGGTTGATACCATCCGGAATGTGCATGCTCCCTCCACTGTCGCGCTTACGCGGGCAGATGGCGTATGTTCCAAGAGTGGTGTAAGGCGGGGGGCAGGGACCGGTGTCCTGCCCCCTGTATACTGTCCTTGTTTACCTCCAGTCTCTCCTTGATAGACTGTCGGCTTCGACGGTGGGGGTATATGCAGCAGCTATATCGTCTTATCATGAGGGATTTGAGGGTGATGTTTTGTTCAGCCACCCTCTTGTGAAGCGTTTCCTGCTTGGCGCCCGATGCGCTAAGCCGGTAAAACGCTCTTTGGCTCCGAGTTGGGATCTTCAATTGGTCCTCGGTCGGTTGTCCTTGGCCCCGTTTGAGCCTCTTGAGCAACTGTCGTTCAAGACCGGGTTCTTGCTGGCCGTCACCTCCGCTAAACACGTGGGTGAGCTTTATGCTCTCTCGGTACGACCAGAGTGCCTGTCTTTCGTTCCGATTGCGGTGCCACTCTTTGGCGTAATCCTGCCTTCGTTCCTATAAATATCCGGAGTTCTTTCCGCTCCAGGGATATTGTGGTTCAGGCGTTTCATCCACCTCCTCACGCTAGTCCGGGCTTTGGGGATTTACCTCAGCCGTACTCAGGGCCTCGGGGCTACCGGTCAGTTTGTCTGTTACGGTGGTTCTCGTGCTGGTAAGGCACTATCGAAAAAGCGCCTGTCCCATTGGTTGTGCGAGGGCATTGCCCTTTGCTACACGTTGGCCAGGCTGGCTCCCCCTGGGGGCGTCAGGGCGCACTCCACTCGTGGTGTGGCAGCCTCTGCCGCTCTGCTGGGTGGGGCCTCGGTGGAGGACATCTGTGCTGCAGCTTCATGGTCCTCCCCGGGTCCCTTCGTAAGGTTTTACCTCATGGACATGACCGGGGGTTCTGTCTCCCAGGCGGTTCTGAGGTCTGTGGCCTCTCCTGCTTCCCGTCCTTTGGTGGGGTAGCAGGGGTGTGTGGGTATGGGCCACAGTGTGTTGTGTCACACGTGGTTCCGCCTGTGCTGTGTGTTCAAGGGGTTCTAGTTCCCTCTTGTTCGCACTCGGGTGGAGTTGACTGCGCCCTCTCTTCATTAGGAAAGATGGGGTGACGGGACCCCCTTGATGTGGGCTTACGGGTCCTCAGGGGGTGCATCTGTCGGGCCTCGCGTCCGCTCTACCCCATATCTCGGTATGACTTAAGAGCGGGACGTGATGCAAGTACGCTATATAACGACAGGTTATGTATATAACCTAGTTATATGAGTACTGGCTAAGCGTCCCGCTCTTAGCGTGCCCTGAGTTCCCTTGGGGAAACTTTTCTTTGGAAACTATTTTTTCCGAGGAAGAGTGAGTGGTGGCCATTCCCAGTCCTATGTAGCACGCCACTGAGGGGCAGGGCCTGGCAGGTGAGGGGTGTATTTTGGGTTTATTCATTGATGGAGTACAATAGGTACATGAGATGAGGTATATCTCGGTATGGCTTAAGAGCGGGACGCTTAGCCAGTACTCATATAAATAGCTGCTGCTGTTTTATCATAATAACTGAACTGAGCAGCATTAACGTTAGGTTATGACTATAACCAAGTTTTGTTAATTAGTGGTGACGCTCGGCATCACTCATGCACTGTCCTCGCACGTGCACGCGCACTGAATAAAATTCCACAAATGTACCTTTAATCCCAGTATTCGTCTGACCACACCCCTCGTTAGCTTACCTTCATAAGCAGGTGCGTGGTCACCTGCTCTCCTCCTTCCCAAGCTTTCACCACAAGGTGAGGTCAAGGGCTGCAGCGGCGTCGGATGCCGAGCGTCACCACTAATTAACAGAACTTGGTTATAGTCATAACCTAACGTTCTGTATCATTAGTGGATCCGCTCGGCATCACTCATGCACATAGGGAGGCCGAGCGGAGCCACCGGCCGACAAATACACCCCGCTGAAAGCCCCCCACGACCATCAGAACAGGGAGGGCCGAGCCCCCCGACCCCCCCTAATGGAGGGCACCCCCCCTATTAGAGGTTTCCCGGAAGGGCGACGGACCCGACCGTGCGAAGAGGCACTCAAGCAACTCAACGCACAGGGTGAGCAGACCGTGGCCTGACCCCACGACTACACACACGCACAACCCGCATGCCACCCGGGAACGAACGGAGGGAACAACCTCGTTACTGCCCCCAGAAACACGGGGTGAAGGGCAAACCCCGCGAAGGAAGGCCCAGACCCACCAAAGGGACTGGACCCCCTGGAACGGGGGCCCGGAGAAGTCCATGATGCCAGCATCAAGACCCCACCAGGTGGGCACTTAGTGACCCCGCCCCCCACATCGCCAGCGTATTCGGACAAAGGCCCCTCAGCCGAGCGGGCCCTGTCCCCCCAATAGTACACCGCCTGGCACACTGACCCTGCAGAACAGGCAGTCAGCATGGCCGTAAGCACACAAAAAAGGTTAACCAACGGAAGCAGGCAGCGCACCGGGGAAAACCAGGCAACAGGCTGTTAACCCGAGCCTGGAGACTGCGGACGAGACAGGCGCCAGAAGGGACAGCTGAACACAGCCGCCCCGGCGGAAGGGGCGCATGCTGGCGTTGTTGCATGACCAAGCCTCCATTTAAAAACCCCCACCCAGAGGGGTTGAGGCAGAGAAGGCTGACACGATTGGCAGACGTCATGAACGTGCAGGGGCACCCTCAACCGGTTAACCCGGGAGTTGACACTGCTCCAACACACCAGAGAACCAACCACCTAGTCGTTACCCTATGCGGTGGTTGGTCCCATAACCCATCAGGAAAAAAACTCCAAAACATACCTGCGGCACTGCCGCAGTACCCGTGTTCCAGTTTCCAACAGGGTTATCCCGGGCCTACGGGTCAACGAAAACATTACTTCGGACCGGGCCCGGTGATACGGGGAGCACAGGGTCCCCTGAGGAGGTCAAAGACCACTCCAACAGGCCCCTCTTCGCCATGCATAAGAGAAGAGCGCAAGAATGGAAAACCAGCCCCAACACCCCGTACTTGGTATTCCCAGGAGGTCACCCAACCAAGTACTAACCAAGACCAACCTGCGTGGCGGCCGAGATCCGACGAGATCGGTGTGTACAGGCTGGCACGGCCGTAAGCCATTACGACAGTGTAGAATACAATGCACCCAACAAGGGCTCCATAGCGCTTAACCCTGTGACACCCGGACCGACCTAGCATTTTTCCCCCTGAAAAAAGCCCAAGTCCCTCAGGGTACCAGAACAGCAGATCTGCATCCCCGGCGGACAACGGGTTTAACTGATCCGGACCAGCGTGACCAGAACCAGTCCTGTGCCCTAACTACGCCGACATGCCAACTCCAGGAGAAGGGGCAGATATGCGTGTTGATCTTAAACATGAAAAGAAGGCGCCACCAAGACGTTTGGTGTGAACCGCGCCCGGTGGCCCACCCCCAGGGCGTGAGACCCTTCTACATGTGTCCAGATCCATTCCGTTATCATCCCCTGATATGTACGAGAACCCATCGACAACCACATAGGTCGTCGGAAGAGGAAAACCCCTATCCCAATTGCTTTATAAAAACGCTGTTTTAACCCCAAGCAACCAAGGTGCGCCAGTCAGTTGCTTAATGTCCAGCAGAACATCCCGAGCTAGCACTATGTGTGCGTCGGGCATATCCACATCAATAATAGGCTATGTAGACCATCTTATTGAATCCCCAAGGCGCCCAGGGGAACGACAAGAGGGGCGGGATGCAACCAACTCCATGAATGAATGAATGAAAACTTTATTTAACAGATTGCAGAATGGGTACAATACAGTACGGCTTAATACATACAATTGTTAAGGGGATGCAGACCTGAGAAAGACGTTAGTCTTGTTTCCATCAGGGTCCCCCATTTCCAATTCATATAGATTCATCCAACTCTTTATAATAATAAAGAAGAAGCATCAACCGTATGAACCCAACTGCACAGCTGGGAGTAAAAAACTGTTTATTTTTTTCATCCAGTCACTCCTTTCGTCAGAGAGTACAGACCGAACTTTCCCAGAAGCCTTCCCACATGAGTTGTAGTTATGAAAAAGACATGCCAACTGTGAGTCACGTGACCAACTGACTCAAGTTTACACATAAATCAAGCGTAGCAGACCCGCAAGCCCTACGCTCTAACTCGACACCTTAACACCACAACCTTACGTAAAGATCTTAACTCACAGAAGCCGTCGCCATAGCAACATTCCTATGACGGGGGGAAACCCTGTACACAGCTCCTGTTTGTAATAGGAGTCACGTCAGGACAACCCTCCCCTCCGACCCCCTCCCTGCCACGACTCGGCCCTGACTGGCTCAGCAGAATGAGAAAAAATCTCCTAAACCAACCAAGTGGAAAGGAGGGGTTTATTCGACACCCCCTCACAAAAAAAACTTTTTCCCTACACACAATAACAACTGTAGCATTTTGAAACCTTCGGTAGAATGCCAATGTATAGCGTAAGCTAATACAATGCCTGCTACCCACAAATGTGAACAGGATTTATAACGAAACAAGTCGTATGTGTGTGAATCCTACACCCGCTTTCTATGTCATACATAGCAAACGCTGACAGAGAGTAACGGCCAGGCCGTGGAACGTGTGTGTACGAGTATTACTGCAACTAACACAACAGCGTTGTGGGACACATTTACTTTGTTCAAGCAATGGAAATACCGCCAGTTTCTACCTGCATGTGGAGCGTCAGGCTAATAGAACCTCCTACGACTGAGTGTATGCTTGCAGACCTTGCCTAATCTCGTAACACAACATGACTCATCCCTCAATGTAATAGTGCAGATTCACATTTACACAACCCCATCATATGATTTGTTGAAGAAACACACAGTTTGTTTGGGCAATAATACAGTTCCCCTTATATCGGGGAACTCTTTATTTCCATGGCACAAAAACACAATCATGAGGGGCCGGGGAGGGTGTAGAGGAGAGGGGACACAGAGGGAAAAGTCACTTTTAGCGTCGTCTGCCACCTCACGCCGCTCGAGTCTTGCCACCCCGAGGAGTCCCGGAGGGACGGTAGGTAACTGTCTGCTGGTCTCGACGTTCCCTACCGTCTCCTCCGGTCGTGGATGGGCCGGCGGCAGCAGAAGCGCCGTCTCTCCTCCTGGCCTTCTTGGAGGGGCCAGCAGCGGCGGCGGAGGCAGTGGTAGGCACGGCGGAGGGAGCTCGACGTCGTGGAAGCCTTCTGACTCCACCGGCAAGGACGGGAGGCGGAAAATGGGGTTGGAGAACGGATCTCTCCTCTGCCATCTCTCTGCACGTTGAGGTCATCAGCTGCAGGGCCTTCCCGAGCAGTCCAGCATCGGAGAGGCTGGCCGTCAGAAGAGGGGTTCTCTTCTTCTCCGGCACTCGAGCCTGCTCCAGCCAAAGGTGGCGCTGGGTCAGGGTGGCCAGGGCGCGCGTCTTCCCCGAGGCTATGGCCAGCACCTGGGTAAGATGCAGGACAGCTCCTGCCGCCTGGGTGATCTGATCGCATTTTACCTCGGTCAGATCCATGCCGCCCGTCAATATCCCCGATACAAATCTAGCCAGGTGGGCGATGTTAGAAGCCGCAGCCATCGATTGTGTAACAGCGATAAATGACTGGTCACCCCAATATGCCAATCGCCTAGCCGATCTTCCATGGAGAACCGGCTTGCATAATGGTTCCCACACCATATCCGGACAGAGGAGAGCGGCCATCAGCCTATCAAGCCGTGGCACACCCTCTCTCATACCTTTGACCAACCCCGACACCCGCGTAACTGGTACGTAGGCGGGGGTAAGTCCCATGATGTTAGAAACCGCCTGACCCTGACGAACATAGGCCCCCATTGAGGGGAAAAATGGGTAGACAACATCCACCCCTCTCACCGGGCGACGCTGCCATAGATGACCTATGAGATCGTCGGGGACAGGAGCAGGCAATGGCAGCGGCAGCGGCACGCCGTTTGCAGCGGCAGCTACCGCCATGAGCTCGGGAAACAAAGCCCGCAGTTCCCCCTGCTGACCTTCCTCCACCGAACCCGCATCCCTCACATGCAGCAGGCTTCGACCCATTGAGGAGCCACAGTCTGATGTGGCTGATAGCAGGGCATCCTGCTGATGAGGCCGAGGTGGTTCCTCGACATCCTCGAACAAGGCGTCCCAAGGAGCCATTTCTCCCCCCTCCGGTGTTTCCTGGATAGGAGGGATACTCGCCTCCACAGGACCTTCAAACAAGAATCCGTCCGACTCTTCCATGAAATCCTCAGTTTCCATCGGACATGCAGAGCCCGACGCATCCTCGCTGGTCTCCAGCAATTCCCCAAACTCAGGCCGTTCGCGCCTGCATGCCACCATCTTGCGACGTGAACGGGCAGACGCGAAAAGTTTGCGTCGCAAATCCTCCGGACCCAAAAGAACCGACCGTTCAACAACGGACGATTCCCTGGAACCAGAGGAACCAGAGTCGAGATCATGCCATCGCCGGAGCGACGGCACCGATGTCTTGGCTCCTCGGAGAGGCAAACTACCCATCGGCTGCCTCCTGGGCTGGGTCGGCAACCACGAAAGTGACAGCAGCCCCGCACCAGAACGCACGACCGAGGCGGGAATGGAGAACCGCTGGTGAAGAGTGGGTCTACTCTCCGAAGTAGACATTATGACTTAGCTTTTTCCTTTGAACAGTTATGAGAGAAGAAAAAACTAAGCACAATGAAAAACTCGTCACAACTCTTTTCAACTAACAATACGTCAAGTGGGGTACTACCGAGGCACTTCCTTGTGGTGAAAGCGAGAAGGAGGAGAGCAGGTGACCACACACCTGCTTATGAAGGTAAGCTAACGAGGGGTGTGGTCAGACGAATACTGGGATTAAAGGTACATTTGTGGAATTTTATTCAGTGCGCGTGCACGTGCGAGGACAGTGCATGAGTGATGCCGAGCGGATCCACTAATGATACAGAACAACTGTTAGAGTGGCTCTGGATGCAGTGAATTGCCTTGAATTCTGAAAGAAATGGGCGGAGAACAAAAACAAAATGATGATTCAAATATATTCCCTTATCTGCCCCTACTGACCGTGGGGTCTAAGCGCCCGACTCAACAGACTGATTGGCTGGCAGAGCCGGCGCCTGCGGTCAAAGTCCCATCCCCGGCCCAGGTGACTCTCTCTCTCACACACACCTTCTCTCTTTCTTCTCTCCATTGCGGTTTCTCACCCTATCTCTCCCTTCTCTCTCTCTTCTTTTTACTAAATCATTTTGGTGCCATTTATTGTGTTTTATGGTGTGGTATCATTAGTTAAACTTTTGATCTCCAATGTAAATATTGTGTGTGTGTGTGTGTGTGTTGGTCGTGGTGATTAGTCCTCTGCTCTCTGTCCATGGTGCTGAAATGTGTACCAAAACAGATAGGATGAAAGCTTTCAGGCATGTGAGAGAGATGTAGATGGATATGTATTGTCATGGTTACACGTGTGTGTATTTTGGGGATAACAGACTGTGAGACTAATAGCCCTCCTTTTTAACTGGAACGGAACTTCGGACCAATGGGTTTCTCTTTTAGGATAACGGACTGTCGGACCAATGAGCAGTGTCTCTTTACAGATTCTAGTCGCATGGACTACGTACTGACCTTGTTTTAAATATTTGCACTGTCATTATGGTACAGTTTTAGATAACACCTGCATTAATATTAATTTCCTCTTTAACCTCTAAGTCAACAGCTCAGAGGGTAAGTCAGGATGGTGAGTTGATGTGATAGGACGAGGAAGACTCGTGAAGGTCTTTTCCTTGTTGTGATAATGCCAAATGAAACTGTCTTCCTATTTTCTCCGGCTCGAGTGTAAAACTGCATGGTCATTTTATGTTCAATGCACCACTCATATAGCGTAGCTTAGCTTGTAATGATTTAGTGCTGGTTCTCAATTCCAGCATCTGGATAGTTTAATTAGAACCATATTTGCATTCTGCATGTGTCGCTGCTGCTGTTATTATCACACATGTATTAGATTTATTTACCAGTAGTCTGGTCAGCATGAAAGTAATTTCAGCCCAAGTGGCATTTTGTAGTCAAATTGGCATTGCTCCAATAACCCAGGCCTCATTTCCTCCGCAATGCTTTGGTGGTCAGTGGATCAGAGACTTCCATTAACAAATGGCATTCTTCAACATTTGACCAATAACTGCCATTTGAAATTACAAAAAGGTTTGCGACATATTTAATAACATTTTCCAATGCACGATACACATGTATAACAGCTTCATTAAAGATTTATGTAGCATTTATATGACACAAATGGGGGAAATGGACTAGTTTATAGTTCCTACCAGCACTGAGCGAGAGTAATAGTAAATAACCATAATGGGGGGAGACAAAGGGAAACACACTAGGAACTAAAATAACCTACCTTACCACAACAACTTACCTAAGCTACAAACAATTAAGGGATGGGAAAAATAGGAAAGGGACGAACAAAAGGGGACAATTAACAAAAAGATTATACAAATTTAAATTAAAAAGTCTGCATGCCGCTGCCCTGGGGTATAAAGCCCAACACAATACACTGGGTAGAAGCAGTGTTGTGCTAGTTACTGAAAAATAGTAACTCAGTTACTTTACTAGTTACTTCATTTCAAAGTAACTTCGTTACTGTACTAGTTACTTACACCCAAAAGTAATGAGTTACTGTGAAAAGTAACTATTTAGTTATTTAAAAAAAAATAAAAAAAATAAATTGCTCAAGTCCCATGCCCCATATACTCAAAATCGGTTGATCAACTTGACAGTTTCCATTCACATCACCGAACTCTGCTAAGCAATGTGGTCTAGAGCGTTTCATTATATATTCCCTCCCCGCTGTATGTATATTTCTCTCCCACCCACCCACCCCCTCCTAATGTACAGTCCCCTCCCCATCATATGTATATACTCTGTCAGGATCTAGGGGTAACAGTACTGTATATTTGAATACCGCTTATGTCACAAATGTATCAGTACTAAATACCTATATGTCCCTATGCCATAAATGTCATGTATGTTGTGTATGTCATAAATGTCTATATGAATTGAAAATGGGGGACCCTGATGGAAACAAGACAAACGTCTTTCTCAGGTCTGCATCCCCTTAACAATTGTATGTATTGAGCCGTACTGTATTGTACCCATTCTGCAATCTGTTAAATAAAGTTTTCATTCATTCATTCATTCATCCATTCATTAATTCATTCATAACCATCTTGCAGCGTTGTTATCAAAGCATTGCAACGTTAGAATAGTTAGGATATCAATTGTGCATGAAAGGACTATATTTATATTGTTTGATTAGTATTATGAGATTCCCTGGCAGATTAAGTACAGTCAAAATCCGTTGATCTTGAGTTTCAGTGAACACATTGCACTCACCGTCACCAGTCTGCGGTGGTCGAGATGTAACGTTAGTCCAGTTGACTCCAGCAGCCCTTCAAACATGTTCTTTATCTCGTTTCCATGTTGTATATTAATTATCTCTCCAAGTAGTTGCTAAATGGTTTGTTAGTTCGTTATTATTACTGCGTTCTTATTATGTAGATTCATAGCGAGCGTCCTCTTGTTGTTTACTGTAGAGAGCGCCTATTTCTTTCAGAACGTCAGTGGCCAATCAGAAGTGCGAAACCAGAATGAGGCTACGGAAAGAAATAATAATAATAATAATACTTCGTTTTATATAGCGCCTTTCAGTCTACAGTAAACAAAACAAACGCAGGCGAAATAAGGACGCTCGCTATGAATCTACATAAAAAGAACGCAGTAACGAACTAACAAACCATTCAGTAACGTAAGTAGCGTTACTGAATTTCAAAAGTAATGCGTTAGAGTACTAGTTGCGGCAAAAAGTAACTTCGTTTCTGTAACGCGTTACTTTGTAACGCGTTAGTCCCAACACTGGGTAGAAGGCAGACAGTTGTTGTGCTTTCATGAACAAATATTGGTGTTTCTTATTCACTGAAAAGAAAATCCCCAAAAGTGCAAGTTAAAATGATAGTTTTATAAATCCACAGGGAAGGGGGGATATTGGTAGCACTGTACTGTCAACCCCTGACATATGTAGGCTACTGTACAACTATTCCATGGATGAGTGAAGCAGAAAGGACCAGAGTTTGTACCCAGATAGGATAATTTATGGAAAGTGCTTGAGGGAGAAAATAAGCTGGTGACATGTTTGGATATTAATGGCCTTTAGCAACTTTTTTTTATTTTTTATAGCAAATATTTGTATTCAATCAACAGACACCATGAAATGGCATTTTGAGGCCACATGACATCCAAGCTAAACAGGATAGTTGGCCAGGACATGATATTAAAAAGTATTTACATTTACATTTAGTCATTTAGCTGACACTTTTATCCAAAGTGACTTACAAGTTCTGTACAACAGGTCTGCAGGAAGGGTACAACTCTGGTAGCTAAGTAACATTGGGTCTCATTCACCAACAGACTTAGGACAAAAAAATTGCTCCTAGGGCCACTTACGACATTTTCTGGCCGATTTTGGGATTCACCAACCATCCCTTGTCTTGGATTCGGCCCTAACTAAGAGCAGGATTTAGGAGCGCTGAAGAGCAGTCTTAACTTGACAGACTGGTGTCTAGCCGGTTATGCTCCTCCTCCCTAAGAATTGTTTTTACATAATATGAAACTACAGGTTCATACCTTCAAAATAAGCCATCAATTGTAAAATTCGAGCCGATTTTTAATCAATGGGTCTCATTCTCCAAAATGTTTCAAAGAGTTCTCTTGGAAGACTTATCTTGGAACCGACTGAGACAGAATCAATGGCAAGTTCACTCTGAGTCCCGAACGTGCTGGTAATATGTCTTGAGGGGCTGAAACGGTCGCACAAATGATATGATCTGATATCTGTCTTAAACTCAAAAGTGCGTCCCCGTTCAGGTAATTTGCATACAAAACAACACCTCCAGAACTCCTTATAAGGCAAAGTAATGACGCAGCTGTGTGGAAATGGATGCGGAAGCGCTTCGGGAGTCTTGCGACCTATCGAAATGAGATTAGATTAATGTATTGTCATCATATATAGTACAGCTCGTGGTACACCTGCCGCAGCGCACGTGCACACACACACACACGCACGCGCACAGTATACTGTAGCCTACGCCGTAATGAATTAACGCAGTATAGGCTTATTATTCCATTAATGCCTACGCCGTAATGAATTAACGCAGTATAGGCTTATTATTCCATTAATGACTTGTTGCATTAGGATTTAGTAGATACTATATGCTCTGCCCTACGTACAGTATAGGTACAGTCTGTACTTATACTGTACGTAGGGCAGAGGCAGAGCATATATAGTATCTACTAAATCCTAATGAAACAAGTAACTAGAATATATTAAGCCTATACTGTTCATTAGACATGTAGGCCATACTGGCGCACACAAGACTTGTTATGGAATATTAATGCAGTCTATTGCCATGCGATTAGCTTTAGTTCTTATTTATTTATTTATCCACTGTCATTTCAGTGTTGGTGTATAGGCTATATAGTGTATTTCAACATAAGTTTAATTGATTAATGATATATTCGAAGGAATGCAGGTTTATAGCTATATCAACCCCCTCCAATGTACAGTAAATGACCAAGTATGGTTTTGTCTGTATTCCAATGTACAGTTTTGCTTGTACAGTACTGTATTTGCAAATCTGGTATGTCATAAATGTATAGATGTAGCAGTACTGTCTATCTGTATGTCGTGTGTGTCATATATTTTATGATGAATTGAAAATGGGGGACCCTGATGTAAACTAGATGAAAGTCTTTCTCTGGTCTGCATCCCTTTAACAATTGTATGTAATTGAGCTGTACTGTATTGTACCCATTCTGCAATCTGTTAATAAAGTTTTCAATCAATCAAACAAAGGTCTGTCCCATTGTATACCAATCAATGGGATATATTGCATGTTGACCTGCATTCTTTCAAATGTATATAATTAATCATTAAAACAGATGTGTAACAAATAAGAAATACAAATTCCACAGACGGCATTCAATAATTATTATTTTCAATCATTTCACAATAATTGCATAATTGTGTTTGAATATCTGAGTAATTAAAGTAATTATACATTTGTCCAAAATAGCTGGTTTGGATATGGTTAAGCAGCTGCCCTGTGATCAGATGAATCCATATTATTTATTTTTCCGACATCAAATGCGTAATTTCTTATTGTACAAATATTGTCACGCTCAAATCTGATCTCAGGAAAATTTGGGGAATCGCGCTACCAGCCCTAATATGTCTTAATGGGCAGAAATCTGCCTAAGATTGTCCTATGAAACATTCTGGTAAAATCCATACCAAATCGCAGCACAGTGGTTTGAAAGGATTCAGTGAATTCACCAATTTGATAAGAGAACTATACTCCCTCCCAGAATGCAATGTGATCAATGTCACTAGGCCAATTCACACCTGGAACAAAGGCCCAGTTTCTAGTCTGTTGTTCCTTTGTTATTCCAATGACTGGGCCCAGGCGGCCCTATAGTGACACACACTTTGATTTGATGCCATGTACACACGTTAGATACCGTATATAGAGGTTTACCTGAAAAAGAAAGAAAGAATAAAAGAGAGAGAGATACAGAGATATAGACAGAGAGAGAGAGACATTTATAATAATTATTATAATTATTATTATTAAATATAATAATTTTCTATATTTTTGCCGTGGTAGTCAGTGATACTGGTGTCATTCTGTGTTCAGGCATCCACTGAGTAAATTAATTGCCTACTGCCCCTTTAACAACTTATAGGCTTGGTAAGATTCAGTTTCACTTGTAGAGAGGATTTAACTGCATGTGAAGACAGATGCCATGTTACACAATGTCTGTTGTTTAGAATTTGTATGGGGGGTAGCAAGTCTCTGATATCTAACACCTTTTCACAGCGCACCAGTGGCGGTTCGTCCATAGTGGGCGCCAGGGGCGTTTTTAGGGTTAGAAAACATTGGGGGCTTCAGCCCAGGGGGTGGAGGGGGGGGTCACCCCCCCCCCTTTTTATTTTTATTTTTTTAAGCACAGAAATACGCAATTTTAGAGTAATTAGAGATGAATACTGAATAACTAGAATCATTAGAGGTTCTCAAAGTGAGGTCCAGGTCCATGAGAGGGATCTGGGCAGTCCCCATAGAAAATTCAAAGTTAACAGGACCAAATCATCAGTTTCTTATTTATTTATTTATTTATTTAGCCAGATAAAACATTGATCTGGTCCAAGACGCCCCAACAGGAGTACAAATATACATATATACACATATATATACATATATATATATACTGTACATACATACATACACATATACACCAATAACAAAATAAAAACACAGTTAAGAATCATACACATAAGCAAATGAACAAACAAACAAACATATGCACAGCCTATGTACAAAATAAATAAACAGTTCATCTCTAGTCTTTACAGTTTTCTTCAATTGCATAAACACTCAAATCAAAAGTATTACACAATTATCAAAACCTTACACTCAAGGAGCAAAATATAGGCCCAGATTTGCACCCCTACAATGTCAGCCTCACTTTTTGCAAAACAATACACACAGTGATTTGCAAAACACTAAACACACTTGCATTACATTAGACACAGAATGTCAAATTACCACACATATGAGCCAATTGGTTAAACACAGCCATCAGATGCACAAACACACCATTGATTAATTGTAGATACACAATCAGGTTTAAGCACTATAAAAATGCAGCAGGTGAGTTCACCTGTCTTCAACCAAAATGGAAGGAGAGTGAAGTACTGTACACAGAGAACGTGAAAATATACAATATATTCACCAAACACTACACAAGACAACCAATGATGCAGACTGATGAAAATATACATTTTCTCCCATTTTCCCAAATCAGTCAACATGTCAACATGGAGAATCACAACAAAAAATTATCTTGCCAGATCCAGCTAGGCAAAGAGATAATGTCTAGTATTTTCTGTTTAAATTTTTTCAAAAAAAAAATTGTGTTACTGTAATTTTAACCTGTACTGGATACAGTATTTTATGTTTGTCTGATATTTGCTGAGCTTACAGTGTTATGCACATAGTAGCATGAAAACTGGGACATGTATTGTTGTGATTCTCCATGTTGAAATGTTGACTGATTTGGTTATATGGAGAGAACATTTATATTTTCATCTGTTATGGTTTGACACCGACCCCAAACGCAAACGGCACAGAGAGAGTAGTTTCAGAGTTAGCCAAAATCTAGGGCTTGTTTATTTTACAGAGTAACAGAAAGAACTTGGTTGAGAACAGAAACAAACTGGGAAACAAGCATGTGAGGAATGTTGCTGCTCTGCAGCTTCTCCCGGGGGGGTTACGTTTGAGGAATCTGTCTGTGACCTCAGAGCCGCTCTGCAGAATCCTCCCGGCAGTACTCCGAGGTGGTAGCGGAACAGGGAGAGAGAGAGAGCGGGTTAGCTCAGTGAACAGTTGGGAACTGACAGGTGACAGGTGAAGTGACTTGTCCCAAACAGATAATCCAAGTGACAGAATCTTCGGTGTGAAACACACAGTGAGCAATGTCCAAACAATAAATCCAAGTGACAGAATCTTCGGTGTGAGACACACAGTGAGCAATGTCCAAACAATAATGAATCCAAGTGAATATCCAAAACAGGCAAAAAGGGTGAGAGACAGTCTGAATGAAAAACAGGATCTCTTCAGTGCATTACACACACGAAAAAATGATAGAGTCAAAAGACTGTCTTGCAAAAACTCACCAGAGCGCTGTGCGTGAAGCGAGCAGATCAAACAGGGCGAGCGCTTCGTAACGGGGAACGGGTTGTCCAAACGGAATACTCCTCGAGAGTCCTGGGAGGCAAAGCACAGGGAAAAGCAGGCGACGGAAGGAACGGCAAATGCAGAGAATATATCAGAACGATCCAACAACACTAAATGGGGAATCCGGGTATATAAAGCAAAAGGGATGCTTAATGACAAGCTGTGACAGCTGCGGGATGAGATTGACAAGCGTGTGGTTGGGGGAGCACCAATCAAAAGGCATCTTCAGGAAGAAGCGTGTGGAGAGGAGAATGCAATTAATTAACCGAAAATCTTAAAGGAACAGAGCGAGTGGGTGAGCAGCGGGCAAAACCTCACAGTACCCCCCCCTCCACGGGAGCCACCCGGCGACCAGGCCGACCCGGCTCGCCCGGATGGGCACGATGGAAGTCCGTGATCAGGCCGGGATCCACGATGAGCTGTCGGGAGACCCAGCTCCGTTCCTCTGGGCCGTAACCCTCCCAGTCCACCAGGTACTGGAACCCCCGACCCCGCCGTCGAACGCCCATCAACCGGCGGACCTGCCACTGGGGGTGACCGTCCACCATCTTGGGAGGTGGAGGATCAGGAGCTGGAGGCATCAGGGGACTGAGGGAGACAGGCTTAACCCGGGACACATGGAAAACGGGGTGAATGCGCATGGACGCAGGAAGTTTTAGACGCAGAGCCGCCGGACTGAGTACCTTCAGAACCTCGAAAGGTCCGATGAACCGGGGGTTAAGTTTCTTGGCCAAGGACCGAAGCGGGAGGTCCCTCGCGGAAAGCCACACCCTCTGCCCAGGGTGGTACGTCAGCGCAGGAACCCGGCGCCGGTCAGCCCCACGACAGGCGCGCTCAGATGTCCGGAGCAGCGCGGTCCTGGTGATCTCCCAGACCCGTCGGCAGCGGTCGAGGTGGTCCTGCACGGAGGGAACTGCCACCTCCGTCTCCTGTGCGGGGAAAAGAGGGGGTTGGTAGCCCAGGGACACCTCAAAAGGTGAGAGGCCGGTGGCGGAACTGACCATGGAGTTGATGGAGTACTCGACCCAGGGAAGGAAACGGCTCCAAGAAGCTGGTCTCTCGGCTGCCACACACCGAAGAGCAGACTCCACGCTCTGGTTCATCCTCTCCGTTTGTCCGTTAGTCTGGGGATGATAACAAGAGGAAAGACTGACCGTCGCCCCCAATCCCTTGCAAAAAGCCTGCCATACCTGGGAGGTGAACTGGGGCCCCCGGTCCGAGACGATGTCCTGGGGAAAACCATGAAGGCGGAACACGTGGTGAGTAAGGAGGTCCGCCGTCTCGGCCGCTAAGGGAAGCTTGGAAAGGGCCACGAGGTGAACCCCCTTGCTGAACCGATCCACCACGGTCAGAAGGCAAGTGTTCCCCTGGGAGGAGGGAAGACCTGTGACGAAGTCCAGCGCCACATGTGACCAAGGACGGCTCGGAACGGGAAGTGGCTGTAACAGCCCGGAGGGTGCCTGGTGGGAGGCCTTGCTGCGGGCGCAGACCGCGCAGGCCAATATGAACTCCTTGACGTCGTTCCTCATGGTGGGCCACCAGAATCGACGAGCCAGGAAGGAGAACGTGCGATGAACGCCCGGGTGGCAGGCGAACCGGCTGGTATGGCCCCACTGCAGGACCCGGGACCGGACAGAGTCGGGGACGAAGAGACGATGAATCGGTACGTTGCTTGGAGCGCGATGGACACGTAGGGCACGCCTTACCACCCCCTCGATGCCCAAGGTGACGGCTCCTACCACCCTGGCCTCCGGGAGGATGGGAGTCGGGTCCTCAGTGGGTGGAGCCCCCTTGGAGTGTAACCGGGACAGGGAGTCGGCCTTCGTGTTGCGGGAACCAGGACGAAAAGTCAGCGAGAAGTCGAACCGACTGAGGAAGCTGGCCCATCTCGCCTGCCGACCGTTGAGGCGCTTGGAAGCGCGGATGTACGTCAGGTTCTTGTGGTCCGTCCAGATGGTAAATGGCTCCTCGGCCCCCTCAAGCCAATGACGCCACTCCTCCAAAGCAGCCACGACTGCCAGCAGCTCCCGATTGCCGATGTCGTAGTTCCTCTCGGCAGGGAGGAACCGACGCGAGTAGAAGGCGCACGGATGTACCTTCTGGTCCGTTGCCGAACGCTGGGATAAGACAGCCCCCAGTCCAGATTCCGAGGCGTCCACCTCAACGATTATTTAATTATTTAATTTTTTTTGATCCGGGGCTAGGAGAAAAACATCCGGGGCTAAAGCCCCGGAAGCCCAGGGCTAACGACGCCACTGGTGGGCACTAGAGCGCCGCCCCCCCTGGTTAAAAGAAGAAGAAGAAAGAATTATTTGCGTGTCCTATTCATCCCCCAGCGCCTAGCCCCCTCCACTCCCTTTTCATGGGCGCTCCATCTCAGCTCCACCGTAAGTGCGCAACTCACAGGGCAAAATGCACATACGTACGTAAATAAATACGTACGTACAACATAGCGCTGTCAAATACGATACCCAGGGCACTTGCTCTAGTGCCCGAAGTAGTCACTCTATTGGCTGAGAGTGGCATGTGACATTGCGTCCCTACTGAAAATACGCTATGCCTCTGCTAGTAGTTGTCGGAAATTGATAATAATCACAAGATACTGTACATTCATACAGTGTTGGATCTAACTAAATAGATTTATATGGACACTTTTATGGAAAGTTCAAGCCTGGACCACAAAGCTTCTCGAAGGGTGTTAAGGCTATACTCTGTCTTAGCTGGTTCGGTAAGAACAACAAAAACAACAACAACAAGCTATATGGCTAGCTGGATGCAGTTTGGACAGTGGACATATACAATTTATCAAGCCCTTCTGGACCGCGTTTCAACTAAACAAGTCTCTCTCTCTCTCTCTCTCTCTCTCTCTCTCTAAACAAGTATCTCTCTCTCTCTCTCTCTCTCTCTCTCTCTCTCTCTCTCTCTCTTAGAGCGATGCTCTGTTGTTGTGAGGGGGAACTAACTAATTAATTTCGCCGCAGGGGGGGGGGCATAATCGCCCGGACAATGAATGGTAACTTGTTTAAAATGACAAGATATACATATGTGATTATTATTGGATGGATCTGAGAGAGAGAGAGAGAGAGAGAGAGAGAGAGAGAGAGAGAGAGAGAGAGAGAGAGAGAGAGAGAGAGAGAGAGGAGAAACCTAGCTGCATGGACTCTGTGATCATATTGATTGATGGCAATGGTGATAGTTGTACTATATCCGTATGCTTGTGGTTTCTCTGACGCACACAGTAGGCTACTCAGTGTGTGGTTTCGCGATGCGTGCGCGTGTGCAGTGTGACATTGTGCTACCTTGGTACATGTTAATTTTAGGTATCGACACCCCTGGAGAAAAATT
Source organism: Notolepis coatsorum (assembly GCF_963971535.1). NCBI lineage: Eukaryota > Metazoa > Chordata > Actinopteri > Aulopiformes > Paralepididae > Notolepis > Notolepis coatsorum. The sequence continues at coordinate 105,999,043 of NC_140170.1, read as the reverse complement.
CACCAGCCGCCAATGCAGCACACACACCGCGTTTTGACAGGTTTGATGCATCTGAACCAATCACGTTGTCAGAAATCTGCACCAGCCAATGGGAGCTTGTTGTTTGTGGCAAACAAAGTGCGTAAAATATAGGCTAAGGGGTGCGTAAAAGGCAACATTGGCTATAGCCATTCTAAAACAATTGAATAGGCTGAATTGTTTTTTCAGCCTGTTATTCGTTTTAACTTCTTGAATTCACATTTCTTTAGTTTGAAATAATGCAACTGCAAGCCAATGTTCCGAGACACATTACATTTTATTTGTTAGGCTATTTATACACCATTTAGCCCTAAATGGTGAATTAAAATGCTATTATAAATAAGGCTAAAAGCGACAGACTGACTATGCCACCTTACATTTGGTCATGTACAGCCAGAACTTATTCACGGATTTTGTTGATTGAGATTTCCTTGGAACACCAGAAAATAGATCTTATAAACCGTATATGATTTGTTGGAGAAATATGCAGCCCCAGGCCGAGATAGCCTCGCGAGTCGAGAGAGCTTTTCAGAGAGCAGTGAGTTCAGCGACAGACAGCGACAATGTGAGAAACAAACTATCCCTCCCCCCTCTTGCTCTGAATGATTTGCATGGAATGCATATTGGTATCACTCAGTGATCCAACACCTATCAACCGCACACACCACTCTGTGTGTGCGCGCGTGCGTGTACGTGACGCGTTGTAGTTCCCTGAATACGGGGATAATTAGAACTATACCATTTAGCAAGAATTAAACATATTTACAAGTCGTATTAAGTTTAGCAAGTAAGGAGACATATATATAACATCTCAAAGCACTCGAAAATGTATTTATTTTTTATTTTTACCGATTTCTGAAAAGTGCGACTTCCTGAACATTTCTGAGACATTCTAAATCCCTTTGTTCTCCGTCCACCGGTGCAAAAAGGAGTTTGGACTTTGAAGGGTTGGGGCTTTATTTGGGAGGAATCATACATTATAGTGATTCCTTCATGTCAACTCTACAGGCCTCCTTGGAATTAATTCATCATAATTTAAATAAATATGACAATATTATTTGTACGATAAAAAATTACGCATTTGATGACGGAAACATTTATAATATGGATTCATCTGATCACAGGGCAGCTGGATTAACCATATCTGAACCAGCTATTTTGGACAAATGTATAATTACTTAATTACTTAGATATTCAAACACAATTATGCAATTATTGTGAAATGATTGAAAATAATAATTATTCTGTGACATTTGTATTTCTTATTTGTTAAATATATGTTTTATTGATTAATTATACATTTGAAAGATGCAGGTTATAGCCAACATGCAATATATCCCATTGATTGGTACAATGGGACAGACATTTGTCGTTTTATATAGCTATAACCTGCATTCTTTCAAATATATCATTAATCAATAAAACAGATATTAAAATACACTATGTAGCCTACTACACAAACACTGCAAATGACAGTGGATAAATAAATAAGAACTAAAGCTAATCGTGTGGATATATCTATTGGAATATACTTTATTAATATTCCATAAGTCTTGTTGCGCCACACACACACGCACACACTGTATAGCCTACGTGTCTAATGAATGAACAGTAGGCTTATATTATTCTAATTACTTGTTTCATTAGGATTTAGTAGATACTATATGCTCTGCCCGATACGTACAGTAAGTACAGTACACATATTAAGGCCGCCACAGTCGAGCGTACCATGTGCGGACTGGTGGACTGTACTACTATAGGGCAGCGCAGTATCTGTGATCTCCTAATAAAACAAGTCATTAGAACAGGGGTGGGCAACTTTGTATTATGGTGAGAGCCACTAAATGTCCACACTCAATCTGGGGGGCCGCATTGTTTATCGGCAGTCCCGCCAGTAGTACCCCATCACTCAAATAGCCCATAATAGTCACAGATGTGATAAATAAGGCATATAAACTATTATAATTTGTTGTAACTTTGTTTTTATTCCATTTCGAACGCATTTAGTAATGCTTAATTTCAACTTTATGAATTTATAAATACAGCTGAATTTGAAAGTATTGCTGTGTAACCCAAATATATACAAAAATGACAAATTATAATTAAGGCTTCTATTAAAATAAATGTATGAACTTAAAGCCCACTGCTCAACAAACACAAAGCAGCATTCCTGCTGCATTTCACTACAACAATAAATCGAAAGTGCAATAATAAATGATTTTGTTAAATGTATAAACTTTTATCCTGCTACTAAATATAGTCAAGTTAGACCGCGCTCACAAGTTCTCACACTGGGTGCTGTAATCCCATAAAGTTCAGTATATCACAAAGCAGGGTAGCCGGACCAGCACTCACAGGTTCAATGTTTTTTAATGGCAGCCTGAATAAATAGCAGACATGTTTCGGACAATGTCCTTCTTCAGTGATATGGCTAGCCATATCAGCGACAGACAGCCATATCACTGAAGAAGGACATTGTCCAAAACATGTCTACTATTTATTCAGGCTGCCATTAAAAAACATTGAACCTGTGAGTGCTGGTCCGGCTACCCTGCTTTTTGATATCCTGCTACTAAACAAAACATTCCTGAGTGCTTCATATCCATAACATGCATTTCAGTTAGGGATGTCCCGATAAAAAAATGTTGCTCCCGATCCGATCCCGATCATGTGATTTTGAGTATCTACCGATACCGATCTTTCCCGATCCAATAAAAAAAAAGAAAAAAATATATATATATTATTATTAGTGTGGGTGACCTGCAAACACTACTCTTGCCAGAGCGTTCGCGCCCCATACACGTGAAAGGTATCAAAACGACCGGCTTGCCTATGGCAACAGCGCTATTCAAACTCGGAAAGTTTCACCGCACCGTTTGGCTACGAATCGACTTTAAACAGGAACATTTCGGTCCCATTGGAAATGCATTGCAAGTTAGAGTGCGGCAGCTGAAATAATCTTTTTTCCACTACCTTGGGTAAATTGCGAGAGTGATCTCAATTTTGGACATAGAAAAAAAAACACATCAAAACGATGACACGGCTGTCTGTTCGCTCACAAAAGAAAAATAAATGGAATAACTCGGAAAGTTTCACCGCACTGTTTGGCTACGAATCGACTTATAAACGGGAACATTTCGGTGCCATTGGAAATGCATTGCAAGTTAGAGTGCGGCAGCTGAAATAATCTTTTTTCCACTACCTTGGGTAAATTGCGAGAGTGATCTCAATTTTGGACGTAGAAAATAAAACACATCAAAACGATGACACGGCTGTCTGTTCGCTCACAAAAGAAAAATAAATGGAATTGGACATTTCTATCTCAACTGATGACCATTTGTTTGAAGGTTCTCCTCCCCATAGACCCCAATGTAATCCTACCCTAGGAATCCGATGATTTGAGCTTTTTTCCCCTTCTGTTCCAATCGCCACCGAGGCCACAATTGTCGAAGGAATGCCACAATATCGCACACAACCCTTCGCCTACTCGTTGAAGTGCTCATGTGCGAGTCACAACGCTTCATCTCTTATCGTTTGCTTTTAATCATCGTGACAATGCAGTCATGCATCTGCCCCCATAGACATGCATTGTATGGAAAGTGCAAGTCATTCGTGATTACATCACCTGTGTGGCTCATGGCTCATGATTGGTTCAGCCTAACAGCTGTGAGGCTCATGGCTCATGGCTCAGCTGACCTGCCAATGACCTCATCGACTTAACCCTTCATTGCCCCTCTGTGTAGCAGTACTGAATTGCTTGACAGCGCCCTCTGTCTTGCGGGTTGTGTCATTGTACTCAGTAGGGATATCCTCTTTCATTGGTCGATGTTGACCACCTTTCATTGGTCGCTGTTGACCACTCCCCCGATCCTTAGACCACGCCCCCTTAGGCCACACCCCCTTAGTGTATCTCTTGTGTAATACTGTAATAGTGTGTAATAGTGTAATAGTGTATTAGTGTGTAATAGTGTAATAGTGTAATAGTGTGTAATAGTGTAATAGTGTGTAATAGTGTAATAGTGTGTAATAGTGTAATCGTGTATTAGTGTGTAATAGTGTAATAGTGTAATAGTGTGTAATAGTGTGTAATAGTGTAATAGTGTGTAATAGTGTGTAATAGTGTAATAGTGTAATAGTGTGTAATAGTGTGTAATAGTGTAATAGTGTGTAATAGTGTAATAGGGTAATAGTGTGTAATAGTGTAATAGTGTGTAATAGTGTAATAGTGTGTAATAGTGTGTAATAGTGTAATAGTGTGTAATAGTGTGTAATAGTGTAATAGTGTAATAGTGTATTAGTGTGTAATAGTGTATTAGTGTGTAATAGTGTAATAGTGTGTAATAGTGTAATAGTGTAATAGTGTGTAATAGTGTAATAGTGTAATAGTGTGTAATAGTGTAATAGTGTAATAGTGTGTAATAGTGTAATAGTGTAATAGTGTGTAATAGTGTGTAATAGTGTAATAGTGTAATAGTGTGTAATAGTGTAATAGGGTAATAGTGTGTAATAGTGTAATAGTGTGTAATAGTGTAATAGTGTATTAGTGTGTAATAGTGTAATAATGTAATAGTGTGTACAAAAGGCCCAAGGACTGGGCAGACATAGGACTGTGGGGTTTTGCTATTCTGCTGTTCTGCAGCTGGACGCCTCTCAGACATAAAGGCTGTGGGGGGCTGCTCTGCTGTTCTGCAGCTGGATGCCTCAGACATGTCTAGACATGTCTGTCGATAGCCAGCATCTATATATACTAGTGGGCTTAGTGATTCCTTCAGTTCATGTGTGCGTCCCTGATCACAAGTAAATTATATTGACCATATTGATCAAATTGTTTACACTGCCTGTGTTGTTTTTTTACTACCTGTACACTGTGTTGTTTTACTACCTGTACCCCCCCCCCCTCCCCCCATGCTGCTATGATGCCTGAATTTCCCCAAGGGGATCAATAAAGGAATATCTTATCTTATCTTAAGTAAGTGTTAAATATGTGCATAATGAGGACGCTTAGTTATTGTTGGTGATTTATATGGTTAAGGCTTATACTAATGTTATAATTCTACCAGCTGTTTAGGAAGCAATTTACCAGTATGTTTATAGTGATAATCTAGCCTATTGGGTATAATCTATGTTGTTGATTATAGTATTCAGTATCTCTCAGCTGAGCCACTCACCCCCTCCAACGTGCAATCGAAGTACCCCACGGCCTTCAGGCTTGCAAGCAGGAGAACCAACAGAACCAAGGCTCCTCTCGTCAGCCCAGCCAGCCCAATAGGCCAACCCAGAACCTGCCGCAATCAGAGGGCCTGGCAAGAAGCGGACCCTCATACTGGCCACTGACCTCCTACCCGAACCCACGAAGCACATCCAATGTGGCTTCGCCTAGCCGCAAGTACGAGGAAAGGAATGAGCCTCAGCAGAGTTACCCGCCACCAACCTGGGTGACACCTCAGGTCATGCAGCAACCCACGCATCAGCACATGCCTCAGTCTGCACACCAGTCAGCACATCAACCTCCGTATGTGCCCTACCTCGCCTACCAAGGGAACCCAGTCATAGCGAAACCATATCCCTCCACAGTATACTAGCATGCACCCCCCAATATAGAAGGTCCAACATTCCCGGACTTTAACAAGGAGGATAGAGCCCAATACGTGGAACTACGCCTTTCCCTCAGTACACTCCTCAATCCTTCTCATTCCGAGCATTACAAGTATGCCATTCTGCTGAAGCATATAAAGGTGCCGCGTGCCCACCGCCTGGTGCTGGCTTACGCAGAGTCAAGTATGCCCTACTCGGAAGCTCTGAGGGCACTGGACGAGCGATACGGACGCCCATACCAGTTTGCTCTGAAGGAGATAGAGGACATGGAACGCTTACCACCCATTCGAGACGATAGAGCCCTCGACGAATTTGCCATCAGAGTGCAGTCGCTAGTCTGGATGCTGAGGTCTCTTCAAGGCGAAGGTCACGAGGAACTCCATTGTGGCTCAAACGTGAAGCGCCTCCTCAACAGGCTTCCCAAACACCAACAAGAGAGGTTCCGTCATCAACAGTACAGGAAGAACCCAGACAAGACGAAGCTGTCCCTCACCGACTTCGCAGAGTGGCTGAGGGTAGAAGTCAGATGCCTGGACATTGAGCCCTCCCTTCATGCTCACAGTGAGAACGACAGGAGAGACCCCAAGTATCAGCCCAAGATAAAGGTCACTACGGTGATGCATGGTACAGACAACCCCCAAGATCCTCCACCTGAAAGGCCCTCCAAAGTATATCAACCTGTCCAGACCCAAGGGAAGGGTAAGATATACTGCCCCTACTGTGAGTCAGAACACTACCTCAGCCAATGTGAACGCTTCGCTAAGCTGACCAGAGGGGAGATAGTGGACTGGATCAAAGCCAAGAGAAGGTGTTGGAGATGTGGTCGTCCTCACCTAGCCTCTGCCTGCGACCTGAAGAAGCCGTGTCGACTCTGTAAGTCCAAACACCTCTCCGTCCTGCATGAGGTTAACCAGAGCAGTGGGAACGAGCCCACCATCACCTCAACAGCAGAGACTCACTACCTGGATCAGCCAAACGGATACAACCGAGTGCTCCTGAAGATCGTCAGAGTCAACCTGCACTACATGGACAGAGTCTTCAACACCTATGCAGTGCTGGATGATGGCTCAGAGAGAACCATCCTGCTCGCTTCAGCAGCACGCCACCTGGGAATACAGGGTCAAGCGGAAGACTTGACCCTTCGCACTATCCGCCAAGACGTCAAGACCCTGTCAGGCTCACGTGTCTCCTTCGCCATCGCCCCAGTCTCCGAACCAAGGAAAAGGTTCCCTATTCAAGGTGCCTTCACCGGTGAACAGCTAGGTCTGTCTCAGTACAGCTACCCAGTCACCCAGCTCCAGGAGAAGTATCGCCATCTGCGAGGCTTGGTGATTCCACCAATCGACGGAGCTCAGCCAACCCTCCTGATTGGATCTAATCACGCCAACCTGATCGTACCGATCGAGCCGGTGCATCTGGGCCCCCACGGTGGCTCTGGGGCAGTCAAGACTAACCTCGGCTGGACACTCCAAGGCCCAGCAAAGTACATGCAGCAACAGCTTCAGACCACACAGTGCTTCTTCACTGCTGCTTCCTCCCCGTCTGCCGAGCTATTCAGCCAAGTCGAATGGCTGTGGCAGCTGGATACACTGCCTTTCAAGAGCGAGAGGTTAGTGAACAGATCCAAACAGGACAAGTACTCAGTGGAGCTGTTGGAGGCCGAGACCACCCGTGTAGAGGTCAACGGAGTGCAGCGGTATGCCACCCCCCTCCTGCGAGTCCAAACCATGCCCAAGCTGCAAGTTTCAAGGGAAGTTGTAATGAAGAACCTGCGGAACACAGAGAAGAGGCTAACTCAAGATCCACAGCGTGCATTTACCTACCAAGAGGAGATCAATAAGCTAGAGATAGCTGGGTACATCACCAAGATTAACCCCAGCCAGGCCGACACATCTGAAGAGTCATGGTTCCTGCCCCATCACATGGTCAGGCACAATGGCAAAGACCGGATTGTCTTCAACTGCAGTTTCCAGTACGGCGGGCAGAACCTGAACAACTACCTCCTTCCAGGCCCAACACTGGGACCCTCACTCCTTGGAGTCCTCCTGCGATTCAGAGAGCATCGAGTCGCCATAAGTGGGGACATCAAGGGAATGTTCCATCAGGTTCGCCTGTTGGACAGAGACAAGCCCCTACTGAGGTTCCTCTGGAGGAACCTAAAGACAGACGAACCACCATCAGTGTACCAATGGGAGGTCCTGCCCTTCGGGACAACATGCAGCCCCTGCTGTGCAACCTTTGCCCTCCAGAAACATGTCATCGAGTCTAGCCAACCAGCAGAGGATGTTCGCCACAGTGTAGAACAGTGTTTCTATGTGGATAACTGTCTGCAGAGTCTGCCCACCAAAGAAGAGGCAAGCAGCCTCGTGAACAAGCTGAGAGCCCTCCTAGCCACAGGCGGCTTCGAGATCCGCCAGTGGGCCAGCAACCAGCCAGAGGTGATCGGCAACCTGCCCAAAAAGGCCAAGGCAGATAGCAGTGAGAGATGGGTCTCCCAGACCCACGGGGAAGCTCAAGAAATGACACTAGGACTCAGTTGGCACTTCATGGAGGACACGCTCCACTACAGACATCGCCCGGTCGCCCCAAGCCAGACGACTATGAGAAATATCTACAAGATACTAGCAAGCCAGTATGACCCCCTAGGTCGTATCCTGCCCTTCACCACAAGGGCCAAAGTCTTGGTCCAGAAACTATGGGCCAAAGACCGCGACTGGGATGACCCACACTTACCGGCCGATATCCTGCAAGCCTGGACCACATGGGAAGAAGAGCTCCCACAGCTCCCAACAGTCAGCCTCTCCCGGTGCTACTTCCCACCAGACGTCGACGTAAGTGCGCTCACCCTCGAGCTCCACCTCTTCTGTGATGCTTCCGAGTCCGCCTATGGGTCAGTCGCCTACCTGCGTGGTTGAAGACCTCCAAGGCCAGGTCCATGTATCCTTCATGCTAGCTCGCTCTAGAGTAGCACCGAAAAAACAACAGTCAATACCCCGCCTCGAGCTTTGTGCCGCTCTGACAGGAGCCCAACTTGCCCAACTGATCCAGAGAGAGCTCACTCTTAAGTTGAAAGAGGCGGTGTTGTGGTCTGACTCCACCACAGTGCTTACCTGGATACAGTCCGAGTCATGCCGATACAAGGTGTTCGTCGGGACCCGTGTATCTGAGATACAAGAACTGACCGACCACCGGTCATGGAGGTACGTGGACACAAAGAATAACCCAGCAGACACTATCACCAGAGGAATGACAGTGTCTGACCTAGCCAAGCCAAATCAGTTTAGTCATGGTCCCGCCTTCCTCCAACAACCACGCACCGGTTGGCCACTCAGACCCTCAGTCACAGAAGTTCTGGATGAGACAGAGACAAGGAAGCCTGTGTTCTGTGGCCTCACTTCAACCCTTTCAGCTCCAAAGACCCCAACCACAGAAGACCATTCCACCTTCGAAGACCTCCTTGAGGCCACAAGTAGATCACTGCACGGGGCGGCGTCTCCGTCAAGTGCCCCCAGTGCGGACGACTATGCAGAGGCAGAACTCAGAATCCTTCAGAGAGCACAAGGTGATAGCTTCTCAGAAGAAATCAAGTGCCTACAAACCGGGAAAGTGATTCCACCAAACAGTAGGCTCCTGGCACTTGCCCCAGAGTACGACGTCTCTAAAGGCCTTATCCGCGTAGGCGGTAGGTTGCGCCGTTCCACCAGCCTGGAGGAAGACACTGTGCACCCGATCCTGCTAGAACCCAAGCATCCTGTCACTAAGCTCATCATACGACAGTACGACAACAAGCTACTCCATCCTGGAGCCGAGAGGGTCTTTGCTGAACTCCGGCGCAAGTTCTGGATCCTCAGAGGGCGTGAAGCAGTGCGCCGCCATCAGCGATTCTGCCCGGAGTGCCAAAAGTGGAGGGCAAAGCCGTCTATTCCCAAGATGGCAGATCTGCCCCCGTGCCGTCTCCGCCTCATGAAGCCTCCATTCTACTCAACAGGAGTGGATTGCTTCGGCCCGTTTCAGGTCAAGCTAGGTCGAGGTACTGAGAAAAGATGGGGAATAGTTTTCAAGTGTATGACCACTAGGTGTGTCCACCTAGACGCGCTACACAACATGGATACCGACTCATTCCTTATGTCGCTCAGAAGGTTTGTGGCACGACGAGGGAACCCCTTCGAACTCCTCTCCGACCGTGGGACCAACTTCCGTGGAGGAGAATCGGAGCTCAGAGCAAGTTTCCAGAACATGGGTAAAGAGCTGCAGACCCAACTGGCAAAGCGCCAGATCCGCTTCCAGTTCAACCCCCCCAATTGCACCCCACTTTGGCGGGCCTGGGAGCGGGAAGTCAAGTCCATCAAGGCTGCACTCTATGTTTCTCTTGGAGCACAGACAGTGACCGAAGAAGTCCTGCGGACAGTACTGACTGAGGTAGAAGGAATCCTCAACTCCAAGCCGCTGGGATATGTGTCGACAGATGTAGCCGACGTGGACGCGGTGACCCCCAACTACCTCCTCATGGTGCGGCCCGACTCCTCACTCCCTCCAGTGGTGTACCCTGAATCCGAAATCCTCAGCCGGAGAAGATGGCGACACAGTCAGGTGTTAGCCGACCAGTTCTGGACCCACTTCCTGCATAACTACTTACCCTCCTTGCAGTCCAGGCAGAAATGGGTGAAGGACACAGAGAACCTCACTGTCGGCACGGTGGTGATGGTGATTGACCAGAGGCTACCTAGAGCGCTGTGGCCTGTAGGACGGGTCACGAAGACCATCAGGAGTGCCGACGGGAAGGTGCGGTCTGCAGAGGTGCAGGTGGACGATAGGACCTACACCAGACCAGTGGCCAAGCTTATTGAGTTACCAGCCATCCCAGAGGACGCCCCGACAACGACTCCGGAAGACAGTTGAGCCTTTCCATGAACTAATCCACACCGTGGATTAGGGTGCGGCTGTACAAAAGGCCCAAGGACTGGGCAGACATAAGGACTGTGGGGTGCTGTTCTGCTATTGTGCTGTTCTGCAGCTGGACGCCTCTCAGACATAAAGGCTGTGGGGGGCTGCTCTGCTGTTCTGTAGCTGGATGCCTCAGACATGTCTAGACATGTCTGTCGATAGCCAGCATCTATATACTAGTGGGCTTAGTGATTCCTTCAGTTCATGTGTGCGTCCCTGATCACAAGTAAGTGTTAAATATGTGCATAATGAGGACGCTTAGTTATTGTTGGTGATTTATATGGTTAAGGCTTATACTAATGTTATAATTCTACCAGCTGTTTAGGAAGCAATTTACCAGTATGTTTATAGTGATAATCTAGCCTATTGGGTATAATCTATGTTGTTGATTATAGTATTTAGTATCTGTTTAGCACAGTTTATCCCTGTAACTAGTACAGGTAAAGCACTGCTTATCCCCATTGGTAGTTCCACTCGTGAGGTTTATGTTACTTGTAGCAACAGTATATTGTATAGTATATAACAGACTGATTAATAAGTACTAGTAACGCTGATGTCTTTGTTTCCTCCCCATTTAGAACCACACACACTCGCACATACTCCCACCGTGTTAATGGGAAATAGAAGTAGAAATTGCCTGTGCATCTGTCTGACCATTGATAATAAAACTCATCAAAGAACGTTCCTGCCTCCCGTGTCCTGACTAGACACCCTGTGTTGTTGGCTACATTTCCTAACCACCAAGAGCTTCACTACAAGTGTGTAATAGTGTGTAATAGTGTAATAGTGTAATAGTGTGTAATAGTGTGTAATAGTGTAATAGTGTGTAATAGTGTAACACCCCTTCCTGACAGGGAGCGACGCGAGCGAGCGTGATAGCGAAAATGATTAAAATGTATTCGTTTCAATCAGACTATCCTGACCTGCCGCGAGCGACAGCGAACTGAGCAGCGATGTCGTCCACCCCTCAGATATTCGCTCTCTGTGTCTCTAGTTGAGCGATTACGCGGCCGAGTCCCGCCCCTAAACACTTTTTATTGGTCAAGAATCGCAGGCCCCCCCAACGTGTGCTTCCAGGTAACACACACACACACAGACACACTCGGACACGCGCCGCCTCATATCAGGACAGTGTCGCGCGCGATTTCGTCTCTAGTTCGCTCGCTCGCTCGCTCCCTGTCAGGAACCGGTGTAATAGTGTGTAATAGTGTAACAGTGTAATAGTGTGTAATAGTGTAATAGAGTGTAATAGTGTAATAGTGTGTAATAGTGTAATAGTGTAATAGTGTGTAATAGTGTGTAATAGTGTAATAGTGTGTAATAGTGTAATAGTGTGTAATAGTGTAATAGTGTGGAATAGTGTAATAGTGTAATAGTGTAATAGTGTAATAGGGTAATAGTGTGTAATAGTGTAATAGTGTAATAGTGTGTAATAGTGTAAGAGTGTAATAGTGTAATAGTGTAATAGTGTGTAATAGTGTAATAGTGTGTAATAGTGTAATAGTGTGTAATAGCGTGTAATAGTGTGTAATAGTGTGTAATAGTGTAATTGTTGTGAAGGGCCAGATTAAAGCTGAGAATCTACCGTTATTGTTTTATATACCTTGTATATTATTTATATATACACGTTATATCCCTTTAAGCCTGCGTGTAAATCCTAGTAATATTCGCTTTCCTTATGGATAATGCCCCCTGACGGTGGCGCCAGGCAGTCTCGCACTCAGACAGGTTCAAGGGCGAGTCTGGGCAAGTCAGGACATGCCCTTGGCAGCGCATTGATTCCGGGCAAGTGGTTAGGTTTTGCACTAGAAAGTCACTTAAGTATATATAGCGCGGCAGGTGCGAACACCAGTAGAGTTGTTCATCATGTTCAGTGTGATTCTAATGTAGTGAGAAGCAGTTAGTCTAACAGAGCGTTGAGAACCACGTGCGAAGTGAATAGTAAAAGTGTCAGATTTAATGCAGTAACGTCAAGTTCGACTTAGCTTAATGTGAAGTAAAGAGTCGTTAATTATTGTGTATCGTGCCAACAGCAGTTTGTTCGTGTGCAGCATTACCCAGCAATTCGTTCGTTTAGCTAGTGGACCTTAGCCAGTGCGCATGGACTAAATACATTGGTACCAGCACACAAGGAGGCCTAGTCGGAGAACCTATGTGCACAGGAGAACCGACGGCGGCGATTGCAGAACCAGTATTGGTTGGATTATATTGATTGTGGAACGTACTACCTGGAGAAGAGCATCGTTAATCTCCACTGTCGTTTGGATTTAAACACCTTGAGGATCTACATTCGGGCTGGCCTCATGGACCGAGGCTAGCTGGCTATCATCATTGCTATTGGGCAATTGGATTACAGTTATTGCTTTTGATGCTGAGCTTTGGATTACAAGGACTGGCTTCTGTACGTGAATCCCCTTCTTCTTCAATTGATCAGACTGAGTATCCAAACATTCCTCTCTCCTCCAGAACTTACAACTCTGGGAGGAACCCCATTGTCTCCAGCGGTACCAGCGTTGCCCTCTATAATTGCCATTCGTTAGCCTAGTACCCCATCGTAGGAATTATTCTATTCCCATTGACTTATGCTACTGACTGACTTTATGCCTATTCTTCGCCATACAAGCACGACCCTAATTCTCATATCTGTAACATTTACTGCATAATAATAAATACCCTCAAATGATATTTCTTTGTCAGTGCCGTGTTATTATGAGTGTCTGCCATATATTAGATGTACTGTCTGGCCAGTAATTAAAGTACATACCTAGCAGTGGTTTAATCTAACACAATCTTTAATACAGTCAGGGATTTGTAACCCCTCAGTTACAATTGGTCCTTCGAGCTGGAGGGTATCAGTAATCTTTAATATCATATTAATATTGATATGGCCAGCGGCGGACACTCTCCAGACGGCTCCCCCAAACTAGAGCACCCTCGGCGCAAACGTCAGCCACCTCCACACCTGGAGGACTACGCTTTCGTTTTACCTCCTAGCTTATCTAAAAAGACGTTAAGCACGGATAAAACTGATAGTTTAAGCATGCCCAATCCTATCGACTTGTCGACCCCAGTGGGTTCAAACGAAACTGACTTAGCTCACGGGGGGGAACAAGCGGGACATGACGTGACTATACCCCAAGACAGCGCCACCGGGATAGACCTCAGAGCGCCCCAGGATAAAGAAAGCGCCACCGGGATAGACCCCGGAACGCAAGAGACCCAAGAGCGCGCACCCGAGACAGACCTCGGCGCGCAACCCAGAGAAGAGTACCGCGCTCAAGAGATGGACCTCGGGGCGCGGGAGAAATCAAGGAGCAGCGCTCAAGAGATGGACCTCGGAGCGCGCCAAGAGAACAGGTCCCCACCAAGTCCTGTCAGCGCCCGATCACCTCCATCAGTGTCATCCCCCAGCGAGGCTGACCAGAGACTAGCGCAAGCCTTAATCGCCACGCTGACAGCTTCAACCGAAAGAGAACGTATCCAGGGTGAGCGCGACCGTCTCCAAGCGCAACAACAGAGTGAGCGCGAAGATTCTGCACTGGAAAGAGAACGTCTCCAGGCGCAACAACAGAGTGAGCGCGAACATTCTGCAGTGGAAAGAGAACGCATCCGACTAGAAGAGAGTCGCCTCCAGGCTGACGCAGCGATGACCATCAGACTGGAAGAGAGGCGCCTCCAGGTTGAAGAAAACATTCAGCGAGACCGCGCCAACGCGAGGCACAGCGCGACGTCGCCAATGCCCAACGCGAGACGGAAAGAGACCGGTGGCAGGCGCAGATGATGGAGCAATTGCTCCAGAGGGCGACTCCCCACTAGATCATCACGACAAGGGTCGAGGGCACCTTCCCCTCCCCAACAAATCTACACGGGACCCAGCCAGCAGGAAGAACCTGCTTACGTCGCCGAGCCCCCTCCCCGACCAGTCTATACGGGACCCCGCCAGCAGGAAGAACCTGCTCACGTCGCCGAGCCCCCTCCCCGACCGGTCTATACGGGACCCAGCCGACAGGAAGATCCCGCCTACGTCGCAGAGAAACTAACTAGGAGACTCCAGGACCTAGTGGAGGACGATGGAGGACATCCAGCACACCAGCACAAACCTATTTTGGACCAGGAGGCCCAGCACAGCCCCGACCTCAGCCCCGAGCCACTGCGTTACAAACCCCCGATCCAACCCATGGGCGAGTTTAATACACAGTCAGCACCAAGGAGCAGTACCTGGGGGCCCGGCCTCTGGTACCCACCCAGCACTAACCCACGACCCCACGTACGCGGAGACTCGCCAAGGAGGCCTCTCCCCCTACGCGCATCGGTGTCCCAGCCATCCATGGCATCTTACCTTGGAACACCCACGTTCCCAGACTTTACGCGCGAGGACAGAGCACAGTACACAGAATTACGCATGTGTTTAGAGACTATAATGTCCGATGTCCACGACGAGTCTTATAAATATGCCATCCTCCTCAAGCATCTTAAAGTGCCCAGAGCGCATAACATAGCGCTGGCATATTCGAACTCAAGAACCCCCTACTCAGATGCTCTGGTGGCCCTCGACGCGCGCTATGGACACATATGGGATTACGTGATCCAAGAAATACGAGATATCGACCGCCTCCCCCCAGCCAAAGACAATAGAGCACTAGATGACCTCTCTATCAAGGTACAATCCCTTGTGGGGATGCTGGGGTCACAAAAGGAGAAGGGGAGATATGAACTATATGCAAATTCCAACGTGGAGCGGATACTGGAGAAGCTCCCTCCAGCCCGCCAAGAGCGTTTTCGGCGGCAGAAAGACCACCGTGACCCCCACGGCCCAGAACCATCCCTCCTAGACCTAGCTGATTTCCTCGCCAGGGAGGTCAGCAGGCTACGATTAGACACGTTCGTGTGGAGTGGCTCTGACCCTAAAGATGGACCGAGAAGGTTCAACGACAACCGCCGGGCCGTGACCGTGATGCACCAAGCCGAGGCTGAGTCACGGCAGATGAGCCACAACACCCACGTCAAGGAGAAGTGGAAGGCTGTCTGTCAGTACTGTGACAGTGAACACCAGCTGTCACAGTGCGACGCCTTCAAAGACCTAACCACCGCCGAAATAGGTCAGTGGCTTAAGGACAAACACTGCTGCTTCCGCTGCGCGCGCGGCCACATGGCAGCCGAGTGCCGCCTGAAGAAAAGATGCGGCAAGTGTGACGGCGCCCATCTAGAAGTCCTGCATGAGAGCAACAAGCGTCCGCCAGGAAACCAAAGTAGGCCCGTCACGGTGATGTACCAGGCCGAGTCGGTGTCACCACAGAGGAGTCACAACTCCCCCGCCACAGAGGAATGGATAATGGAGGTTCCAGAATTCAAGATCACATGTAATTACTGCCACAGCGGACACTGGCTGTCACAGTGCGACGCATACGACCAACTGACCCCCACCGAAATAAATCAGTGGAAAAAGGCTAACAAGCAGGACGCCGCTTACTGCGATACACTGCGCGAGGCCCACAAGCAAAGATTAGCCCTACAAGGCAACTCACCAACAGGAGTGCTCCACATCGACCCCAAGTATAGTGGGAGCCCCCGAGTGCTCATGAAAGTGGTCAGAGTGCTCCTGAGCTACGAGGACAAGGTCCTGGACACTTACGCCGTCCTCGACGATGGGTCTGAAAAGACTCTCCTCCTCGCTTCCGCCGCAGCCCAGCTGGGCCTGCGGGGTACCAAAGAAACAATGACAATCCGCACTATTCAGCGAGACCTAAAAACCATAAAGGGCAAAAACGTCTCATTCACAATAGCAGCGGTCGGGCAGCCCGAGAAGCGGTACAGCATCACTAAGGCATTTACAAGCCATGACATAGGTCTGTCAAGCTACAACTACCCCATCCCACAGCTGATGGCGAAGTACGCGCACCTACGCAGACTACCTATACCGCTCATCGACGGCGCCACACCGACCCTGCTCATAGGCTCCGACCACGCAGACCTCATTGTCCCAATCGAGGCGGCCCACATCGGACCCAAAGGATGCCCAGTCGCGGTTCAGACCCGACTGGTGTGGACGCTCCAGGGCCCCCTCTACGGACTTGCCAGCCAACCCACGTCTACACGCTGCCTGTACACAAAGGTGAGCGACACAGGCCACTCTCTCGTACAGCCCGTTGAGAGGCTATTGACATTAGACGAGAGGCCTGTGAGAGAACAGTGGGCTCAAGAAGAGGGAGTTCCAAACTCCACCCCCCTCAGCTACGCTCCAAGCGACGTAGCTGACCTCGAACCCAGCACCCCAAACTACCTCTCGATGGGGCGGCCGGACCCGGCCCCTCCTCAGACGGGGTACCGAAAGAACAAGAGGAACGGACGGAAGAGGTGGAGACACAACCAAGCGCAGATCGAGCAGTCTTGGGCCCGCTTCCTCCTAAGTTACCTACCATCCCGTCCAGCCCGTCAGAAGTGGGTAAAGGACAGGGACAACCTGAAGGTGGACACAGTCGTTATGATCATGGACCAGTCACTACCCCGAGCTACGTGGCCGGCCGGCCGCGTAAGCAAAGTGATTACTGGTGCCGATGGGAAGGTCAGAGCGGCAGAAGTCATAGTCCAAGGGCGGACCTACACCCGACCCGTGGCGAAGCTGATAGAGTTGCCGGAGCTCCCTGACACCCCTGATGACGACCATGACCCACTGACTTTGTAGATTGACCTACCCCCTCACAACAAATATTGAGCAGCTAACTAATTAGGTGCGGACTAATTAGGAGGCGGCTGTTGTGAAGGGCCAGATTAAAGCTGAGAATCTACCTTTATTGTTTTATATACCTTGTATATTATTTATATATACACGTTATATCCCTTTAAGCCTGCATGTAAATCCTAGTAATATTCGCTTTCCTTATGGATAATGCCCCCTGACGGTGGCGCCAGGCAGTCTCGCACTCAGACAGGTTCAAGGGCGAGTCTGGGCAAGTCAGAACATGCCCTTGGCAGCGCATTGATTCCGGGCAAGTGGTTAGGTTTGGCACTAGAAAGTCACTTAAGTATATATAGCGCGGCAGGTGCAAACACCAGTAGAGTTGTTCATCACGTTCAGTGTGATTCTAATGTAGTGAGAAGCAGTTCGTCTAACAGAGCGTTGAGAACCACGTGCGAAGTGAATAGTAAAAGTGTCAGATTTAATGCAGTAACGTCAAGTTCGACTTAGCTTAATGTGAAGTAAAGAGTCGTTAATTATTGTGTATCGTGCCAACAGCAGTTTGTTCGTGTGCAGCATTACCCAGCAGTTAGTTCGTTTAGCTAGTGGACCTTAGCCAGTGCGCGTGGACTAAATACATTGGTACCAGTACACGAGGAGGCCTAGTCGGAGAACCTACTGGACATGTGCACAGGAGAACCGACGGCGGCGATTGCAGAACCAGTATTGGTTGGATTATATTGATTGTGGAACATACTACCTGGAGAAGAGCATCGTTAATCTCCACTGTCGTTTGGATTTAAACACCTTGAGGATCTACATTCGGGCTGGCCTCATGGACTGAGGCTAGCTGGCTATCATCATTGCTATTGGGCAATTGGATTACAGTTATTGCTTTTGATGCTGAGCTTTGGATTACAAGGACTGGTTTCTGTACGTGAATCCCCTTCTTCTTCAATTGATCAGACTGAGTATCCGAACATTCCTCTCTCCTCCAGAACTTACAACTCTGGGAGGAACCCCATTGTCTCCAGCGGTACCAGCGTTGCCCTCTATAATTGCCATTCTACGCCAGGTGGCGTTAGCCTAGTACCCCATTGTAGGTATTATTCTATTCCCATTGATTTATGCTACTGACTGACTTTATGCCTATTCTTCGCCATACAAGCGCGACCCTAATTCTCATATCTGTAACATTTACTGCATAATAATAAATACCCTCAAATGATATTTCTTTGTCAGTGCCGTGTTATTATGAGTGTCTGCCATATATTAGATGTACTGTCTGGCCAGTAATTAAAGTACATACCTAGCAGTGGTTTAATCTATCACAATCTTTAATACAGTCAGGGATTTGTAACCCCTCAGTTACAGTAATAGTGTAATAGTGTGTAATAGTGTGTAATAGTGTAATAGTGTGTAATAGTGTAATAGTGTGTAATAGTGTAATAGTGTGTAATAGTGTAATAGTGTGTAATAGTGTAATAGAGTGTAATAGAGTGTAATAGTGTAATAGTGTGTAATAGTGTAATAGTGTGTAATAGTGTGTAATAGTGTAATAGTGTGTAATAGTGTGTAATAGTGTAATAGTGTAATAGTGTGTAATAGTGTAATAGTGTGCTATGCGACTTGCGGGTTGTGTCATTGCACTCAGTAGGGATATCCTCTTTCATTGGCCTATGTTGACCACTCCCCCGATCCTTAGGCCACACCCCATTTTTGTAATAGTGTGTAATAGTGTAATAGTGTGTAATAGTGTAATAGTGTAATAGTGTGTAATAGTGTAATAGTGTGTAATAGTGTGTAATAGTGTAATAGTGTGTAATAGGGTAATAGTGTGTAATAGTGTAATAGTGTGTAATAGTGTAATAGTGTAATAGTGTAATAGTGTGTAATAGTGTAATAGTGTGTAATAGGGTAATAGTGTGTAATAGTGTAATAGTGTAATAGTGTGTAATAGTGTAATAGTGTATTAGTGTGTAATAGTGTAATAGTGTGTAATAGTGTAATAGTGTGTAATAGTGTGTAATAGTGTAAGTGTGTAATAGTGTGTAGTGTAATAGTGTGTAATAGTGTAATAGTGTGTAATAGTGTGTAATAGTGTAATAGTGTGTAATAGTGTGTAATAGTGTAATAGTGTAATAGAGTGTAATAGAGTAATAGTGTAATAGTGTAATAGAGTGTAATAGAGTGTAATAGTGTAATAGTGTAATAGTGTGTAATAGTGTAATAGGGTGATAGTGTGTAATAGTGTAATAGTGTAATAGTGTGTAATAGTGTAATAGTGTGTAATAGTGTATTAGTGTGTAATAGTGTAATAGTGTGTAATAGT
This sequence comes from Notolepis coatsorum, assembly GCF_963971535.1. NCBI lineage: Eukaryota > Metazoa > Chordata > Actinopteri > Aulopiformes > Paralepididae > Notolepis > Notolepis coatsorum. The sequence continues at coordinate 105,979,478 of NC_140170.1, read as the reverse complement.
GTAATAGTGTGTAATAGTGTGTAATAGTGTAATAGTGTAATAGTGTGTAATAGTGTAATAGTGTGTAATAGTGTAATAGTGTGTAATAGTGTAATAGTGTAATAGTGTGTAATAGTGTAATAGTGTGTAATAGTGTAATAGTGTGTAATAGTGTAATAGTGTAATAGTGTGTAATAGTGTAATAGTGTAATAGTGTGTAATAGTGTAATAGTGTAATAGTGTGTAATAGTGTAATAGTGTGCTATGCGACTTGCGGGTTGTGTCATTGCACTCAGTAGGGATATCCTCTTTCATTGGCCTATGTTGACCACTCCCCCGATCCTTAGGCCACGCCCCCTTTTTGTATCCTTTGAACCGTTTGTCATAGAGACTCGCGAGAGACCCTCTCCCGTTGGCCGGCGGTGCACAGGCGTCACCCACACTTTCACAATTTCCCCCGCGCGGAAATGTATTCGTTTCAATCAGACTATCCTGACCTGCCGCGAGCGACAGCGAACTGAGCAGCGATGTCGTCCACCCCTCAGATATTCGCTCTCTGTGTCTCTAGTTGAGCGATTACGCGGCCGAGTCCCGCCCCTAAACACTTTTTATTGGTCAAGAATCGCAGGCCCCCCCAACGTGTGCTTCCAGGTAACACACACACACACAGACACACTCGGACACGCGCCGCCTCATATCAGGACAGTGTCGCGCGCGATTTCGTCTCTAGTTCGCTCGCTCGCTCGCTCCCTGTCAGGAACCGGTGTAATAGTGTGTAATAGTGTAACAGTGTAATAGTGTGTAATAGTGTAATAGAGTGTAATAGTGTAATAGTGTGTAATAGTGTAATAGTGTAATAGTGTGTAATAGTGTGTAATAGTGTAATAGTGTGTAATAGTGTAATAGTGTGTAATAGTGTAATAGTGTGGAATAGTGTAATAGTGTAATAGTGTAATAGTGTAATAGGGTAATAGTGTGTAATAGTGTAATAGTGTAATAGTGTGTAATAGTGTAAGAGTGTAATAGTGTAATAGTGTAATAGTGTGTAATAGTGTAATAGTGTGTAATAGTGTAATAGTGTGTAATAGCGTGTAATAGTGTGTAATAGTGTGTAATAGTGTAATTGTTGTGAAGGGCCAGATTAAAGCTGAGAATCTACCGTTATTGTTTTATATACCTTGTATATTATTTATATATACACGTTATATCCCTTTAAGCCTGCGTGTAAATCCTAGTAATATTCGCTTTCCTTATGGATAATGCCCCCTGACGGTGGCGCCAGGCAGTCTCGCACTCAGACAGGTTCAAGGGCGAGTCTGGGCAAGTCAGGACATGCCCTTGGCAGCGCATTGATTCCGGGCAAGTGGTTAGGTTTTGCACTAGAAAGTCACTTAAGTATATATAGCGCGGCAGGTGCGAACACCAGTAGAGTTGTTCATCATGTTCAGTGTGATTCTAATGTAGTGAGAAGCAGTTAGTCTAACAGAGCGTTGAGAACCACGTGCGAAGTGAATAGTAAAAGTGTCAGATTTAATGCAGTAACGTCAAGTTCGACTTAGCTTAATGTGAAGTAAAGAGTCGTTAATTATTGTGTATCGTGCCAACAGCAGTTTGTTCGTGTGCAGCATTACCCAGCAATTCGTTCGTTTAGCTAGTGGACCTTAGCCAGTGCGCATGGACTAAATACATTGGTACCAGCACACAAGGAGGCCTAGTCGGAGAACCTATGTGCACAGGAGAACCGACGGCGGCGATTGCAGAACCAGTATTGGTTGGATTATATTGATTGTGGAACGTACTACCTGGAGAAGAGCATCGTTAATCTCCACTGTCGTTTGGATTTAAACACCTTGAGGATCTACATTCGGGCTGGCCTCATGGACCGAGGCTAGCTGGCTATCATCATTGCTATTGGGCAATTGGATTACAGTTATTGCTTTTGATGCTGAGCTTTGGATTACAAGGACTGGCTTCTGTACGTGAATCCCCTTCTTCTTCAATTGATCAGACTGAGTATCCAAACATTCCTCTCTCCTCCAGAACTTACAACTCTGGGAGGAACCCCATTGTCTCCAGCGGTACCAGCGTTGCCCTCTATAATTGCCATTCGTTAGCCTAGTACCCCATCGTAGGAATTATTCTATTCCCATTGACTTATGCTACTGACTGACTTTATGCCTATTCTTCGCCATACAAGCACGACCCTAATTCTCATATCTGTAACATTTACTGCATAATAATAAATACCCTCAAATGATATTTCTTTGTCAGTGCCGTGTTATTATGAGTGTCTGCCATATATTAGATGTACTGTCTGGCCAGTAATTAAAGTACATACCTAGCAGTGGTTTAATCTAACACAATCTTTAATACAGTCAGGGATTTGTAACCCCTCAGTTACAATTGGTCCTTCGAGCTGGAGGGTATCAGTAATCTTTAATATCATATTAATATTGATATGGCCAGCGGCGGACACTCTCCAGACGGCTCCCCCAAACTAGAGCACCCTCGGCGCAAACGTCAGCCACCTCCACACCTGGAGGACTACGCTTTCGTTTTACCTCCTAGCTTATCTAAAAAGACGTTAAGCACGGATAAAACTGATAGTTTAAGCATGCCCAATCCTATCGACTTGTCGACCCCAGTGGGTTCAAACGAAACTGACTTAGCTCACGGGGGGGAACAAGCGGGACATGACGTGACTATACCCCAAGACAGCGCCACCGGGATAGACCTCAGAGCGCCCCAGGATAAAGAAAGCGCCACCGGGATAGACCCCGGAACGCAAGAGACCCAAGAGCGCGCACCCGAGACAGACCTCGGCGCGCAACCCAGAGAAGAGTACCGCGCTCAAGAGATGGACCTCGGGGCGCGGGAGAAATCAAGGAGCAGCGCTCAAGAGATGGACCTCGGAGCGCGCCAAGAGAACAGGTCCCCACCAAGTCCTGTCAGCGCCCGATCACCTCCATCAGTGTCATCCCCCAGCGAGGCTGACCAGAGACTAGCGCAAGCCTTAATCGCCACGCTGACAGCTTCAACCGAAAGAGAACGTATCCAGGGTGAGCGCGACCGTCTCCAAGCGCAACAACAGAGTGAGCGCGAAGATTCTGCACTGGAAAGAGAACGTCTCCAGGCGCAACAACAGAGTGAGCGCGAACATTCTGCAGTGGAAAGAGAACGCATCCGACTAGAAGAGAGTCGCCTCCAGGCTGACGCAGCGATGACCATCAGACTGGAAGAGAGGCGCCTCCAGGTTGAAGAAAACATTCAGCGAGACCGCGCCAACGCGAGGCACAGCGCGACGTCGCCAATGCCCAACGCGAGACGGAAAGAGACCGGTGGCAGGCGCAGATGATGGAGCAATTGCTCCAGAGGGCGACTCCCCACTAGATCATCACGACAAGGGTCGAGGGCACCTTCCCCTCCCCAACAAATCTACACGGGACCCAGCCAGCAGGAAGAACCTGCTTACGTCGCCGAGCCCCCTCCCCGACCAGTCTATACGGGACCCCGCCAGCAGGAAGAACCTGCTCACGTCGCCGAGCCCCCTCCCCGACCGGTCTATACGGGACCCAGCCGACAGGAAGATCCCGCCTACGTCGCAGAGAAACTAACTAGGAGACTCCAGGACCTAGTGGAGGACGATGGAGGACATCCAGCACACCAGCACAAACCTATTTTGGACCAGGAGGCCCAGCACAGCCCCGACCTCAGCCCCGAGCCACTGCGTTACAAACCCCCGATCCAACCCATGGGCGAGTTTAATACACAGTCAGCACCAAGGAGCAGTACCTGGGGGCCCGGCCTCTGGTACCCACCCAGCACTAACCCACGACCCCACGTACGCGGAGACTCGCCAAGGAGGCCTCTCCCCCTACGCGCATCGGTGTCCCAGCCATCCATGGCATCTTACCTTGGAACACCCACGTTCCCAGACTTTACGCGCGAGGACAGAGCACAGTACACAGAATTACGCATGTGTTTAGAGACTATAATGTCCGATGTCCACGACGAGTCTTATAAATATGCCATCCTCCTCAAGCATCTTAAAGTGCCCAGAGCGCATAACATAGCGCTGGCATATTCGAACTCAAGAACCCCCTACTCAGATGCTCTGGTGGCCCTCGACGCGCGCTATGGACACATATGGGATTACGTGATCCAAGAAATACGAGATATCGACCGCCTCCCCCCAGCCAAAGACAATAGAGCACTAGATGACCTCTCTATCAAGGTACAATCCCTTGTGGGGATGCTGGGGTCACAAAAGGAGAAGGGGAGATATGAACTATATGCAAATTCCAACGTGGAGCGGATACTGGAGAAGCTCCCTCCAGCCCGCCAAGAGCGTTTTCGGCGGCAGAAAGACCACCGTGACCCCCACGGCCCAGAACCATCCCTCCTAGACCTAGCTGATTTCCTCGCCAGGGAGGTCAGCAGGCTACGATTAGACACGTTCGTGTGGAGTGGCTCTGACCCTAAAGATGGACCGAGAAGGTTCAACGACAACCGCCGGGCCGTGACCGTGATGCACCAAGCCGAGGCTGAGTCACGGCAGATGAGCCACAACACCCACGTCAAGGAGAAGTGGAAGGCTGTCTGTCAGTACTGTGACAGTGAACACCAGCTGTCACAGTGCGACGCCTTCAAAGACCTAACCACCGCCGAAATAGGTCAGTGGCTTAAGGACAAACACTGCTGCTTCCGCTGCGCGCGCGGCCACATGGCAGCCGAGTGCCGCCTGAAGAAAAGATGCGGCAAGTGTGACGGCGCCCATCTAGAAGTCCTGCATGAGAGCAACAAGCGTCCGCCAGGAAACCAAAGTAGGCCCGTCACGGTGATGTACCAGGCCGAGTCGGTGTCACCACAGAGGAGTCACAACTCCCCCGCCACAGAGGAATGGATAATGGAGGTTCCAGAATTCAAGATCACATGTAATTACTGCCACAGCGGACACTGGCTGTCACAGTGCGACGCATACGACCAACTGACCCCCACCGAAATAAATCAGTGGAAAAAGGCTAACAAGCAGGACGCCGCTTACTGCGATACACTGCGCGAGGCCCACAAGCAAAGATTAGCCCTACAAGGCAACTCACCAACAGGAGTGCTCCACATCGACCCCAAGTATAGTGGGAGCCCCCGAGTGCTCATGAAAGTGGTCAGAGTGCTCCTGAGCTACGAGGACAAGGTCCTGGACACTTACGCCGTCCTCGACGATGGGTCTGAAAAGACTCTCCTCCTCGCTTCCGCCGCAGCCCAGCTGGGCCTGCGGGGTACCAAAGAAACAATGACAATCCGCACTATTCAGCGAGACCTAAAAACCATAAAGGGCAAAAACGTCTCATTCACAATAGCAGCGGTCGGGCAGCCCGAGAAGCGGTACAGCATCACTAAGGCATTTACAAGCCATGACATAGGTCTGTCAAGCTACAACTACCCCATCCCACAGCTGATGGCGAAGTACGCGCACCTACGCAGACTACCTATACCGCTCATCGACGGCGCCACACCGACCCTGCTCATAGGCTCCGACCACGCAGACCTCATTGTCCCAATCGAGGCGGCCCACATCGGACCCAAAGGATGCCCAGTCGCGGTTCAGACCCGACTGGTGTGGACGCTCCAGGGCCCCCTCTACGGACTTGCCAGCCAACCCACGTCTACACGCTGCCTGTACACAAAGGTGAGCGACACAGGCCACTCTCTCGTACAGCCCGTTGAGAGGCTATTGACATTAGACGAGAGGCCTGTGAGAGAACAGTGGGCTCAAGAAGAGGGAGTTCCAAACTCCACCCCCCTCAGCTACGCTCCAAGCGACGTAGCTGACCTCGAACCCAGCACCCCAAACTACCTCTCGATGGGGCGGCCGGACCCGGCCCCTCCTCAGACGGGGTACCGAAAGAACAAGAGGAACGGACGGAAGAGGTGGAGACACAACCAAGCGCAGATCGAGCAGTCTTGGGCCCGCTTCCTCCTAAGTTACCTACCATCCCGTCCAGCCCGTCAGAAGTGGGTAAAGGACAGGGACAACCTGAAGGTGGACACAGTCGTTATGATCATGGACCAGTCACTACCCCGAGCTACGTGGCCGGCCGGCCGCGTAAGCAAAGTGATTACTGGTGCCGATGGGAAGGTCAGAGCGGCAGAAGTCATAGTCCAAGGGCGGACCTACACCCGACCCGTGGCGAAGCTGATAGAGTTGCCGGAGCTCCCTGACACCCCTGATGACGACCATGACCCACTGACTTTGTAGATTGACCTACCCCCTCACAACAAATATTGAGCAGCTAACTAATTAGGTGCGGACTAATTAGGAGGCGGCTGTTGTGAAGGGCCAGATTAAAGCTGAGAATCTACCTTTATTGTTTTATATACCTTGTATATTATTTATATATACACGTTATATCCCTTTAAGCCTGCATGTAAATCCTAGTAATATTCGCTTTCCTTATGGATAATGCCCCCTGACGGTGGCGCCAGGCAGTCTCGCACTCAGACAGGTTCAAGGGCGAGTCTGGGCAAGTCAGAACATGCCCTTGGCAGCGCATTGATTCCGGGCAAGTGGTTAGGTTTGGCACTAGAAAGTCACTTAAGTATATATAGCGCGGCAGGTGCAAACACCAGTAGAGTTGTTCATCACGTTCAGTGTGATTCTAATGTAGTGAGAAGCAGTTCGTCTAACAGAGCGTTGAGAACCACGTGCGAAGTGAATAGTAAAAGTGTCAGATTTAATGCAGTAACGTCAAGTTCGACTTAGCTTAATGTGAAGTAAAGAGTCGTTAATTATTGTGTATCGTGCCAACAGCAGTTTGTTCGTGTGCAGCATTACCCAGCAGTTAGTTCGTTTAGCTAGTGGACCTTAGCCAGTGCGCGTGGACTAAATACATTGGTACCAGTACACGAGGAGGCCTAGTCGGAGAACCTACTGGACATGTGCACAGGAGAACCGACGGCGGCGATTGCAGAACCAGTATTGGTTGGATTATATTGATTGTGGAACATACTACCTGGAGAAGAGCATCGTTAATCTCCACTGTCGTTTGGATTTAAACACCTTGAGGATCTACATTCGGGCTGGCCTCATGGACTGAGGCTAGCTGGCTATCATCATTGCTATTGGGCAATTGGATTACAGTTATTGCTTTTGATGCTGAGCTTTGGATTACAAGGACTGGTTTCTGTACGTGAATCCCCTTCTTCTTCAATTGATCAGACTGAGTATCCGAACATTCCTCTCTCCTCCAGAACTTACAACTCTGGGAGGAACCCCATTGTCTCCAGCGGTACCAGCGTTGCCCTCTATAATTGCCATTCTACGCCAGGTGGCGTTAGCCTAGTACCCCATTGTAGGTATTATTCTATTCCCATTGATTTATGCTACTGACTGACTTTATGCCTATTCTTCGCCATACAAGCGCGACCCTAATTCTCATATCTGTAACATTTACTGCATAATAATAAATACCCTCAAATGATATTTCTTTGTCAGTGCCGTGTTATTATGAGTGTCTGCCATATATTAGATGTACTGTCTGGCCAGTAATTAAAGTACATACCTAGCAGTGGTTTAATCTATCACAATCTTTAATACAGTCAGGGATTTGTAACCCCTCAGTTACAGTAATAGTGTAATAGTGTGTAATAGTGTGTAATAGTGTAATAGTGTGTAATAGTGTAATAGTGTGTAATAGTGTAATAGTGTGTAATAGTGTAATAGTGTGTAATAGTGTAATAGAGTGTAATAGAGTGTAATAGTGTAATAGTGTGTAATAGTGTAATAGTGTGTAATAGTGTGTAATAGTGTAATAGTGTGTAATAGTGTGTAATAGTGTAATAGTGTAATAGTGTGTAATAGTGTAATAGTGTGCTATGCGACTTGCGGGTTGTGTCATTGCACTCAGTAGGGATATCCTCTTTCATTGGCCTATGTTGACCACTCCCCCGATCCTTAGGCCACACCCCATTTTTGTAATAGTGTGTAATAGTGTAATAGTGTGTAATAGTGTAATAGTGTAATAGTGTGTAATAGTGTAATAGTGTGTAATAGTGTGTAATAGTGTAATAGTGTGTAATAGGGTAATAGTGTGTAATAGTGTAATAGTGTGTAATAGTGTAATAGTGTAATAGTGTAATAGTGTGTAATAGTGTAATAGTGTGTAATAGGGTAATAGTGTGTAATAGTGTAATAGTGTAATAGTGTGTAATAGTGTAATAGTGTATTAGTGTGTAATAGTGTAATAGTGTGTAATAGTGTAATAGTGTGTAATAGTGTGTAATAGTGTAAGTGTGTAATAGTGTGTAGTGTAATAGTGTGTAATAGTGTAATAGTGTGTAATAGTGTGTAATAGTGTAATAGTGTGTAATAGTGTGTAATAGTGTAATAGTGTAATAGAGTGTAATAGAGTAATAGTGTAATAGTGTAATAGAGTGTAATAGAGTGTAATAGTGTAATAGTGTAATAGTGTGTAATAGTGTAATAGGGTGATAGTGTGTAATAGTGTAATAGTGTAATAGTGTGTAATAGTGTAATAGTGTGTAATAGTGTATTAGTGTGTAATAGTGTAATAGTGTGTAATAGTGTAATAGTGTGTAATAGTGTGTAATAGTGTAATAGTGTAATAGTGTGTAATAGTGTAATAGTGTGTAATAGTGTAATAGTGTGTAATAGTGTAATAGTGTAATAGTGTGTAATAGTGTAATAGTGTGTAATAGTGTAATAGTGTGTAATAGTGTAATAGTGTAATAGTGTGTAATAGTGTAATAGTGTAATAGTGTGTAATAGTGTAATAGTGTAATAGTGTGTAATAGTGTAATAGTGTGCTATGCGACTTGCGGGTTGTGTCATTGCACTCAGTAGGGATATCCTCTTTCATTGGCCTATGTTGACCACTCCCCCGATCCTTAGGCCACGCCCCCTTTTTGTATCCTTTGAACCGTTTGTCATAGAGACTCGCGAGAGACCCTCTCCCGTTGGCCGGCGGTGCACAGGCGTCACCCACACTTTCACAATTTCCCCCGCGCGGAATTGTCTAGTTATTATTATTATTTATTTTTTATCCCAACTTCACCCTGAATGTTGACGTTATCCAGGTGAAAAGTGAACTTCATTCAAGCGAGGCATGCAATCCTTGACATATCCTTGATATATATTTGATGTATAATCAAATCAAAGGAAATGCGTTTGTGTCTGAGAGTGTGGCTGGTCTGCCGTTCTGCAGCTGGATACTATTGGTTTGTTTTGGCAAAATTCTTCTGCTCTGTGTGACAATAAATAAATTAATGATGATATGCAATTTAAAACCAAAACTAAGGCCTCAGTATGAGCTTAAGACGTGAACATGGTCATGTTTGTTGAATAATTTTATATATATTTTTTTTAAATAAAATAAAATAAAATCCAGATTTCTTTTTTTTTGTCGATCCCGATCTTCGGAAAATCACGCGATCGTCCCCGATCATGTGATCGGATCGGGACATCCCTAATTTCAGTGTTATCTGAACACTACAAAAGTAAACAAGTAGCCAAGTGCAATACTCATCAGAATAATGAATTCCTTTTTGTGCAATTCTACATGCCTCCCATTGACCCTTTATCAAACTGGTATGACATTCACCCTCCCCCACAGTGGGTCAATAATGGTTCTCTCCTGTTGGCGCACAATAGAAGGAATGTCAACTTCAATGTTTGTGCATGCGATCTGCATCAGATGAAATAACGTTTCATTTTTGCTTGCACGCGCGTGCACAACCGTGCACGTACTTCTGCTCAGAAAAGTGCTGGGACGGCGTGGTACCGCGTGGCATGACCACTGCACCCCTGATTATTAGTGACCCACAATAGATGGAAATTATGTTAGCGAACTTACCTGATGTATAATGCAGTGCAGCATTGGACAGTCAACGCCACTCTGCCTTAGAAGTGTTTTCCTTTCATTGCGGGTGCTCCATCGGTAACAACAGCGGACAGTTTATCAAACGCCCCATATTGCTGCACAGCACTTTCAACAGCATTGAATATGTCCACACTAGGGCTGACCCCTATTAGTCGAATAGTCGACTAATCGATCGAAAGGAGCCATAGTCGACTGCCAACGTCTTAGTCGAATGCAAAAAAAACAAATATATATATATATATATTATAATATTTTATTTATTTATTTTTAAATATTGGCCTGGGGCCGCATGGAGCGTCGGTGAGGGCCGCATGCGGGCCGCGGGCCGCCAGTTGCCCCTCCCTGCATTAGAATAATATAAGCCTACTGCATTCATTCATTACGCACGTAGACTATACAGTACTGCGCGCGCGTTATATTTGGCCTGTATAAAAACTGTCGGCAGGACCCTTACATTGTTTGAGACGTCTTCTCCTATGGTATTTCCCCATTTCCCTACTTGCACATAATATTATGTTTATGAATCCCTGAGTGAAAACTAAGCAGTATTTCTTTCAGACTTGATAGTCTTCAGCATGATTTATATCTTTGTTTCGTCCTGAAGTTGTAGTTTGTGAGCAAACGCCAGATTACCTATTGCCAAATCACTAGCATACAGTAGCTTACCCTTGTTGTATATAGGCTATGTAGCTAGCGTTGGAGTATATTACAACTGGGGGCCAGTAAGATACTAGCTAGCCTAGCTTGTACATCAGACATGCTACAGTATGCAGTATAGCTCTCCCCCTGGTTCTGAAACGTACAGAAATATCAAAGAAGCCTCATGACAAAAAGTCACTTTGTGTTTTGGGGTCTTGCCTCTCATAAAATTATTTCCTAGACATGTCATCATATGACATGATATGCACAAGCCACTAAGCATATAGCCTGAAACCCATGCACACATACACTACAGTACTGTCCATATATCTCCACATGCTAGGTGTAACTGAGGGGTTACAAAACCCTGACTGTATTAAAGATTGTCATAGATTAAACCACTGCTAGTTATGTACTTAGTATTACTTGCCAGACAGTACATCTAATTATGGCAGACACTCATAATAACACGGCACAGTGACAAAGAAATATCATTGAGGGTATTTATTGTTATGCATCAAATTGTACATATATGAGAATTAGGGTCGCGCTTGTATGGCGAAGAATATGCATAAGTCAGTCAGTAGCAGAAGTCAGTGGGAATAGAATAATTCCTACGATGGGAATATTACTAGGATTCAAACGCAGGCTTAAAGGGATATAACGTGTATATATAAATAATATACAAGGTATATAAAACAATAAATGTAGATTCTCAGCTTTAATCTGGCCCTTCACAACAGCCGCCTCCTAATTAGTCCGCACCTAATTAGTTAAGGGAGACAGATTAATAGTCCAGTCAACTGCTCAATATTTGTTGTGAGGAGTAGGGCAATCTACAAAGTCAGTGGGTCATGGTCGTCATCAGGGGAGTCAGGGAGCTCCGGCAACTCTATCAGCTTCGCCACGGGTCGGGTGTAGGTCCGCCCTTGGACTATGACTTCTGTCGCTCTGACCTTCCCATCGGCACCAGTAATCACTTTGCTTACGCGGCCGGCCGGCCACGTAGCTCGGGGTAGTGACTGGTCTATGATCATAACGACTGTGTCCACCTTCAGGTTGTCCCTGTCCTTTACCCACTTCTGATGGGCTTGGAGGGACGGTAGGTAGTGGAGGAGGAAACTGTTCCAAAACTGGTCAGCCAATACCTGACTGTATCTCCACATTCTTCGGCCGTTCACTTCATCAGGTCTGTACACCGCCTGTGGAAGGGCCGGGTCCAGCCGCCCAATCAAGAGATAGTTTGGGGTGACTGGGTCGAAGTCTGCTACATCACTTGAGACGTAACCGAGGGGCTTCGAGTTCAAGATGCCCTCGATCTCCGTGAGGACTGTCGTGAGGACTTCTTCCGCCACGGTCTGGGCCCCAAGCACGGTGTACAGAGCAGTCTTTATAGAACGGACTTCTCTTTCCCAGGTTCCCCCGAAATGAGGGGCGTTCGGGGGGTTGAACTGGAATTTGATCTGAGAGGGAGCGAGGTGGGTCTTAAGTCCTTCACCCATGGCCTGGAAACTCTCTCTCAGCCTTTGAAGTTTGTCCCTTGATCGGACAACAACACCGACGGGCTTCCTCTTCGGGATTTAAATCTCCGGAAGGACATGAGGAATGAATCCGTACTCATGGTCTGGAGGATTTCTATATGCACAGCTCGTGTGGTCATACACTTGTACACAATGCCCCACCTCTTCTCTGTCCCTCTTCCTTTCTTGACGTAGAGCGGGCCGAAGCAGTCCACGCCTGTGGAGTGGAAGGCCTTCTCGCCGAGTCGGAGGCGGCAGGGAGGCAGGTCGGCCATCATAGGTATACTGGGCTGTGCTTGCCACTTGCGACAGTCTAGACAAGTCCGTTGGAAGCGACGTACTGCTTCTCTCCCTTGCAGTATCCAGTAACGGCGTCGGATCTCAGCAAAGACTCTCTCTGCCCCCGCGTGGTGCACATCCTCGTCGTACTTCTGTATGATAAGCTCGGTTACCTTGTGTCGGCTGTTGAGGACGATAGGATACTTGACATCATCCGTCAAGTCCGGGGCCCGTCTCAGACGACCACCCACCCTGATGAGGTCATGGGTGTCGAGCTCGGGGGCCAAAGTGAGCAGTCGGCTGTCTGAAGGGATTGGCTTTTTCCCCTGCAGGCAGTCTAGCTCATCTGGAAATGAGTCTCTTTGGGCTCGCTTTAGCAGAAGGAGTGTTGCCTCTGCGTAGTTCGATGCGTCAATGTCTGTGGTGGGGGGAACCTCAGGGTGGTGCCACAAGAATGTCTTTTTCTGAGCACTCTCAAAGGTTAAGCAGTTGTCTATGTTAGGGTCCGTTGGAGCTGGGACGTGCGTCAGCCCGCAGAACATAGACTTCTTGATCTCTGCCTCCTCTTGACTAGCCTCCCGTGGTGTGGGGGTAGGCCACTCCTCCTCCGGGAGCTTGAGGAACTCAGGACCGTCACTGTAAATGTTGGGACGTGTGATGTCATCTGCTGGGTTCTGCTTGGTGTCAACGTACCTCCAGCACGCTGATCCTACCAAGTCTTGAATCTCGGTGACTCGGACTCCGACGAAGACTTTGTATCGACAAGAATTGGACTGGATCCATGTGAGTACAGTCATGGAGTCTGACCACAAGATTGTCTTTTGCACCGTTATGGTGAGTTCACGTTGTATCAGCGTGGCGAGTTGCGCGCCTACCAGAGCTGCGCAGAGCTCTAGACGCGGGATAGATTGTTGCTTGCGGGGGGCTATTCTTGAGCGAGCCAGGACGAAGGCTGTGTGTACTTCTCCTCCCTCCTCTCGGGCTCTCAAGTAAGCCACCGAACCGTAAGCTACTTCTGAGGCGTCGCTGAAGACGTGCAGGTCCATCTGACACGTCTCCAGCCGCACTGTGGGTGGGAAGTAGCTCCGGCGAATGTTCACATTTTTGAGTGAGTTGAGTTCTCCCTCCCATTCTCTCCAGGTGGAAGCCAGGTGGTCGGGTATGGGGTCGTCCCAGCCCTGCTCCTTGTCCCACAGTTCTCGCACAAGCATCTTCGCCCGAGTGGTGTAAGGTAGGATACACCCCAGCGTGTCGTATTGGCTTGCGAGTGTTCTGTATACGATCCGTCGAGTGGTCGGTAGAGGGGTCGACCTTCCCTGCTCCTGGGTCAGGGGGTGTGTTTATAATGGAGCGAGTCTGTTTTGAAGCGCCAGACGAGGCCCAATGTCATTTCCTGTGCTTCACCTGGGGTGGTCGCCATCCAGGTCTCGCTGCTTGCTGCCTTTGTCTCTGGGGAGAGGCTGCGAAGTACTTGAGGGTCACTGCTGGCCCACTGCCTAAGGTCGAAGCCGCCTTTGATCAGGGAGGCTCGGAGCTTAAGTAGGATGGCTTCGACTTCTTCTGGCGTTGATACGCTTTGTAGACAGTTGTCCACGTAGAAACTCCTCTCTACGCTTTGTCTGACCTCCTCGTCAGCTCCAGGGTCTTCGGTCACGTGCTTTTGTAGTGCGAACGTGGCACAGCATGGGCTGCATGTGGTGCCGAAGGGGAGGACCTCCCATTGATAGATGGAGGGTTGTTCATCGTCGATCCTCTCTTTCCACAGGAACCGCAGCAGGGGCTTGTCCTCCTCCATCAGTCGCACCTGCAGGAACATCCCTTTGATGTCGCCGCTGATGGCCACTTTGTCTTGGCGGAAACGTAGTAGTACGCCGAGGAGGGAGGGGCCGAGTGTCGGGCTGGGCAAGAGCAATTTATTCAGGTTCTGTAGTCCGATCTGGTAACTGCAGTTGAATACAATGCGGTTCTTGCCGTTGTGGTGGACCTTGTGGTGGGGCACGTACCAGGATTCAGTCGTCTGGTCTGCCTCTTGATCGTCGATTTTCTTTATGTGTCCCGCTGTGATCAGTTTGTTGATCTCAGCGCGGTATATAGTGGCTTGAGGGGGGTCTTTAGCTAGACGCCGCTCGGTGTTCAGTAGATAGCGTTGTGTCGCTTCTTTTGATGCGTGGAGGGTGGGCATCCCCTCTCGCCTCAAGAGTGGAGTTGCGTATCTCATCACTCCGTCGACCTCGACCCTCTTTGTCTTCTGCTCGAGGAGGGCTATGGCATACGTGTCTTCCTTGGAACGAACTAGTTTCCGTTCGTTCTTGAAGGGCATCGAGTCTAATGTCCATAGTCTCTCAACGTGCTGCAAGAGGGTGGTGTCGTCGTCGCTTACCCTCGTGTAGAGGCAGCGGGTGGCTGTCGGTCGGTTGGAAGACCCGGAGAGGGGGCCTTGTAGCGTCCAACCCAGGCGGGTCTTGACCGCTGCTGGGCAGCCTCTGGGTCCGATGTGGACCTGGTCCGTTGGGACGATGAGGTCCGCCTGGTCGGAGCCTATGAGCAGGGTCGGGGTGGCGCCGTCGATGAACGGTATAGGCAGTTGGCGTAGGTGCACGTATTTCCCCATCAGCTGTGGGATGGGGTAGGTATAACGTGACAGACCTATGTCAGGGCTTGTGAAGGCATTAGTGATGCTGTACCGCTTCTCGGGCTGCTCGACCGCTGCTATTGTGAATGAGACGTTTTCGCCCTTTATGGTCTTTAGGTCTCGCCGAATAGTACGAATTGTCATTGTTTCTTCGGTACCCCGCAGGCCCAGCTGGGCTGCGGCGGAAGCAAGGAGGAGAGTCTTTTCAGACCCATCGTCGAGGACGGCGTAAGTGTCCAGGACCTTGTCCTCGTAGCTTAGGAGCACTCGGACCACCTTCAAGAGCACTCGGGAGCTCCCGCTCTTCACATGGTCTATATACATGACATTTACTCTCGAGCTGCTTTGTGGTACGGGTCTCCTCTTGTTGCTGTCGTGTAGGACATCCAGGTGGGCGCCGTCGCACTTGCTGCATCTTTTCTTTAGGCGGCACTCAGCTGCCATGTGGCTGCTCGCGCAGCGGCGGTTCGCTTTGATCCACTGACTCACTTCGTCAGCAGTCAACTTCTTGAAGGTGTCACATTGAGACAGCCAATGTTCATGTTCACAATACTGGCAGGCAATCTTCCACTTTCCCTTCGCGGGGGGGGTGTTGTGGTTCTTGTGCTGCGGCACTGACTCTGCCTGGTGCATAACGGTCACGGACCGGCGGTTGTCATTGAACCTCCTCTGTCCATCTCTAGGGCTAGAGCCACTCCACACGAATGTGTCCAATCGTAGACTGCTGACCTCCCTGGCGAGGAAATCAGCCAGGTCTAGGAGGGATGGTTCTGGGCCGTGGGGGCTGGAGGGAGCTTCTCCAGTATCCGCTCCACGTTGGAATTTGCATACAGTTCATATCTCCCCTTCTCCTTTTGTGACCCCAGCATCCCCACAAGGGATTGTACCTTGATAGAGAGGTCATCTAGTGCTCTATTGTCTTTTGCTGGGGGGAGGCGGTCGATATCTCGTATTTCATGGATCACGTAATCCCATATGCGTCCATAGCACGCGTCGAGGGCCACCAGAGCATCTGAGTAGGGGGTTCTTGAGTTCGAATATGCCAGCGCTATGTTATGCGCTCTGGGCACTTTGAGATGCTTGAGGAGGATGGCATATTTATAAGACTCGTCGTGTACATCGGACATTATAGTCTCTAAACACATGCGTAGTTCCGTGTACTGTGCTCTGTCCTCACGCGTAAAGTCTGGGAGCGTCGGTGTTCCAAGGTAAGATGCCATGGATGGCTGGGACACCGATGAGCGTAGGGGGAGAGGCCTCCTGGGCGAGTCTCCCCATACGGGTGGTCGTGGGTTAGTGCTGGGTGGGTACCAGAGGCCGGGTCCCCAGGTGCTGCTCCTCGGTGCTGACTGTGCATCAAACTCACCCATGGGTTGGGTCGGGGGTTTGTAGCGCAGTGACTCTGGGCTGAGGTCGGGGCTGTACTGGGCCTCCTGGTCCAAAGTAGGTTCGTGCTGGTAGGCTTGCTGTCCTCCCTCGTCCTCCGCTAGGTCCTGGAGTCTTCTAGTTAGTTTCTCTGCGACGTAGGCAGGTTCTTCCCGTTGGCTGGGTCCTGTATAGACCGGTCGGGGAGGGGGCCCGGCGACGTAGACAGGTTCTTCCTGTTGGCTGGGTCCCGTGTAGATTTGTCGGGTAGGGGAAGGTGCCCTCGACCCGTGTCGTGATGATCTCCGGGATCTCCGTGTGGAGGAGGGGGGAGTCGCCCTCTGGATCAATTGTTCTATCATCTGCGCCTGCAGACGGTCTCGCTCCGCTTCGCGCTGTGCATTGGCGGCGTCACGCTGTGCATCGGCGGCGTCGCGCTGTGCATCGCGTTGCGCGTTGGTACAGTCTCGCTGAATGTTTTCTTCAGCCTGGAGGCGCCTCTCTTCCAGTCTGATGCGTTCTCTTTCCAGTGCAGACTGTTCGTGCTCACTCTGTTTTTTGCGCTTGGAGACGTTCGCGCTCCACTGCAGACTGTTCGCGCGCACTCTGTTGTTGCGCTTGGAGACGTTCGCGCTCCACTGCCGACTGTTCGCGCGCACTCTGTTGTTGCGCTTGGAGGCGCTCTCGTTCCGCTGCAGAGTGTTTGCGCTCACTAAGTGTCTGTGCTTGGAGACGGTCTCTTTCGGTTGATGCAGTTAGTGTGGCAATCAAGGCTTGTGCTAGTCGCTGGTCAGCCTCGCTGGGGGATGACACTGATGGAGGTGATCGGGCGCTGACAGGACTTGGTGGGGACCTGTTCTCTTGGCGCGCTCCGAGGTCCATCTCTTGAGCGCTGCTTCTTGATGTCTCCCGCGCCCCGAGGTCCATCTCTTGAGCGCGGTACTCTTCTCTTGGGTGCGCACCGAGGTCTATCTCGGGTGCGCGCTCTTGGGTCTCTTGCGTTCCGGGGTCTATCCCGGTGGCGCTTTCTTTATCCTTGGGCGCTCCGGGGTCTATCCCGCTGGCGCTGTCTTGGGGTATAGTCACGTCATGTCCCGCTTGTTCCCCCCGTGAGCTAAGTCAGTTTCGTTTGAACCCACTGGGGTCTCTACTGGTGGGGCCGACAAGTCGATAGGATTGGGCATGCTTAAGCTATCAGTTTTATCCGTGCTTAACGTCTTTTTAGATAAGCTAGGAGGTACAACGAAAGTGTAGTCCTCCAGGTTTGGAGGGGGCTGACGTTTGCGCCTATGGCGCTCTAGGGGAGCCGTCTGGAGAGTGTCCACCGCTGGCCATATCAATATTAATATGATATTAAAGATTACTGATACCCTCCGGCTCGAAGGACCAATTGTAACTGAGGGGTTACAAAACCCTGACTGTATTAAAGATTGTGATAGATTAAACCACTGCTAGTTATGTACTTAGTATTACTTGCCAGACAGTACATCTAATTATGGTAGACACTCATAATAACACGGCACGGTGACAAAGAAATATCATTGAGGGTATTTATTGTTATGCATCAAATTGTACATATATGAGAATTAGGGTCGCGCTTGTATGGCGAAGAATATGCATAAGTCAGTCAGTAGCAGAAGTCAGTGGGAATAGAATAATTCCTACGAAGGGGTACTAGACTAACGCCGCCTGGCGTAGGATGGCAATTATAGGGGGAAACGCTGGTACCGCTGGAGACAAGGGGGTTCCTCCCAGAGATGTAAGCTCTGGAGGAGAGAGGAATGTTCGGATACTCAGTCTGATCAATTGAAGAAGAAGGGGGTTCACGTACAGAATCCGGTCCTTGTAATCCAAAGCTCAGCATCAAAGCAATAACTGTAATCCAATTGCACGATAGCAATGATGATAGCCAGCTAGCCTCAATCCACGAAGCCAGCCCGAAGTAGGTCCTCACGGTGGTTAAATCCAAACGCCAGTGGAGATTAACGATGCTCTTCTCCAAGGGTAGTACGTTCCACAATCACTATAATCCAACCAATACTGGTTCTGCAACCGCCGCCGTCGGTTCCAATGTGCACATGTCCAGTAGGTTCTCCGACTAGGCCTCCTCGGGTACTGGCACCAATGTATTTAGTCCACGCACCCTGGCTAAGGTCCACTAGCTAAACGAACGAACTGCTGGGTAATGCTACACACGAACGAACTGCTGTTGGCACGATACACAATAATTAACGACTCTTTACTTCACATTAAGCTAAGTCGAACTTGACGTTACTGCATTAAATCTGACACTTTTACTATTCACTTCGCACGTGGTTCTCAACGCTCTGTTAGACGAACTGCTTCTCACTACATTAGAATCACACTGCGTGATGAACGATGAACAGCTACTGCCGCCGTATATATACTTAAGTGGTGTTCTAGTGCCGAACCTCAGTTCTCGTCTCGAATCAATGCGCCGTCTCCGGGCATGTTGCGACATGTTTGACTCGCCTTTGAACCTGACTTTGGGGGCTTGCGGTCTGGCGCCGATAGCGGTATCCAATAAGGAAAGCGAATATTACTAGGATTCAAACGCAGGCTTAAAGGGATATAACGTGTATATATAAATAATATACAAGGTATATAAAACAATAAATGTAGATTCTCAGCTTTAATCTGGCCCTTCACAACACTAGGCTTGTAAAGTGAAGGGGAGATGTTGGCTGGAGAGAAAACTGATTTTTCTTGACATTATTCACATGCCAGGAATTCACTGAATGATGAGAGAATACCTCAATAAACCACCATGGTAAGTCAAAGTGACTTTTTCACTTGCTATTATCAATGTGTGTTACAGAGTCAATGCAGAGCTATCATTTGGCATCCCATGGGTCTACCGTATAGGCTAGGTGCATTCGCCTTCATTCATTCATAGGCTGAGTGCAAAACAGGCACTTGGCTGTCGAGGCGACAACTAAGGCGAAGAATGTATTAAAGGGGACATGTACTATAAATGTCATTTTTCAGTCGATAGCATTGTATTATAGTAATAGGAGTTAGTATCAATGTGTTTTAGTGTCTAAATACCATATTGGCGGATTGCTCTGATTCAGCTCAGTAAATTAGTCCATCCTGATTTGAAGGCCTGAGTCACGTCATTCAGGCTCTGGGTAGAAGACAGTGATGTGATTGGCTCTGTGGTTGTAGCTAATGCCCGCCCACTTCCTCATACTGCGAGGCAGATTGAAACCCGACACCTCTGCATACTCTGGAGGGAGAGAGAGAGAGAGAGATAGAGAGGGAGGGAGAGAGGGAGAGAGAGGGAGAGACAGAGAGAGAGAGAGAGAGAGAGAGAGAGAGAGAGAGAGAGAGAGGGAGACAGAGAGAGAGAGAGGGAGGGAGCACTTGGGGGGGGGGGGACCTGCCGCGCCACACGGGAGAGGGGAGAAGGGAGCCCCCCCCCCCACAAACTGCTGCAGGGAGAGAAAAAATGAAGGGAAGAGACGGCCTGTCTTTTTTTTTTTCTCTCTCTCTCTCTCTCTCTCTCTCTCTCTCTCTCTCTCTCTCTCTCTCTCTCTCTCTCTCTCTCTCTCTCTCTCTCTCTCTCTCTCTCTCTCTGTCTACCAGTCGCAGACTGTGTGGACTGACTGTCACTCAAAGTGCTTATGGGCGGAGCCAGGCCATAACAGCCTGAAATCTTGGAGCTGAAAAATTATGGTTGAGTACTTGATTAGAAATATAAAACAATTTTTTTTTTTTTTAAACCTTACAGATGTCTTCAATAGACTAACAGGAATTGTGTAAAGTTGCCCAAATAGTGCTAGGAATAGCAGTACATGTCCCTGTGGTATAATATGTCCTCATGTAAATATGTTCCCCTTACCTGTGCCCCCCCCCTCTCTGTGGAATCACCCCCCTCCCCTGTGTCCCCAAACCTGTACCCCCTCCCCCCCATCTGACCTATCAAATGGGACCACACACCCCCCTTGTTGAACTATAAAGGGCTCCTCCCGACCACAATCAAGGCTTCTTACCTGGGTAATTTCAGCTGATCACCTGGGGCGAGAGCCTCAGCCATTCTCTCTATGTATTCTATCTGTTTGGTTAATAAACCTTTGTTATTATCCAAGCCTCGGTTGACTGAGCACATTCTTCATCAGGATATCTACAAATATCCCACAATTGGCGTCTACGAACTTGTGACGGACTTTTTGCGTCCTCCCGGCGTGCTGTATCATTCAACTATACAGAGAAAAGTGAGTATAATAGGATGGTCGACCAAAAAATGTATGGAAAGGAATTGAAACCTTCCCGCTTTTCTCTGTGCCAGGTGAATATTACAGAATGTTGTCAAATATTGAGATCATGGCTGAGTAGAATAATGTGCATTAATATATCTGATCTGTATTGAGAATCGTTACCAGGGCGCGCGTGCACCTGGGTCCTTATCAGGAGGTTCTGAAAGGATGGGTTATATGTGCTAGTCCCAAAAGTTTAGGCACAAAGGTTGAAGTGCTATTCCTGGTCGAGTCGGAGCCGACCAAAAGCTAAGGCACACAGTACAGAGGGTTGGATTGCTACCCCTAGTCTAGCTGATGCAGACTAAAAATATAGGCAACAAAAGATACGTGAGCTTATTATGATGTGATATCCTTGGAAAACGCTACTCTGTTAAAAGCGTTCTGTGATTCCTTTGCAAAGAGGCGGGAAGTAGGACCGAGAAGCTGATGGAATCATAATTAGAAATTACCAGAGTAGCGTCATAATATTCATTGTTTCAACCTCAAACTAAGCTCACAATCTCTTCCATTCCTGAAAACGATGTATTTTGGATTAAATTAACCAATTGATCAATACAGATAGCGGGAAGATGATCACGCAATGTCCTAGTTAGTACATGATTACGCGATGTCCCGGGAGTACGTAAATGTACATTAAACGGGACATCAGTCGCGGAAAGTACATTAAACAGGACGTTAGTCGCGGGTTAAGAGGCCGAGAGTATGATTAAAAGGTATATATAATCTAATATATCGCTGGTAAATTTCGAAGTCAGGTTCGGTCGTTATGATTTTAATAACGATGTGTAGTTATATATCAAGGGTATAAAATGCCTTGTCGCAACAGATGTTGGCCGACTAAACGTACAGCGATCCAATACAGTCAGATATACACACACGTTAACTTATATGTATTAATGTTTGTTTGTCTGTTTTAAGTCTCGTTTGTATGTGCACAAGTATTATAGGACCCGTCGCGTTGCTTTATTGAGTCAAGAACCGGCTGCGGATAGCGCGACGAGCATTGAGAGACGAGTTACCGTTATACAAAGAATAACATTGAAGTGCAGTTCACGGGAACAAACTAGGATAGTAATTTCCAGATTCCGCAGAACACCGGCCCACGGGAACGGCCATTTGGGGAAGTATAGTTTTATCGTTTCAGTTTGTTTACGTTTCACATATGCACAGGCGCGTTCATTCGGTAACAAAACGCTGGTATAGGAATTCCAGGCTATTGAGAGCTCGTGGGAAAAATACTGTATGAATTGCAAAGCGTTATTTCCGAGGCGAATGAGAACACACGAACGTCGCATGGAGCAATGACGTGACGCTATGCGCGCCGTTAAAGTTATGATTTTATATTAAACTATCCATAGGCAAACGTAAAGTTTAATATGCCCAAGGCCGAAGGTATATGAAATCCACGTGCAGTATATGCTTTATTTGTATATGTATGTGCGCGCTGCTATTGGAAAGTGTTGAGTTGCGGTGGCGAGATGCAGAAGAGTGTTTCCAGGATTGCATTATCCCAGACCACCGGAGAAACGAACCGAACATTGCAGCTTTCCCCGGTGAGTATGAAAATCATAAATATGGATGCATTGATTGATTGAAAACGTTATTAACAGATTGCAGAATAGGTACAATACAGCACAGCTCAACACACAATTGTTAAGGGGATGCAGACCAGAGAGAGACTTTAGTCTTGTTTACATCAGGGTCCCCCATTTTCAATACCAGATTTGTTTACATCAGGGTCCCCCATTTTCAATACCAGATTTGTTTACATCAGGGTCCCCCATTTTCAATTTATCAGGACATATTATGACATACATGACATACAGATAGTCAGTACTGCTACATCTGTACATTTATGACATACCAGATTTGCAAATTCAGTACTGTTTGTGATACAAAAGGAGTCAAGAAAAGGGAGTCATTTGACGTAGAAACTGTACATATACACAACTATCATCTCAGTTACAGCAAATTACAACTATCTCAGATCACTTGAGTGTTTATGTGCTTTAATTTACACATTATAAGTCACATAAAGCTAATTACAATGTCTGTTTCAGAATTATAATACATCTGTGGGCGTACCGGTCATACTGACCATGGGAGCTAAACAAACACTTCCGGTTCCCAGTATATGGCAGTACAGGAATTGTAGTCCACATAAACAGCGTTAGATTAGACTTTATAAGCTTTCAATGTTGAAAACTTGGAACACAAACAACATAGATCATGTTTAAAAGTAAGATGTTTAGGTTATATTCACTTGAGTTAATGTGTTTATCTAAAGAACCAATGAAAGATAACTAGCCCTTTCCATTGTAAGACATTTTAAACATGATTCAAAATGTGTGGGTCCACATTCATATGATGCTTGTGTACATATGCGATATGATTGATAAATGATAACACTATCATTACATCCTAGGACGGGATGGATGAGAAATAGCTGATGTTTTGTTAAGCTCACAGACAATCAAGGAGAACCCACTCAGATGGTCTTAGAAAAGAGTGGAAAATTAACATGTGTTTGTATTTACAGATCTGGCTCTGAGGCAGAGGATTCACCCAGAATAAAAGAAAAGAGTGGGAAATTAACATGTGTTTGTATTTACAGACAACCAAGAGACCTGGCTCTGGGTCAAGATGCAGAATGGGTGTAAACACATTGTATCACAAAAGTTGAAACTCCAGTGATTTGCATCTGAACACAGACAAGACACAAAAGTGAGACCAGCTACAATCATTTAAATTGAGACCCCAAAGTAATCTACATTTGAACACTCAAACCAGCTGAGGACGATGTGGAGTGAAAGACAATGCAAATAGCCAGTCTGACCACACCTATAGAGACTCAACTTAGTATCTCCACTTAGTATAGTAGGAAGTATCGCTTTAGATGCAGATTTACACTTGGGAGACAAAGCAATGCAAATGCCTACACTCGTGACCACAGACTTGATGAACTCACCTGGCGGTGGATGGCAACAGAGAACCACTTAATTAACATGAATTAGACACCGGTGATGAATTTGCAGTTATGAAAATCTACCTAACTCCCATACTAACAATAACTAACCAGTCGTTTTCATCATCTCTTTTCAAGAGGCACATGAATTAGAGAAGTGCCCGAGACGAAAGATTAATGATGAAAACAACTACTTACAATCCCCTCCTTCTATTCTCTGTTTATAACCAATAACATGCATGACTATTCCTTAGACTATTCTTTTAACAACTAATACATTTCCATGACTGCAAAATATCAACCACAAAATTGAAACACAATTATCTAAATGTACAAGGTATACACGTACATTGATCATTTAGCTGACACTGTATGACAGGACATCAAAAAAGGGCACAACTCTATCAGCTGAGTAACAATGTTCATCAAAGTGTTGAGTGCCACAGTGTAGGTTAGTTTTATTAGTGTTGAGTGCTACAGTATAGATTAGTTTATTAGGACAAATGCATGACAGTAAGGTTAGTTAGGGTTAGATGACAAAACGAATGATTGTTTTTCATGCAAAATTAACTGGCTGTCTAGATTTTATGTTTTTTTCCCCCTATGCCATGATGAGCCACACTGAGATGTGAAGAACGCCAGAGAAGTCATGGCGAGGTAAGTATCCTAAGGCACACTCAACGCATCCTGAGGTAAGATCAACTTCAATTTAACATCACAGACTATTTTATCTAATTCAAGACTTTGGCCATTCATTTACAATTTTATTTAAAGCCTAATGCTGTAAGATCTAGGTAGATCTAGTTAGATACAAGAGCTGATAAAATTGTAGTGAATGTGACCTTCTTGACGTAAGGAATCACTGCTAATGCAATTGGTTTGCATTTCCTATTGTCAATTAAGTGATTTTATTTACAATGAATTGAATTAATCCCAAAATGATTTTCCACTTTAGCAGAAAGGCGTTGAATCATTTATGTGAGGAGTTTTCTAAGGCAGTGTTTATCACCCTCAGATCACGAATTGGTGAGAGGACAGGACGAGTGAGACGACGCGTGACCTGAACCACGAACGACGGCAGGACCAGACAGAGAGGAACACAACCCAGTGACCTGAGCGACCCACGACAGCATAGAACCACCAGGGACGCCGCCAAGGAGCTGCGGACACAACCAGAACGACGACAACAACCGTGGGAGAACCGCCATCCAACCCAGCCCACAGACATCCCCAAGAAAGTGGAGCAGGGGACCACGAAGGAGACTGACCAAGGAGAGCAGAGACAGAAAGGACGACATGCAGCCTCACCCCGGCGGCCCGCGGCAGACCCGATGACAAGATTGCCATCCGTGTGAGAGAGAGCATCCTACTGACTAGCCACTACACCGGCGGGCCCTCGCCCTCCATCAAGTGGTACCGCAATGACGAGGAGAGGACAGCGAAACCAGCACAACACATTCAAAAACGCCCTAACCACCATGTCTCTGGGCCTGATGGGAGCCAAGCGTGAGCACAGTGGCGGATGTGTGGTGGTGATGGAGAACAACATAGGCTGCAGGAAAAGACCACTATAGTTGACTGCTACCGGTGACCCTTGACAAGGTACACAGGGAGCGGACGGCGACCTCCTGTAGGCCCCCTCTGAATGAACGACGACCAGTGAATGTTCCCGACTGCATCGTCAAGAAGAGACATCATCAGAGACCTGTGGAACAAGATACTTCTGAACACACATTGTCCACATTGTTATGTATGTATTGGCCCTGCCACACGACAGACCGAGAACAGATGATCAACACTTCACAGCAACTGTCAGATTCACAAACAAGAACTGTTTCACAGAGTTCATATGTATCTGGAAAATTATTGACTAGGAATATGATGAAATACAATCAGTAAGATTACATTAACCAATTTTATAATGACAATGAGAAATGATCACAGAGTCACATTGCAAAATGGTATTGTTAAACAGGGCAGAACCAGTTGGATTGTTCCAAGACACCAAGTTTGTTTTGACCATTGATAGTATGCACCACAGAACAATGCATAACGATTATCATAATCACCTTTTATATTAACCACTAGGTTAACGGTTTTCAATTTTATTTTGACACATTAGCCACTAAGGTAATGTCTATTGTATGTATTTATTAAATTTTTATGTGTTACTGTTTGGCCCTGCCACACGACCGACAGAGAACACCTTGTCAACAACGACGCAACATCATTCAGATTAATACCTTCACAAGCAGGAAACTTTTCACACAATTGTATGTATCTGCAAAACGATGAACTAGGGATGTGATGAAAAGAAATCAATGAGAAAGCATTAACAATGGTTAGTAATAATGAGCTAAAATGTATTGCTGAAGGAAGAAGTGACCACATGATCACATTACATCACATTTGAATTACTTAGGTTACAAAATTGTATTGTCAGACAAGAAAGAATCAGTTGTTTTTATTCTCTCATAGAAGAGGACATGTAACGTTGTTTTGCACCTGTATGGTGAACCATTGATAGTATATGCACTAGAATTACATACAGAAGCGATGCATAAGACGTTTTATCTCCTCATTTATAGAGAAGAAATGGAGAAAATTGCCTGATTCTAAGTAAAGACCAACAAAACTGAGGCAATCACAGATGAAAGTGACACTCAAACTCAGATTAAATACAACTGGATCCTAAGTAATTTCATCAAGAATCATCATAAAATGTGCAAATATATATATATATATATATTTGTGAACAGTTTCCCATAATCAATCATGTTAGTTTTATTAACCACCAGGTTAATGGTTGTTAAAATGTTTTTGTACACATTAGCCTTATGTGTAAATCCTATTCCTAATAATTATGCACACAATTTAGTTTTTTTCCCCGTCAGTCACGACATGAACGACTGAAGGTATGCCAAGATATTTGCACAGCGATAGCTTCTAATGATTATGTTAATTGTTGTTTGATATCAGAGATGAGGACCAATCATTGATATAGGTATTTTGAGCGATTAATAAAAGAAAAGGGTGATATCTATTCCCACATCTCTGATATCAAAATAACACAGACCGCAGTCCAGTCGATCATGTCATGAATCATGTATGTAAATAATACTAGTTTAAATTATTAGGCCAACCAACAGAACACATTGGCCAACATTTTCATTATTTTAATTATTTTCTATTTTTTTCATTATCTGATAACCGATGGATTACATCGGTCCCCACTTTTACCTGTTCCAAACAATCCTGGTATATTATACATTAATCTCACCCACATTATAAGAAAGAAAAGTGAGTATTGTGGTATAATATGTCCTCATGTAAATATGTTCCCCTTACCTGTGCCCCCAAACCTGTACCCCCTCCCCCCCATCTGACCTATCAAATGGGACCACACACCCCCCTTGTTGAACTATAAAGGGCTCCTCCCGACCACAATCAAGGCTTCTTACCTGGGTAATTTCAGCTGATCACCTGGGGCGAGAGCCTCAGCCATTCTCTCTATGTATTCTATCTGTTTGGTTAATAAACCTTTGTTATTATCCAAGCCTCGGTTGACTGAGCACATTCTTCATCAGGATATCTACAAATATCCCACATCCCCTTTAAAGATATGATATTATTGGTTGGAATTTGTATTCTGCCTACATGGTGACACAAAAAATAAATGTGTTTTATACAGGCAGGAGAAGTGATTTGATTTTTATATTTTTATATACTGTAGGTGCACAATTTGATTGGGGAAATGAGCTAACAAGTTGAAATATCGTATTATTTATCAATGGCATTGTGTCTCTAAAGGCTCAGAGCAGTACAAATTCAGTCATCGTTTACATGTGTCATATGGAATACATGGGTGAATCTCATGTACTGTAATGTAATTTTTTAACCTCATGTAATTAATTGTGGTGCATGTATTTTACATAAATCTGTAATGAAGCTGCTACAAAGATTGGTTGATGTTTCATAAACATCATGATCCTGTAATGAATGTGCTGTGGCTCTTTCCCCTGTAAATGTCTTTTTGGATTTCATTATTATTATATATTATCTATTCAAGGTACAGGTAATTTATCCTCTGAAATTGGTACATATTATGTTGGGTCCAAACTGTAATAATCAAACTAACCCCCATTGTTTAATTTTCCACACTTAGACATCAGGAAACGTACTTACTGTAACCTGTTCCACACGATGTGAAATAAAATATATACCTAGGTAAATGGAATATTGCTCCACTTCTACAAGGGCTATTTGCATATTCTTGGTATCTAGGTACATCTATGGACCCCAGGGAATGTATTCACAGTGTCAGAAATATTGTGTCTATTACTAGGCTTGCTTAAATTGTGATGAAACAAAGGAGAATATGAATTTAGGAAATTAGGGAACAGTACGGGATAAGATGGGACATGGACAAGATTAAATACTTAGGGGTGAACATCACGAGAGGGGTGGGGAAACTGTTTGAGGCGAACTATACACAGATAAATCAGAACATCAAGAGAGACTTAGAGAGATGGACAGTAATGCCCTTGGACTTCAATTCAAGAATAGAGGTCATTAAAATGAATATACTATCAAGGTTACTGTACCTATTCCAGTCACTACCGATACAAATACCACAGAATCAATTCAGGGAGTGGGACAGACTGATATCGAGGTTCATATGGGCGGGGAGAAGACCACGGGTCAGATATAAAACACTACAACTACCAAAGGAAGAGGGAGGGATGGCAGTACCCAGCCTACAAGATTATTATTATGCAGCACAACTGAGAGCAGTGACGTGCTGGTGTAACGACAGATATGAGGCAAGATGGAAAGACATTGAAAAATAAGGGGAGGGATACAAGGTACAAGCTCTGGTGGGAGATAGGGAACTATTCAAAGAAAAAGAGGGACTATTAGATCCAATCACCAAATGTACCTTGACCATATGGAACAGAGTAGTAAAAACACACAAATTGGAGAAGCAGTCAGGGGTTCTGAGATGGGTAGCACATGACAAGAGATTCAAACCAGGGAGGTTAGATCATGGATTCAGAAGGTGGGAGAGGGGGGCAACAGCGATATGCAAAATGATAGAGAAGGGGGAAATGCAGACACTACAAAAATTAAAGGAGAAATTTGGACTAGAAAACAGGGACCACTTCAGATATCTACAGGTTAGAGATTACTACAACAAAGAAATAAGGGGGGCCAAAGACGAAGAACAGAATGGAATAATCAAGATGATAGTATGGGCATACGAAGGGGGGCAAGGAAGAGTAATATCAGCAATATACCGGGCTATAATGAACAGCAAGGGACACACGACCGATTACATAAGGGAGAAATGGGAGAGAGAACTAGAGATAGGAATAACAGAGAAGGAATGGGGCAACATATGCGAGGTACAACATTCAACAACAGGATCGAGGATATGGAAAGAGTTTGGATGGAAAAACATAATCAGATTCTTTATAACCCCAGAGTTGAAGGGAAAATATGCACCAACACAAAGGGCATGCTGGAGGATGTGTGGGAAGGAGGGAGCAAATCACAAACACATATTCTGGGGATGTCAGAAGCTGAAGGGGTATTGGGAGGAGATAGGGGAGACAATGATCAGAATATTAGGATACGGGTTACCACAAACGGGACTGGTGCTTTACTTAGGGGACCTGACACACGAGGGAATACAAGGGGGGGACAAATATTTAATAAAGATAATGTTGATATCGGCCAGAAAAGCAATAACGAGACTGTGGTACAAAGAAGACCCACCGACAATAGCACAATGGGAAGGAATAGTAGAGGAGATACAGGATATGGAGAGGATAATGCACATGCTGAGGCTACAGGAAGAGAAATTTGGGGAAAGATGGGAAAAGTGGGAGGATTATAAGGGGAACGAAAACGACATCACAAAGGAAGGAACAAATGAAACACAGGAGGGCGAAGGGTAAAGGAGGAAAGAGGTTCAAGGAGGGTCTCTGAACCCATGTCACACACTTAATGTTTTCTAATTTTATTTTTGTTTAAGATATGACAATTGTTTTATGTTTTTTTCCACTTCATTATTTATGTATGTGAATGTTTGCTTAAGTCAGTATTTTTTATTTTTCGTCTTTTGGGTATTACATTTTTCTTTATTATTTATGTCTGTTTAATAGTGTTGTTGATGTTATTGTATATGTTGTGTTGTTTGTCTATAAATGTTCAATAAAAATTTAAGTTTAAAAAAAGAAGAAAAAAAATTCCACTGATCTTGTTCAGTACCCTCTTGAGATCATGTGTACAAAACATCTAAGGAAATTAATAAAGGGAAGATGATAAAACCGAAGGGTCTGTAGATACAGTACTGAATTCTCCCATCCGGACCAATGCAATTTGAAATATTATTATAGAATATAGAATAGATGCTTATGCATTACCTTATTATAGCCAATTCGCACATTTATATATATACATATATTATCTTTCAAATGCCCAAGTTCAATTTGGATTTAGTATCACCAGGCGTGCATAAGAACAGATAATGATATCTACTGTAATCTAGTGTACTTTTTTATTTTCCCCACAGTGCAACCGTTTTGAAACTAATTTCAGATCTAATTGTTCCTACATGCTAACAATAGGGAGGAGAAACTAACTCTGTTTCAATATTTGTCAAAACCTTTACCTTTTGTGGCTTATTATCGCGAATCATAACAAATATTGATATGATTCATTCAGAACGCTGAACTTTGAACCACCACAGTATGTGACAGGAACAGGGGTGGGGCTAGGGGGTGGCTACTTGGGCTCAAGCCCAGAATGTTTTCTGAAAAGCCCTGAATCTATTTTCAAAAAATAAAAATAAAAAATAAAAAGTATTATTATTCTTTTTTGACAATTAATCATTGTTACATGAAAATATGTTTGCACCAGATTTAGCAGAAGCTAATTTCCATCTGTAGTCTATCCAGCTGCTAACTGTATTTGAGTGAGTTAAGTCTTGGTGTTATGGTAGACTCAGACCTAAAGCTTTAAATCACAATCAACAAGTTGACAAAAACATAATTCTTCCACCTTAGAAACATAGCTAAAGTACGGCCATTTATAAATCAAAAGGACGCTGAAAACCAGATCCATGCCTTTATCTCAAGCCGACTCAACTACTGTAATGCACTCCTTACCGGCCTCCCGAAAAAATATGATGATAACTATTTTATTGCAATGCACTATTGCATTATTTTATTCTATTTTACTAACTTTTTTATTGCACTGCACTATTTTACTTTGTATCAGTGATAATCAAACCGTAAACAAAGACGCATATTAACACTTTCAGCGCCAGATGGCACTGTTTACTGTTGAAAGGCCAGCACCTTTTAACATGGGGATACGTGGCTGTGTTTGCAGGCCTAAAGCTATATTATATATTATGGCTATGGATCTAATAATATAGTCGATTGTCATTGAGTTTCTTCCGGTCAAGATGCAAAAAACAGATCATTTTTCCATCAATACATTTCCGTTTTATACCGTTGTGAATATGAGTGTAGTTTCAGGGTGGTCTGGTGTCATTTCCAAAATGACAGACACCAAGCCACATTGTTTCAAATGGAGTGCAATAGCGTCTGCAAGGTGTTAGGCGGCGGTATTGGACTTTTGAGATCTCAGACCCATCCCCAGTGATAACACTGGCTGCCGGCATGTCTTTATGAATGGAAATATCGAATAAAAGAAACAACGATGAAAACCTGACTATACTCTGGTTTTCGGGGGTCCTGGCGCTCAACGTTCGGCGAGCTAACCCTAGATCTTAGATCCTAATATGAAAAACAATGTGATTTAATGTTCTATGTCTTACCTTGACTTTGTCTATTTTACTGCTATCTATTTTATGCTTTATGTCTGCACTTTATGCATTGCTCTTGATCTGCCAATGTTGTGCTCATTTTATGCTTGTCTTTTTGTACTGCTGTGAAGCACTTTGAGCTGCAATTCTTGTATGAAAGGTGCTATACAAACAGTGTATTATTATTAATATTATTATTATTATTATTATTATTATT
Organism: Notolepis coatsorum; assembly: GCF_963971535.1. NCBI lineage: Eukaryota > Metazoa > Chordata > Actinopteri > Aulopiformes > Paralepididae > Notolepis > Notolepis coatsorum. The sequence continues at coordinate 105,947,866 of NC_140170.1, read as the reverse complement.
ATTATTATTATTATTATTATTATTATTATTATTATTATTATTATTATTATTATTATTATTATTATTATTATTATTATTATTATTATTATTATTATTATTATTATTATTATTGTTTGCTTCATTAATTAAATGGTGTGAATTTAAGTGTTCTCTAGTGCCTTTTGTCCGCTTTAAGGTGGTGGTATAAGTTAAAGGTTGTGGTGTCAAAGTAAAAAAAATCCATCTGGGCTAAGCCCCGGATCTCCTACAATCCTAAATCCGCCCCTGGACAGGAAGTGTAGTTCGGAAAAATTCCAACGCTGGTCGACAGCTATGCATGTCCTACAATTCCCATGGTTAAAATTGTCCATTTCCGGTTTTCCGGCTTGGACTATCTTATGGCACTATTAACCTATTGCTAAACTAACGTATTGATGATAATATACATTCTACATGCTTTTGTGACATGTTAGTGATGTTAATACTTGAAAACGTTTGATTTAAAAATCGCAAAAAATATGCAACACTCTGAAAAATATTGATCTATGATCATAATGTCATTTTGGGGTCGGTACCGACCCTAAGGGGTGGAACAGGTCCTCTTTGTGCTATATAGCATAAGGCATCCACAAGAGAGCATCACTGTGTCCAGCCAGCAGGCTTCGGTAGGTCAGCAGTGTGTCTGGCCAGCAGGCTTCAGTAGATCAGTAGTGTGTCTGGTCAGCAGGCTTCAGTAGTAGGTCAGTGTGTCTGGCCAGCAGGCTTCAGTAGGTCATAGGCTTCAGTAGGTCAGCAGGCTTCAGTAGGTCAGCAGGCTTCAGTCGGTCAGCAGGCTTTGGTAGGTCAGTAGTGTGTCTGGCCAGCAGGCTTCAGTAGGTCAGCAGGATTCAGTAGGTCAGCAGTGTGTTCCTCCAGCAGGCTTCAGTAGGTCAGCAGGCTTCAGTAGGTCAGTAGTGTGTCTGGCCAGCAAACAAATCCATTTATATATGGCATGCGTTGCAAATGATTGGGGTAAAAAAGTAAACGATGTGGTGTATATAGTAATAAATGGGCTCTAACTCTAAACACCAACTATTCTCCTTTAACAATTCATGGCGAAAACATGACCCTTACTGTATTTCCTCCTTACATTCAATATTTATTTCAACAAAATAAATAATTGAGGGCAAGCCATACATAATACATAAAAAAATTAAAAATAAATCCAAACATAATAGAGTATGTACAATCAATTAAAACAACTGCAGATTACTCACCAAATGATACTGAAATATTGAGTTTTAGAGATTGTTGTTTGTTGTTATTGATGTTCCACATGTCAGGAACACAGAAGCTAAAAGCAGATTTAAAATTCAGTACAAACTCTAGGTGCTTTAAGTGTAAGCCAAATCGTTGGATCGCGTACCATGGGGTCCATATTTCCACTCCAATAGCAAAGTGAGATCATTTGGGCAATCTCCAATTATGGCTTTGCATAGCCAATGCAACTCTTGCCTCTCTGCAAGGGAGGACCATAAAGAATATCCAAATAACATCCTTTCTTCTGTGATGGTACAACCATAATATTTCCCAGCTGTCAGCAGATATACCACCGATGGGCAAAGGTATACTTGTTATCTTCCTTTTTGAAACTACTGTGGTAGCCTATGTGAGAATACTGTGCAGAGGATTAGGTTTATACATGTCAGGAGCAAAACCCAGCACAATTGTTTTTTCTTCTGAATACATGATGATGTGTTGACTCTGTGTAGTCAAATATCTACATGGAGAGGAGGTTTGCACAACATTTTGCACAATATTTTGCCTATCAGGTCATCCATCAGTGTCAATGCATGAAACAATCATAGTCCACACAGACCCAGTTCAGCCCTGTCAGAGTTTGTAATTGGGTTTTCTTGTTTGTGTCGTGCATTGACACTGATCGGCCTCATGGTTGAAACCAATAAATCAGACTTTGAGAATTTTTATTGAATTTGAACACATGAGACAGTGCATTCTCTACATTTAGACGTAGCTATACGTCTCCGATTTAGAGTGGAGTAAATTATTTTAACTCAGAGTTTGTCTTCCGGTCCAGGGTCAGTACACAAGGGGGGTTTCTCAGCCAGTCTAGGGTCCGGTACACAGTGAACACCTTCTCGCTTAATGACAGCGGATAGCCAGCTATCAAAATAACAGTTCCATGATGTCCTGGCTTCTACGATGGACATATGATTATGCAGTATGATGAAGAGCTGATCAGTCACTTTTTTGTATCAAGCCATTATACTTTTGTATAATGGAAATCAGTATTGGATTTCCCGGGAAAGAAAAGCAAACAATCAATTGTGCTCAAGGCTTCGGAAGAACAAGGAATCCCACCAACCGTAGAAATCCAATGCTGTCGATTCTAAATGGTCACCATGACGTCGTATGTAAATAGAATTAAAGCATTTTACCGATAGGGTCCACATTATAAACTATCATCTTCACTAAAACCAGGGCAGGATATCTTGAAATATATGAAATACAAAGTACACAACCCCCCCCCCCCCCAACACACACACACACACATGCACACACACTCACTCTCATTGAAAATAAAACAAATTGTATCTAATATTTTTAATAAATCGCCACATTTGAACAAATTATCCTTATTTGTTTTGACTAACTAGCACACCATTTGTTATGGTTAGGGTTAGTTTTTTTCAATAGAAGTTTTGTTTTCTGGCTGGACTATGTGTGTGTGTGTGTGTGTGTGTGTGTGTGTGTGTGTGTGTGTGTGTGTGTGTGTGTGTGTGTGTGTGTGTGTGTGTGTGTGTGTGTGTGTGTGTGTGTGTGTGTGTGTGTGTGTGTGTGTGTGTGTGTAATAAGCAAGTACATGTAATCACTTATCTATCACTTATCTAAATGACACATTTAAAGATGTTAGTTCCCAGATTCCACACAGCAAGTAGGAGTAGGAAAAAAAGTGGTTTTCAAATTAAATAAAAAATGGCGGAAATTCCATTATGGTGGACTTCATATGTCCCTATGGCACATCTCTTGTCCACCATGATTAGACAAATCTCTGGATAACAATTGAATGACTGTATGACTAACAGATCGGGAGATACAGGAGAAGTTCAGCCTGATGGTGGAGGTAGAGGAAAGGTCATCGGGTCACAAATATCAATAGATTTCTTACTCTAGGTTTCATGAATGTGCGCCCCAAATTTGAAACATTTTGAAATTAAGTTGAATGAATGAAAGTATCACGTAACGGGGTAAATCCATGAAACCGTACCCCTCGTTTGGTGATATAATGACCATTGTGGCCAATCTCGATTTCCATAATAACATCAGTGAAAAAAACAATATTCACTATGATTTACAATATAAATAACTATTGCAAATTTCATATTAATTACAAAATGTCAGGATTTTGTGACATCCACACTGCATCTACTGTCATTTGCATCTGTGTATGATTGTGGTTGGAAGTGTCAAGATGAATCAAGAGAACTGTGACCACGGCTTGCTACGCAGTGATTATAGAGGGGTTTACCGACACCTTTCGGCTGGATTGTTGAATATATTCAGGCCTCTTTTTAATCAACAACTCTCAGCAGTAAGGACATATCCACAACTCAACGTTTGGCATCAGGGTAATTTAATAAAAGATATGCTGCTACAGTACCTGGTTAACAACATCTTCTGTGCAACAAGATACCACGGGCTCAACATCAAGGTTATGATGACTCATTCTAAAAATAGTTAATGTCCTCAAAATGTGATTAATTGTTCTATTTGTCTCAACGCAGCAGAGCTCTACTGTCATATCATAGAAATATGAAATATTGTACTTTGGTTTATCTAAATGTGTGTGTGTGTGTGTGTGTGTGTGTGTGTGTGTGTGTGTGTGTGTGTGTGTGTGTGTGTGTGTGTGTGTGTGTGTGTGTGTGTGTGTGTGTGTGTGTGTGTGTGTGTGTGTGTGTGTGTGTGTGTGTGTGTGTGTGTGTGTGTGTGTGTGTGTGTGTGTGTGTGTGTGTGTGTGTCCCAAAGTAACTGCACAGTATTATTATATTACTATATTATATAGGTGGTGTAGTGGTCAGGTTGCCAGGTAGGGTATCTCCCGGGCCTTTCTGTGTGGAGTTTGCATGTTATCCCTGTGCTCGCAAGGGTTTCCCCTCCAGAAAAAGAGATAAACCCAATGGAAAAACATGCAGAACAGTTCACTAACGCTGGCACGTCCCTGACGAAGACGGACAGGAGCACTTGGATTGGTCCCCGGGCGCAGCCCATGTCTGCTCCTGGCTGCCCTTTGGGGGAAGGGATGGGTCAAGTTCAGAGAGACATTTCATCGACAACCCATTGCATGTGTGTGTCTGTGTGTGTGTTCCTGTGTGTCGGCCATCTCGCATGGATGTGTGGGTTAATCTGCATGACAAATAAAAATGTATTTTTTCTTTTTTTTTGTAACTTTTTCTGCTCCTGTTTTTCTGTGTTTTTCTCCCATCCCAATTTAGTCGTTATGTCAATTCCCCCCTCCCCTTCCTGGTCGTTGCTCGCATGTGCCCCCCACTGGTCGTCTAGGGAGCCCTGAAGTCTATCAGATGCTTCCTCCGAGACATAGGAGACAGCCAGCAGCATCTTTTCACCTGCCAGCTCGGACACTCATTGGCGAGGTGTAACGTGTGGGAGGTCACACTACCCTCGCCATCTCCCTCCCTCGCTGTGCAGGCGCCCTGACCAACCTGTAGGAGTCGCTGTTTTACAACAACCAGAATACGACCCCACCGGCTTCCCTCCCGCTGACTCTGCCAATTGAGCCAGTATGGCGGGCGGCCAAGCCGGAGGCAACGCTGACAGCCGGAGTCGATACCAGTGTCTCTCGCGTTGGTGACGAGCGCTTAATCAGCTGCGCCACCCGGCCGCCCCAAATAAAGACTTATTCTATAGTTCACTTTATTTAATAACAATTAGCAATGTATTAGTTAAACATAACTGAAAGGAGACTATATAAGAGATTATATTTGATCCCCTGAACTCCCTGTGAAATAATACCATAACAAGGTCCCTCTATGCTAGCCTGCCCCTAGCAAGAGTGGCTGTTTGGGTCCAGCCAGATGCCTTCACTGAGACAGAGTAGCCCTCAGAAGCAGCAGGTAAGAACTGGAAGCTGCTTCTCATGCCCCAGGTCACCCCCAAGCGCCTCTCACTGCTCCACGCCGCTCTCAACTGGCACTCCAATCAGTGTCAACAAGTTACCAGCAGCACTGATGGCACCAGGGAATTTGGAAAACTAGCGTGTAATTGCAGTACCTGCGTGTTTTGTATATTAATGATGCACACACTAACAGCTGAGAACAAGATTGTCTCGTGCTGTCTTTGACTAGAAAGATACGTTCAGTCCGGATGTTTGTTGTTGTCCAATCAAAGAATATTTCGTTCAAATCAGTTTGACAGACAGTGGTGACAAATGACAGAAGTGCTTTTTATTAATTAAAAAAAATTAAGATATTTTTAAGGCATTTTTAACTTTCTGTGTTTTCAGTTGATCTCGGGCTAGAGCAGTTTGTGTGACTTTTAATTTCTCTCACAGACATGTCACTGAGACAAACACGGGGGAGGAGGTCCAGAGGGGGAAGGCCTTGTCTGTGGCTCCTCTTACTCATTGATTTCCTTTTTCCCTTTAACCGTTTCATTTCAACCACGCTGGCCAAGCCGATACAGTCTGTACCAAGTCAGTCTGGACACTGCGTCTGTGTAATTACTGCCCAGGGGTAGATTTATCCACCACCATACCATCACCTGACTGATTGGAGCTGCTGGGGGAGGGGGGGGTCAACAGAGTAGTGGGTCATTACTCATAAAAGGTTGATACTTGCAATATAGAGTCAAAACTCTACAGAGTGTAAAAAGCTCTCGCTTCAATAAAGGAACATGGATTGCTTCTCCTAGATGGTGGCAAGCTCATGGATCATTCTGCTGTAGATCGCCTCAAGAAGTGCTAGCTTGTCTTAAATAAGGTAGGGGGGGTGCTGTGTCTTTGAGCACAAAATCTAGCGTGGCCAACAACATTATGGTAAACATTGTCAATGCTACCCATCAACAACAGCACAATGAAATCAGTGGTACAGTACATACTGTAGGTAGTAACATAATTGCAGCTTGGTATTAAAGAAGAAACATTGGCAAGGGCTCGAATAATAATAATACTAATAATAAAAAAAGGGAGTTCATATTAAGTATTGTAAACACTTAACAAGTCAGCAATCTCTCATTATCAAATTCACAAACAGTTATTTTCACCACCATATCAGTAATGTTGGTAATTTTGGTCTGCTCAAGGTTGCCTGCAAACAAATCAAGCACTAATGAAATGAGAACATCCATCTGGAAACCGATAGATTACCCTGTATTCTGGCAGTATTCAAATTAAAACCTGGCAAAGACTGATACCGGATGTCTGAGCCAAAGTCAAGCAGCATGGCTCTTGAATATGTGGGTGGAAGGCGGAGGGAGGAATGGCAAAGTTTTTGTTTTGTTTGTTTTAGTTCAAGGAGTTTTGACAGGATATGTTGTGCGACGAGAAATCTGTGTGTGTGATCTGAAGAGAAATCGGTGTGATCTGACATCAACAGCATCAAGGGCATTGGCCTTCGTGTTTTTCCTCTGTATTAAGAAGTGGAACAGATGCAGGCAGAGTGTGTCCTTGCAGGGGTTGCATTTTATGCTTAAAGGACCATACCAGTGTTTTGACAACCTTTTACCGTTATGTTAGTATTGCCAGATAGTTTTAAAGATGTATTCCACCCAAAACTGTGTCATAGTAATAGTAGCATACTAGTCTAATAGTGTGATGGTGTGTAATAGTGTACTAGTGTCTAATAATAGTGTAATGTGTGTAATAGTGTACTAGTGTATATTATACAACGGCATGCAAATTTCTCGATTCTGATTGGCTGAAACAGTCCATTTACATGTATGTATTGCGATCAGTCCACGCTTGCTGGCCCAGGACCCGCCCACAACCGAATCACATCACATCAATCCGCCGGATCACAAGAAGGTGGACAATAATCTTTACAAATGGATATGTTGATAGCGACTAAACGACTAAATATCAAGCGATTCTGTCACAGCGAATGTCTTAGTCGTAATTGATGAGTCTTGAATCATTCTGTAACAAAAGAAAAATCGCGGATTGATTGATTGATTTTTTTCAATTTTTTTTCCTTTCGACTGTCAGCGCTCGCTCTAGTCTCCACCCACCGCCACACACCCCCCCCCCCCCCACACACACACACACACACACACGCACACACACGCACACACACACACACACACTCTGCCTGCAACGCGGGGGATAGTCAGACTGAGAGAGAGCTGGGTGCTGCGCTGTTCTAAGTGAGCATGGCCTATTGAGTTGATTGATTGATTGATTGATTGCTAATTTTATTACTGTACGCTTGGTTTCCAACTGGTTAAGTTTAGGCCCTCTACAGTAGGTTTAAAAAAATAAATAAAATAATAGGGCGAAGAAAACGTTTTTTTCCTATAGGGCAAAGAAAACGTTTTAATTTGTTTTACCTACTTTCTATAGAAGCATCTAAGAATGAAGTTATATGGAAAGTAGGTCTGCATTCCCTTAACAATTGTGTGTATTGAGCCGTACTGTATTGTACCCATTCTGCATCTGGTAATAAAATGTTCAATCAATCATTCCAATAATACACAGTTGGATGTGTTAGTTGGTTGGATGCACTTCAAGCTGCTTCCACATGAGGCAACTTCTCTCAATCATTCCAATAATACACAGTTGGATGTGTTAGTTGGTTGGATGCACTTCCGATCTGCTTCCACATGGAGGCAAATTGTCTTTTTTGTAGTTGTGGGAACTACTTTTTCTGGCGGATGGTTTTTTCAATAAATCTTCGATTAATGTGTGTTTATTGTATAGAAATAAGGTTGGATGAATGTGGCAGTTGTATAAAATCTTTACACCACTTGCACTCATGATTTGTGAACAATAAACCATGCCTAGGGGGGTCTAACGACCACCCCTAGGCATGGTTTATTGTTCACAAACCACTCCTGCGCGTGATGTAATGCTTAAATAGTGTGCTCATATAATAAGTGTGTATAACAGGGTTTCTGCTAGAGAAAATTGGTGCCAGTCCACATGTCTATAGATTTGCCTGTCCCACTGTTTTGGCCAAACTTGACCCACTCTACCATGCTCCACTGAGATATATATCAAGTGCACCCTATAGGACTCATCATTGCACACTGTATAGCCTAACTGGATGGTCCTCACTTACTATGCACAGGATGCACCACTGGTTTATTTTGTTGTATTGTATAAAGCCATTTTAGGCAAAGTACCATTATGTGCCAGATTTCTACCAGTTTGCGACTCTTACAACCTCAGATCCAGTGCCTGGATACGGTTCCAGGTACCTGCTGTGGGACCTGAGGCTGGAAAAGGGAGTCTTTTTTATTTTGGTCCTTGGTCTTGGAATGACCTTCAGTGAAGCCTCAAACTGATGGCACTTGTTCCTTTCGCCAGTTTTAAACGGATGTTATCTGAGGTCCTTACCACCAGCTGCTCATGTAGTAATAAGTAACGTACCTTGGTTTTATGTTGTTCTAAATGTGTACAATGTAGTGATTGCTTTTTGTTGTGGTGTTCTCTGTGTATTATGTTTTTGTTGTGTTTACCATTGTGTAAACGTTGCTGCTTTCTTGGCCAGGTCAGCATCGTAAATTAGATGTAATCTGGATGGATAAAGGTAAAAAAATGTTTTAAAGATGCACAGGAAGAATTCAATGTCCTGGACAAATGGGAGAGATGGTCAAATATGATCTGTGTTTATTGAGCTTATTGCAATAACGTTAATCCTGATGTGGAACGCCATACCCACAGCCGTAAAATAATGTGAATCCCTACCCACCTTCAAAACCGCCCTCAAAGAGCACCTACGGGAGGCTGCAATTCGAAACTGGCCCCAGTAAATGACCACCCCCCCCCCCCCACCCAACCCCCTCCATGTACAGTTTCTTCCCCCTCGAATGTATATATTCTCTTTTAGAATCTCTGTCTCTTAAACAGTACTGTATATTTGGATATCTTGTATGTCATAAATGTCTAGATGTAACAGTACTGTATGTCTATTTATCTATTTATCGTGTATGTCATAAATGTCATGATATATATCTGTATGTCGTATATGCAGTGTTGGGACTAACGTGTTCAAGTTCAAGTTCTTTAATAGTTGTCATACAGAAGTACAGAATACTTTCATACAAAATGCTTCTTACTGTTACGCTCCAGAGACTGTGCTAGACAAGATAGTATCAAATAACATAATAACATAATATAGCATGAATTTAGAAGAAGAATGAGGTCACAGTTGTTCGGTATAGACATATGTACAATGTTCTGAGTTACCATATAATATACAATACACAATACTATGCAGTGTACTAATGTACAGTACTATCTAGTGCAAAGCAGAAGTGGGATGAGGTACAATTTTAGGTACAATTTACAGTAAGGTGTACGAGTTGTAGTGCAATCCTTCATCCATAAATATAAAGTGTGGGGAGTGGGTGCTACAGTGTGTTTGTTTAAAGTGGGTGTGTGCTATAAAGTGTGTGTAGTGGGTGCTACAGTGTGTTTGTTTAAAGTGAGTGTGTGCGTGTGGATGTGTGTGCTATGTGTGTTTGGTGGTTGTTGTTGTGTAGTGTTCATTCATTGTTCGTTTAGCAGCCTGATGGCCTGGGGATAGAAGCTACTTCTGAGTCTTTCTGTGCTCGCCTTGAGACTCCTGTGTCGCTTGCCTGACGGCAGCAGTTCAAAGAGGCAGTTGTTCGGGTGGCTCGAGTCCTTAATAATTCTCTTAGCCTTCCCCTTGCAACGCTTGTTGTAAATGTTCTGGAGAGTGGGGAGCCCCCCTCCAATTGTGCGTTCGGCTGAACGTGTCACTCTTTGTAGTCTGCTTTGGTCTTTTGCAGTGCTATTCCCAAACCAGGAGGTGATGTTGCCGGTCAAGATGCTCTCTATTGTACATGAGTAGAAGTTCTTAAGGATCTTCTGGCTGACTTGGAACTTCCTTAGGCGCCTGAGGAAGTAGAGGCGTTGTCGTGCCTTCTTCACCACACTGTTAATGTGTATGGTCCATTTCAAGTCCTCGGATATGTGGGCTCCGAGGTACTTGAAGCTGTTGACTCTCTCAACCGGTGCCCCGTCGATGCTGAGGGGGCTGTAGTCCTTGACCCCCGACCTCCTGAAGTCCACAATCATCTCTTTTGTTTTGCTGACGTTCAGGGAGAGGCTGTTTTCCTGGCACCATCCCGCCAGGACCTTGACCTCTTCCAGGTAGGCCCTCTCGTCGTTGGCAGAGATCAGGCCCACCACCACTGTGTCGTCAGCAAATTTGACGATTGTATTGCTACTCCGCTGAGCCACACAGTCGTGTGTGTACAGGGAGTAGAGGAGGGGACTCAGAACACAGCCCTGGGGGGCCCCTATGTTGAGGGTGATGGATGAGGAGGTGCAGTTGCCTGCTCTCACCACCTGGGGTCTGCCAGTCAGGAAGTCCAAGACCCACTGGCAGAGGTCATAGCCCAAGCCCAGGTCCCTGAGCTTGGCTATGAGTATGGAGGGGACTATGGTATTGAATGCCGAGCTGTAGTCGATGAATAGCATTCTCACATAGTTCCCCTGCCTCTTGTCCAGGTGTGATGCTGCTGTGTGCAGCACATGGGATATGGCGTCCTCCGTGGACCTGTTGGGGCGGTATGCAAATTGCAGGGGGTCCATGTTGATGGGGAGGGAGGAGCAGATGTAGCCCTTTACTAGCTTCTCAAAGCACTTCATGGCTATGGAGGTGAGAGCTACAGGGCGGTAGTCGTTGAGGCAAGCAGGCTTGGATTTTTTGGGTACAGGGATAATAGTGGACTTCTTCAGGCAGGTGGGGATGACAGCCTGTTCTAAGGACAGGTTAAATATGTCAGTGAATACTGGGGCCAGTTGGTCGGCACAGACTTTTAGGACGCGGCCGGGGATGCCGTCCGGACCTGCTGCCTTCCTGATATTCACTTTTTTAAAGGTCCGCCTCACCTCATGCTCTGTTACCCTGAACACTGCGCCTCCATCAGCAGCCGACCCCCCCCCCCCCATTGCCGAGGCTTGTGAGCTGGTGTTGTTATTACCAGCATCAAACCTCGCATAGAAGGTATTGAGGTCGTTTGCTAAGGAGATGTCATTGTTCAGTTTGAGGGAGGCGCCTTTGTAGTCTGTCATCGTTTTGAGCCCCTGCCACATAGCTCTAGAGTCAGCTTGTTCAAACTGGAGTTCAATTTTATCCATGTAGCGCCGTTTGGCCTCTGACACTGTCCTCCTTACGTTGTGTTGCGCCACCTTGTGGTCATTCATGTTGCCTGCCACTAGGCCGTCATTGTATGCTTTGGTGCGCTCTCTCAGAGCTTCACGGACGGATTTGTCTACCCAGGGTTTTTGATTTGGGTAAACTTTCATTTTGGTAGTGGGGATTGTTTCTTTCACCCTAGTACAGACATAGTCCAGCACTGTCTCCGTGTAGGCATTAATGTTATCTGTGTCGCGGAATACAATCCAGTCTGTGTTGTGGAACACTGACCGGATCGTGTCCTCTGACGTCACATCCCATTTCTGCACCTCTCGCGAGACTACGGGAGTACTTTTAATTCTTTGTCTGTACTTTGGTGTAAGGAAAATGGATGCGTGATCTGACTTGCCAAAGCCACTATCAGAATGAGCCTTGTAGCCACCTTTAAATTGCGTGTAACAGTGATCTAGGATGTTACCGCCTCTGGTGTTGCAAGTCACATGCTGGTAGAAATCAGGCAATACCTTTCTCAGATTGGCGCTATTGAAATCTCCCAGTACTAAAATGGCGGCGTTAACGTTCGTCGCTTGTATATTATTTACCTCGTCGTGGAGTCTGGAGAGCGCGGCGTTGTTGTTGGCTTGCGGTGGAATATACACTCCGACCAGGACGATCGCCGTTAACTCCCTCGGGAGGAAGAAAGGACGACACTTGATGGTTATATATTCCAGTTCTGGGGAGCAGTAGTTGGATAATTCCTTCACATTCGTTGGATCACTCCAATTTTTGTTAAACATGAAGGCAATACCTCCACCACGTTGTTTACCGGACTCTGATTGTGTCCGATCCTTCCTATGGATAAAGAAATGATCCGTTGGTTGAATCGCGTGATCTGGAACCTCCGGTGTTAGCCAAGTTTCGGTGAAGCAAAGGACATTGCAGTCCCTAACGTCTCTTTGATATTGAATCCTTGCTCGGATGTCATCCAGTTTATTGTCTATTGATTGTACATTGGCTAGCAATATACTGGGAAGTGGTGTACGGTGTCGTCTGGATCTCAGCCTGTTTCGGATCCCAGACCTTTTTCCTCGACGTCTTTTCCTGGGGTCTAGGAACAAAGGATCCGGTCCTAGTCTCCGGAGGATTTCTTCCGGCCATTGATGTGGTTCGGAAAGTTGATCCAGCGAGTAATCCAGTTGGTAAGTTTCCCGTAATCCAATGTCAATGATTGACTGACGGTCATACACATATAATGCACCAACAGTTGGTGCAAATAAAACTCCTAATACTATAAAAATTAACAAAATAGAGCACAGTCTCGTCGGAGCGATCAGAAAGGCAGCCATCACAGCAGCGCCAAAGTAACGTGTTACAGTAATGCTGTTACTTTTTTAACGTGACTTAATTTGGCACGCTTGATTCAGGATACGTACAGAGGAGAAGAAAAGGCTGGAAACAGTGGTTACGGAGCAATAGTCCAAAAGTGGTAGTTTGGTTTATTGGCAAAAATCAGCAAGACAGTTCTGTACCGTTGAGAGGCTCGGCTTGGCATCACACTGCACTATCTCGCGTACGTGCACGCGCACTGAATAAACCACAAATGTACCTCTAATACCAGTATTAGTCTGACCACACCCCTCATCAGCTTACCTTCATAAGCAGGTGTGTGGTCACCTGCTCTCCTCCTTCTCGCTTTCACCACAAGGAAAGTGCCTCGGTAGTACCCCACTTGACGTGTTTGTTAGTTGAAAAGAGTTGTGACTGGTTTACATTGTGCTTAACCTTTTTCTTCTCTCACTTGTTGTATAAGAAAAAGGTTTGGGTCATAATGTATTCCGCGGAGAGTAGACCCGCTAGACCTACTCTTCACCACCGATTCTCCATTCCCGCCTCCGTCGTGCGTTCCGGTGCTGGGCTGTTGCCACTCTCGTGGTTGCCGACCCAGCCCGGGAGACTGCCGGTGGATAGTTTTCCTCACCGACGAGCCGAGGGTTCGGTGCCGTCGCTCCGGCGATGGCCTGATCTCGACTCTGGTTCCTCTGTTTCTGGGGAATCGCCCGTTGATGAACGGGGGATTGTCTTAGAGCCAGAGGATTTGCGACGAAAACTTTTTGCGTCTGCTCGCTCACGTCGCAACATGGTGGCGTGCAGACGCGAACGGCCTGGGTTTGGGGAATTGCTGGAGACCAGCGAGGCCGCGTCCGACTCTGGATTTCTGATGGAAACTGAAGACTTCATGGAGGAGGCGGACGGGTTCTTGTATGATGGTCCCGTGGAGGAGAGTATCCCTCCTCCGGAGACCCCGGAGGGGGGAGAAATGGCTCCACGGGGCGCCTTGTTCGAGGATGTCGAGGAACCACCTTGGCCTCATCAGCAGGATGCCCTACTGTCAGCCGCATCGGATTGTGGCTCCTTGACCAGTCGCAGCCTGCTGTATGCGAGGGATGCGGGGTCGGTGGAGGAGGGTCCGCAGGGGGAACTGCGGGCCTTGTTTCCCGAGCTCATGGCGGTAGCCGCCGCTGCAAACGCTGTGCCGCTGCCGCTGCCATTGCCTGCACCTGTCCCTGATGACCTCATAGGCCATCCCTGGCAGCGTCCCCCGGTGAGAGGGGTGGACGTTGTCTACCCATTTTTCCCATCGATGGGGGCCTATGTTCGTCGGGGTCAGGCGGTGTCCAACATCATGGGACTAACTCCCGCCTACGTACCAGTTACGCGGGTGTCGGGGTTAGTCAAAGGTATGGGGGAGGGCGTACCTCGGCTTGACAATCCGATGGCCGCGCTCCTCTGTCCGGATATGGTGTGGGAGCCCCTATGCAAGCCGGTCCTCCAGGGGAGGTCGGCTAGGCGATTGGCTTATTGGGGTGACCAGTCATTCATCGCCGGTACACAGTCGCTGGCTGCGGCGTCTAACATCGCCCACCTGGCTAGATTTGTATCGGGGATAATGACGGGCGGCGCGGATCTGAACGAGGTGAAATGCGATCAGATCACCCAGGCTGCGGGAGCTGTGCTGCACCTCTCCCAGGTGCTGGCCATAGCCATGGGGAAAGTGCGCGCCCTGGCCACCCTGGGCCAGCGTCATCTTTGGCTGGAGCAGGCCCGTGTGCCGGAACGGAAGAGAGCCCCTCTTCTGACGGCCGCCCTCTCCGACGCTGGCCTGTTCGGGAAGGCCCTGCTATTGATGACCTCAACATGCAGAGAGATGGCAGAGGAGAGGTCCATTCTCCAACCCCATTTTTCCGCCTCCCGTCCTTGCCGGTGGGGGCAGAAGGCTTCCGCGACGTCGAGCTGTCTCCGTCGCCGCTACCACTACCTCCACCGCCACTGCTGGCCCTGCCAAGAGGGCCAGGGGACGTAGCGGCGCTTCGGCCACCGCCGGCCCATCCCAGACCGGAGGAGACGGTAGGGAACGTCGTGTCCAGCAGACTGTAACCTATCGTCCCTCCGGGGCTCCCCGGGGTGGCAAGACTCGAGCGGCGCGAGGTGGCAGGCGCCGTTGAGAGTGACTTTTCCCCTTGTGTCCCCTCCTCTACACCCTTCCCGGCCCCTCTGTGATTTTGTGCCTTAAACACTTATTTATTAATAAAGATAGTTCCCTGATATAAGGGGGACTGTGTTTGGCCGAACAAACTGTGTGTTTCTTCAATACAAATCATGTGGTGGGGTTGTGTTATATGAATCTACCCTGTTACGTTGGGGGGATGAGTTGTGTTGTGTTACGAGTTTTAAGCAAGGTCTGCAACTTACACTCGGTAATAGGTTCTATTAGCTTGATGCTCCACATGCAATTAGAACTGGTGTTATTCCATTGCTTTAACTAAGTATATGTGTTCACAACGCTGTGTTGTTAGTTGCAGTAATGCTCGTACGCACATTTCATGGCCTGGCCATTACTCTCGTTCAACGTTCTTCCTATGTGTAGCATAGGCTACGGGTATGGGATTCACGCACAGGCGACTTGTGTTTTGTTGTAAACCCTTTTACACTTTGTGGGTAGCTAACATTGTATTAGCTTGTGCTATATTTTGTTCTACCGGAGGTTTTCAAGATGGCTACAATTGTTTCTGTGTGTAGGGATAGAAGGTGTGTTTTCGGGAGGGGGTGTCGGATAAACCCCTCCTTTTTTCCCACTTGATTGGTTTAGAGGATTTGTTGATCTTTTCTGCTGAGCCAGTCAGGGCCAAGCCAGTGCTTGACAGGGGAGGGGGGGGTGGGGGGGAGGGGTATTCTACCGACTCCTGTTATGACAGGATCCGGTGGGTTTTCCCCGCCCGTTATAGCGTTGTTGCTATGGCGACGCCTTCCATGAGCTGGTGTCTTAAAAGATGTCGAGATTGGGCGCTGGACTTACAGCCTGCTGCGCCCGTTTATGTGTCAAACTTGAGTCTGTTGGTCACGTGTCTCACAGTTTACATATCTTTTTCTTGACCGTGGTCTCATGTGGGAAGGTGTTTCTGGGGGAATCTGGTCTTACACTCTGATTAAAAGGAGTGACTGGATTAAAATCATGTGAAAAACAGGGTTTTTTACTCCCAGCTGTGCAGTTAGGTCATACGTGTGATGCCTTTTCTTTATTTTATAAAGAGTTGAATGTGTCTTGATGGATATGAAATGAGGGTCCCTGATGGAACAAGACTGACGTCTTTCTCAGGTCTGCCTCCCCTTATCTTTTTGTGTGTATTCCTGTACTGCAGTCTGTTGGGTAACATTTTTCATTCATTTCATTCATGGAGTTGATTGCATCTCGCCCCTCTTGTCGTTCCCTGGGCGTCTTGGGGATTCAATATGGTGGTCTAAACGGCCTATTGTTGATGTGGGTATGTCAGAACGCACACATAGTGCTAGCTCAGGATGTGCTTTGGCCGTTGCTGACTGGCGCGCCTCGTTTGCTTTGGTAAAACAGCGTTTTTATGGAGCAATTGGGATGGGGGTTTTTCCTCTTCCGACATCCTGTGTGTTGTCGATGGGTTCCCGTTCATGTCAGGGGATGATGACGGAATGGGTCTGGACATATGGGAAGGGTCTCACGCCCTAGGAGTGGGCCGCCGGACGCGGTTCATACCGACACGTCTGGGTGGCGCCTTCTTTTTATGTTGGGATCAGACGCGCATATCTGCCCCTTCTCCTGGGGTTGGCAGGTCGGCGTGATTAGGGCACGGGACTGGTTCTGGTTGCGCTGGTCCAGATCAGTGCACCCGTTGTCCGCTGGGGATGCAGATCTGCTGTTCTGGTACCCTGAGGGACTTAGGGTTTTTTCAGGGGGGAAAATGCTAGGTCGATCCGGGTGTCACAGGGTTGTGCGTTATGGGACCCTTTTTGATGTATTCTGCACTGTCATAGTGGCTTATGGCCGTGCCGACCTGTACGCGTCCGATCTCGTCGGATCTCGGCCGCTGTGCGGGTTGGTCTTGGTTGGTACTTGGTTGGGTGACCTCCTGGGAATACCGAGTGCGGGGTGCTGGGGCTGGTCTTCCATATTACGCTCTTCTCTTGCGTTTTGGCGCTGAGGAGCCTGTTGGGTGGGGTTAACCTCCTTTGGGATCCTGTGCTCCCCGTATCGCCGGGCCCGGTCCGGGGTGATGCTCGTTGACCCGTAGGCCCGGGATAGCCCTGTTGGGAACCGGAACGCGGGCTGCGGCGGTGCCGCAGGTGCGTTTCGGGGTTTTTCCTGAGGGGTTATGGGACCAACCATTGCATGGGGTGATGCCTGGGTGGTTGGTTCTCTGGTGTGTTGCTGCAGTGTCAACTCCCGGTTCTCCGGTTGAGGGTGCCCCTGCACGTTCATGACGTCTGCCGATCGTATGGGCTTTTCTGTGGGCAGCTGTCAGGGGCCGAGTGGTCTACGGATCCCACTTCTGACGTGCTGTTTGAAAGCTTGGTTATGCGACAACGCCAGCATACGCCCCTTCCGCCGGGGCGGCTGTTTCAGCTGTCCTTTCTGGCGCCTGCCTCGTCCGCAGTTTTCCAGGCTTGGGTTGACAGCCTGTTGCCTGGTCTTTCCCCGGTGCACTGCCTGCTTCCGTTGGTTAACTCTTGTGTGTTATGACCATGCTGTCTGCCTGTTGCAGGGCTTGTGTTCCAGGCGGTGTGCTGTTGGGGGGGACAGGGCCCGCTCGGCTGAGGGGCCTTTGTCCGAATACGCTGGCGATGTGGGGGGCGGGGTCACTAGGTGCCCCCCTGGTGGGGTCTTGATGCTGGCATCATGGACTTTTCCGGGCCCCCATTTCAGGGAGCCCAGTCCTTTGGTGGATCTGGGCCTTCCTTCGCGCTCCGCTGCTACGGCCTTGCCACGGGGTTGGGTTGGCCCTTGACCCCGTGATTCTGGGGGCAGTAACGAGGTGGTTTCCTTCGTTCGTTCCCGGGTGGCATGCGGGTTGTGCGTGTGTGTAGTCGTGGGGTCAAGCCACGGCTGCTCACCCTGTGCGTTGAGTTGCTTGAGTGCCTCTTCGCACGGTCGGGTCCGTCGCCTTCCCGTGAAGCCCCTAATAGGGGGGCTACCCGCCATTAGGGGGGGTCGGGGGGGCTCGGCCCTCCCTGTTCTGATGGTTGTGGGGGGGCTGTCAGCGGGGTGTATTTGTCAGCCAGCGGCTCCGCTTGGCCTCCCTTGTGCAGTGTGATGCCAAGCCGAGCCTCTCAACGGTACAGAACGATAGGTTATGACTATAACCAAGTTCTGTTAGTTAGAGGCGACGCTTGGCATCAGACGGCCGCTGCAGCCCTTGTCCTCACCTTGTGGTGAAAGCTTGGGAAGGAGGAGAGCAGGTGACCACACACCTGCTTATGAAGGTAAGCTGATGAGGGGTGTGGTCAGACTAATACTGGTATTAGAGGTACATTTGTGGTTTATTCAGTGCGCGTGCACGTACGCGAGATAGTGCAGTGTGATGCCAAGCGTCGCCTCTAACTAACAGAACTTGGTTATAGTCATAACCTATCGTTTCCACAGCATACACAGGATATCAAAATCTCTCTGACACACAGCTCTGTCCTGTCGTGTGTGTCTTACTGTTCAATATGAGTGGTTTATATATGTGTCCAAACCGAATCTAATACTGTGATGTGATTCGCTATCACTACCTGGGTAGACCGGTTAGGTCTCTGTCTGAGTGGGGTTCTAATGGGTGAAAGTGTGTGAGTCCTAATCTCTGTCACATGAACTAGTGTGTGGGTAAGATATTCCTTTATTGATCCCCTTGGGGAAATTCAGGCATCATAGCAGCATGGGGGAAGGGGGGGGGGGGGTACAGGTAGTAAAAACAACACAAATAGGTCAATATAATTTACTATCTAACTAACTGAAAAATATATTCACGGTATTCACAGTGTCACATAAGGTGCAGTATGCATAAGGTAGTGTTATAATTTACTATCTGTCGTTAATCAGGTTTACACCAAAACTGGTTCCTGGGAGGTCATGTGAGACAGAGTGTGTGTGTGTGATGTGATCACTCAATTGGTAACAAAAGGTCAATCCAAAATGTGGTCTGCTCTCAACTAGCAATTCTGAATAATGCTATAATAATGTTGAATAACCATTAATAATTAGGGATGCTCGAATATGTTTTTTTTACCTATACCGATATTGTCCAACTCTTAATTTCCGATACCGATATCAACCGATATCGATATATGCAGGGTTCCCCCCCCCCCCCCCCCCCCCCCAGCAAAAATGGAATAATTTCAGGTAATTAACATTACATATCTCTTGTTGTGGTGGAATTAACACGACATTATGCATACTTTTGACAATAAATAAAATCAGAATTTGTTCTTACTTGCTTGCTTGGGTAAATAAAGGTTATAGAAATGTAAAAAAAAAAAAAAAAAAAAACATTTGAAAACCGATACCGATATTTTCCGATATCATATTTGATCGGTAGGCCGATAATATCGGACATCCCTATTAATAATCAATCAAAAATACACTACAGTATCAAATCTATTGGCCATATGAATTTAAATGTTACTTCAGTAACTAGTACACTAACGCATTACTTTTGAAATTCAGTAACGCAGTTACCGTTACTGAATGGTTCGTTACTGCGTTATTTGTATGTAGATTGGTAGCGAGCGGTAGTGATCGAGGGCAGTCCTCCTGACTCCTGTCTGTGTCACTTTCACTTCACATGCGGGGACACACTGTGGGCGGGTTTTGTTTACTATACTCTTGACTGTCATGGCGGCGCCCACTACTCGCATTTTTACACATGGATATTCTCACTATTTCTCTTTTGTCGAGCACAAAGAAAAGAACATTTTAGTTAAATGTCATTTGTGTTTTGGCTCAAAGATCCTATCTACTGCCCATGCTTCAACGAAGCTAGTAGCTGAGTCTAATGTTAACAGGACTCATCCGAAGCCACTCGCTTTCGTGGATCTAGTTAGCATCTATTAGCACACGGCAAATGGGACGGAACACTTTTTCCAACTACTTGGAGAGAGAATATACTAAATGGAAATGAGATAAAGAAAATGTTTGAGGGGCTGGACTAACGTTACATCTCGACCACCGCAGACTTTGGTGAGTTCAGTGATGTGAATGCAAAGTTGATAACAGATTTTGACTGTAAGAATCTGCAAGGGAATCTCATCAATACTAATCAAACAATATAAATATAGTCCTTTCATGCACAATTGATATCCTAACTATTCTAATGCTGCAATGCACAATTGATATCTTAAACAACGTTGCAAGACGGTTATAATCGGCGATACAATTAGGCACAGTGCACTTCTTTATTACGTCGGGACTCGGGACAACATTTGTGTTTGTGTCAGATTCGTGTTTGTATCTAGACCACATTGCTTAGCAGAGTTCAGTGATGTGAATGGAAACTGTCAAGTTGATCAACAGATTTTGAGTATCTGTAAGGGCATTAATGGGAGCAATCAAATAGTTACTTTTCACAGTAACACATTACTTTTGGGTGTTAGTAACTAGTAAAGTAACTGAGTTACTTTTGAAATGAAGTAATTAGTAAAGTTACTGAGTTACTATTTTTCAGTAACTAGCACAACACTGCGTATATGTCATAAATGTCATGATAAATTGAAAATGGGGGACCCTGATGTAAACAAGACGAAAGTCTTTCTCTGGTCTGCATCTCCTTAACAATTGTGTGTATTGAGCCGTACTGTATTGTACCCATTCTGCAATCTGTTAATAAAGTTTTCAATCAATCAATCAATGCTCATTGTCAACCAAAATAGTCACAATTACCATTTGTAATAATTCACATTACATTACCTACCCACATGGAATGGCAGATTTCTTGAAAAAAAGGTTTTTGGAACAGCCAGGTTGTCTTAGCTTGCCACAACTTAACACAAAGTGTCCGACATGTTGGCACAATTTGGAAATGCACAAACCATTGTTTTTAGCTTTTAGATACTGCTGAGGTAGCTGTATTCCAATGCAACAGACATTCCGTCGACCTCCTCCTCCTCTCCAACTTTCTCATGCTCCAGCTTCCACTCTTGTTTGTTTTCCTGGTCACGAACACACTTGCGCTTCGGGATTTCAGAGAGCACTTTTAGTGGATATAATATGTTATTTGGTAGCCTGGATCAGTGGCATGAGACTGTGGGCCACTATTTCAGTCAGAATTCACCTCCCATTCCACTATCTGCCACACTATTTTGCAATGCACTGTCACTGCATCCTGTTGATTGGTTTATACAAACAAACCAGACGAATGTTTGCCCTATACCAGAATGATAATAGGTTCAGCCAGACCACTCTCCAGCACTGGCCCAGCCAGGGGCGTAATTATGGGGGGGGACACAGGGGACATGTCCCCTGCATGTTTTCAGAAGGCAGTTATTGTCCCCCGCACATTTTTACCGTCCAAAAACAATGTTACATGATAATAAACAGTGACGCGACGCGGCACTGCAGTTTTACCCTACTCTTGGAATTCATTGCCAGATCCTCAAAGTCATAGGGGCGCTGTCTCGATAATGCAGTGTTATTAAAGCAGCGTGCAGCCGACTCATGAACCAGTTGGGATTCGAATAGACGCGGCCTGGAAGCGTCAATGCGGAACTGGAAATCCGTTGGTAAAGAAATAGCGGCCTGGAATAGTTTTTGGGACGTTCTCAATTCGCAGTAAAGGAATATATCTGCGGTTTCCCTGGCGGATGGCGAACAAGCCAGCCGGACTATGACATCATACTTAACTTAAACTTGAACACGGAGGCAGTTACAAGAACTATCCGAGCCCCCGGGAGGGTGGTCGAATACCTTTTGCATGTCGGCGTCTCTGCGATGTATGCAGGGAACGAATTGCAGAGGGAAGTGGAGAGCTGCCTGTCGCCCATTCTAACGCAGGAGTCCTGGACCCTTGACTCGAGCAGACCCGACAGGTAAGGTAAGCGATTTGGAAGTGTGCGGCTGTTGTGCGAATACTATTGAATATTGAAAAATAAAGGCACGACATTTAGAGACGTCCCCGTCGTAGCGTTCTTGCATTCAACGAGAGTGGACATTTGACAAGGACATGTTTCAAAGTTGGGATTTTGGAGGATCCGAAACAATGGGCAGGGCTGCATTATGGTGAGTTGTGTTTTAATAATAATAATACATTCGATATATAATACACCCGCCGAGGTGCTACAAATCAAATGCCACCCTACTGATCTGTTTATATGTTATAGTAATAATAATACATTTGATTTCTAATACACCCACCGAGGTGCCGGAAATCAAATGACCACCCTACTGATCTGTTCATGTGTTATAATAATAATAATACATTCGATTTATAATGCGAGCACCTGCATTACAATCAAATGACTGATCTGTTATATGTTATGCACCCGAGTCTCGAGAGGCACTTTATAATAGAAAAAAGACAGTGCAAACATTATGTCGCTTACAGTTTATTATGCCCATGCAGCTCGTTTATTTTGACAGAGTTAAAAATTTTCACTAGTATCATTATATTAAATTAGCGGACGTGCAGCTGGACAAGCCCTGGCTCCACGATGACCACCTCTTACAAGAGGCGCCACCGCCTGGGAAAATGCGTATTGCACACCTGGTATTAGAAGAAAAAAAAACCTACCCCCACCCCCCTGCGACGTCACTGACCACGCCCCCTAATATGTCCCCCCCCACCGCTAGGAACAAAGTTACGCCACTGGGCCCAGCGCTAATGTAATGTAACATAGTATGAAGAGACGTATGGCTACCTGAGACTAGTTACTTGGTAACCAAATATGTGAAAAAAGGTTTTCACAGGACATTAAGACCAGAGAGATTTTTAATATGTCAGACTTTCCTGGTAAAAAAATGGTAATTACTGGATAACAGAAACCCTGGTGTATAGTGTAATAGTGTGTAATATGAATAATGTGGGGAAATCTGCTTTCATTGGTCTATGTTTGCCTCGCCTAGTTCCCTAGTTTGAGCATACATTTCAGCATTCAGATAAAGGGTGCAGGGGTTAATGATTGATGTTGTATGGAAAAAAAACATATTAGGCTGAATGCAACACATTTCACATTCCACATTATTTCCAGTCACAATAGCAACGTTGTTTAGTTTGTATTCATGATACCTCTGCATTACTGTCGTTCAAATAGCCTGTCCCTAAAAGATGGGCGGATACAGATGTAGATAGAAATAAACACTAATGAGTTTGCTTTTTAAACATTTGTAATGTCTCGTAAATGATCACTGTATCACCTTTCAAATCAAAATCAAGTGAGAAAGTTGTACAAGCCATCACCCATCTAGGATGATAATTTTAAAATGCTTGTAAGCACAGAAAATCTAATTATTTCTAAATCGGAGCTATCTTGTGTCACACTCTGTCACTGCCTGTCTTCTCTCTCTCTCTCTCTCTCTCTCTCTCTCTCATTATCACAGACATGGAGTTCAGGTGTGCTGGAGCCATAGGAGCAGCTGATTGACGTTGGTGTGCCGATTTCGTCACCTATATAGCCTCAGATGTCATGATGCTGCCAGATCGTAACTTCGTGTTTACCAGTCAGTCATAGTATTTTGCGCTCGTTAGTATATTCCGTGTTCGTATACCTGTGTTGTCCTCCTTTCCCTCAGTCCGATACCTGGCTCTGCATCCTGTCCTCGTGCGATTATAGAGAGCGAAGACGATGTCTCACCAGGAGCGCGGCGGTTGATGGTAGCATACAGAATGGCACGACATCTGGAGTGGGAACATAGGGATCCTCCCGTGGAGAGATGGCGCTGCTCCGACCGGCTGCCTTTCTGTTCGCTCCGTCGAGACTGTGTTTACTTTTGTTAATATTTATAGTTTTTAGAGTTTTGTTCGTACCAACTGTTGGTGCATTTAACGTATATGACCGTCAGTCACTCATAGACATTGGATTACGGGAGACTTACCAACTGGATTACTCACTGGACCAGCTTTCCGAACCGCATCAATGGCCTGAAGAAATTCTCCGGAGATTAGGACCAGATCCTTTGTTCCTAGATCCCAGGAAAAGAGGAACCAGACGGCGTGGGAAGAGAGCTGGGATCCGTAACAGGCTGAGATCCAGACGCCACCGTACACCACTGCCCAGTATATTGCTAGCCAATGTACAATCAATTGACAATAAACTGGATGACATCCGAGCAAGGATTCAATACCAAAGAGACGTTAGGGACTGCAACGTCCTCTGCTTCACCGAAACATGGCTCACACCGGAGGTTCCAGACCACGCAATTCAACCAGCAGATCACTTCTTTATCCATCGCAAGGATCGGTCATCAGCAGAGTCCGGTAAACAACGTGGAGGAGGTATTGCCTTCATGTTTAACAAAAATTGGAGCGATCCAACTAACGTGAAGGAATTATCCAACCACTGCTCCCCAGAACTGGAATATATAACCATCAAGTGTCGTCCTTTCTTCCTCCCGAGGGAGTTAACGGCGATCGTCCTGATCGGAGTGTATATTCCACCGCAAGCCAGCAACAAGGTTGCGCTCTCCAGACTCCACGACGAGGTAAATAGAATACAAGTGGCGAACGTTAACGCCGCCATTTTAGTGCTGGGAGATTTCAATAGCGCCAATCTGAGAAAGGTATTGCCTGACTTCTATCAGCATGTGACTTGCAACACCAGAGGCGGTAACATCCTAGATCACTGTTACACGCAATTTAAAGGTGGCTACAAGGCTCATTCTGATAGTGGCTTTGGTAAATCAGATCACGCGTCCATCTTTCTTTCACCAAAGTACAAACAGAGAATTAAAAGTACTCCTGTAGTCTCGCGAGAGGTGCAGAAATGGGATTTGACGTCAGAGGAGACGATCCGGTCAGTGTTTCACTACACAGACTGGAATGTGTTCCGCGACACAGATAACATTAATGTCTACACGGAAACAGTGCTGGACTATGTTTGTACTAGTAAGTAAGTAAGTAAGTATTTACTAGGGTGAAAGAAACAATCCCCACTACCAAAATGAAAGTTTACCCAAATCAAAAACCCTGGGTAGACAAATCCGTCCGTGAAGCTCTGAGAGAGCGCACCAAAGCATACAACGACGGCCTAGTGGCAGGCAACATGAATGACCACAAGGTGGCGCGATACAACGTAAGGAGGACAGTGTCAGAGGCCAAACGGCGCTATAGGGATAAAATTGAACTCCAGTTCAAACAAGCTGACTCTAGAGCTATGTGGCAGGGGTTCAAAACGATGACAGACTACAAAGGCGCCTCCCTCAAACTGAACAGTGACATCTCCTTAGCAAATGACCTCAATACCTTCTATGCGAGGTTTGATGCTGGTAATAACAACACCAGCTCACAAGCCTCGGCAATGGGGGGGGGGGGGGGTCGGCTGCTGATGGAGGCGCAGTGTTCAGGGTAACAGAGCATGAGGTGAGGCGGACCTTTAAAAAAGTGAATATCAGGAAGGCAGCAGGTCCGGACGGCATCCCCGGCCGCGTCCTAAAAGTCTGTGCCGACCAACTGGCCCCAGTATTCACTGACATATTTAACCTGTCCTTAGAACAGGCTGTCATCCCCACCTGCCTGAAGAAGTCCACTATTATCCCTGTACCCAAAAAATCCAAGCCTGCTTGCCTCAACGACTACCGCCCTGTAGCTCTCACCTCCATAGCCATGAAGTGCTTTGAGAAGCTAGTAAAGGGCTACATCTGCTCCTCCCTCCCCATCAACATGGACCCCCTGCAATTTGCATACCGCCCCAACAGGTCCACGGAGGACGCCATAGCCCATGTGCTGCACACAGCAGCATCACACCTGGACAAGAGGCAGGGGAACTATGTGAGAATGCTATTCATCGACTACAGCTCGGCATTCAATACCATAGTCCCCTCCATACTCATAGCCAAGCTCAGGGACCTGGGCTTGGGCTATGACCTCTGCCAGTGGGTCTTGGACTTCCTGACTGGCAGACCCCAGGTGGTGAGAGCAGGCAACTGCACCTCCTCATCCATCACCCTCAACATAGGGGCCCCCCAGGGCTGTGTTCTGAGTCCCCTCCTCTACTCCCTGTACACACACGACTGTGTGGCTCAGCGGAGTAGCAATACAATCATCAAATTTGCTGACGACACAGTGGTGGTGGGCCTGATCTCTGCCAACGACGAGAGGGCCTACCTGGAAGAGGTCAAGGTCCTGGCGGGATGGTGCCAGGAAAACAGCCTCTCCCTGAACGTCAGCAAAACAAAGGAGATGATTGTGGACTTCAGGAGGTCGGGGGTCAAGGACTACAGCCCCCTCAGCATCGACGGGGCACCGGTTGAGAGAGTCAACAGCTTTAAGTACCTCGGAGCCTACATATCCGAGGACTTGACATGGACCACACACATTGACAGTGTTGTGAAGAAGGCACGACAACGCCTCTACTTCCTCAGGCGCCTAAGGAAGTTCCAAGTCAGCCAGAAGATCCTTAAGAACTTCTACTCATGTACAATAGAGAGCATCTTGACCGGCAACATCACCTCCTGGTTTGGGAATAGCACTGCACAAGACCGAAGCAGACTACAAAGAGTGACACGTTCAGCCGAACACACAATTGGAGGGGGGCTCCCCACCCTCCAGAACATTTACTACAAGCGTTGCAGGGGCAAGGCTAAGAGAATCATTAAAGACTCCAGTCACCCGAACAACTGCCTCTTTGAACTGCTGCGGTCAGGCAAGCGATACCGGAGTCTCAAGGCGAGCACAGAAAGACTCAGAAGAAGCTTCTATCCCCAGGCCATCAGGCTGCTAAACGAACAATGAATGAACACTACACAACAACAACCACCAAACGCACATAGCACACACATCCACACGCACACACTCACTTTAAACAAACACACTGTAGCACCCACTCCACACACTTTATAGCACACACCCACTTTAAACAAACACACTGTAGCACCCACTCCCCACACTTTATATTTATGGATGAAGGATTGCACTACAACTCGTA